>NC_142392.1:9234126-9882459 GCF_059441095.1 Idiotropiscis lumnitzeri
ACTTGCCTTTTGAGAGAAACTTTTTCCGCAAACTGAGCAGGAAAAAGGATTTTCACCACTGTGTGTTCTTGTGTGTTCTGTTAAATGTGACTTATGGGAGAAGATTTTACCACAAAATGAGCAAGAAAGAGGTTCTTCAGTGTGTGTTCTTGCATGCTCTGTTAATCGGAACTTTAGAGAAAAGCTTTTGCCACAAACTGAGCAGGAAAAAGGTTTTTCACCACTGTGTGTTCTTGTGTGTTCTGTTAAATTTCCCTTTTGAGAGAAGCATTTTCCACAAACTGAGCAGGAAAAAGGTTTTTCTCCAGTGTGTGTTCTTGTGTGGATTGTAAACGTTGACTTATGCAGGAAGCTTTTGCCACAAACCGAGCAGGAAAAATGTTTTTCTCTACTGTGCGTCTTGTGTGCCTTGTTAAATGTGACTTTACAGAGAACCTTTTGCCACAAACCGAGCAGGAAAAAGGTTTTTCTCCACTGTGCATTCTTGTGTGGATTGTTAAATCAAACTTTCGAGAGAAGCATTTCCCACAAACTGAACAAGAAAAAGGTTTTTCACCACTGTGTGTTTTTCTGTGCCCTTTTAAAGACAGCTTTGAAGTGAATGAGTCAGTGTGACATGCCCTTTCACTTTTAGCTTGCCCATCATCATCATCATCATTAGTATCATCATCGTCATGAGCATCTGATAATGTGTCCTCATTATGTGCTTGTGATGGCCCCCAGTGGTCTTCATCACCTTCTTTTGTCACGTGATGACTTGAACTGCTGCTTGTAGGCTCCGCCCCTCTGTTGTCCTCACTCTCATCCTTGTTTTCATCTTCAGTCTTTATAGGGACAACGTTCACTGGTGACTTGTTGATCTCCTCCTCCTCCTCCTCCTTTTTGATCTGAGTCAAGTCTGGCCCCTCTTTCACAGAACGGAGATCGTTTTCACTGGCGTCTGCAGGACACAAAAAGACAAACACACATTTGGTTTGGTCAAGTCAAAGCTCATGCGGCGACTTTGTCTGATATTGTTTTTACCGTGCTACCTTGACTTGTGCCTGCCGCACACGGAGCAATGCGTGCGACCCCAACTTGGACCGGACCATCGGGGATATTTCACAAAATTACGTCCTACGATGTAAGCCTCCCGTTAGCCGCACAACAGTGATAAACGAGCATTTAAAAAGGAAGCACGTTGCGGCTGATGCCCGATTTCATTTCTGACATAGTCACAGACGTTTCTGGAAGCGAGCTGAAGTTAGCACTCACAGGCTATCGTGTGCGTCTGATGGAACACCTGTTGTGGGACCCTAACATATTGATGCAGACCACTGGGGGCCATCGCAACATAATGTCATTGATAGAATAGGAATCCTTCAAGTGAAATATGTTTACAAGTTTTTCATTTTGCATTTAGAGATAGTTTCATCGTGGGTACTTTTTGCTTCCATTATAATCTGGATCCCGAAAAGAATTAAAGGGGCCCTGGCATCATAGTCGCTATTTATTGCATGATTTACGTGTTTGTTTTTTTACCCAAAATGACATTTATCCTGCTAGTATATTCCGACATTCCCCTTTTTACTTTTTTTAAATACAATTTCTGTTTCTAAATCAAATTTAAAAAAGATTATGTTTGAAGAGACAAAATCCCTACACATAAGCATTAAGCAACAACACTTTCACTCTGACTTTCATGTTGACATATTTGAATAATGACTGTTTATATTAAAGTTATCCAATACATATTCAAATTAGACTAAGATACACCATAATATTATAAGAGTTCCCTGAATTATTTTGTAACTGCAATGATGCTTAACAGCCATAGGGTGTCAGTAATGAGTAACAAAGTAACACAAGACCTCCCACTGATACATCATCATTGTCATTTGGATAAATTATCAAGAACTATGAGTTGTGGGAGAGATGCAAACCACCTGAGCCACAGGAACTTTATTACCAGGAACTAAATGTTCCTGGACTTGTTGGTAGAAAAGGGGGTTGTGACGTTCTCCCTTTTTAAGCCCATAGTCAGACAAAGATGCAGATGCATTCCTTGCAGCATGCGCTTGTTCACTGATGAGATCCGTGCAACCCTGGATGGATGCATTAAATGTATTTTAAATGTTTGGATGGGGTGAAACTTCGCACATATGCACAAAACAGTGCAGAGCCACCGGAGGTTCATTGACTCTCACCCGACCAAGCCAGTACAAAGTTCATAAATAAGACCAATACGGACTTGATTTTTTTTAAAAACTTAATATTTTGTGTTTTATCCACTAAAATTGATCAACCGCCATTTATGTTTTCGCTGCAGTGTGCACATTTTTTAGAGTCGGGCAGAATTCCTTCCGTAAGGAATTGCTTGAACAAGATATAAAAACCAGAAAATGTAAAATGATAAATGAGTTCAAATTTTATACTGGGAAAAACATGGAGTTCACCCCCCAATATTGGTTATTCTTTGGCATTTATTTTCTGCACTGATTTCATTTGGCATAAACAAATGTTCAGCAAACCGACAAGTAAAAGGCAACATTTAAAAATAAAATGGCAATAACCGTGAACGCATGTCCCCAAACAACTTAATGTTGTGATGCACATTTCTAACGATAGAAAGTCGTTCTTGACAAAGCAAATGAGAGTAAGACGTGGACAAACCTGCTTCGTGTAGCACAACACGAGGCTGGTTGCAAACTTCGCCCAGCAGTTGAAAATGTTGCTCGTTCTCTTCTTTTATTCCACGAAGTTCCTCTTTGTACTGGGGTGTAGATTTTTCACACATTTTCAAATGATAATTCCAAAAAATCCGCACTTGATCTCTGCTTGGCGATGAGTCATGTGCCTCTTTTCGTTAGCGGCTAGCTAGCTAACAAGCTAAGCTAACTACGCCGAAAAGGATCAACGAGCGAAGATGAGGTTATCGGGACACAAAGACTTAATGAATTATGTCGTAGTCCTTTAGAATATCAACGGACATCCTGTGAGAATATTACAGTCAGTTCCACACTAAACCAGAAGAATTTAGCGGTGGACTGTTTTTGTTCCTGTGTGGACGGATCGGTGGATGTGGTCGATGTCTTGCGGAAGCTGCGCGCTTGCTAATGACGTCATGCTTTAAGCGCGTATTTTTCAAATATATTTCTTTGCTTCTGTGTTTGTTTTTTCACCTGGCTGTTCTATTTTAATATATATATTTTTATATAATATTTTATTTCGGTTGATTAAAAAAATTAACAAAATAACTAAATTCACGCCACATTGGTGAGTCATCTCTCGCGTCACTTCCGCCTATGCCCCGAGAAGCCTTTGCTGCTCCAGCAGTGGGACGTTTACGATTCTCTGACCGATGCTGCGGTTCACTCGGGCTGCAAGATTGTTTGAATATAATGTCTGCATATACTAGCAGTGCTTCTCAATTATTTCACGCCGGCCCCTACCAAGAAGAAAAAGATTCGCTCCCCCCCACCACCAATTTTTTTTCCGTCTTTGTATCGTGATGTTAGATTGTCAATAAAATATCCCTTAACTAAGCTAAATTGATAAGAAATATAATTTTGAGAATTATTATTGTGAGGATCTCGAAACTCAGTACTCTGTTGTGCAAATATTGATGAGATGATAAATATTTACTCATACGTTTTTTGTAAAATCTTTATTTCAAAAGCAAACCAAACACATTTATTAATACCAAAATCCATGAGATGCATCTAATTTGAAATACTTAGCACCTGCCATGTCACTCAGGATTTTTTCACGCTTGGGAATCTGATAATGTTCTCTTATATGAAACAAATCAGTGCCTACCTTCTGCCAGGGAGTTGTGGGAAGGTCAGCTACCAGCATTGGCTCTTTGACTTGTTTGTGTTGATGTTTTTGGCAAACTTGGCATTTTTTAATCATTTCTTCTCTGTCTTTGTTAATGCCCGGCCAGTAGATGGCTTCTCGTGCTCTTCTCTTACATTTCTCCACTCCCAGGTGTCCTTCGTGAAGACGCTGAAGCATGTCCTTGTGCATAGCTTGTGGAACTACAATCCTGTCCGTCCTCAGCAGGAGGCCGTCCGCCATGCACAACTCCGCTCTCATCGGGTAAAACTGAGGGCAGTTCCCTTTTGACCATCCATTGTTCATACATTGTGACACTTGTTAATGTGAGCCTCAGCCTCCTCCGCCGTAACGCAGTCCTTGATGTCACTGTTAGGGTGCGGCGCTCGGGATAACGCATCAGCAAGCACGATGTATTTTCCAGGCGTGTATATTAGCTCAAAATCATAGCGCTGCAACGTCATCATGCGTTGAATTCTGGGCGTCATGTCATTGAGATTTTTCTTCCTAATTGAAATCAGTGGCTTATGATCAGTCTCTGCTATGAACGTGGGCAGTCCATAAACATACGTGTGAAATTTGCCAAATCCAAACACTAGACCCAGTGACTCCTTTTCGATCTGAGCATAGGGTTTTTCAGTCCCTGACATTGACCTGGATGCATAGGCTACAGGTTGCCATGTGTTTCTCGCCTTTTGCAGCAGTACGGCACATCGCCCATCGACGCTTCAGTGGAAATTTTGGTTGGTTTTGACGGATCAAAGTAGGCAAGGACTGGCTCAGTTGTCAGTTCTCTTTAGATCTTGCCATTCTTTGTCATGTTTTGTCGTCCACTCAAAGACTACGTTGTGATGCAGCAGCTCTCTAAGGGACTTTGTCCTCGACGAGAGGTTTGGAATGAACTTGCCCCGGAAGTTTATCATCCCCATTGCTCGCAGAAGTCCTTTTTTCTCAGTTGGAGCTGGCATGTCCGGCATTGCTTGCACTTTGGTTCTGTCTGGCACCACTCCATCTGCTGTGAGCTTGTCTCCCAAGAATGTCAATTCTGTAACTCCAAACAGACATTTCAGAAATCAGAAATCCCTTTTTTGACATTGTACTCAAGTGTGCAACGAGATTAGAAATTTCTCTCGTTTTAGTTTAAGTCCATTCATTTTAACTCTTTGTAGCAGTTCCTCAAGTCTCTCATTGTGTTCTTGTTCCGTGTTTCCCCACACAACCAAATCATCAATGTACACACGGGTTCCTTCCAGACCTTCTATGATTGACTCCATAGCTCTGTGAAAGATCTCAGGCGCAGACTTTATGCCAAATGGCAGTCTCAGAAAACAGAAACGCCCAAATGGTGTGTTGAAGGTGGTGTACCTGCTGCTTTCGGTGTCCAGCTTCAGCTGCCAAAATCCATGCGATACATCTAATTTGCTGAAGAATTTAGCACCTGCCATGTCACTCAGGATTTCTTCACGGTTGGGAATCTGATAATGTTCTCTTTTAATGTTCTCATTCAGATCTTTGGGGTCGAGGCAAACACGTAACTCTTGGGAGTTCCCCTTTTTAACACACGTGATGGAATTTTCTTCCACTTTCTCTATGACTCCGATCGGTGTCATTCTGCTCAGTTCCTTTTTTAATCTCTCTTTGAGAGGGGCTGGAACTCTTCTGGGGGCATGTACTACAGGTTCAGCATCTTCCTTGAGCTGTATTTTATAAGTGTAAGGTAGCGTCCCTTGTCCTTTGAAGACAGAAAAGTATTTGTTCACTATACTCTTACTACCTTCACTCTGCAACATTTTGTTGTTCTTATTGACATCCTTGCTGTTGATTTGGCAAATTCTTTTTATCAATCCAAGCTCTTCAGACGCCTTGTCTCCAAGGATTGACTCCAGTCCACTTGGCACAATTGTGAACGTTAACTTGTGTTGTCTTCCCTTTGCTGTCACTTTTAGCCTACAACATCCCTTTGTTTTTATTGGCTGATTGTTGTCGGTTTTCAATTTCACGGCCTTGTTAGACGGTTGCGACAGCCAATCAGATCACGAGTTGGTTACAGTGAGCCTTCTCGCTTGCCTTTTGCTGAGGGTGATGAACGCGTTTTGTGATTGGATACTCACTCGTGAGGGGGCAGCGCGATGCCGAATCAACACACCCAAAAGTCGTAACTGGCGACCGTTCGAAAATCTGAAATATATTCTTGCTTTTTTTAAACCACAATGGCCGAAGGAGGGAAAAGCATGGATTTAATTTCAGATCCACATGCAAGGACATTCTCAAGTCGGACCTCATTGGTCTTTCTTCTCCCGCCGAATCCCGTGGCGACTCCTCCTGCTTGTGCTATCCCCCGATGGCCTCTCCTTCGTCCACTGGTCCCGGAGTCATCTCGTCTCGCTCAGCACCTTCTGCTTCTAAAACATTCCATTCTTGCACAACCCCCGCAACCAGTTTCGCTTCACCAGTCACACTCTCAGCATTTTACAATATCACATTTTCATACATTGGATGCAGCAACATCTAATGAACTATGTTAAGCTCAAACTCTTATATTCCTTTAATAGTCAAAAGTATGAAATCCTTTAAGTGTAACCGAAGTTTAGACCATGCTAATGACCAGACACTCAGGAGAGGAATGCAGGAAGATTGGATCACAGCTGCACCACAGGAGGTGTGAACGAGACCCCTCTGAAACAATGGACTTCCATGCCAGGATCACAAAAGTGGCTCCGAGCAGTCCACCCTTTGTTCTGTTTCAGGTTGACTGCCATTTACATTATCCTTTAAGTGGAACCTCGGTTCTCGACCATAATCCGTTCCAGAACCGAATTAAATGCAATAGTTGTCCGCACTACTTTTCTTTTTTTGCTAGTAGCAGCTTTGTTGCTTGCCCTGACCTTCTTTGGAGGCATGATTAGGGGCTAAAACACTTGGCAGCACGTAGCACGTCCGCACGCGACAACAATTGGGCAATTGGCCGCTCAGCATCCCACCCTCGCGTACGCACTCACGCGTCATACCGGCGTTCGAACTCCGATGTTTGTTCGAACTGCGAAGCAAGAATTTCTCTTTTTTTTTGTTCGAACTCCGATTTGTTCGACCTCAGAGTCGTTCGAGAACCGAGGTTCCACTGTATTATTTGTCCAGCCGTGGTGTCATAAATGATGGTATTTTGATGGGGATTCATTCAAGTTGGACAAAGTAGGACTTCACTGAAGGCACAGGTACGACATGCACTGAAGTAACTTAAAAAGTAAAAGTAAAGAAATTATGATTGCTTAAGAATGTGCAAGAAAGAAAAATGTTGATAATGATATTTTCCAGGAGGTATTTATTTCTTTGTTGTTTATTCATTCAATTCTATACTTATTTCAATATTTGAGTATTATTTTTCTTTCAATATGTCGTATATTTTGTCTTTGAAGTGTGGGTCCTTGCTGCCTTCAGGAGAGGCAGCCGAAGAAGGCTGGATTGGTGATGGAAAAGAACTGGTTCAAAAAAGATTTTTTTCTCGTCACATGCTGATGTCAAAAGAAGTCTCCCCAAAATCGTGTGCGTGTGTGCGCTCCGGCACGTGCGAGCCCCCTCTCAGACATTCCCTTCTTACAGGGAATGCCCAAATAGGACATGAATATCTAATTTTCCCTTGTTGCATATGCATTCCCATCACGCTAGTCTTCGGGATTTCCCTCCAAAAGTCCCCCAGAGGGAGAGCAGATGCGTCTCCCCTTTGATACGACCAGTCTACGAGTGACCACCTTAAATTAAATACCCTGGAAGGTCACTGACCTGGCGAGAGAATTGCCCCCACCATAAACAATGCTCAGGCCTATTTTCTCTCAGGGCAGTATCTGGTTACATCGGAACTTCAGAACCAAGACTGGTCACTTCTGTGAGCTCCAATCCCTTCATAGTTTCATAAAGAGAATTACTTCCCATATCTAAATTAGGCCATTTAAAAATACAGTTTTTTTTTAAAATTTCAATGTATATTTCAATTGCTTATATAATACTACAATATTTATTCAATTATTTTAATATGCAAAATTATATCAATATTAAATTAAACCTTTTTATTTCACTCTTGAATATTTCTGAACAAATTTGTTCATTGGAATAAGTATGCAATTTAAATTATTCCATCCATCCAGCCATTTTCTGCCGCTCATCCAGGGTCGGGTTATTGAATTAATTTTTTTGTATTTTTTATAATTCAAGATTTATTTCAAGATCAGGATTCTTCTCAATGAGTTCAATATTTATAAAATGTTTCTATATTTGTTATTAATTGAATTAAGTCTGTATGTGATTTTCAATTTTACATTTTAATATTTACCTATTTCACTATATAAATAATCCAATCTATAAAAAATATAATAAAGCATGAACAAAAATATTTGGTATATTTGACAAAATTATAGTTTTTTTCCGAAGTGAGATTCTGCTTCGCAACAAACCCCAAACGATTGATAGAGCTCAACCTGGAAAGAGGTTTTAGCTAGTCAGAAATTTATTCAGAAAGCGAAATATTGAATGTATGTGAGGGGACATTTGAAGAGTTTGAATTTTGTTCAATGGACCATACATATACGAGCCAGCCAAACACAGCGAGAAAACCAGCGCTGACTCCAGTCGCCATCAAGTTGCCAACTCCTGACATACCAAAACCTTTGAGAGAAACTGAGACTATTTGCATTTCTCCTTCTGGCTCTTTTTATAGTTCAACTTATTGTTCTCTTTTTCACCTTTTCACACAGTGTAATGAAAGCCAGTTGAGCAAGTGGAACAAGTGATTTTATTGATGATAGTGGAAGGCACCGATTTCAGAAGCACCGTTTCTTCTCACAACTTTTCCATTAAGTACGATTAAAAAGACAACTGAAAAAGCATAATGTTAACAAATGTTGTTCCAGGCAAAGACAATTAATTTCATTAATAATGTTTGATATGAAAACAAAAAAAAATCATCACTCAGGGACAACGGATGCAAATTAGCCATTGGCTATAATCTGGCATATTTACAGGAAACAGTTTGATTAATATGCACAGTCCCTGTATACTTTCGAAAATAAAAACAAATACAAAAACGCAGACACAATGGTTCTTCTGGCACGGATCACACGCTTAATGTCAATAAAAAAGCTTTGCAAAATTCAATATCATATTTTATTTAAAATCACATTTATATCTTACCACAAAGAGTCAGTTCCTTCAGTTTTTTGTTTTCTTTTTTTTAAGCTTCAAGGATCGCTGCTTTTCTCACCAGCACAATTGTGACTCTCCGCATGCTGTTTAGTGGAGAATTTTTTAGCACAAACGCTGCAACTGAATGGCTTGTCTCCACTGTGTGTTCTTGTGTGGTTTCGTAAATGCGACTTTTGAGAGAAACTTTTTCCACAAACTGAGCAGGAAAAAGGTTTTTCACCACTGTGTATTCTTGTGTGACTTGTTAAACTTGATTTTAGAGAAAAGTTTTTACCACAAACCAAGCAGGAAAATGTTTTTTCTCCAGTGTGTGTTCTTGTGTGGCGTGTTAAACCTTCCTTTTGAGAGAAGCATTTTCCACAAACTGAGCAAGAAAAAGATTTTTCACCACTGTGTGTTCTTGTGTGAATTATTAAATGAGACTTTCGAGAGAAAGTCTTGCCACAAACTGAGCAGGAAAAAGGTTTTTCATCACTGTGTGTTCTTCTATGGTTTGTTAAAGTTGAATTTTGAGAGAAGCTTTTGCCACAAACTGAGCAGGAAAAAGGTTTTTCGCCACTGTGCTTTCTTGTGTGACTTGTTAAATTTGATTTTAGAGAAAAGTTTTTACCACAAACCAAGCAGGAAAATGGTTTTTCTCCAGTGTGTGTTCTTGTGTGAATTATCAAATGAGACTTTCGAGAGCAACTCTTGCCACAAACTGAGCAGGAAAAAGGGTTTTCTCCACTGTGAGTTCTTGTGTGGTATTTTAAACTTGATTTTAGATCAAAGCTTTTTCCACAAACCAAGCAGGAAAATGTTTTTTCTCCAGTGTGTGTTCTTGTGTGAGTTATTAAATGAGACTTTCGAGAGCATCTCTTGCCACAAACTGAGCATGAAAAAGGTTTTTCTCCACTGTGAGTTCTTGTGTGGATTGTTAAATCAAACTTTTGAGAGAAGCTTTTGCCACAAACTGGGCAAGAAAAAGGTTTTTCACCACTGTGTGTTCTTGTGTGGCTTGTTAAATTTGCCTTATGAGAGAAGCATTTTCCACAAACTGAGCAGGAAAAAGATTTTTCACCACTGTGTGTTCTTGTGTGGATTGTTAATTGAAACTTTCCAGAGAAACTCTTGCCACAAACTGAGCAGGAAAATGGTTTTTCTCCAGTGTGTGTTCTTGTGTGAATTATTAAATGAGACTTTTGAGAGAATCCTTGGCCACAAACTGAGCAGGAAAAAGGGTTTTCTCCAGTGTGTGTGCCTGTGTGGCATTTTAAACTTGATTTTCGAGAAAAGCTTTTACCACAAACCAAGCAGGAAAATGGTTTTTCTCCAGTGTGTGTTCTTGTGTGAATTATTAAATGAGACTTTCGAGAGAATCCTTGGCCACAAACTGAGCAGGAAAAAGGGTTTTCTCCAGTGTGTGTTCTTGTGTGGTATTTTAAACTTGATTTTAGAGAAAAGCTTTTACCACAAACCAAGCAGGAAAATGTTTTTTCTCCAGTGTGTGCTCTTGTGTGGCTTGTTAAATTTGCCTTATGAGAGAAGCATTTTCCACAAACTGAGCAGGAAAAAGGTTTTTCTCCAGTGTGTGTTCTTGTGTGCGTTTTTAAACTTGACTTTTGAGAGAAACTCTTGCCACAAACTGAGCAGGAAAAAGGTTTTTCTCCATTGTGTGTTCTTGTGTGACAAGTTAAATTTGACTTTACAGAGAAGCGTCTACCACAAACTGAGCAGGAAAAAGGTTTTTCTCCACTGTGTATTCTTTTGTGTGCTATTAACCTTGCCTTTTCAGAGAAACCTTTTCCGCAAAATGAGCAGGAAAAATGTTTATCTCCACTGTGTGTTCTTGTGTGCCTTACAAAATGAGACTTTCGAGAGAAGCTTTTGCCACAAACCGAGCAGGAAAAAGGGTTTTCACCACTGTGTGTTTTTCTGTGCCCTTTTAAAGACAGCTTTGAAGTGAATGAGTCAGTGTGACATGCCCTTTCACCTTTGGCTTGCCCACCGTCAACGTCATCATCGTCATGAGCGTCTAATGTGTCCTCATTATGTACTTGTGATGGCCCCCAGTGGTCTTCATCACCTTCTGTTGTCACGTGATGACTTGAGCTGCTGCTTGGAGGCTCCGCCCCTCTGTTGTCCTCACTTACATTCTTTTTTTCATCTTCAGTCTTTATAGGGACAACATTCACTGGTGACTTGTTGATCTCCTCCTCCTCCTCCTTTTTGATGTGAGTCAAATCTGGCTCCTCTTTCACAGAACAGAGATCGTTTTCACAGACGTCTGCAGGACACAAAAAGACAAATTTGGTTTGGTCAAGTCAAATCTCAGGCGGCGACTTTGTCTTATTTTCTACCGTGCTACCTTGACTTGTGCCTGCCGCACACGGAGCAATGCGTGCGACCCCGATTTGGACCGGACCATGGGGGCATTTCACAAAATTACGTCCTACGATGTAAACCGCCCTATAGCAGCACAACTGTGATAAACGAGCATTTAAAAAGGAAGCACGTTGCGGTTGATGCCCGATTTCATTCCTGAATTAGTCACAGACGTTTCTGGAAGCGAGCTGAAGTTCGCACACACAGGCTATTGTGTGCGTCTGATGGAACACCTGTTGTGGAACCCTAATTTATTAATGGGGGCCACTGGGGGCCATCGCAACATAATGACATTGATAGAAAAGAAATCCTTCAAGTGAAATATGTTTACAAGTATTTCTGTTAGGTTCGCCGGTCGGCGAGGAGGGGGTGGACCCAAAATGCGAGGAAGCCGGGATTAGGGTAACTTAAAGGGAATTTATTCAACAAAACGAAACCAAAAGGCAACAAGGTACTAGGGACAAAATAACAAAACAATGAGGACGAACAAGGGCGCAACAGGACAGAACCTCTCTCCCCCTCTCTCGCCCCTCTCTCTCTCCACAGGCTCCAGTTCCCAGCCTCATCAGACAACCACCACTTCCTCCTGCTCAGCCTTGTTCCTCACAACATCTCAGGTGAAGAACCAGCTGAGGAAGATGAAGGCGAGGAAGGCGGCAGGCCCAGATGGGATCAGCTCCCAGCTCCTCAAATCCTGCGCAGACCAGCTGTGTGGAATCGTCCAGCACATGTTCAACCTGAGCCTGAAGCTGGGAGAGTCCCCCAGCTGTGGAAAACATCCTGCCTGGACAGCCCATCCGAAGGAGCTCAACAACTTCAGACCAGTGGCGCTGACGTCTCATCTGATGAAGACCCTGGAGAGACTGGTCCTCGTCCATCTGCGCCCCCCGGTCAGCTCCTCAATGGACCCACTCCAGTTTGCATACCAGCCTGGCATCAGTGTGGATGATGCCATCATCTACCTGCTCCACACTTCACTCTTCCACCTGGAGAAGGCGGGGGGCACGGTGAGGATCATGTTCTTTGATTTCTCAAGTGCTTTCAACACCATCCAGCCCGCCTTATTGGGAGACAAGCTGGAGCAGGCGGGAGTGGCCCACCACCTCATCACATGGATTCACGACTACCTCACAAACCGGCCACAGTACGTGAGAACACAGGACTGTGTGTCTGACGTGCTCCTCTGCAGCACGGGAGCGCCGCAGGGAACTGTGCTGGCTCCCTTCCTGTTCACCCTCTACACCTCGGACTACAAATACAATTCCACAACCTGTCACCTGCAGAAGTTCTCTGATGACTCTGCGATTGTCGGCCTCATCACTGACGATGACGATCGGGAGTACAGAGGGGTTACGCAGGGGTTCGTGGACTGGTGTCAGCAGAACCGCCTCCAAATCAACGCTGGGAAATCCAAAGAGCTGGTGGTGGATTTCCGCAAGCGTAGGCACTCTCCACCTGCACCAGTGAATATCCAGGGAACAGACGTTGAGAGGGTCTCAACTTACAAGTACCTGGGTGTTCATCTGAACAATAAACTGGACTGGAGCGACAACACAGACGCTCTCTATAGGAAGGGTCAGAACAGACTCTTCCTACTCAGGCGGCTGAGGTCCTTTGGCGTTCGGGGAACACTCCTCAGGAACTTCTATGACTCGGTGGTTTCATCAGTCATCTTCTATGGAGTGGTCTCCTGGGCAGGAGGCATCTCGGGCCGAGACAAAAAGAGACTGGACAAACTGGTGAGGAGGGCCAGCTCTGTCCTGGGCTGCTCCCTGGACTCTGTGGACTCAGTGGGTGGCAGAAGGATGACGGCAAAACTGTCATCAATGCTGGACAACCCAGCCCACCCACTCAATGACACTCTGAGAACACTTTACAGCTCCTTCAGTGATAGACTTTTACACCCTCGCTGTACCAAAGAGAGATTTCGCCGCTCCTTCCTGCCTACTGCTGTCAGACTTTTTAACAAGAACATTGGGTCAGGCCTACAAACAGGAGGGCATTAGTGCAATTGTGCAGTCCTAGGATGCAATATTAACTACTACTGTACTTTCAGCCAAGGGTGTACTTAAACAACGACCAATGATGTATTTTGTTTACCATTACAGTATTCTTATTACTGTACTTCTATCACTGTAGTATTTCTACCATTGCAGGATGTTCACTATTGCAGTACTTTTATCCTTGCAGTACTTTTATAATTGCAGTATTCCTATCATTGCAGTACTTTTACTATTACAGTACTTTTACCATTGCAGTACTTTTATAATTACGGTATTTCCCATCATTGCGGTACTTTTACTATTACAATACTTCATCATTGCAGTATTTTTCCATCGTTGAAGTACTTCTACCATTATAGTACTTTTATCATTGCAGTATATTTTATCATTGCAGTACTTTTACCATTACAGTCCTTTTATCATTGCAGTATTTTCTATCATTGCAGTACTTTCTTGTCATTTCAGTACTCTCACCATTACAGTACTTTTATCAGTGTAATATCTTTCTCATTGCAGTATTTTCAATCATTCAGTAGTTTTTATCATTACAGTGTTTTCCCCCTCTGTATAATGGACAGGCATTAGGAGTGTTTCCTTACACTTAGATACGTTTATACTGTGTATATTTGCATGCTTTTTATGAATGTCTGCTGCTAATGTTATACATTAACGGCTACATTACGCCGCCGACTCTGTGTGATCTATATCTTTGCTGCTGTAACACTTCAAATTTCCCCATTGTGGGACTAATAAAGGACATCTTTATCTTTACCTTTATTAAGAGATAGAACTAAATGTTCCGGGGCTTGTTGGTGGAAAAGGGCATTGTGACGGTCTCCCTTTTTAAGCCCATAGTAAGCCAAAGATGCAGATGCATTCCTTGCAGCATGCGCTTCGTCACTGATGAGATCCGTGCAACCTTGGATGGATGCATTAAATGTATTTTAAATGTTTGGATGAAGTGAAACTATGCACACGTGCACAAGACAGTGCAGGGCCACCTGAGGTTCATTGACCGAGCCAGTACAAAGTTGATAAATAAGACCAATACGTACTTGATTTTTTTTTTTAAAAAAACGTCATCCCTTGTGTTTCATCCACTAAAATTCATCAACCGCCATTGATCTTTTTTCCGCAGTGTGCACAGTTTTTGTCAAAAACGAGACAAGCCTTCATAAATGAATCACCCAGCCAAGATTGTCTTTGTCACTTGCGAGGAGCAGTCCACCAAAGAGAAAAGCTTTCCCGCTCCTTTGCGGCGTTTTATTGAAGCACAGCAAAGCAATTTGTATATGCAAACTCATAAAGAATGGAAAAACATGAACACTTTGACTTCATCACACCCGTCCACACGCTTCCTGTTGTTCGAACGGTTTCAGCTTACAAGACATGTTTGGGTCACACTTCTGTTCAATGCGAGCTAAACGGTTTCCAGTTAAACACGGTTTGTGCATCTGTTTTTGTGGCTTCCTGCTACAGAATTGGTGATGGAAAGAACCTCTCTGACACAGCCATTTTGGTTTGAAAAAAGATTTTATTCTCGTCACATGCTGATGTCAAAAGAAGTCTCCCCAAAAAGAAAAAAGGGAAAGGTGTCCCCTCTCTGTGGCCTTCCCTTCTTAGAGGGAATGGCCACACCGGACATGAATATTGAAGGTTTGTATTACGATTGCTGGCATTATTTTAAACACTTACGGGACAGAAGGTCAATTATTTAATTTAGCAGGTTCATATTTACTGAATATGTTTGACATTGATTAAACAAAAAGCATTTCTCAAATGAAAGTAGAAGTACAGTGCATCGATAAGATTGACTGGGATTGTAGTCATGGTGTTTACTGATGCATTCATATGCTAAATTTATATCCATCCATCCATCCATTATCTAGACCGCTTCTCCTCACTAGGGTCACGGGGGGTGCTGGAGCCTATCCCAGCTGTCTTCGGGCAGTAGGCGGGGGACACCCTGAACTGGTTGCCAGCCAATTGCAGGGCATAAATTTATATGACTTAGTTTAAATGCAAGACCTCAAAATTGCACACATAGTATTTTCATGACCCACACTCTCATTCAGAACAAACAGATTCAGTCTGCTCAGGTCAAACTGATGACACCCCAGATAGTACTTCATGGACAAATACGACAAAACACATTCTCCACATAGGCCATAGAAGATAGAAACATATCAAGTTGGGCAGGGGAGGACGTCACAGGGACGCGATCAGGAACACCAAAAATACATAATTTGATCTGTGAAAACATACAACACACAATCTGTACACTGACGAGATTACAGGGGAATGTGAGCAGGAGAGACGGAGAGACTGCCTGAGAAGGTCAGCCTTGGAACGTGGGAAGGAGCAAGGACGACCGATTCAACCTACATGACCCTTGACATAAAAAACCTCCTATAAAATGTGAGGCTGGGCTGAGATCAGCGCGACATTTTTTCGATTGTACTCGTCTGAGTACAGTTTCTCATGAGATTAAGAAAAAGCCACCCAGATATCTGTCTTTGTACTATTTCCTGAACTCCAAAAATCGAAGAAACTAAAATATCGCAACTATAATCAGCTGTTGTTGAGTCTTTATTTGACCCTATTCTTCTTGAGTACAAAAAAATAACACGCATTGGAGTAAGTTTGGCTTTCAAGATTCATTTCCTAAATGTTTCTAATTTTCTCGGTGGCTAAACTCCAACAGTGGATATAAAAATACACTACATCTGTCAGCCTAGTTTAAAAACCACAATATGTAAAATGTTAAATTAACAGTTCAAAATTTATACTGGGAAAAACATGGAGTTCACCCCCCACTATTGGTTATTCTTTGGCATTTATTGTCTGCACTGATTTTATTTGGCATAAACAAATGTTCAGCAAACTGGCAAGTAAAAGGCAATATTTAAAAATAAAACGGCAATAACCTTGAACGATTTCCCCAAACAACTTAATGTTGCGATGCATATTTTTAACGATAGAAAGTCGTTCTTGACAAAGCAAATGAGTAAGACGTGTACAAACCTGCTTCGTGTAGCACAACAGGAGGCTGCTTGTTAACTTCGCCCAGCAGTCGAAGATGTTGCTCGTTCTCTTCTTTTATCCCACAAAGTTCCTCTTTGTACTTGGGTGTCGTTATTTCACACATTTTCAAATGATAATTCCAAAAAATCCGCACTCGATCTCTGCTTGGCGATGAGTCATGTGTTTCTTTTTGTTAGCGGATAGCTAGCTAACAAGCTAAGCTAACTACGCCGAAAAGCATCAACGAGATTATCGGGACACAAAGACTTAATGAATTATGTCGTCGTCCTTTAGAGTAGCACTGGAAATCCTGCGAGAAAATTACAGTCAGTTCCACACTAAATCAGAAGAATTTAGCGGTGGTTGTTTTTATTTCGGTGTGGACGGATCGGTGGATGTGGTCGAGGCCCTTCGGAAGCTGCGCGCTTGCTAATGACGTCATGCTTTAAGCACGTATTTTTTAAATATATTTCTTTACCTCTGCGTTTGTTTTTTACCCCTGGCTGTTCTATTTTAATATATATTTTATATATTTTAATTCGGTTGATAAAAAAAACAACTAAATTAACGCCACATCGGCGAGTCATCTCTCGCGTCACTTCCGCCTATGCCCCGAGAAGCCGCTGCTGTTCCAGCAGTGGGACGTTCAAGTTTCTCCTACCGAACTTGCAACAATGCTGTGGTTCAATCGGGCTGCAAGATTCTATGAATATAATGTCTGCATATACTAGCAGTGCTTCTCAATTATTTCACGCCCGCCCCTACCAAGAAGAAAAAGATTCGCGCCCCCACCACCATTTTTTTTCTGTCTTTGTATATTGATGTTAGATTGTCAATAAAATATCCCTTTAACTAAGCTAAATTGATAAGAAATACAATTTCGAAAACGATTATCGCAAGCATCTCGAAACTCAGTACTCTGTTGTCCAAATATTGATGAGATGATAAATATTTACTAATATTTGTTTATGTGATAAAACTTTATTAACATTAACAAACCAAACACAGTTATTAATACGTACAAAATATAGAAAAGACAAAAAGAAGAGCCAGGGCGATTTTAAACAAAACATCTATATAAATTACAAAGCAACAGCTTTAGTATGTATACGCGACATTTTTTTTTTTTTTTAATTTATGGTTACTATGTGGCAGTCGGAATGAACACACACAAATATCAAGTTGCACAATATCTATCAGCAGCCATGTCTGATGTGTCAAATTGGCTAGAACGTTCTCACTTACATCTTAATGTATCAAAGACTGTCTGTATGTTCTTTTCAATTAGGAGGTGTGCTGATACAAATCCTCACGTATATGTGCAAGGAACGAAAATTGCGGTTGTACAAGAGTTTAAATATCTAGGTTTCATGTTGGACTCGCAGTTACAGATTAGGCAACAAATAGAAAGATTAATGAATCACATGAAACTTAATCTCTCTAACTTTAGATATATTAGGAATAATTTAACTCTCGATTCATCCAAACTATTTTTAAATGCCATAATAATGTCACATATGACTTATTGTCTAACTAGTTGGGCAATGGCATGTAAAACCACACTTAAGCCTGTTGAAATTGCATACAAACAGTCCTTGAAAATCTTGGATAAAAACCCGAACACATACCACCACTGTCAAATTCTGAAGAAATATGAACTCCTGAGCTGGGAAAACATACAAAAATATTCTGATTGTATTCTTGTGTATAAAATTCTCAATGGTTTGGCTCCACCTCCACTAAATAAATATGTGCAGAGTCTAGAGGTGACTGTACAGTTCCATTCAGAAAAAGTACCTTTGGCCAGTCACTGTTCTCATACAGAGCATCTCACACCTGGAACACAATACCAAATGCCGTACGAGACTTACCCACTCTCACTTCCTTTGGTAAACACCTAAAAACCTGGCTTCTAGAGAATCAAGTCTCTAATCATATTTCTTCTCAGTTTACATACAGTTACATACATACATACATCTAATCTCGTTGCACACTCGAGTACAATGACAATAAAGGGATTTCTATTCTATTCTATTACCATTGAGTAGGAAACCCTCTGTTTGTAATTTATGTTTGTGAATATGTGTACTGGCCTCACAGAACCTTTTTGCTAACCAGTTAGTTAAACACCTCCACACAATCAGTCACTGACGCCAGGATGGGTTTAGACCTTCTCTTTATATGGCAGGTGTGAAACTGAAACAATAGAAATCCCTTTATTGTCATTGTACTCAAGTGTGCAACGAGACGAAACAAACACATCACAGCGGCACAGTCAGCAATGCAAATAGTTCACATCCTAATTTGCGATTTACAAACTCTACGAATTAACATCAATCAATGGTTAAATATTTGGAAAACACTTACAGGGAATGTCGTTTTATGGACTTAAGCATCAGACACAACTTAACTGCTACTTGGCTTCGTGTATAACAGACTTTGTGTGAGCAGGGAGCGCTTGTTCTCGCGCTGACTTTTGACACTCTCTTAAAGGGACAGTGCACCACCAAACTGGGACTGAAAGGGGAATGGCATGCAGCAGTCTCTTAACTATAAACAATTGAAAAGATAATAACGGCCAAAACACTCCCCGTCTGGTATCTTAAGGATACCACATAACTTAAGTACCACCCGAACATAGCAAGACCATCTCTGAAATTGGTCTAAAATAGTTTCTAACAGTCTCTTGGGAAGCAACTTCAACTTCAGCCTTCCGGATGATCCCATCTTCACTGGGAACAGTCTTTATTATTACGCCCATTGGCCACTCATGTCTTCTTGTTTGTTTATCCTTGAGAAGAATAACATCTTCTTCCTTAATGTTGGTTGATTTGTGATGCCATTTCTGCCTAGACTGGAGGCAGCTCAAATATTCCTTACGCCACCGGCTCCAAAAGTTGTCCGCAAGGAACTGAACACGTTTCCAATGGCTTTTCAACATGTCCTTCTCGCCGACGTTATCACAGATCTGAGGAGCTGCCTGCGTTTTTTGTGTCAGCAGCATCGCAGGTGACAAGATGTGAGGATTTTCTGGGTCTGACGATACTGGCAACAAAGGGCGTGCATTTATGATGGCCATTACTTCTGCAAGAAATGTAGTTAGGATTTCATGAGTCAGTTGCACATGACCAGCCTGCATGAGCATGTTGTCAAGTATCCGGCGAGCCACTCCGATCATCCGTTCCCACGCTCCTCCCATATGGGACGAATGTGGTGGGTTAAATATCCACTTGCACCTTTGGTCTTGCAGATAATTTTGTATCTTTTCTTCCTCCGATGTTGTTGTCATTTGCTTGTGAGCACCAACAAAGTTCGTGCCGCAATCGGAACGTAACAGCTTTGCGGGTCCTCGCAGAGCAAAGAAGCGCCTCAATGCATTGATAAAACTTGAAGAGCTTATTTCCTCCACGACTTCAATATGGACTGCCCTTGTACATAAACATGTGAAGAGTACTGCCCATCTTTTACTATTCGCTTGCCCCCCTCTTGTTCGTCTTGCAGTCACCTCCCATGGGCCAAACATGTCCACTCCCACATAGGAGAAAGGGGGTTCCATTTTGAGTCTGTCAGCGGGCAAATCGCTCATTATTTGTTCCTCAAATTTCCCTCTCTATCTTTTGCATGTCACACATTTAATAATAACTTTACCAATACATCGTTTTCCTCCGATGATCCAGAAGCCACCTTCTCGAACAGCGTCTTCGGTGAAATGCCTGCTTTGATGGTTCACCTTCTCATGGTGATGGCGCACTAGGAGGATAGTGCAGTGGTGTCTGCCTGGCAAAATTATGGGGTTTGTTTCTTTAACTCCCAGCTCTGCACGAGAAATTCGACCTCCAACTCTTAATAGCTTATCTTTGCCAATGAGGGGGTTCAGCTTCAGGAGTGGACTATTTTTAGAAAGATTCCGTTTCTCAGAGATGCATTGCATTTCGTCTGCATATGTTTCAAGCTGTAGATTTCTAATGATTACAGTCTCTGCTTGTTCTAACAGTTCAGGGGAGATAGCGGTTTTACAGATGTGCCATCCAGAGCACTTTGTGGTGGTTGTAGGCTGAGAGAAGCATCGGGCAATATGAATAAGGTGTGACATGGCTCTCTTAAGTGACTTCCATGTGGAGAAACGCTCCAAACAATTTGAACTCAGTGCAACTTTAGTGATGCTTGTGCAAAGTGTCTGTACCTCTGGGCGGACCTCTGTGTCATTGTCGGGGTCCAGCAAGTCAAATCCTTGTTGCTCCAACTGGATCTCGGGAGAACGCTGAAGAAAGGATGGGCCCGTGAACCACATTGTGTTTTTTAGTGCAGCAGCTGGAACTGATCGTGAACCATAATCAGCAGGATTGTGGTCTGTCGCGACATAATGCCATTGTTCAGGAGTGGTTGACTCTCTGATGCGGCGGACACGGTTGTTTACATACACATAAAAGCGCCTGGACTGGTTGTGGATATAACCAAGGACAACTTTACTATCTGTGTAGAAACTGATTTTGTCTATCGAGTGATCGATTTCATCACATATAACTTCTGCCATTTCAATTGCCATTACTGCGGCACAAAGTTCAAGCCTAGGCACAGTTAGCTCTGGCTGTGGGGCAAGTCGTGCTTTCCCTAGGACAAATCCAACCTCTGTCGTGAGAGATAATAGAATTACGCTTTTTTGAATTTTGATGACGTCATAGCCCCGCCTACAGAATTACGATTTTGTCTCGTTTTCCCCGCCTACAGAATTACGCTTTTGTCCAAAATGGCCGCTATCCCCGCCCCTGTGTTAAAACTATCCAATCTCCAGCCACCTATTTAAAAATATTTACATATTCCCTGCCCTTGAAGGTTTAATACCACGCCTACAGAATTACGCTTTTGTCGAAGTGGGCCCCGCCTACAGAATTACGCTTTTTGTCATTGTGATGACGTTGTGTGTGTGTGTGTGTGTGTGGGCCAAGGGCCCCGCCTACAGAATTACGCTTTTTGTCATTGTGATGACGTTGTGTGTGTGATTGGGAGGGGGGCTTGGCCCCCCTCCCAAACTGTATGCTTCTTATGTTAAAAACAATGTGTTCCCTGCGTGCGTGCGTCCCCAACCCAAACTGTACTTATGTTATTCATATTTTAATATCTGAAGTATATAAAGCATCCAATGCAATGTTCTATTTAAATAAATAAAACCAAATGAAATAAGTGAAATAATATGAGTTGAGAAGAGCAGGCGTTGTTTTTACCTTTGAATAAGATGTTTATTCGGTGGATATAGGTCATCCATATTTAAATATCTGAAGTATATAAAGCATCCAATGAAATGAGCTATATCTAATTAAATAATGTAGATGTATAAAATTAAATTAAACGAGTGAAATAATATGAGTTGAGAAGAGCAGGCGTTGTTATTACCTTTGAATAATATGTTTATTCGGTTGATATTTGCCCTTTTTGCAAACATGTCTGGACATATTCCCAGCGACATAAGTTTAAACATGGTATTGTGCAGGCTTGGGGGGTTGTCCGGGCAAGACGCCGGCCATAGACACCCTCCAAGCCTGCAGCAGCCTCAAGGTGTTTCAAAAGATAGTGAGTGGCGACATCCTGTCGACATCCGGGCGACCGTGGGCATCCGGGCGACCACCCTCCTCCTTCTTACCTTTTTGTAAAATCTGCCGAGTCATGTTTACTTGTCTGGACATGTATCTGTTGGCTACATTTGGCCAATCGAACCACGCCATTTAACCCTCCCCCGGTCTCAAACCAGTATAAGTAAAGCCCAAGTCACGCTCTGCACAGACAAGACAATTTTTCCAGCTCGTGAAAGAAATGAAGACGTGTAGACCAAGACGTCATCTGGGCGTGAACAGCAAGGCCCGAAGGGTGACAACCATCGCCGCACCTGATCATATTGACAACAACATTGCAGAAATCTCTTCAGGTAAACGATGCAATTAATCTTTAACTATATAGCTTTCTAATTTTAATCATGGTATCTTTGTATTACAGATAGCGGTGTGGATGAACCTACATGCGATCAAGATCTGAATATGGATGTTGTGGAAACCTTTACAACTACAAACATGGAACAGGTTGAGACATCTACAAATGTAGACCAGGATGGACCCTCTACAAAAACAGGCGAGGACCAGACTGTGCCATCATACTCCTTGTGGATGGGGGGCCCAGGAATCTTAGCAAGACCTGTTGCAGCCTCGTACAACAACGGCGAGCCATCGTATTCAGGGTGGAGTCGTCCCGTTTCGCCGACGCCGTCGTCGACACCTCCGATGACCCCCACCTCGTCGGCAGAATCTTCACAAAACGAGAAGGTACAACTGTCCAGTTGGTCCGACCAGGCTGATTCTCCACAAACCACGGAGATCAAGGTTCAGACCGTCAACGACCCTGACCACGGACCAGCACCTATTTCCGAAGATGAGGCAAAACATATGTCATGGGATAATCCTCCTAAGGGATGGATTGATATGGATGTCGTATTAGTTGTTAAGGCGGCTATTATTTACATGGTCAGACGTTTTTTGATAAAGTATCACAAAAAAAGGGGTTGTTTGCATAGCTATAGATACCTATGCAATTGTTATTATCTAAGACTGCACTATGACCGCATCATGCCCATCCTTTGCGGTAAAAAGTTTTTACCCTGTATTCACTACTTGTTGGATTTGTGTTCTGTAAAAGCGGATAAAGAAACAGTCAAGCGAATTGCAGAGATCTTAATGGTGGATTTAGCACTCGTAAAGGACTTACCGGACCGCCTTAAAGCGGATGAGCCCATATGTTTTATGATATATCGTGATCAACTTGATATTTTCGAAGAATATCTTATAGAAAATATTAACTTTGAATAAAAAATGGGTAATGTCTTCAGAAAATTATCGTTTTTTGGCTATAGAAGCCAAGGGTGGGCAGATATAATAAATAGAGCAATTACATATAACCCCGATGATAAAGACCCTTTCATTGAAAATTTTTTATTGTTTATGCAAAAAGTGCGTGCCATGTCTTTAACAATTTTTCAGGAGCCTTGGGAATTGTTTGTGCAACATGTCATATTTTTGAGTCGCTCGGGATTGATCGACACGTTTCAAAATATTTTGGAAAATTGGGAAAATGCGATAAGTGTAGGACATGTACTTACCATACTCACGCTGTTTAACGATGTGATAAGATACCGTCTCCGTCATCAACAGCCTGTGGATCTCGCGCACGAATTGAAGCTGTTTGAAGACCTGTTAGAATCAAAAGTTAATCCATCCGTTTTAACCCTGACCTATAGACTTTTTACATCTTAGAGAATCCTTATCACGTGTAACCATACTTAACCTTCTTTCAATAAAAAAATGGATGTTTTTAAAAAGATGCTTTTGTGTCTGTGTGTTTAGATAAATAGCGATGTGATGTTTGTCACTAAATCATAAACCGTCATGAGCGTTAAGCGGTGGTTGAAAAAACTGTACTACGACCCCGCTCATCCAGCCAGCTTTGGAGGTGTAGAACGCCTTCATTTAGCTGCGTCGGAGAAAATGGGTCAAAAAGTGACGCGTCATAAAGTCAAGGATTTTTTATCTTCGCAAGATGCATACACCTTGCACAAACCAGCACGAATTCATTTCCCTAGGAACAGAGTTTTTGTGTCCAGTCCTATGAATCAATTCCAAGCCGATCTATGTGATATGCAAGCTCTGACCGAGTACAACGATGGTTTTAAATACCTACTCACAATCATCGATGTGTTCTCAAAACGAGCGTATGCCCGTGTGCTGATGAACAAGACGGGGCCAGAAGTTGTTCGAGCCTTTGAGTCGGTCTTATCCTTTAGCGGCATCCCTAAAAAGTTACAAACAGACAAGGGGAAGGAGTTCTTCAACACGCAATTTCAGAGGTTGATGAAAAAACACAATATTAATCATTTTGCAACAGCCAGTGATTTGAAAGCCTCGGTGGTCGAAAGGTTGAATCGAACTTTAAAAACTCGAATGTGGCGATATTTCACCGCCAACAACACACGTCGTTATATCGACGTATTACAAGATTTAATCGATAGTTACAATGAAAGTTATCATACAAGTATAAAAATGAAACCTAACCAAGTCACACCAGATAACACATGGCTTGTCTTCCAAAACTTGTACGGCAACATACCCTCTGGGGGTAGTGATAGAATAAAAATGATATTTAAACAAGGAGATCTCGTTAGAATATCAAAAGTGCGAGGTGTGTTTGACAAGAAATATGAACAGAGTTTTACAGACGAGTTATTTACGATAGCGGAGTGTGTACCGCGTTTTCCACCTGTTTACAAGCTTAAAGACTACGACGGTGAAATAGTGCAAGGAACTTTTTATGCACACGAGCTCCAGAAAGTCACGATATCCAAGGATCAAATCTTTCAAGTGGAGAAGATTATCAAACGGCGTAAAGTCGGCGGACAGAAACAGTTTCTCATACGTTGGAAGGGCTGGCCTGTAAAATATGACAGTTGGGTCCCCGCTACACAAGTCGTCGACGTATAAATAAGAAGCTTTACAACGAATCTCGACATTTGCCAACATGGATCCGAATCTTGAAGGGGGGTTTTACGTCACCTTACCCTCCAATGCAAGTTCTGATGTGTATGTAGACAATACGATAGCTGAATACAGAGTGAATCTGGCTCATCATATCGATCTCGAAGGTAATTGGGAAGTAGCTCTGAGTGAAATATCGTACCCCCATACATGGTTCAACGTGTCTGAAGATCAAGCATCTTTTGACTATGTAGATGCATGGGAAAACAGTGAACCAGCACCAGGTGCTTTGGCACCTCGATACCTTGATGAAAACAAATTCACCATCAAATCCTTAAGCCTATCGGCTGGGTACTATGATAATATTATGAAAATAGGACAAGATGTGGAAGCGCTCCTCAAAAACATCCATCCGGAAATCCTTGTTGTATACCATTTGTTAAAGGGGAGATTTTTCTGGGGAGGGAATGGTCATTACAGGATACGCTTTCGTCCCCCATTAGCCTACATTTTTGGGACGTTACCCGATGAATGGATTACCTGCGGACCCCGATGGACAGCGAGCCAACATCCCGCGGATATAAAAGCGGGGTTGTACCATCTATATGTTTATACAGACGTGGTGTATCATCAGGCTGTGGGTGACGCTTTTGCTCCGCTCTTGAGAATTATACCTATCGAAGATAAGCACGGTGACATTGTATTTAAAACCTTTAATCCTCTTTATTACATGCCAGTTAGTAGAAGGCATATTGAGGATATAAGAATCGAAGTTAAGACGGATCAGAATCAACCCGTGGAATTTACACACGGTAAAGTTATCGTTACTCTACACTTTAGACCCAGATAGAAAAATGGTTGTGTTGGAGACGCATCATGACCTTTACCGTTTTGTCGATTATTACGAAAACCAAGCGGGTGGCTCATTATCAGGTTTTCAAGGATTACCTGTCCAATACGGGCGTGGATTGGGATCAATCTTTGCCAAATTATTTCGTTTTGTGAGTCCATTAATCAGAAGAGGGTTCAGTGGTGCCAGACCGCACCTGCAAACGGCTGCGAAAATCATTGCAACAGATGTAGCCGGTCGTGTGTTAGAACGAATACAACGTAAGGCGGAGCCTCAAGAAGGTTCGGGATTAATGGTTCTGGCACGAAGACCTGCAAAACGACCCGTAGGACAGCGTCTGAGACAACCTAAAAAACGCAAACGAGTGTCCAGGAAGAAATCAGTCAAGAAAAGGAGACGGCGAAGAAACACCGGGGATATTTTCTCTTAACCAAAATTGACCGTTAGGGTTATTCATCATGGCTCTTTTGCATCACAAGTCAGCAGAGTGCACCCTAACTGAACTGGATTTATTTAGTCCACCCATGACACAACTATCAATCGAACAAAGTCAATATGTGGAAATGTTACCTATCTCGGCTCTCACCGATGATGGTCCTGTGGAGTTTTTCATACCTGGAGAAGGATCCAAATATCTCGACCTCTCAGACACCCTGCTTCAGCTGCACCTGAGGGTACTCAACAGAGATGGTAGCATTTTACCCACAGATCAACGAGTCGGTATTATTAATTATCCTTTGAATACAATCTTCTCACAAGTGGATGTAACATTAGGCGACAGGTTGATCTCGCAATCTAGCGCAACCCATCCATACAGAGCTATGATAGAGACGTTGTTAAACTTTTCAGAAGCCTCTCTAAGAAGCCAATTCACAGCGGCTATGTTTTACAAAGATACATCAGGGCATATGGATTCAACAGTCTTAACGGGGGATGCTGTTAACAAAGGATTACTGCGCAGAGCAGAATATGTGTTGGGTTCCCGAACATTCACCGTGATAGGACCTCTACACGCCGACATATTTTTTTGTGAGAGACATCTTCTCAATAACGTGGATCTACGAGTGAAACTCATCAAAGCCAACGACCAATTTTGTTTTATGAGCCCTCCCGATGTGAACTACCATCTGAAAATCGTGGGCGCTTCCCTCTTTGTGAAAAGAGTCGCCGTTTCACCAGCCATCTCTATCGGTCATGCTGCGGCTCTCAACAAAGAAAATGCTTTGTATCCGTTATCAAGAATTAATGTGAAAACTTATTCCATCCCGAAACATTCCAGAACCTGTCAACAAGATAATCTTTTCCTCGGTCATACACCTCGATATGTGGTGTTAGGTCTTGTAAATCACAACGCCTTTGTGGGCAGAAAAGATTTGAATCCATTTAATTTCGCTCATCATCATTTGGAATATTTAGCGCTCTGCCAAGAGGGGAGACAGATACCAGCCAAAGCTTTCCAGCCCCAATTTAATGCAGGAAACGCCGTTCGAGAATTTCATAACCTGTTTACATCGACAGGAAGACATTTGAAAGATTTACCTCTTTGCATCAACAGGGAGGATTTTTCCGGTGGATATGCGCTGTATGTTTTTAACTTAAACCCCAACGATGATTCAGGAGCTCTCGCACCTGTCTCCAGCGGAAGTTTGAGGTTAGAAATGAGATTTAGACTCCCACTCCCTCACACAACCACACTTATTGTGTACGCCTGCTACGATTCCATCCTGGAAATAAATTCAAAACGACAGGTATTAGTGGATTATTACTGATGAACGGGAAAGAGCTGGAGCAACTCATGAAACGTCTACAAGGGCGTTTATTTGGAGGTGTTTACGCTTCGGATGAAATAAATTCGCTGCAGCCTAACCCCCCAATCTTCTACATCGTCAACACACATCCTCGACACTTACCCGGTGAACACTGGCTGGCTCTGACGTTGGAAAAAGATGGAACCAGTACTTTTTTTGACGCTTTTGGATTTCCTCCTGAATTTCAATATTATCCGCAAACCATTAACTCTTTTTTGAAAAAACATTCCGATCGTATTTTGTATCATAACAGACGTCTACAACACGAGCTATCAATCACCTGTGGTCAACATTGTGTCTATTATTTAACACATAGAGGCTGTGGTTTGAGTTATCAGGATGTGTTAACATGCTATAAGGATGATGTGTTAAAGAATGATGCCATGGTAACTAGTTTTGTAAAGCATTATCAAACCTGTGCAGAAAAGACATGTGCCGGTCAAGCGGCATGTTCTTTTAAAAAATTTCAAACCTGTCATTGTCTGTAATCATTTAAAATGTATTTTATTGAATAAAAACACATGTATAAACATACAAAGGTTTTAGATTTTTCATTAAAACTTATGAAGAGGAATACCCCACCCACTTTACAGGGGCGGGTCTTTTTCTATTAGTTTTTTTCTTCTTCCTAATGGATGTCCTCTTGTTTGTGTCATCATCAGAGCTTAACGAACCTCGGAGTTTCAACCGTCTGAATTCGTCACGGGCGTGAGGGTTGACGATGGTGGTCTCCGGAATATTGAGTTCGTGTAGAGTGTGAAGAAACTCCTTCCAGCCTCTAGGGGTTCGAGTCGCGATGTTTTTACTCGTCAAAGTAATCTGCCTGAGTAAATCGGTCATGTGAGATCCTTTTATAGGCTTATCTTGAAACATGAATTCATGACGAGGGGTCCAGCTTCTATCAGCATCCTTAAGTTTTCTCAAAACATAGTCTGCGTTTTTCCGATAACGCGTTGGAATGTTATGCAGAATATCGAACCAGGGTTCGATTTCATTCCCCACCATTTTGTCTTGTACCTCAACATTCGAAATCTTTGAAGGGTTCAAAACCTCAGGGGTTAGAGACACGGTCAGAGGTCGTTCTTCCTTTTCACCTTGTTTGAGAAGGCTTAAATAACGATGAAGTAAAGACTGATACCTTGTTATTTTTTCATGAGGGGACAAGGATTGATCTTCCAAAACTGCCTTCATCTTCACATCCATGTCCTGTTCGGCAGTTTGTCTGATGGTAGGTTCGGGTTTTTTCAGACGTTCCAGTTGTTGTGGTGTGAGAAGAAACATTTTCTGGGCTGTTTTCAAACTCATGATGGCTAGTTTTTGTTGATTAACCCACCCAAAAGATTACCTAGGAAGGGTACAACTGTTCCCAACAGAGGAAGAATAAATCCACCCCTTTGAGTCAAAAAGGCGCGTTTTTTCTTAAGACTTGTTTTTTTACGTGCCAATAGTCTAATAATTTTCTTTTGTTTTTTTAATTTCTTAAACTGTGAAGGTGAAAGCGGTATATGACCCTTTAATAGATTGAAAGCAATTTCACAGAGGACCTTGATCAAAGAAGGTGGACCTCTGGTTAGTATGTCTTTACGTCTCTTAGCCGTGGCTTGAAACAGGTTCCTGAGTTGCGGAGCGTTTGTTTTTAAAAGCTTGGACATGTCAATTTTTGGAAATGTAGACGGTAGGCCACTGATCAGGAAGTACACCCGTTCTCAAACGGTATTGTTCTGGACATGTGGGTGTTAAATCCACCAATAAATACCCATGAGCGTCTTTGGTGGCATCTTCAAAAATTTCTAAAAAATAATTTTTCTTCGTAGGGAATATCTGATTAGCCAAAATACTGGTTTGTAATTTATCCCGAGGATTTTTGAACAAGACCATGTAATTACTATTTAGACTAATAGTACGACTGTATTTACCTTGGTGGAATACATTCTGAGTTAACAATATGACGCTCATATTTCTATGATGCCTATATTGGGTAAAGATTTTCACCACTTCAGGATGGTCCGATGCTTGGAAGATCAGATCATCAAGGATGATTAGATGAGTCTGGTGTAACGGGAACAAGGCTTCGTCATCAAAAGATTCTGGGAGAGGATCGTCTGACATGCGAACCGTCTCATATATATTTACATTTTCCCCCACCACTTCCAATTGAACCATATCCCCAGGCAATACGTTCGATAATGCGTGATCCATCTGTTCATTTATCGAGCCCATGATAGCGGTGTAAAATGCTGGAAAATCAGTTTCTTCGCCGTCTCCTTTTCTTGACTGATTTCTTCTTGGACACGCGTTTGCGTTTTTTAGGCTCTCTCAACCTTTGTCCGATGGGTCTTTTTGCAGGTCTTCGTGCCAGAACCATTAAACCCGAACCTTCTTGAGGCTCCGCCTTACGGTTTATTCGTTCTAACACCCGACCGGCTACATCTGTTGCAATGTTTTTCGCAGCCGTTTGCAGGTGAGGTCTGGCAACGCTGAACCCTCTTTTGATTAATGGACTCACAAAACGAAATAATTTGGCAAAGATTGAACCCAATCCACGCCCATATTGGACCGGTAATCCATGAAAACCTGATAACGACCCACCCGCTTGGTTTTCGTAATAATCGACAAAACGGTAAAGATCATGATGCGTATCCAATACAACCATTTTTCTATCTGGGTCTAAAGTGCAGAGTAGCGATAACTTTACCGCGTGTAAATCCCACGGGTTGATTCTGATCCGTCTTAACTTCGATTCTTATATCCTCAATATGCTTCCTACTAACAGGCATGTAATAAAGAGGATTAAAGGCTTTAAATACAATGTCACCGTGATTATCATCGATGGGTATCGTTCTCAAGAGCGGAGCGAAAGCGTCACCCACAGCCTGATGATACACCACGTCTGTATAAACATATAGATGGTACATCCCCGCTTTTATATCCGCAGGATGTTGGCTCGCTGTCCACTGGGGTCCGCAGGTAACCCATTCATCGGGTAACGCCCCAAAAATGTAGGCTAACGCGGGACGAAAGCGTATCTTGTAATGACCATTCCCTGCCCAGAAAAATCTCTCCTTTAAATAATGGTATACAACATGGATTTCCGGATGGATCTTTTTGAGGAGCGCTTCCACATCTTGTCCTATTTTCTTAATATTATCGTAGTACCCAGCCGACAGGCTTAAGGATTTGATGGTGAATTTGTTTTCATCATAGTAAAGAGGTGCCAAAGCACCTGGTGTTGGTTCACCGTTTTCCCATGCATCTACATAGTCAAAAGATGCTTGATCTTCAGGCACGTTGAACCATATATGGGGGTAGGATATTTCACTCAGAGCTACTTCCCAATTACCTTCGAGATCGATATGATGAGCCAGATTCACTCTGTATTCAGCTATCGTATTGTCTACATACACATCAGAACTTGCATTGGAGGGTAAGGTGACGTAAAACCCCCCTTCAAGATTCGGATCCATGTTGGTAAATGTCGAGATTCGTTGTAAAGCTTCTTATTTATACGTCGACGACTTGTGTAGCGGGGACCCAACTGTCATATTTTACAGGCCAGCCCTTCCAACGTATGAGAAACTGTTTCTGTCCGCCGACTTTACGCCGTTTGATAATCTTCTCCACTTGAAAGATTTGATCCTTGGATATCGTGACTTTCTGGAGCTCGTGTGCATAAAAAGTTCCTTGCACTATTTCACCGTCGTAGTCTTTAAGCTTGTAAACAGGTGGAAAACGCGGTACACACTCCGCTATCGTAAATAACTCGTCTGTAAAACTCTGTTCATATTTCTTGTCAAACACACCGCGCACTTTTGATATTCTAACGAGATCTCCTTGTTTAAATATCATTTTTATTCTATCACTACCCCCAGAGGGTATGTTGCCGTACAAGTTTTGGAAGACAAGCCATGTGTTATCTGGTGTGACTTGGTTAGGTTTCATTTTTATACTTGTATGATAACTTTCATTGTAACTATCGATTAAATCTTGTAATACGTCGATATAACGACGTGTGTTGTTGGCGGTGAAATATCGCCACATTCGAGTTTTTAAAGTTCGATTAAACCTTTCGACCACCGAGGCTTTCAAATCACTGGCTGTTGCAAAATGATTAATATTGTGTTTTTTCATCAACCTCTGAAATTGCGTGTTGAAGAACTCCTTCCCCTTGTCTGTTTGTAACTTTTTAGGGATGCCGCTAAAGGATAAGACCGACTCAAAGGCTCGAACAACTTCTGGCCCCGTCTTGTTCATCAGCACACGGGCATACGCTCGTTTTGAGAACACATCGATGATTGTGAGTAGGTATTTAAAACCATCGTTGTACTCGGTCAGAGCTTGCATATCACATAGATCGGCTTGGAATTGATTCATAGGACTGGACACAAAAACTCTGTTCCTAGGGAAATGAATTTGTGCTGGTTTGTGCAAGGTGTATGCATCTTGCGAAGATAAAAAATCCTTGACTTTATGACGCGTCACTTTTTGACCCATTTTCTCCGACGCAGCTAAATGAAGGCGTTCTACACCTCCAAAGCTGGCTGGATGAGCGGGGTCGTAGTACAGTTTTTTCAACCACCGCTTAACGCTCATGACGGTTTATGATTTAGTGACAAACATCACATCGCTATTTATCTAAACACACAGACAGACACAAAAGCATCTTTTTAAAAACATCCATTTTTTATTGAAAGAAGGTTAAGTATGGTTACACGTGATAAGGATTCTCTAAGATGTAAAAAGTCTATAGGTCAGGGTTAAAACAGATGGATTAACTTTTGATTCTAACAGGTCTTCAAACAGCTTCAATTCGTGCGCGAGATCCACAGGTTGTTGATGACGGAGACGGTATCTTATCACATCGTTAAACAGCGTGAGTATGGTAAGTACATGTCCTACACTTATCGCATTTTCCCAATTTTCCAAAATATTTTGAAACGTGTCGATCAATCCCGAGCGACTCAAAAATATGACATGTTGCACAAACAATTCCCAAGGCTCCTGAAAAATTGTTAAAGACATGGCACGCACTTTTTGCATAAACAATAAAAAATTTTCAATGAAAGGGTCTTTATCATCGGGGTTATATGTAATTGCTCTATTTATTATATCTGCCCACCCTTGGCTTCTATAGCCAAAAAACGATAATTTTCTGAAGACATTACCCATTTTTTATTCAAAGTTAATATTTTCTATAAGATATTCTTCGAAAGTATCAAGTTGATCACGATATATCATAAAACATATGGGCTCATCCGCTTTAAGGCGGTCCGGTAAGTCCTTTACGAGTGCTAAATCCACCATTAAGATCTCTGCAATTCGCTTGACTGTTTCTTTATCCGCTTTTACAGAACACAAATCCAACAAGTAGTGAATACACGGTAAAAACTTTTTACCGCAAAGGATGGGCATGATGCGGTCATAGTGCAGTCTTAGATAATAACAATTGCATAGGTATCTATAGCTATGCAAACAACCCCTTTTTTTGTGATACTTTATCAAAAAACGTCTGACCATGTAAATAATAGCCGCCTTAACAACTAATACGACATCCATATCAATCCATCCCTTAGGAGGATTATCCCATGACATATGTTTTGCCTCATCTTCGGAAATAGGTGCTGGTCCGTGGTCAGGGTCGTTGACGGTCTGAACCTTGATCTCCGTGGTTTGTGGAGAATCAGCCTGGTCGGACCAACTGGACAGTTGTACCTTCTCGTTTTGTGAAGATTCTGCCGACGAGGTGGGGGTCATCGGAGGTGTCGACGACGGCGTCGGCGAAACGGGACGACTCCACCCTGAATACGATGGCTCGCCGTTGTTGTACGAGGCTGCAACAGGTCTTGCTAAGATTCCTGGGCCCCCCATCCACAAGGAGTATGATGGCACAGTCTGGTCCTCGCCTGTTTTTGTAGAGGGTCCATCCTGGTCTACATTTGTAGAGGTCTCAACCTGTTCCATGTTTGTAGTTGTAAAGGTTTCCACAACATCCATATTCAGATCTTGATCGCATGTAGGTTCATCCACACCGCTATCTGTAATACAAAGATACCATGATTAAATATTAGAAAGCTATATAGTTAAAGATTAATTGCATCGTTTACCTGAAGAGATTTCTGCAATGTTGTTGTCAATATGATCAGGTGCGGCGATGGTTGTCACCCTTCGGGCCTTGCTGTTCACGCCCAGATGACGTCTTGGTCTACACGTCTTCATTTCTTTCACGAGCTGGAAAAATTGTCTTGTCTGTGCAGAGCGTGACTTGGGCTTTACTTATACTGGTTTGAGACCGGGGGAGGGTTAAATGGCGTGGTTCGATTGGCCAAATGTAGCCAACAGATACATGTCCAGACAAGTAAACATGACTCGGCAGATTTTACAAAAAGGTAAGAAGGAGGAGGGTGGTCGCCCGGATGCCCACGGCTGCCCATCGATCGACAGGATGTCGCCACTCACTATCTTTTGAAACACCTTGAGGCTGCTGCAGGCTTGGAGGGTGTCTATGGCCGGCGTCTTGCCCGGACAACCCCCCAAGCCTGCACAATAACATGTTTAAACTTATGTCGCTGGGAATATGTCCAGACATGTTTGCAAAAAGGGCAAATATCAACCGAATAAACATATTATTCTAAGGTAATAACAACGCCTGCTCTTCTCAACTCATATTATTTCACTCGTTTAATTTAATTTTATACATCTACATTATTTAATTAAATATAGCTCATTTCATTGGATGCTTTATATACTTCAGATATTTAAATATGGATGACCTATATCCACCGAATAAACATCTTATTCAAAGGTAAAAACAACGCCTGCTCTTCTCAACTCATATTATTTCACTCGTTTAATTTAATTTTATACATCTACATTATTTAATTAGATATAGCTCATTTCATTGGATGCTTTATATACTTCAGATATTTAAATATGGATGACCTATATCCACCGAATAAACATCTTATTCAAAGGTAAAAACAACGCCTGCTCTTCTCAACTCATATTATTTCACTCGTTTAATTTAATTTTATTTAATTAGATATAGCTCATTTCATTGGATGCTTTATATACTTCAGATATTTAAATATGAATAACATAAGTACAGTTTGGGTTGGGGACGCACGCACGCAGGGAACACATTGTTTTTAACATAAGAAGCATACAGTTTGGGAGGGGGGCCAAGCCCCCCTCCCAATCACACACACAACGTCATCACAATGACAAAAAGCGTAATTCTGTAGGCGGGGCCCTTGGCCCACACACACACACACACACACAGACACACAACGTCATCACAATGACAAAAAGCGTAATTCTGTAGGCGGGGCCCACTTCGACAAAAGCGTAATTCTGTAGGCGTGGTATTAAACCTTCAAGGGGCAGGGAATATGTAAATATTTTTAAATAGGTGGCTGGAGATTGGATAGTTTTAACACAGGGGCGGGGATAGCGGCCATTTTGGACAAAAGCGTAATTCTGTAGGCGGGGACAACGAGACAAAAGCGTAATTCTGTAGGCGGGGCTATGACGTCATCAAAATTTAAAAAAGCGTAATTCTATTATCTCTAGTGTGGTCTGCCATCTGCAAGAAACGTACCATCGCAGAGCCACATTTCATGACATTGTGGAGTTTGTGGAGAAGCAAGTTAAGATTGCAAGTGATCCTCTCTTTGGAGATATACAAGATTTGCCTGCAACAGTAAAAAGAGAGTTTAGAGGTGTGACATTTCGGACTGGTACGAAAGCTAAAGGGAGTAGCTTTGCCACTACAATAGCAAATGTGGAAAAGAAAATGGAGCCTGTAAATAAAATGGAGAAGAACTTACCTGTAAAGGCATGCTTGTTTTGTGGAGCTGGACATTCTTTGGATGTTTGCCTTCTATTGGATAAAAAGACGCAAGTTGAAAAGATGTCTTTTTTGAAGGAAAAAGGAATGTGCTTTGGTTGTTTGTGCATTGGGCACAGAAGCAGAGAATGCAAAGGACGTTTGGTGTGTAGAGTATGCAATAAGAAGCACCCTACCTTGTTGCAGATTTATTCCCAAACGAAGCAAATAAGTTCAACACAGGCCGATGTTGATTTAGAAAGTGTCAGAGACGGACGGTGCTGTGGTGTCAATTCAGTCCAGTGGCTTGACTGGGACCAGTAAACAGGACTATGTGTTATCAATACTACCCGTCCAGGTGAAATCCAAAAGAGGTAACAAAACTTTGTCTTCTGTTGGGTACAGAGGCGCGCAGAACAGTGTTGAGAGGGCTTTTGTACTAGATCTCCTGTGAGGAATAAATCGGCTCCTTTCTGAAGTTGCCGGCTTCCTGGTCGTCTTTCTCTCAAAACGAGCGCGCATAATTGTTGGATGAATGTCGGTCATGTTTGGTTAATCATTAATGGAATCAGATAATTAATTCGAATAATTTGGTAAAAGTTATGCTACAGACTTAGAGTTAAATTCCAACGGCACCAAGAGAACAAAAATAATGTACTTGCTTATGAGGAAAGGTGAACAAATTCAAAATCTTTGACTTAAACAAACTTGTGAAACATTGTCTATTCAAGACATGAGAGAGGCAATTGACCTTGAACGCATTTCCCCAAACAACTTAATGTTGTGATGCATATTTTTAACGATAGAAAGTCGTTCTTTACAAAGCAAATGAGAGTAAGACGTGTACAAACCTGCTTTGTGGAGCACAACACGAGGCTGCTTGCAAACTTCGTCCAGCAGTTGAAGATGTTGCTCGTTCTCTTCTTTTATTCCCCAAAGTTCCTCTTTGTACTTGGGTGTCGTTCTTGCACACATTTTCAAACGCCAATCCCAACAAATCCGCACTTGATCTCTGCTTGGCGATAACTCGTGAGCTTCTCTTTGTTCGACGAGACGAATTAAAGATGGCGTCGATTTTTAAAGTAGCGCGGAATGGATTTCCTGCGTGAAAACTGCAGTCTGTTCCGCACGAAATCCGAAGGAACAGGACACACCCCACTGTGATATGATTGGCTGCTGGCCATATGGAGCACTGTCACCGCTCACCGACAGATGTCCCCATTTGCGATGCAAATCATTGTTATCTTCTTCTAAACATTGTAAAAACGTACGATTTGAAAAAAGAAAAAACGAAAGATTTAAACCGTATGCATTTGACCAAACATTTTAGTTCCCAAATATAAACTTGAGAGATGTATTGAATTTTACTTTTGTTGCTGGTTTTGTTAAAACATCTGCCACCATGTCGTCGGTTGGACAGTATTCCAAATGTATTTCCCTATTATTATCAGTTGACATGATAAAATGATACTTTATGTCAACATGTTTGCACCTTTGCCTTTTTACAGGGTTTTTCGCCAGTGACGTTATTGCGAATTTTAAATTAAAATACGTCACTGTTTTATTATCTAAATATTAGTGTTAAAAATGATTTCATTGTTGATATAAGCACTGAAATATTTCATTATTCGTCTCAGTATTCATTAAACTACGCCGATTCACTATTATTTCAAGATTCATTCAACTGTTTTAGTAATAATTTAGTATTCAATGTTTAATCGTTTCTTTTTAACTATTCGTGTCAATATTTTGTTCAATCTTAATGTTATGGAAAACTATTTAGCAAGTAAGGTTTTTGTTATTTATTGTGGCCACCTGCTTTTGAAGAAAGTGCCTTTCGCTTCTTGTACAACACGACTTTGACCGATAAGTATGCTCAATGCAGAAAAAATATCTCTGTTTTAAGATTCCACTGTCAAATAAATCTTCATCTTCCTGTGTGCATCAGTATCTTCCCACGCACTTCTCCCACTGAGATCACTCTGCAGACTGACCCAAAAGACAATTTATTTTGCAGACTATCTCATTGATCTTCCCTTACTGCTAGAAATTCCACAACAATCTGGGGTCAGACGTGGGATAGCTGAAGATCCGCCGGTGAAATTCAGGGACGCTGGCGGGTGACCTCCAGGGTCCAATTCAGACAGCAGCAGCAATGAACTGCGTGATGCGGATCATCTCCTCCGTGGTGACAAATAAACGCTGATTCCAGTCACCATCAAGCTGCCAACTCCTGACATACCAAAACCTTTGAGAGAAACTGAGCCGATCTGCGTTTGTCTTTCTGGTTCTTTTTAGAGTTCAACTTCTTGTTCAGTTTTTCACCTTTTCACACAGCGTAATGAAGGCCAGTTGAGCAAGTGGAACAAGTGATTTTATTGATGATTGTGGAAGATACCGATTTCATAAGCACCGTTTCATCTCACACCTTTTCCATTAGGATTAAAAAGACAACTGAAAAGCATAACGTTAACAAATGTTGTTCCAGGAAAAGGTAATTAATTTCATTGATAATGTTTGATATAAAAACAATACAACTCATCATCACTCAGAGACAATGGTTATTCTGGCACTGATCACATTGGCTTAATGTCAATAAAAAAAGCTTTTCAAAATTAAATTTATCATATTTTATTCAAAATCACATTTACATCGTTTTTTTTTTAAGCTTCAAGGATTGCTGCAATTCTCACCAGCACAATTGTGACTCTCAGCACCCTGTTTAGTGAAGAATTTTTTAGCACAAACACTGCAACTGAATGGCTTTTCGCCACCGTGTGTTCTTCTATGATTTGTTAGAGTTGATTTTTGAGTGAAACCTTTCCTACAAACTGAGCAGGAAAAAGGTTTTTCACCACTGTGTATTCTTTTATGTTTTGTTAAAGTTGACTTTCCAAGAGAAGCTTTTGCCACAAACTGAGCATGAAAAGGGTTTTTCTCCACTGTGTGTTGTTGTGTGTTCTATTAAATTAAACTTTCCAGAGAAGCTTTTGCCACAAACTGAGCAGGAAAAAGGCTTTTCTCCACTGTGTCTTCTTAAGTGGCTTGTTAAATTATACTTTTGAGAGAAGCATTTTCCACAAACTGAGCAGGAAAAAGGTTTTTCTCCACTATGTATTGTTGTGTGTTTTATTAAATGCGACTTACGATAGAAATTATTTCCACAAATTGAGCAGGAAAAAGGTTTTTCACCACTGTGTGTTCTTGTATGTTCTGTTAATCGTGACTTTTGAGAGAAACTTTTCCTACAAACTGAGCAGGAAAAAGGTTTTTCTCCACTGTGTATTGTTGTGTGTTTTCTTAAATATGACTTTAAAGAAAAGCTTTTGCCACAAACTGAGCAGGAAAAAGGCTTCTCTCCACTGTGTGTTCTTGTGTGTTCTGTTAAATGTGACTTTTGAGAGAAACTTTTTCCGCAAACTGAGCAGGAAAAATGTTTTTCTCCACTGTGTATTGTTGTGTGTTTTATTAAATATGACTTTAAAGAAAAGCTTTTGCCACAAACCGAGCATGAAAAAGGCTTCTCTCCACTGTGTGTTCTTGTGTGCCTTGTAAATTGTGCCTTTTGTGAGAAGCTTTTGCGACAAAATGAGCATGAAAATGTTTTTTCTCCACTGTGTGTTCTTGTGTGTGGTTTTAAAGACAACTTTGAAGTTAATGAATCAGTGTGACGTGCCCTTTCACCTTTGGCTTGCCCATCATCGTCATCATCATCATCATCATCGTCATGAGCGTCTGATAATGTGTCCTCATGATGTGCTTGTGATGGCCCCCAGTGGTCTTCATCACCTTCTGTTGTCACGTGATGACTTGAACTGCTGCTTGTAGGCTCCGCCCCTCTGTTGTCCTCACTCACATCCTTGTTTTCATCTTCAGTCTTTATAGGGAGAACGTTCACTGGTGACTTGTTGATCTCCTCCTCCTCCTCCTCCTCCTCCTCCTCCTCCTCTTTGATGTGAGTCAAGTCTGGCTCCTCTTTCACAGAACAGAGATCATGTTGTCTGACGTCTGCAGGACACAAAAAGACTAATTTGGTTTGGCCAAGTCAAAGGTCAGGCGGCGACTTTGTCTTATATTGTTTCTACCATGCTACCTTGACTTGTGCCCGCCGCACACGGAGCAATGCGTGCGACCCCAACTTGGACCGGACCACGGGGACACTTCACAAAATTCCGTCCTACGATGTAAACCTCCTTTCGCAGCACAACGGTGATAAACGAGCATTTAAAAAGGAAGCACGTTGCGGCTGATGCCCAATTTCATTCCGGACAGAGTCACAGACGTTTCTGGAAGCGAGCTGAAGTTAGCACACACAGGCTATTGTGTGCGTCTGATGGTACACCTGTTGCTGGACCCTAACTTATTGATGGGGACCACTGGGGGCCATCGCAACATAATGTCATTGATAGAATAGGAATCCTTCAAGTGAAATATCTTTACAAGTTTTTCATTTTGCATTCAGAGACACAGTGGAACCTCGGTTCTCGAACGACTCTGAGGTCGAACAAATCGGAGTTTGAACATAAAAAAAGAGAAATTCTTGCTTCGCAGTTCAAACAAACCTCGGAGTTCGAACGCCGGTACGACGCGTGAGTGCGCACGCGAGGGTGGGATGCTGAGCGGCGTACGGGTGTAGATCGCTCTCTCTCTCTCTTCGTGACCAACTGTTGTCGCGTGCGGACGTGCTGCGTTTTGCTCTCGCGTTTTATATAGGTGTACGAAGTGTTTTAGCCCCTAATCATGCCTCCAAAGAAAGTCAGTGCAAGCAGCAAAGGAATGGTTTCGGTGTTCGAACAATTCGCTTTTCGAACAGGGTTCTGGAACGGATTATGGTCGAGAACCGAGGTTCCACTGTAGTTTCATCGTGGGTACTTTTTGGTTCCATTATAATCTGGATACCTGAAAGAATTAAAGGGGCCCTGGTAGAACAGGGGGTTGTGACATTCTCCCTTTTTAAGCCCATAGTAAGCCAAAGATGCAGATGCATTCCTTGCAGCATGCGCTTGTTCACTGATGAGATCCGTGCAACCCTGGATGGATGCATTAAATGTATTTTAAATGTTTGGATGAGGTGAAACTATGCACATGTGCACAAAACTGTGCAGGGCCACCCGAGGTTCATTGACCGAGCCAGTAAAATTTTCATAAATAAGACCAACACGTACTTGATTTTTTAAAAATCGTAATCCTTTGTGTTATATCCACGAAAATTCATCAACCGCCATTGATCATTTTGCCCCAGTGTGTACAGTTTTTAGAGTCAGATTGAATCATTCCATAAGGAATTGCTTGAACAAGATTTGTCAAAGAAGTTTTCAAAAACGAGACACGCCTTCATAAATGAATCACCCAGCCAAGATTGTCTTTGTCACTTGCGAGGAGCAGTCCGCCAAAGAGAAAAGCGTTCCCGCTCTTGTGCGGCGTTTTATTGAAGCACAGCAAAGCAATTTGAATATGCAAACTCATAAAGAATGGAAAAACATGAACACTTTGACTTTATCACACCCGTCCACACGCTTCCTGTTGTTCGAACGGTTTCAGCTTACAACACAATGTTTGGGTCACAATTCTGTTAAATGCGAGCTAAACGGTTTCCTGTCAAACACGGTTAAAGACGTGCATCTGTTTTTGTGGCTTCCTGCTAAACTGCCGGCATAGACACAACTCTGTTACCGCTGAACTCACGTTTTGCTGTTTAAGAGGTCCATGTTTTTGTGACCTTCTATTAACCTGTGTGGTATATTTAGTTGTTGATGTGTGGGTCTGGCTCAGCTTCCCTCCGCACAGGTCGCTGGGCATGACAGAATTGGTGATGGAAAGAACCTCTCTGACACAGCCATTTTGGTTCGAAAGAGATTTTATTTTCGTCACATGCTGATGTCAAAAGAAGTCTCCCCAAAAAAGAGAAAAGGGAAAGGGTGTCCCCTCACGTTCCTTCTTATCGGGAATGGCCACACCGGACATGAATGTCTAACTTTACCTTGTTGCATATGCATTCTCATTGTACTAGTCTTCGATTTTGCCCTCAAAGCTCCCTACGGCGAGAGCAGATGTGGTTGCTCTTTGAAGTGGCCTTCCGGTGCCATATTGACTGCTTCTATCACCTTGAGTGCTCCACACCTAGAGCTGGTCAAGCCTTTTGTCCTCCTGGACACTATCTCGTTCACATTGGAATTTCAAAACCAATACTGGTCACTTCTTTAGTCTCCAATCCCCTCCTAGTTAAAGAGAATTACTAAAATGTTCATAAGAGTGAATAAAAAAATTCACTACATATTTCCCCCTTCGAGGAAATCTTGTCCTGATAAAGCAAAAACGACACCAGCATGTCACCAAAAATCCCATTCCAACCTTTTATATGAATCCATTGTCTAAAATTTGGGAAACCTAATTGACTAAAACCTAAATCATGCTCAAGGCATGCTACATAAGGGTAGTTTAACTAGGAAAACTAAGTGTATGGCCAAATTGCTCCCTGGTGTCACTCTAACACCTCCTGCAGGACCACACATAAATCCAGCAATAATTCCAAAAAATCCCAAATCAACCACCTCGGTCACGAAGGAGTTCCCCCCGCAATGTTAGATCTTTAAGCAAACCGGCAGTCAGACTAACAATTTCCAGTGCAGTCCATATGGAGGCATCAAAGCTTCGCTGAACCTTCGTCAAAACCCCCCAACCCCCTTCGAAAGAGTGGGGGAAAAGAGGGAGATCCTTGCCAACACTTTCTAGTGAACCTGCATCCACAAGGCAAGTAGGATGAAGGAACACCGTTACAGAACAGAATAAATCCACAGCGTAATAAAAGCATGATAGGACAAGACACATTAACATACAAAACACAAACACGAGTCAAATGATATGCAAAAACATAGTTGAGGCCACGCTCCAGCGTGAGAATCCCATGGCATCGTCTCGCTCGAGAGCTGCCAACCCCTCGTCACCGACGAGCTCTTGCAAACAGTATTGTTTCAGATGATCACGTCCACATCCTATGACCCTCATAGGAGTCCTCCTCGTCGCTTGCTCCAAGTGAGATTCCAGTCTGCATCCAACTCCATCTACACTTCACCTGAAATACAACAAGCAGACACACTCCACACAAAAATTGAGCACCAGAGATGCCAATGAAATCCATTTTCCACAGGAAAGAGTCCATTCCAGGATGTGGAGGGCACCAAGAGCAGTGCAGTCCTCATCCCAGCCATTATGGCCGGAATGCCCCCCTTTGCCCCCAAGGTGTGCCGGCATTAACTCTGTCAAATGGGGAAGGCGCAGATATAGCAAAAACAAATTGGAGACGCGGTGGAGCAGAGCACAACGTCAGTGAGACCCCGGGTCCACGACCCCTCTTGCAGAGACGCAAACAGAGCTTTCGCTTCAGAGTGACCAATTCATTGTCTACCACAGTGCTGAGAAATTCGGAAAATGTTCCATAACAGAGGAATTCGTAATGGGTGCTGAAACACCACCCTGGTCTCAGAGCTGCCTAATCTGCTGGAACGGAGGACAACATATGCTTCCCCCGGCGGAAGTGCACAGTCAAATTCAATCCAACTGGAAATTCAGTCCCACTCGAATTCCAGTGTTTGTTTCACAGGTGCGGGTTCGGTCCATGGCAGTGACTCGGCCAATCTCAAGAGTCCCACAAGGGTGACAGTGTTGTTGCTCACTGGGATATGCAGAGGGAGCTTGCAAAGCGTGGAATATCTTGTTCCACCATCAAAAACTGTTGTCCATCAGTCGTCAACGGAATGCCAAGACCTGCGAGTCCTTGAATGCGGAGGCTCCGCGGGCACCCCTATCGTGGAATGGGGTCCCAATCGGGTTGAGGCGTCAAGTGTGCATTTGGAAGCCATAGAAGCGTTGTCGGAGGAGGGGGTAGCGATGGCGCCCCCGTGCTAGTGGAGCTCTTTGTGTCAGGCATGGCGCTGGACCACAGGCTGACACATTTCAGGAAGTGGCTCGGTTTGGACCGCTCATCACGCAGTAACCCCACAACCCACAGCAAGAGCACGTCCCACTCACAACCCATGTCTATAACCACCCCTACTTCTGTTACGTGACCTTGTTGACCGGCAGGTGCGGACAACAAGCCTGCTGTGGGCACTGCGTCACCAGAACCTGGCCCAGGAGCAGCGGAAATGGAAAGAGCAGACGCAATGGGAGCTGCATGCGTCGGCTGCTGGATTAACTGCTTCCCCCAGTTGTCGTGACCCGTGCCGGTCACGCCTGTTTTGTTGTTGTTTTCGTCACCTCCCTGCCATGTGCACTTTTGTTTATGTTTCTCAGCTGAGCAGAGGCGTCTCCTCCGACAACCGACTCCGCCCGCGTCATCACGAGTGGGAGACCAGCCCACCGGCGCCGCACCTGACATCCATCCACTGACTAATTACACACACTATTTAAGCCACCTACACTGACTGCCCGGCGTCGGATAATTTTCCTGCACTGCTCACGTTCATGACCCTGGTATCGATTGTTCTCTTGTTCATGCATTTTTGCTCTTGGATCTCTTTGTGTTCCACATTTTGCAAGCTATTGCCCTGTCTCTTTTTGTTCCTCGTTTTCTCCAATTGGTTTTCCCTCTTGCCCTTTTGGCAAGCTATTTATGTTGATCGTTTTTCCTTTTCCTTGCCGGTGCAAGCGCTTTTCGTTCCGTCGTTTATCTCCTTCCTGGTGTTAGCTTTTCTCCGCCAGCGCTTTGTGTTTTCTCCTGATTTATCGACGGATGTAATGCTAAGATAGATATATTTGCCTTAATTGATGATTGGACTTCCACTATTGTGAATCAATAAACACTCTTTGTTAAACTGATTTTCCTGTGTCCGCGTTTGGAGAGTCCTGCCACCTTCTTCCCAGCGTTTCGCTGGCAAGACCCTGACAGAATTATCCGACCAGAACACGAGTAATCATAGGGTACGTATCTGAACAGCGTATCTCTTGCTACGTACCAGCGAAACTGTCGGCTCAGCCCCAGGCCCTCCACACAACGGTACGCCTCGATCCTTACTGTGTTCCATGCCACAAAGTGCCCAATACGATGCGTGGAAGCGCGCTTCTCTTCATTATTTCTATTTCCAGTTCATAATTTTCCTGCTAAAATTTACACCCTGGCCAGGGTCTGTGCTCAAACTGAACTTATTCACGACTATGTTGTCTATAGCGATAGTTTTACACTTCTTATTTCTCATCTCTTTAACCACTAGACCTTTCTTTTCTTTATCTTCTGCACATTTCTCCCGCGCTAGTCCCCATTTACATAGTTCCTATCATTATTTTTTTTCATTTATTTATTTTTTTTTTTAATACATTTTCGTATGTTCTTTCACAGTGCGGTTATTTTGACATCTTTTAATGTCTTAATCAGTCATGATATTGGCCTCTTGTTAAAACTATAATTGAAACTAACACAGGGACATTTTCCATGACCAATCAGCCAGCAGACCCACACGCACAAGCTTTCTTTAACGACCCCAAGAGCCCCGACCGCTTGGACACAGGCGCACAACACCCATTGTGAGTAAAAGCATCTCACCGAAAGTTCAGCCGGCCGGCTGTTGAACGCCTGCGCCCCAGCACCCTGAGACCCTCAATGGAGCAAGAATCCTGTTTGTGACGCCAAAAATGTGGTATATTTTGTTGTTGATGTGTGGGTCTGGCTCAGCTTCCCTCCGGACAGGTCGCGGAGCATGGCAGAATTGGTGATGGAAAAAGATTCTCTGACACAGTCATTTTGGTTAGAAAGAGATTTTATTCTCGTCAAATGCTGATGTCAAAAGAAGTCTCCCCAAAAAGAAAAAAGGGAAAGGTGTCCCCTCTCTCCGGCCTTCCCTTCTTATAGGGAATGGCCACACCAGACATGAATATTGAAGGATTGTATTACGATTGCTGGCATTATTTTAAACAGTTACGGGACAGAAGGTCAATTATTTAATTTAGCAGGTTCATATTTACTGAATATGTTAAACATTGATTAAACAAAAAGCATTTATCAAAGGAAAGTAGAAGTACAGTGCATCGATAAGATTGACTGGGATTGTAGTCATGGTGTTTACTGATTCATTCATATGCTAAATTGATATGACTTAGTTTAAATGTAAGACCTCAAAATTGCACACATTGTATTTTCATGATCCACTCTCATTCAGAAGAAACAGATTCAGTCTGCTCAGGTCAAACCAGATAGTACTTCATGGACAAATACAATAAAACACATTCTCCACATAGGCCATAGAAGATACAAACATATCAAGTTGGGCAGGGGAGGACGTCACAGGGACGCGATCAAGAACACCAAAAACATAATCTGATCTGGGAAAACATACACTACACAATCTGTACACTAACAAGATTACAGGGGAATGTGAGCAGGAGAGACGGAGAGACTGCCGCCTGCCTGAGAAGGTCAGCCTTGGACGTGGAACGTGGACCGGGGGAGGGAGCAATGACGACCGATTCAACCTACATGACCCTTGACAAAGAAAACCTCCTATAAAATGTAAGGCTGGGCTGAGATCAGCGCGCCATTTTTCTATTGTACTCGTCTTGAGTACAGTTTCTCGTCAGATTAAGAAAAGGTCGCTAGATATCTGTATTTGTACTATTTCCTGAACTCCAGAAATCAAAGAAACTAAATTTCGGAACTCTAATCATTTGATGTTGAGTCTTTATTTGACCCTATTCTTCGTGAGTACAAAAAACGAACACGCATTGGAGTAAGTTTGGCTTTGAAGATTCATTTTCTAAATGTTTCTCATTTTCTCGGTGGCTCAACTCCAACAGTGGATATAAAAATACACTACATCTGTCAGCATAGTTTTGAAACCTGACATGACAAACTTAATTTCTTTAACAACATATAAAAACTGGAATATGTAAAATGTTAAATAATCAGTTCAAATTTTAAACTGGGAAAAAAACACAGAGTTTACCCCCCACTAATGGTTATTCTTTGGCATTTATTTTCTGCACTGATTTCATTTGGCATAAACAAATGTTCAGCAAACCGGCAAGTAAAAGGCAATATTTAAAAATAAAACGGCAATAACCTTGAACGATTTCCCCCAAACAACTTAATGTTGTTATGTATATTTTTAACGATAGAAAGTCGTTCTTGACAAAGCAAATGAGAGTAAAACGTGTACAAACCTGCTTTGTGTAGCACAACACGAGGCTGCTTGCAACCTTCGTCCAGCAGTTGAAGATGTTGCTCGTTCTCTTCTTTTATTCCACAAAGTTCCTCTTTGTACTTGGGTGTCGTTCTTTCACACATTTTCAAATGATAATTCCAATAATTCCGATCTCTGCTTGACGTAGAGTCATGTGCCTCTTTTGTTAGCTGCTAGCTAGCTAACAAGCTAAGCTAACTACGCCGAAAAGCATCAACGCGCGAAGATGAGGTTATCGGGACACAAAGACTTAATGAATTATGTCGTAGTCCTTTAGAGTAGCACTGGACATTTTGTGAGAAATTTACAGTCAGTTCCACACTAAATCAGAATAATTTAGCGGTGGTTGTTTTTATTTCGGTGTGGACGGGTCGGTGGATGTGGTCGAGGTCCTTCGAAAGCTGCGCGCTTGCTTATGACGTCATGCTTTAAGCACGTATTTTTCAAATATATCTCTTTGCCTCTGTGTTTGTTTTTACACCTGGCTGTTCAGTTCTAATATATATTTTATATAATACTTTAAATCGGTTGATTAAAAAATTAACAAAATAACTAAATTCACGCCACATTGGCGAGACAGCTCTGACGTCACTTCCGCCTATGCCCCGAGAAACCGCTGCTGCTCCAGCAGTGGGGTGTTTAAGTTTCTTCTCCCGAACTTGCAACAATTCTGTGTTTCACTCGGGCTGAAAATTGTATGAATATAATGCCTGCATATACTAGCAGCGCTTCTCAATTATTTCACGCCCGCCCCTACCAAGAAGAAAGAAGATTCGCGCCCCCCCACCACCAATTTTTTTCTGTCTTTGTATATTGATGTTAGATTGTCAATAAAATATCCCTTAACTAAGCTAAATTGATAAGAAATATAATTTTGAGAACTATTATAGTGAGGATCTCGAAACTCTGTACTCTGTTGTGCAAATATTGATGAGATGATAAATATTTACTCATATGTTTTTTGTAAAAAAAAAAAAAACGTTATTAATATTAGCAAACCAAACACAGTTATTAATACGTACATAATATAGAAAAGACAAAAAGAATAGCCAGGGGGATTTTAAACAAAAAATCTTTGTAAATAACATAAAGCAACAGCTTTTTTTTTTTTTTTTTTTTACAATATTTTTATTACTTTTTCACACATTATACACATGACAACAACATCAGAAAATAAACAAAAAAGTAAATAAATAAAATAAAACAGGCAGCACAGTGGGTGGTTGAGCACCCCACTGGCCCACAAAGTTTTGTAAAGGTTTTCACATTTCCTCAAACTCCTCTGCTCTCCCTCTCATGACATACGTCAGTTTTTCCATTGCCATATTGTTTGTCAGTTCTTTTATCCAGTGATCCAGTGAAGGTGCGTCCGTTTTTTTCCAGTATAATGCAATGAGTCTCCTGGCCTGTAGCAATCCAAAGTCAATCAAAGTAGTTATGTTTGTGCAAGCCACAAAGTCTTTGGGGTAGATGCCCAGCACAAACAGTTTCACAACATGAGGTATGTTAATTCCAACTCTAGTTGACAATGTCTGTCCTACTCCTCTCCAATATTTTTGCAATTTCGGACATTCCCAAACGCAATGGAAGAGGGAACCCCGTCCCTCTACACATTTAATACAGGTGTCTGGTATAACAGGAGACCATGAGTTCAGTTTTACAGGTGTAATGTATGTTCTCATCAGCCATTTATACTGTAATAGTCTCATTCTAGTATTAATTGTTTGTTTCTGGGCTTTAAGGCATGCCCTATGCCATTCTTCCTCTGTTACAGCCTCCTCAAAATCAGAATTCCATGCCTGTAATCTATCAATAGAGGATTCATCATCATGGGTTACCAAAAGGTTGTAATACACAGAAATTAAACCTTTATCATCACTGTGTGAAAGTGTCAGACGTTCCAAATTTGAAAGGGGAGGTTCTATGTTGATCGTTTTGTATTTTGCAGATATGAAATGTTTGAGTTGCAGATATTTAAAGAAATGCTTTTTATGAATTTGATATTTATGTACAAGTTCTTCAAATGTAAGCAATATACCGTTATTATATAAATCACCCACACTTCCAATACCCTTTTCTGTCCATATCCTAAAACCCCCATCTGCCCTGCCAGGCACAAAATTTAAGTTACCCCTCAAAGGGGTAAAACGTGAAATTAGAGGAGTGTCTTTAATATGATGATGTGCTTTATACCAGATATCAATAGAGTTTTTCACAAACGGGTTTTTAGTCTCCTTTTTTAGGGTTTTATGGTTTGCTGAGTATAAGTAGAGCTTTAGGGGAAGTGACACTGAGGCTTGTTCGATAGACAGCCATGATGGATTCATCTCATTTGTAAAATAAAACGCCATAGATCGCAATTGCGCAGCCCAATAATACCATTTTAAATTCGGAAACCGTTGTCCTCCTCGTTCATATGGGAGGTAGAGTAGTCGCAATCTCAACCGGGGTTTTTTACTACTCCAAATGAATGTGCTAAAGGTATTGTTAATCTTATTAAAGAATGCATTTGACAATTGCAGTGGAATTGACTGAAATAAATATAAAAACTTTGGTAGTATATTCATTTTTATCAAATTAATCCGTCCAATTATTGATATAGGCAAAGTCATCCAACGATCCAGCGTTTCCTTCATCTCTGCAATCAAAGGGTGATAGTTGGAAGGGACCACTGTTTTAATTGAAGGTGTTATTTGCACCCCGAGGTAAAGAAATCCTTCTTTTGCGTTAATAAAAGGTGTTTTTACGGTTGGGTTTGTCCTTTCTTCCTTGTTTAGAAATAGTATTGATGATTTTGAGTAATTGATATCATAACCAGATAATTTTCCAAATATGTCTATATAGCTAATAAGACTTGGGACGCTATTGTGTAAGTTTGTTAAAAAAAGAATGACATCATCAGCATATAATGATATTTTATGTTCCTGCCCCCCTAAATTAATCCCTTCTATACTCGTATGCGTTCTAACCGTCATCGCAAAGGGCTCTATGGCAAGAATGAACAACATAGGTGATAGAGGGCATCCTTGTCTAGTAGATCGTTCTAGTTCTAGAGTGATTGGCTTTGAAGCAATGTTATTTGTTAATATACTAGCCATCGGGCCAGTATATAGCAGTTTTACCCATCTGAGAAAGTTAGCACCAAGTCCATATCTCGGCAGTAAACTAAATAGATATGGCCATTCTATTCTATCAAAGGCCTGTCTGGCATCTAGAGACAGCAATGCCATATCCTTAGTATTGTACTTTTCATGTATTATATTCAAGACCCGTCGTATATTATGAAATCCCTGACGCTTCTGTACAAAACCATTTTGATCATGATGTACCAGATATGGTATGTGTTTTTCCAACCTCTTAGCCAATAATTTGCACAATATTTTAGTATCACAGTTCATTAAACTTATTGGTCTAAAAGATGAACATTCCATTGGGGGCTTTCCCGGTTTCAAAATGAGTGTTATAATCGCCAGACGTAAGGAGGGCGGGAGTATCCCACTTTGAAGTGAGCCATTATACATCTTCAATAAAGGGGTAAGTAACTTTTCTTTAAAAGTTTTATTAAATTCAATGGGCAGTCCATCATTTCCACCAGTTTTGCCACTTTTTGTACTTTGAATGGCTTCAGAAATTTCTTCAATTTCTAAATCGCTATCAAGTTCTTTTTTAAATTCATCTGGTAATATTTTAAACTGATACTGATCCAGGAATTCATTTTGATCTTCTGGTGTTTTTGACATGTCGGATTTATACAGAAATTGGTAATATTCTCTAAAGGTATCATTAATTTCCAATGGATCCATAGATATATTTCCCAATGGGGTTGTAATGCTCTTGATAGCTCTGTCGGTATGTCTTTTTTTAACTTGCCAAGATAACAACTTACCCGCTTTCTCGCCTTGATCATAATAGGCCCTTCTCCACCACAAAAGACTATTAGCTACTCTATCAGCCGACAATTTATTATATTCAGCTCTGAGAAGGAGCAGGTCTCTTTCTTGTGTAGGATCATCATTTGTATGAAGATTAGTTTCCAGATATGCAGTCTTACTTTAACTTGGAATCGGTGCACATATTGAACAGTCAATATAATACTCCCAATCAATGTAAACCATGTAAAATATTGATCCCTAGTGGTTATTTGTAATTATTATACAATCAACCCACACTTTACTCACACACTAACTAAATAGCACAATTACAAAAATCGCCCTTTCCTTGGATTAGTTTCTTAACAACAGTCCAAGCTTCTTGTGGCTTCTTCCTGTAACTGTAGCTCCTATGCAACCGTCTTGCTTGTGTGTGAAATGCGAATTGAGCTTAGCGTTCACTTCTTGCCGTTGACGTGACGACGTCATGGTAGGCGGCCATCTTCTGTCCACTTGCGTTGGTGAAACAGACGCGTTTTCACTGTCGAGTTTTCACTGAAACTCCCTCCGCAGGCACGACAAACACAAATGGGTTTCTTTTTGTAACTGGTTTAATGAAGGCGTCTTACTCCATCACACCGTGAAAACTGTACACAAATAAATAATACAATTGACAATACATTCATAAAAACAACAAAGTAACTAATGTCACATACTGAAACAATATAGAAACGAAAAAAATACCTCGTTGGCTGCTGCCGCAAAAGAGGGAATTGAAGGGTGAATTGTTGAGGTGATAATTTGTCCTCCTTGTCTCTATTCTTAATAAAGTTTTGCTGAAGTGACCGCAGGGTCAAACCAGTTGATCATCTATACACGTGTGGGGCCAAAACCGGGAAGTATTTAAAGGGAAACGGAAGGCAAGGGCGTGTCCTCCAAACAATGCAATACTATGTATAGAATTAAATGCAAATACTAATATGTAAATTACTTAACTTCATAAATTAACTATACATATAAATAACTAACAAGGAACAAATAAATTAAATCCATGCCCAATTATGGCTACATTTACAAAAGATTTTGGCAAAAAACGTATTAGTAAATATTTATCATGTCACTGATCGTGTAGTGGTACACTCGCCTGAGTTGTGTGCAGGCAACGTGGGTTCAGTTCCCTCTCAGTGACGGTGTCTATGTCCGTCCTGTGACTGGCTGGCGACCAGTTAAGGGTGTAGTGGGCCTTTCGCCCGAAGTCAGCTGGGATAGGCTCCAGCACCCTCCCGCGACCCTGTTCAGGATAAGCGGTGAGGATAATGACATGACATGACAAATATTTGTCATCTCATCAATATTTACACAACAGAGTACTGAGCTTCGAGATCCTCACGATAATAGTTCTCGAAATTAAATTTCTTATCAATGTAGGTTAGTTAAGGGATATTTTATTGACAATCTAATCTCAATATACAAAGACAGAAAAAAATTGGTGGTGGGGGGGCGCGAATCTTTTTCTTCTTGGTAGGGGCGGGCGTGAAATAATTGAGAAGCACTGCTAGTATATGCAGACATTATATCCATACAATCTTGCAGCCCGAGTGAACCACAACATTCTTGAGAGTTCGGTAGGAGAAACGTAACCTTCCCACTGCTGTTCCAGTAGCGGCTTCTCCGGGCATAGGCGGAAGTGACGTTGGAGCTGACTCGCTTTTGTAGCGTTATTTTAGTTATTTTGTTAATTTTTTTTAATCAACCGAATTAAAATATTACATAGAATATATATTAAAAGAGAACAGCCAGGTGTAAAAACAAACACAGAGGCAAAGAAATATATTTGAAAAATACGTGCTTAAAGCATGACGTCATTAGCAAGCGCGCAGCTTCCGAAGGACCTTGACCACATCCACCGACCCGTCCACACCGGAACAAAAACACCCACCGCTAAATTCTTCTGATTTAGTGTGAAACTGACTGTAATTTTCTCAAAGGATGTCCATTGCTACTCTAAAGGACTACGACATAATTCATTAAGTCTTTGTGTCCCGATAACCTCATCTTCGCGCGTTGATGCTTTTCGGCGTAGTTAGCTTAGCCTTTTAGCTAGCGAGCCGCTAACAAAAAGAGGCAGATGACTCATCGCCAAGCAGAGATCAAGTGCGGATATTTTTTAATTATCATTTGAAAATGTGTGCAAGAACGGCACCCAAGTACAAAGATGAACTTTGTGGAATAAAAGAAGAGAACGAGCAACATCTTCCACTGCTGGACGAAGTTTGCAACCAGTCTCGTGTTGTGCTACACAAAGCAGGTTTGTACACGTCTAACTCTCATTTGCTTTGTATAGAACGACTTTCTTTCATTAGAAATATGCATCACAACATTGAATTGTTTGGGGAAATCGTTCAAGGTTATTGCCGTTTTATTTTTAAATATTGCCTTTTACTTGCAGGTTTGCTGAACATTTGTTTATGTCAAATGTAATCAGTGCAGAAAATATATGCCAAAGAATAACCAATAGTGGGGGGTGAACTCCATGTTTTTCCCAGTATAAAATTTACATTTAAAATAACAAAATAACATTTTCTGGTTTTTATATTTTGTTCAAGCAATTCCTTACGGAAGGAATTCCGCCTGACTCTAAAAATGTGCACACTGCCGCGAAAACGTCAATGGCGGTTGATCAATTTTAGTGAATAAAACACAAAATATTAAGTTTTTTTTTTTTTTTTTAATGAAGTACGTATTGGTCTTATTTATTTATGAACTTTCTACTGGCTTGGTCGGGTGAGAGTCAATGAACCTCGGGTGGCCCTGCACTGTTTTGTGCACGTGTGCATCGTTTCACCCCATCCAAACATTTAAAATACATTGAATGGTTTGCACGGATCTCATCAGTGAACAAGCGCATGCTGCAAGGAATGCATCTGCATCTTTGTCTTACTATGGTCTCAAAAAGGCTGAAACTCACAACCCCCTTTTCTACCTACAAGTCCAGGAACAATTAGTTCCTGGTAATAAAATTCCTGTGGCCCAGGTGGTTTGGATCTCCCCCACAACTCATAGTTCCTGGTAATTTATCCAAATGACAATGACGATGTATCAGTGGGAGGTCTTGTGTTACTTTGTTACTCATTACTGACACCCTATGGCTGTTAAGCATAATTGCAGTTCCAAAATAATTCAGTGAACTCTAAAAAAATATTATGGTGTATCTTAGTTGAATTTGAATTCATATTCCAGAAACGTCTGTGACTATGTCAGGAAGGAAATCGGGCATCAGCCGCAACGTGCTTCCTTTTTAAATGCTCGTTTATCACAGTTGTGCTGCGATAGGGAGGTTTACATCGTAGGACGTAATTCTGTGAAATGCCCCCATGGTCCGGTCCAAGTTGGGGTCCACGCATTGCTCCGTATGCGGCAGGCACAAGTCAAGGTAGCACGGTAGAAACAATATAAGACAAAGTCGCCGCCTGACCTTTGACTTGACCAAACCAAATTTGTCTTTTTGTGTCCTGCAGACGTCAGTGAAAACGATCTCCTTTCTGTGAAAGAGGAGCCAGACTTGACTCACATCAAAAAGGAGGAGGAGGAGGAGGAGATCAACAAGTCACCAGTGAACGTTGTCCATATAAAGACTGAAGATGAAAACAAGGATGAGAGTGAGGACAACAGATGGGCGGAGCCTACAAGCAGCAGATCAAGTCATCACGTGACAACAGAAGGTGATGAAGACCACTGGGGGCCATCACAAGTACATAATGAGGACACATTATCAGACGCTCATGACGATGATGATGATGATGATGATGATGGGCAAGCCAAAGGTGAAAGGGCATGTCACACTGACTCATTCACTTCAAAGCTGTCTTTAAAAGGGCACAGAAAAACACACAGTGGTGAAAAACCTTTTTCCTGCTCGGTTTGTAGCAAAAGCTTCTCTCGAAAGTCTCATTTAGTAAGGCACACAAGAACGCACAGTGGAGAAAAACCTTTTTCTTGCTCAGTTTGTGGCAAAAGCTTCTGTCAAAAGTTTCATTTAACAATCCACACAAGAATGCACAGTGGAGATAAACCTTTTTCTTGCTCAGTTTGTGGCAAAAGTTTCTGTCAAAAGACACAATTAACAAGGCATGCAAGAACACACAGTGGAGAGAAGCCTTTTTCATGCTCAGTTTGTGGCAAAAGCTTCTCGCGAAAGTCTCATTTAGTCAGGCACACAGGAACGCACAGTGGAGAAAAATCTTTTTCTTGCTCAGTTTGTGGCAAAAGCTTCTATCAAAAGTTTGATTTAACAATCCACACAAGAATGCACAGTGGAGAAAAACCTTTTTCCTGCTCAGTTTGTGGAAAATGCTTCTCTCTAAAATCAACTTTAACAAAACATAGAAGAACACATAGTGGAGAGAAGCCTTTTTCATGCTCAGTTTGTGGCAAAGGATTCTCTGAAAAGGGACATTTAAGAGAACACACAAGAACACACAGTGGAGAAAAACGTTTTTCTTGCTCAGTTTGTGGAAAATGCTTCTCTCAAAAGTCAAGTTTAACAGAACACACAAGAACACACAGTGGAGAAAAACCTTTTTCTTGCTCAGTTTGTGGAAAATGCTTCTCTCAAAAGGCACATTTAACAGAACACACAAGAACACACAGTGGAGAAAAACCTTTTTCATGCTCAGTTTGTGGCAAGAGGTTCTCTCAAAAGTCGTATTTACGACGCCATACAAGAACACACAGTCGAGACAAGCCATTCAGTTGCAGCGTTTGTGCTAAAAAATTCTCCACTAAACATATTGCTGAGAGACATAATTGTGTTGGTGATAAAAGCAGCGATGCTTGAAGCTTAAAAAAACTGAAGGAACCGACTCTTTGTGGTAAGATGTAAATGTGATTTTGAATGAAATATGATTAATTGAATTTTGCAAAGCTCTTTTATTGACACTAAGCCAATGTGATCATTGCCAGAAGAACCAATGTGTCTGAGTGATCATGATTTGTTTTGTGTGTTTACATCAAACATGTAAAGGAAATTAATTGCCTTTGCGTGGAACAACATTTGTTAATATTATACTTTTCAGCTGTCTTTTTAATCCTATATAATGGAAAAGGTGTGAGAAGAAACGGTGCTTATGAAATCGGTGCCTTCCACAATCAATAAAATCACTTGTTCCACTTGCTCAACTGGCCTTCATTACGCTGCGTGAAAAGGTGAAAAACTGAACTAGAAGTAGAACTATAAAAAGAACCAGAAAGAGAAACGCAAGTAGTCTCCATTTCTCTCAAAGGTTTTGGTAAGTCAGGACTTGGCAATCTGATGGCGACTGGAGTCAGCATTTGTCACCACGGAGATGATGATTCTGCTGCTGTCTGAATTGGACCCGGGTGGCCACACGCCAGTGTCCCTGAATTTCACCGGCGGATCTTCAGCTATCCCACGTCTGGCCCCAGATTGTTGTGGAATTTTTAGCAGTAAGGGAAGATCAATGAGATAGACTGGAAAATAAATTGTCTTTTGGGTCAGTCTGCTGAGTGATCTCAATGGGTGCGTGGGAATATACTGATGCACACAGGAAGATGAAGATTTAAGGTTAATTGCCTCTCTCATGTCTTGAATATTTCACAAGTTTGTCTAAGTCAAAGATTTTGAATTTATTCACCTTTCCTCATCAACAAGTATATTATTCTCATTCTCTTGGTGCAAGCTGTTAAAACAACTGATAAAAGTGTGAGAGTAAGAAGTCCTCTTTTTTTGTGGATCGTTTTCGAATTCATTGATGTTAGCGCATCTGTTGCAATCGTGGATCTGTGACGAATTTCACCTCCGAAGAAAAAGAGAGACGATTTCGTCGTATTTGCAAAAGAGTAGCTCATGGCGTGGTAAACGTACTCCAAAACATTTGAGTCTTGCAAGGCTTTCGTTATTGTGAGTGTTTCCAATTTCATAAAAATGTATTTTAGGTCAAATGTGTACTTTATTTTGAACGCAGGTGCATAGAAGTGTATTGTTTCGATAGGCTAACTGCTCATGTACTGCTCATGTGCAGTATATTAATGCACTCTATTTTTATTTCTTCTTTGTTGCAGTTACTATATTTCTAAATAAAATACCTCACAATTGTTGTTTGTAAGGACAAGAGAACTTGATAAAAGCAAGAAAAGTACGCCTTGTCTATGGAGTTGTCTTCTTTATTTTTAATTATTGCGTTTTACTTGCACGTCTGCTGAACATTTGTTTCTGCCAAATGAATTCAGTGCAGAAAATGTATGCCAAATAATAACCAATAGTGGGGGGTAAACGCCATGTTTTTTTTCACAGTTTAAAATTTGAACTGATTATTTAACATTTTACATACATTTAATAGAAGGTCACAAAAACATGGACCTCTTAAACCGGAAAACGTTCGTTCAGTGGAAACAGAAGCGTCTGTGCTGCCAGTTAAGCAGGAAGCCACAAAAACAGATGCACGTCTTGAACCGTGTTCGACAGGAAACCGTTTAGCTCGCATTTAACAGAAGTGTGACCCAAACATGTGTTGTAAGCTGAAACCGTTTGAACAACAGGAAGCGTGTGGACGGGTGTGATAAAGTCAAAGTGTTCATGTTTTTCCATTCTTTATGAGTTTGCACAGGCCCCAGGTTGGCAGGCGTGTTGACAGATAATAATCCTGCAAATGCAGGAAAAATAATGAGAACGGAGATCAGTTGTTGCTTTTTCAACGGATCTTGTCAGAATCGCGAACTCACAGAACTGCGACACAAATCCACTTTAGTTGTGAAGATACAATCACATCGCTGTTACTGTGCTGTTCTTTTACTGCCCTCTGCTGTCGAAACACGCACACGTTTCAAATCAACCTGGAAAATGAATTTCCCTTCACCACATCAAACATCCCAAAATGAACTAAACGGTGACCACATATTTAGTGGGTCACACACTCCCCGACAAAGAGCAAATGGCTCCCGATATTTAAAACTTATATTTGTACTTAACCAGGAAAACATTTAATTCCCACAAAAGCATGTTCCCAAATACCGTATCCTCGACGTAGGTGTAAATATTTATTCTAGACTTTCTCGCAGCAGTTCCCATAAGGCGCTAGTGTAGTAAAAGGCAGTGTCTGGTAAGGGGGGAAATAGGGCATGGGAAGGGGCTGTGTTCCCACACTGGCATAGCTTGGACTGAATAAAGTGCAAGTGGACCCATCAGTTCCTGTGGTCGATAGGATGGCTGCCCAAGTGAATCATAGGTTAAAATGTGGGGGGGGGGCGTCTCCTTTCCTGAGTGGATCTCCTAACGGGCTCCTCCTGCGATGCCACAGAGTCGGAGATGAGTTGTTCAGCCTCATATCCACCATGTTGTTGAAAATCTAGGGGTTCTGGCAACATTTGAAAATTGTCCTGGTTTTGCTGATGCTCATGGTTAGATTTCATAGCCTGTGACTGCAGTCCAGTGTGTTTTGGAGTTCTCAACCAGTATTGTAACCTAGGCGTCTCATCATCAGAGTTCTCTGAGTCACCGTCTGTGATGTGTGACCTATCTCTCCATGTTTCTTGTTATTGTTCTGCTGTTTTTTTCTTCGTTGTGATGGACTCTTCAGCTGATCAGGTAAATCTGCAGGTAAGTCATGAACGATGTGAAGGAGGTTTCGATGAAGTATCCGTATCTTATCACCCCCTGCCTCGGGACACACTTTGTAAACCGGGCTGTCACCCACTCGTTCTTTCACGACATAGATAAGTTGTTCCCAATAGGACCTCAACTTACCTGGTCCACCTCTCGCATTCACATTGCGAACAAGGACTCTGTCGCCCGGTTGCCGCACAACTCCTTTGACGTGGCGGTGATAATTCCGTTGGACTTTTGACTGTTCTCTGATATAATTTGATCGGCCTGCTTCATTCTCAGAGCACACTTATTCGCATATGTCTGTGGTGTGTCAGTCTGGTCTTTGGTTGATGAGCCAAAAATCACATCTACTGGGAGACGCGGGTGCCGGCCAAACAGGAGGTAATGGGGAGAGAAGCCTGTTGCCTCATGTCTGGTGCAGTTGTCTGTATGCACAACCAGAGCTAAGTGCTGTTTCCAGTTACTCGTGTCTTTTTCCTCCAATGTTCTCAACATCTGCAGCAAAGTTCTGTTGAACCTCTCAGCTGGGTTGTCCTGAGGGTGATATGGGGTTGTCCTTGAGTGAGTAACTCCAGCCAGACGTCCCAGAGTCCTGAACAGGTCCTTTTCAAATTCACGGCCTTGGTCGTGATGCAACCGGGCTGGGTAACCAAATAGTGGTATAAAGTCATAAAATATTTTCTCAGCCGCTGATTTGCCAGACTTATTTTTTGTTGCACAAACTTGGGCAAACCTGGTAAAGTGGTCTATCACAACTAATTTTTATTCATAGCCACCCTTGCTGGGTTCCAAATGCATGTAGTCTATTGAAACAAGTTCTAGTGGTGCTTAGGTGGTAATGCTCCCCATTGGTGTTCTGACGTGTGTTACAGGTTTCTTCTGTTGGCACTTCAATGGCACTTCCTGGTCACATACAGCTCTATTTCCTTCTTCATGAATGGCCAATTGAAGCGGTCTCGCGCAAGGTGGATGACCCTCTCTGCTCCAACGTGGCCCATGTCATCATGGAGATGTTTTAGTACTATAGAGTGATATTGTGATGGTAAGAGGAGCTGTTGTGGCTGACCAGTGAACCGGTACAACAATTGATCTTTTATGTGGTGCTTTCCCCACTCATGCATCTGCCTGCTCACTGCGCCACTAGCTCCCTTTCTGTCCTGATCGGTTAATTCTGTCTATGTTTCTTTCAATCGGACCAACTCACCTATGGCAGGATCGGCTCTTTGCGATGCAACTAGTTCACTGTGACTAATGGTGAGTGGTGACACCTTCATATAGACTTCTGAGCCTGAAGTCAGATTTAGTGCGGCAACATAGGCAACATCTTGCTTTCTTGCACTCTCAGAGCCTTCCCATGTAGCTTGGATGGTTTCTCTCGTGAGCTCCTCAGTGCATTCCCTGACATAGGAGTCGATGTTAAGCGGGATACGAGAGAGGGCGTCTGCATCCATATTCACTTTTCCCGGCCTGTACTTTACTTCAAATCGGAAGTCTGCCAGCTCACCCACCCACCTATGGCCCACTCCATTCAATTCAGCTGTTCCATTTATATATGTGAGGGGATTATTGTTGGTATATACCGTGAAATGTGGTGCATAAAACAAATAATCCCGAAACATGTCTCACGTTGCCCACTTTAGAGCAAGGCACTCTAGGTTCCCAGAGTGTAAATTGTAATTTTTCTCAGCGGGAGACAGAGTTCTTGATGCATAAGCTATCACCCTTAGGTTTCCATGCTGTCGCTGATAGAACACGGCACCAAGTCCATTCTCAGAGGCATCAGTGTGAAGCACAAAGGGTAGTTCAAAGTCTGGACTGCACTTCATCTCCTATGACTGCTGTTACACTGAGATCTTCTTCCAAGAGCTCACAAAGAGGGAAAATATCTTGTCCCGGTAAATATTTTTCCTTCCAAGCACGGTCGACAATGCTGACAGTGGCTCCAGTATCTAATAGAGCAGTTATAGCGTGACCGTTCATACTACATTTTAAGAGGGATTTTCGCCCGATTAGTGGGGCTAACTTTTGAGGAGTTTGGTGTGTCTGTCTAGCTGTGGCACTCATGTCCCATTTTTCTGCTGCAACACCTACATCAGGGGTGCTCACACTTTTTCAGCATGCGAGCTACTTTCAAAATGACAGAGTCAAAATGATCTACCCACTACAAAAATGCAAAACATCTATTTATTTTCAAATGTATTAAGGATTATTTGTACGTACAATGTATGTTGATGTACCTTACATAACCAAATGAGCCAATATTGCAAAACACACATAATTAACTATGAACATTTTTTAAATTAACTGAGTTTACTTTGATGACTTGCACTGAATTGAATCAGCCAGGGATGCATAGTCCGGACAGTAGCTGCTGATAGCCAGCCTCAAACACACTTCCAAATGTTCATCAGTCATGGTGGAACGGTATTTGGACTTAATGATCTTCATGTAAGAAAAGGCTGACTCACATAAATAAGTGGAGCCGAATAATGCAGTCAAAGAGATAGCACATTTCCTCATGTTAGGGTACTTTTCCTCCGTGAGTAAGTTCCAGAACTGTCCATGAGCTCTCGACTTCAGTTCAATGTCGGTTTGTAGAGTCAAAATCTCATCTTCCACTCCAGAAGAGTTCATGTGAAACAGTGATACAATGTTTGATGCGAGTGAATCAACCTCAACATCTTCCTGAAAAGGATAGCACATGAATGTAGCGACTGGCTCAAGCAAAGAAAAGTCTTGAAAGCGTTTGTTAAATTCTGACAGACAACCGGTGATCTGCTCCGTGTAGCGTGCACTGTCAAGTTGCTCACAGGCCTTCCCTTGCGTCTCCAACTCTGACGCCAGGTTCTGGAAATTTGCCAAATCATGGTGCTGCAGCTTTGTGGAGAAATGTTGCATCTTTCGTTTGAAAGCGTGAACTGAGCTGATCATATTGGTCACTGTTTTGTCTTTTCCTTGCAGCTCAAGATTAAGGTCATTCAACAAGTTTGTCAGATCGGTTAAAAATGCCAAGTCTAACAGCCACTGGCCGTCATTTAGCTGCTTGTATTCTGCATGTCCAGATACACGGAAAAACTCCTTAATCTCCGGACAGAGCTCTCGAAATCTTTTGAGGAATTTCCCACGACTAAGCCATCTCACGTCAGTATGTAGCAACAACTCAGAGTGGTCGCAGCCAGCCTTCTCCAGATGTGCACGGAATAACCGTCTTTGAAGAGATCTGGCTCAAATAGAACATGCGATCTTCGTTGCCACATCCATGATCTCTTTCAGGTTAAGCATTTTAGCGCATAGCGCTTGTTGGTGGATAATGCAATGGTAATTCAAGAAGTCTGGGAACGCATCATCCTGCCTGCACTTGGCAATAAATCCATTCACACGCCCAACCATTGCAGGTGCTCCATCTGAGGTGATAGACACCAATTTGTACATTGGATATTATTTGTCCACCTTTTCCATTAGGTATGATTAAAAAGACAACTGAAAAGCATAATGTTAAAAAATTTTATTCCAGGCAAAGGCAATAAATTTTATTTACATGTTTGATGTAAACACCAAAACAAATCATCAACACTCAGACACAATGCACTGATCACATTGGCCTTGTGTCAATAAAAGAGCTTTGCAAAATTCAATTTCATCATATTTTATTGAAAATCACATTTACATCTTACCACAAAGAGTCGGATCTTTCATTTTTTTTTTCTTTTTTTAATCTTCAAGGATCGCTGCAATTCTCGCCAGCACAATTGTGAATCTTCGCATGCTGTTTAGTGGCGAATTTTTTAGCACAAACGCTGCAACTGAATGGCTTGTCTCCACTGTTTGTTCTTGTGTGGTTTCGTAAATGCGACTTTTGAGAGAAACTCTTGGCACAAACTGAGCAGGAAAAAGGGTTTTCTCCAGTGTGTGTTCTTGTGTGAACTGTTAAAATTGACTTTACATTAAAGCTTTTGCCACAAACTGAGCAGGAAAAAGGTTTTTCACCACTGTGTGTTCTTGTGTGTTCTGTTAAATATGTCTTTTTCGAGAAGCATTTTTCACAAACTGAGCAGGAAAAAGGTTTTTCACCACTGTGTGTTCTTGTGTGTTCTGTTAAATATGTCTTTTTCGAGAAGCTTTTGCCACAAACTGAGCAGGAAAAAGGTTTTTCTCCAGTGTGTGTTCTTGTGTGGATTGTTAAATGCGACTTACGCAGGAAGCTTTTGCCACAAAACGAGCAAGAAAAAGGTTTTTCACCACTGTGTGTTCTTGTGTGGCGTGTTAAATTAGACTTGTCAGAGAAACTCTTGCCACAAACTGAGCATGAAAAAGGTTTTTCTCCACTGTGCTTTCTTGTGTGATATGTTAAACCTGCCTTTTGAAAGAAGCATTTTCCACAAACAGAGCAAGAAAATGGTTTTTCACCACTGTGTGTTCTTGTGTGGCTTGTTAAATTAGACTTGTCAGAGTAACTCTTGCCACAAACTGAGCATGAAAAAGGTTTTTCTCCACTGTGTGTTCTTGTGTGGATTGTTCAATGAAACTTTCGAGAGAAGCGTTTGCCACAAACCGAGCAAGAAAATGGTTTTTCTCCACTGTGCTTTCTTGTGTGATATGTTAAACCTGCCTTTTGAAAGAAGCATTTTCCACAAACAGAGCAAGAAAATGGTTTTTCACCACTGTGTGTTCTTGTGTGGCTTGTTAAATTAGACTTGTCAGAGTAACTCTTGCCACAAACTGAGCATGAAAAAGGTTTTTCTCCACTGTGTGTTCTTGTGTGGATTGTTCAATGAAACTTTCGAGAGAAGCGTTTGCCACAAACCGAGCAAGAAAATGGTTTTTCTCCACTGTGTGTTCTTGTGCCCAGTTTTAAAGACAGCTTTGAAGTTAATGAGTCAGTGTGACATGCCCTTTCACCTTTAGCTTGCCCATTATCATCATCATCGTCATGAGCGTCTGATAATGTGTCCTCATTATGTGCTGGCCCCCAGTGGTCTTCATCACCTTCTGTTGTCACATGATGACTTGAGCTGCTGCTTGGAGGCTCCGCCCCTCTCTTGTCCTCACTCTGATCCTTGTTTTCATCGTCAGTCTTTATATGGACAACGTTCACTGGTGACTTGTTGATCTCCTCCTCCTCCTCCTTTTTGATGTGAGTCCAGTCTGGCTCCTCTATCACAGAAAGGAGATCGTTTTCACTGACGTCTGCAGGACACAAAAAGACAAATTTGGTTTGGCCAAGTCAAACCTCAGGCGGCGACTTTGTCTTATATTGTTTCTACCCTGCTACCTTGACTTGTGCCTGCCGAACATGAATCAATGCGTGCGACCCCGATTTGGACCGGACCATGGGGGCATTTCAGAAAATTACGTCCTACGATGTAAACCTCCCTTTAGCACAGACATGTCCAAAGTCCGGCCCGGGGTCAAACTTCATCTGGCCCGCAGTCTCTGTAATAAAATTAATACATTCTGGCCCGCACATATACAGTGCTTAGTTCGAGTCTTGCAAGGCTTTCGTTATTGTGAGTGTTTCCAATTTCATAAAAATGTATTTTAGGTCAAATGTGTACTTTATTTTGAACGCAGGTGCATAGAAGTGTATTGTTTCGATAGGCTAACTGCTCATGTACTGCTCATGTGCAGTATATTAATGCACTCTATTTTTATTTCTTCTTTGTTGCAGTTACTATATTTCTAAATAAAATACCTCACAATTGTTGTTTGTAAGGACAAGAGAACTTGATAAAAGCAAGAAAAGTACGCCTTGTCTATGGAGTTGTCTTCTTTATTTTTAATTATTGCGTTTTACTTGCACGTCTGCTGAACATTTGTTTCTGCCAAATGAATTCAGTGCAGAAAATGTATGCCAAATAATAACCAATAGTGGGGGGTAAACGCCATGTTTTTTTTCACAGTTTAAAATTTGAACTGATTATTTAACATTTTACATACATTTAATAGAAGGTCACAAAAACATGGACCTCTTAAACCGGAAAACGTTCGTTCAGTGGAAACAGAAGCGTCTGTGCTGCCAGTTAAGCAGGAAGCCACAAAAACAGATGCACGTCTTGAACCGTGTTCGACAGGAAACCGTTTAGCTCGCATTTAACAGAAGTGTGACCCAAACATGTGTTGTAAGCTGAAACCGTTTGAACAACAGGAAGCGTGTGGACGGGTGTGATAAAGTCAAAGTGTTCATGTTTTTCCATTCTTTATGAGTTTGCACAGGCCCCAGGTTGGCAGGCGTGTTGACAGATAATAATCCTGCAAATGCAGGAAAAATAATGAGAACGGAGATCAGTTGTTGCTTTTTCAACGGATCTTGTCAGAATCGCGAACTCACAGAACTGCGACACAAATCCACTTTAGTTGTGAAGATACAATCACATCGCTGTTACTGTGCTGTTCTTTTACTGCCCTCTGCTGTCGAAACACGCACACGTTTCAAATCAACCTGGAAAATGAATTTCCCTTCACCACATCAAACATCCCAAATGAACTAAACTCTGACCACATATTTAGTGGGTCACACACTCCCCGACAAAGAGCAAATGGCTCCCGATATTTAAAACTTATATTTGTACTTAACCAGGAAAACATTTAATTCCCACAAAAGCATGTTCCCAAATACCGTATCCTCGACGTAGGTGTAAATATTTATTCTAGACTTTCTCGCAGCAGTTCCCATAAGGCGCTAGTGTAGTAAAAGGCAGTGTCTGGTAAGGGGGGAAATAGGGCATGGGAAGGGGCTGTGTTCCCACACTGGCATAGCTTGGACTGAATAAAGTGCAAGTGGACCCATCAGTTCCTGTGGTCGATAGGATGGCTGCCCAAGTGAATCATAGGTTAAAATGTGGGGGGGGGGCGTCTCCTTTCCTGAGTGGATCTCCTAACGGGCTCCTCCTGCGATGCCACAGAGTCGGAGATGAGTTGTTCAGCCTCATATCCACCATGTTGTTGAAAATCTAGGGGTTCTGGCAACATTTGAAAATTGTCCTGGTTTTGCTGATGCTCATGGTTAGATTTCATAGCCTGTGACTGCAGTCCAGTGTGTTTTGGAGTTCTCAACCAGTATTGTAACCTAGGCGTCTCATCATCAGAGTTCTCTGAGTCACCGTCTGTGATGTGTGACCTATCTCTCCATGTTTCTTGTTATTGTTCTGCTGTTTTTTTCTTCGTTGTGATGGACTCTTCAGCTGATCAGGTAAATCTGCAGGTAAGTCATGAACGATGTGAAGGAGGTTTCGATGAAGTATCCGTATCTTATCACCCCCTGCCTCGGGACACACTTTGTAAACCGGGCTGTCACCCACTCGTTCTTTCACGACATAGATAAGTTGTTCCCAATAGGACCTCAACTTACCTGGTCCACCTCTCGCATTCACATTGCGAACAAGGACTCTGTCGCCCGGTTGCCGCACAACTCCTTTGACGTGGCGGTGATAATTCCGTTGGACTTTTGACTGTTCTCTGATATAATTTGATCGGCCTGCTTCATTCTCAGAGCACACTTATTCGCATATGTCTGTGGTGTGTCAGTCTGGTCTTTGGTTGATGAGCCAAAAATCACATCTACTGGGAGACGCGGGTGCCGGCCAAACAGGAGGTAATGGGGAGAGAAGCCTGTTGCCTCATGTCTGGTGCAGTTGTCTGTATGCACAACCAGAGCTAAGTGCTGTTTCCAGTTACTCGTGTCTTTTTCCTCCAATGTTCTCAACATCTGCAGCAAAGTTCTGTTGAACCTCTCAGCTGGGTTGTCCTGAGGGTGATATGGGGTTGTCCTTGAGTGAGTAACTCCAGCCAGACGTCCCAGAGTCCTGAACAGGTCCTTTTCAAATTCACGGCCTTGGTCGTGATGCAACCGGGCTGGGTAACCAAATAGTGGTATAAAGTCATAAAATATTTTCTCAGCCGCTGATTTGCCAGACTTATTTTTTGTTGCACAAACTTGGGCAAACCTGGTAAAGTGGTCTATCACAACTAATTTTTATTCATAGCCACCCTTGCTGGGTTCCAAATGCATGTAGTCTATTGAAACAAGTTCTAGTGGTGCTTAGGTGGTAATGCTCCCCATTGGTGTTCTGACGTGTGTTACAGGTTTCTTCTGTTGGCACTTCAATGGCACTTCCTGGTCACATACAGCTCTATTTCCTTCTTCATGAATGGCCAATTGAAGCGGTCTCGCGCAAGGTGGATGACCCTCTCTGCTCCAACGTGGCCCATGTCATCATGGAGATGTTTTAGTACTATAGAGTGATATTGTGATGGTAAGAGGAGCTGTTGTGGCTGACCAGTGAACCGGTACAACAATTGATCTTTTATGTGGTGCTTTCCCCACTCATGCATCTGCCTGCTCACTGCGCCACTAGCTCCCTTTCTGTCCTGATCGGTTAATTCTGTCTATGTTTCTTTCAATCGGACCAACTCACCTATGGCAGGATCGGCTCTTTGCGATGCAACTAGTTCACTGTGACTAATGGTGAGTGGTGACACCTTCATATAGACTTCTGAGCCTGAAGTCAGATTTAGTGCGGCAACATAGGCAACATCTTGCTTTCTTGCACTCTCAGAGCCTTCCCATGTAGCTTGGATGGTTTCTCTCGTGAGCTCCTCAGTGCATTCCCTGACATAGGAGTCGATGTTAAGCGGGATACGAGAGAGGGCGTCTGCATCCATATTCACTTTTCCCGGCCTGTACTTTACTTCAAATCGGAAGTCTGCCAGCTCACCCACCCACCTATGGCCCACTCCATTCAATTCAGCTGTTCCATTTATATATGTGAGGGGATTATTGTTGGTATATACCGTGAAATGTGGTGCATAAAACAAATAATCCCGAAACATGTCTCACGTTGCCCACTTTAGAGCAAGGCACTCTAGGTTCCCAGAGTGTAAATTGTAATTTTTCTCAGCGGGAGACAGAGTTCTTGATGCATAAGCTATCACCCTTAGGTTTCCATGCTGTCGCTGATAGAACACGGCACCAAGTCCATTCTCAGAGGCATCAGTGTGAAGCACAAAGGGTAGTTCAAAGTCTGGACTGCACTTCATCTCCTATGACTGCTGTTACACTGAGATCTTCTTCCAAGAGCTCACAAAGAGGGAAAATATCTTGTCCCGGTAAATATTTTTCCTTCCAAGCACGGTCGACAATGCTGACAGTGGCTCCAGTATCTAATAGAGCAGTTATAGCGTGACCGTTCATACTACATTTTAAGAGGGATTTTCGCCCGATTAGTGGGGCTAACTTTTGAGGAGTTTGGTGTGTCTGTCTAGCTGTGGCACTCATGTCCCATTTTTCTGCTGCAACACCTACATCAGGGGTGCTCACACTTTTTCAGCATGCGAGCTACTTTCAAAATGACAGAGTCAAAATGATCTACCCACTACAAAAATGCAAAACATCTATTTATTTTCAAATGTATTAAGGATTATTTGTACGTACAATGTATGTTGATGTACCTTACATAACCAAATGAGCCAATATTGCAAAACACACATAATTAACTATGAACATTTTTTAAATTAACTGAGTTTACTTTGATGACTTGCACTGAATTGAATCAGCCAGGGATGCATAGTCCGGACAGTAGCTGCTGATAGCCAGCCTCAAACACACTTCCAAATGTTCATCAGTCATGGTGGAACGGTATTTGGACTTAATGATCTTCATGTAAGAAAAGGCTGACTCACATAAATAAGTGGAGCCGAATAATGCAGTCAAAGAGATAGCACATTTCCTCATGTTAGGGTACTTTTCCTCCGTGAGTAAGTTCCAGAACTGTCCATGAGCTCTCGACTTCAGTTCAATGTCGGTTTGTAGAGTCAAAATCTCATCTTCCACTCCAGAAGAGTTCATGTGAAACAGTGATACAATGTTTGATGCGAGTGAATCAACCTCAACATCTTCCTGAAAAGGATAGCACATGAATGTAGCGACTGGCTCAAGCAAAGAAAAGTCTTGAAAGCGTTTGTTAAATTCTGACAGACAACCGGTGATCTGCTCCGTGTAGCGTGCACTGTCAAGTTGCTCACAGGCCTTCCCTTGCGTCTCCAACTCTGACGCCAGGTTCTGGAAATTTGCCAAATCATGGTGCTGCAGCTTTGTGGAGAAATGTTGCATCTTTCGTTTGAAAGCGTGAACTGAGCTGATCATATTGGTCACTGTTTTGTCTTTTCCTTGCAGCTCAAGATTAAGGTCATTCAACAAGTTTGTCAGATCGGTTAAAAATGCCAAGTCTAACAGCCACTGGCCGTCATTTAGCTGCTTGTATTCTGCATGTCCAGATACACGGAAAAACTCCTTAATCTCCGGACAGAGCTCTCGAAATCTTTTGAGGAATTTCCCACGACTAAGCCATCTCACGTCAGTATGTAGCAACAACTCAGAGTGGTCGCAGCCAGCCTTCTCCAGATGTGCACGGAATAACCGTCTTTGAAGAGATCTGGCTCAAATAGAACATGCGATCTTCGTTGCCACATCCATGATCTCTTTCAGGTTAAGCATTTTAGCGCATAGCGCTTGTTGGTGGATAATGCAATGGTAATTCAAGAAGTCTGGGAACGCATCATCCTGCCTGCACTTGGCAATAAATCCATTCACACGCCCAACCATTGCAGGTGCTCCATCTGAGGTGATAGACACCAATTTGTACATTGGGAGCTCAGTTTTCTCGATAAAGTTTTTAAACGTCTGAAATATGTCCTCTCCTCGCGTCTGTTCTTTCATGGGAAGTACTGTTCATAGCTCCTCTTTTGCAGTGATATCACTTAACACCATGCGAATGAAAACGCACATCTGGGCTGTGTCACTCACATCCGTAGATTCGTCCAACTGCAGTGAGAAAAATTCACAATTTCTGATGTCCGTCCACATTTGCTGGGTTAAATCCTCGGCCATGGCATCACAGCGACGTGTAACTGTATGTCTTGACAACTGCAGAGCTTTGATTGAAGATAATATCTCTGCCTTATTTTTAAAGTCCCGGAACAATGAGTCAGCTGCTTCAACGAATGCCTCTTTTACCATCTCTCCGTCTTGGAAGGACTTCTTGTTTTTAACAATGGCGTGACACACCCGGAACGATGCTTCGGTGGCCGCCTTCGCTTTTGAAGTATGTTGTGTGAAAAATGACTGCTGTCTTGTCAACTGGGATTTTAGTTCATTCACCTTTCTCTTTCTTAGCTCGCTTTTCGGCGGGAAGTCGTTTTCGTATCTTTCTTGAACAGTCCGAAAATGCCGCTCCACATTTCCCTTCTTTGGTACTGCGATGATAGAATGGCATATGAGGCAAACGCACTTCGAAAATGACATTGTGAAAAAAAAGTCCACCTCCCATTCCGTATGGAAGTGATATGTTTTTGCCTTTTTACTTGGTCCAGCTCCTTCACTCATTTTAGTGACCATAAACTTTAGCGAGGGCTTAAAATCTGACACAATTCGCCGACTAGCTTAGCACTTTGCGTCGTTGTTTACGCATGAGCGGTGACCTAAAGGTCAAAATTCAGTTGTTATCTGACTGGTTGTCCTGTATGTCAATCAAGTAACGGGGATGGATGATAGGCTGACATCGTAAGTTCTGCTGCACTTAGAGCCGTTGTTTGATTTGATTGGTCAACAGAATGGCAACATTCAGTTGTCATCTGAATGGCTGCCTTGTATATTAATCAAGTGACGGCATTGATGCTAGGATGATATTTTTTTAATGTCACGCCGCGATCGACCAGTACCACCTCCGCGATCGACCGGTAGATCGCGATCGACTTAATGAGCACCCCTGATCTAGACAGTGGCATCCTCACAGGCATTGCCCCGAGAAACAATTTTCCAACGTATACATTTCGTTGTGCCGATAATCACCACAATCCAGCAGTGTTGGTTCGCAATAATGTCCGAATGATATCCAGCTAATATGGCACAATGTTAGAATTTGGCTTTGCAAGATGGGCAAATTATTCCTGAATTAAAGAAAATGTAGTTCACCGAGTTCAAATATCTAACTGTTTAGAGATTATAAATTAAGCCCTGAGCTAATGCTCCAATTTTGACCGTTTTTTGGCAAATCTTCAAAGCTAGCCAAATGAAATAGCAACCATTTATGATAAAAATAAAAAATAAAATAAAAATCCCAAACCTAGAATTACGCAGATACCAAATTAAACCATTTTTTACGGGAAGAATAGGTGCTCTCCAAGACGTAGACAGCTCCAAGACCGCTGCAGTCTTCACCTCCTCTTGTCTCCCGAATGCCTCCCTCCACCTCCAGGCTGTGCCAACTCTGATTCTGTCAACTGGGCGAGGGTGTAGAGACAGTAAAACAATTGGGGGAGCTGTGGAGCAGAGCCCAAAATCAGTCGGGCCCCGTGTCCACAACCCATCCGGCAGAGACGCACACAGAGCTACCTCTCCCGAGTGACCCGTCTCGTGAAATTTTGAAATTTAGTCACGTTCCCAAAACCGAAGAATTTGTAGTGGGTGCTGAAGTATGATACCCTGTTAGTGACGCGGAGTATTCAACATTTGTAATAGACGTCTGAACCCAGCCAACCGCCTCTACACACCGCTTTACCATGGGGCCTAGATCTTTAGTATGAAGACGCGCATCAATAGTCAATGTGATTTGTGGCTCAGCGAAAGTAAACAATTCATACCATTTCTGCTGCTCAGGGACAAGGCACGCATGCGAGGCAACGCCGGTAGACATAACACATATATAATCCTAATGCAAGATGAACTCCTGACTAAATTTGGATGAATGCATTTTGATAAACCAAATCATGTGTGCGATCATATGTACAGTGTACAATGTACTTGGTCAATTGGTGAATGGGTGGAGGTTGGATCAGGAACAGGGCATACCCACCGCGGGAGGATGGAGAACCAGGTTTCAGAGCTGCCCTCAGATGTTTCAGTTCAGCCAGTGGAATGGAGGAGAGCACCACATATGCGCCCCCCAACAGATGTGCACAGTCAAGTTCAGTCCCATCCGGAAATGCCACTCGAATTCCAGTGTTCGTTCAGTCAATGGCAGTGACTCAGGCAATCTCGAGAGTCCACAAGGAGGATAGTGTTGTTACTCACTGGGAGATGCGGAAAGAGCTCACAGCGCGTGGAATATTTCACCCCAGTATCAAGCACCATCGAAAACTTGTCCATCCACCGTCCCCTGAATGCAGGGACCTGCCAGTCCTCGAACGCTAAAGCTCCGCGGCTCCCTGTCATGGAATGGGGTACCAGCGGGTTGGTGTCAAGAGTGCGTTGGGAGTGGGTAACGGTGGCGCCCCCTGCGCTGGTTGAGCTCTGGGCGACAGGAATGGCACCGGACCAGAGGATGGCACATTCCAGAAAGTGGCTCGGCTTGGACAGCTCATCACCCAGTGACCCCGCAGCAAGAGCACACGCCACTCACAACCCCCGTCTATAACCACCCCTACCTCTGTTACTGCAATCCCGACCTCGTTGACCGGCCGGGTACGGACAGCCAGTCTGCTGTGGTGCCGCGTCAACCGAACCTTGCCTAGGAGCAGCAGAAGCGGAAGGCGCAGGTGCAATGGGAGCTGCATGCATTAGCTGCCCCACCCCTTTTTTTCATTTTTTTTATTTTATAATTTTTAGCCCTCTTGGCCACCTGAACCTGCAAGTACAACAATTTTTAGTAACGCTCCTTAATCCAATCCCACATTTTCCTTTTCTGATGTCGTGCAAAATGATGTAAAAAAAAAATGTATTGATGGACTGTTTCACATGATGTCCGTAACCGGAAGGACACGCCCTAAGGACGGCCAACTGGAACAGCTGCGGAATGACGACATTATTGGATGGGTCACTGCCGGAAGTCTCACTCCATTCACGTCTCGCCCTGGCCACATAGACCAGGCCTGTCTCCTCCGCTCCCCACCTGAAAGACACAGCAACATCATGCTGCTCTGTAGGTCTGGCCTCGGCCTCAAGTAAGGACAGTTCCTGACATCATTCACTTGATGCTTGAATTTGATTAGTCCAATCTGTCTCCAATAACAATTTGAAAATCAGTACTTGGGAGTGCAATCGGGATCCAGGTTGATCAGACCTGTCCGCCCATTGCATCCTACGTGCTGTTCGGGCTTACTGGTGCCCTCAATCAGGTTTCTTTCCTGAGGCCCGTCCCTTAAACATTCACTCAAACCACTTAGACATACAAACACTTTTTCTGTCACACTTTCATTCACCAAAAAGATACTTTCCAATTCCACACAGAGACCCCTCCCTCGGCGCTAATTTAGCCTCAATTTAGCCAGCATATGCCAAAGTTTACCACTGTGTGTTTGTGGATTTTCCCATTCAGTCTCCGTGAAATCGTTTCTCCTGTTCCTCCTGGACGTGGCTGACGATCCTGCACCTGTGACGTCAAACAGCTCATAGATGTGGACGTTAGCATTCTGGTAATTATGGAATGCTGTCTTGTCCCTTAAAAGTCGTCATGTCAGGGCTGGTGTCGCATAGTCATAAAACATCTGTCGTCCACCTTTGTTACATTTGATACACATCAGTTAATAAATCAGCTGCCGAACTATTTAATCCAACTTTATACTTGGCAAACCTCTCATCAATTGCTAGACATCTCCTGTTCTAAAGATTTTCTTTAAACATGATCAGAAAATGTTTCAATTAAAACCTGTCCCAAAAACCTAATCCTTTTGTGTCATGGTCCGTTTTGTCCTGTCATGTTTTTGTTTTGTGTTTGCCCAGCTGGAGTGGGGGCATTTCCTTCCAGCACTTGTTCCTGTTCATGTCATCATGGCTGGAGAGATGCGCCCACCAGCCACGCACCTGTCACTCGTCAAGTCATTGATTACTGCACTATTTAAACACTCCACGCTGACTACTCAGCGTCGGAATATTCCTCTTGCTCATGCTCATGTCCCACGTTGTGAATTCTAGACACCTTGTTATTGAATTCCGTGTACCTTGTTCCCGTTCATTGTTTGTGTTTCCGTTTTCATTTATTGACCTTCTGCGGTAAGCGATTTTTGTTCATTTTGTTCCTTGCCTTTTGCAAGCCTTTTTCGTTCCCGTCGTTATTCCCCTGGTGTCAGTTTTTCCACCAGCGTCTTTCGTTGCACTTTGTCGGTATTGCGTATGATTATATATCTTATATATCTTGTCCGCACCCCAGCCACGCCTCCCCATCTCCAACCCTCACAAACAGCTTCCGTCCATTGGCCACGCGACCCCCATCTTTCCAACCTCATATCTGCAACTCCCCCTGCTCATCCAACTGCTCCCACCACTTTCCCCACACTCTTCACCCTGCTTGCTTTGACTTTTTTCTTTCAATTTCCTAATCAACTCAGAGTTTCCAATGGTCACATTTTGTACGTCCGCAAGACACATGCTCAATGAAGCCTTTGTGTTTCGGTTTCATATACTTTTTATCTCAAGTAATTTCATCGCCAATCCTCTCCCGTAATTTAATTGCTAATCAACCCCTGAAATTTTTATACCAATCATAATTTTACACTCCCACCATTTCCCCATTTTTAATCAACTACGACTCAAGCAGTGTGGAACTCTCATCGGAGCAAGGTCCATCCTATCACAGATTTTTCCGTGTTTTGGATTCTCCTCTCTGTACTACCAAAATATCCACAACTTCATTATTTATTCACTCCAACCAATCAGGCAGTTTTATCTTATCACCGTTAGGTTTCCCCCTGTTCTGCTTCAGGGTTGCATTCACTCACACGATCGCTTGAACTTTCACACGATACATTGTATGCACCACACGTTACTTTAAGCATGTTTTGTTGTGCGTGTGGGACGCAAACCCCACTCTCTCCTTTTTATCATCACTCACCAGACATTAACACTCTACTTTCTCTTACACACCCTAACATTAAACCAATTGAGTATCATAAGACATAGACCCGGGAATTATAAACATGAGACACAACAACCCAGTAGAACGCAGCACAGCAAGGGCCATGAATTGCCACGGGACACACACAACGTATAGACAATTGCACAACAAATACATGTCACAATTAACACACAGACAACAGCACAAACACAGAACAGAGCAAGTGAACCACATTGGAACACCCCAAAAGCAAGAAACTGCCAACAATATTTGAAAACCTTAAAATCTATTCTATATTCCAGCAACCGGAACGCTCCACGCCTCGGTCAACCACGTATACCGTGACTGCGGTTGCAGTGCGACCATCAGCTCATCAGCTGTGCACTTCCCTCCACCGTGTATGCCTCTGCAGCGACAGATAATGGCGGTCCGAAAGTTCGAATCTTTCCCAGCCTCAGTCCACTTACATACTATACTATACTTACTATACTGAGCGTCACTTTATTGGGATCGCCGTGCACACGTTCTGCTAGTCAGCTGTGCATCCCCTTCTTCGACTGCCGGAGCAGGAGTCCCCCTTTTTGACTCCGGGTGCTAATTTCTGTTGCCGGCCGACAACAGTAGCCCCCTACTTATTTCACCTGCGTACGCTTCCAATATTACGAGTAATCAATGCGCAATCTACATTCTATACAAAGCATGCAACCATTCCTGAAGTCCAGAAACAATATATCCAGAAACACTGACAAAATTTAACGGTCTAATAATCGGCCACATCTTTCCACTCTACAATACAGTGGAACCTCGGTTCTCGACCATAATCCGTTCCTGAACCCTGTTCGAAAAGCGAATTGTTCGAACACCGAAACCATTTCTTTTCTGCTTGCACTGACTTTCTTTGGAGGCATGATTAGGGCCTAAAACGCGAGAGCAAAACGCAGCACGTCCGCACGCGACAACAGTTGGTCACGAAGAGAACAAGAGAGCGATCTACACCCGTACGCCGCTCAGCATCCCGCCTTCGCATACGCACTCACGCGTCATACCGGCGTTCGAACTCCGATGTTTGTTCGAACTGCGAAGCAAGAATTTCTCTATTTTTTTGTTCGAACTCCGATTAGTTCGACCTCAGAGTCGTTCGAGGAACCGAGGTTCCACTGTTTAACAAATCAGGAGACTTTGAATAAACAGGCTCTCCCCTACCTTTGTTCTGATTGTCCATGCCTGGAATATTGTAGAGTGTGAAGAACAAGCCGCAAGGACTCCCTCCTTGAGAAAATCACGTCGGGGTCACCAAAACTGTTGGAGATGAGCCACCGAGAAAACGAGAACTATTTCGTAAATGAACCTGAAAAGCCAAACTTACTCCAATGCGTGTTCGTTTTTTGTACTCAAGAAGAAAAGGGCCAAATAAAGACTCAACAACAGCTGATTAGGGTTGCGATATTTTAGTTTCTTCGATTTCTGGAGTTCAGGAAATAGTATCTGGGCGGCTTTTTCTTAATCTGACGAGAAACTGTACTCGGACGGGCCCAATCGAAAAATGTTGCGCTGATCTCAGCCCAGCCTCACATTTTATAGGAGGTTTTCTGTGTCAAGGGTCATGTAGGTTGAATCGGTCGTCCTTGCTCCTTCCCCCGGTCCACGTTCCACGTCCAAGGCTGACCTTCTCAGGCAGGCGGCAGTCTCTCCGTCTCTCCTGCTCACATTCCCCTGTAATCTCGTCAGTGTACAGATTGTGTGGTCTATGTTTTCACAGATCAAATTGTTTTCCGTTTTTGGGTGTTCCTGATCGCATCCCTGTGTGTTTGTATCTTCTATGGCCTATGTGGAAAATGTGTTTTGTCGTATTTGTCCATGAAGTGCTATCTGGGGTGTCATCAGTTTGACCTGAGCAGACTGAATCTGTTTATTCTGAATGAGAGTGTGGGTCATGAAAATACTATGTGTGCAAGTTTGAGGTCTTACATTTAAACGAAGTCATAAATTTAGCATATGAATGCATCAGTAAACACCATGACTACAATCCCAGTCAATCTTATCTATGCACTGCACTTCTACTTTAATTTGATAAATGCTTTTTGTTCAATCAATGTTGAACATATTCAGTAAATATGAACCTGCAAAATTAAATAATTGACCTTCTGTCCCATAAGTGTTTAAAATAATGCCAGCAATCGTAATACAATCATTCACTATTAATTCCATAAATCCGACAATAAAGCATAACTTTAACTCTATTGATGAAAGTAAAGTTTCATTTAGGCCATCAAGTAACTCAGTGGTGGGCCTTCAAGGCCTTCTCGGCTGGCCAAACAATCAATAAAAAAAATGATCATAATCTTCACATTGATGTCATATTATAGCTGAGCGCTGTATTTTTAGGTGAGGGTTTTGAATCCAATCGGAATTCCGCTCGCTCGTGTTGCTGGGCAGGTTTCACAAAACCAGGAGCGCGCATTATGCATTCCGAGGCCTTAAGACGCAATTGTGCGAGCATCTCTTCTGTCAAAGTCAATGAGCTTTCATATTTGTTAGACGGTTGCGATAGCCAATCAGATCACGAGTTGGTTACAGTGAGCCTTTTCGCTGGCCTTATGCTGAGGGTGATGAACGCGTTTTGTGATTGGATACTCACTCGTGAGGGGGCGGCGCTATGCCGAATCAACACACCCGAAAGTCGTAATTGGCGGCCCTTCGAAAATCTAAAATATATTCTTTTTTTTTTTAACCACAATGGCCGAAGGAGGGAAAAGTGTGGATTTAATTTCAGATCCACTTGCAAGGACATTTTCAAGTCGGACCTTTCAAGATAAGCTATATCGTCCAACACTCACTCAGTGGTGCGTAAGTGTGTTTCTGGATATTATTTGTCCAGCCGTGGTGTCATAAATGGTGGTATTTTAATGGGGATTTATTCAAGTAGGACGAAGTAGGACTTCTTTGAAGGCACAGGTATGAAATGCACTGAAGTAACTTAAAAATTAAAAGTAAAAAAAAAAATTGTTTGTTTAAGAATGTGCAAGAAAGAAAAATGTTGACAAATGTTGAAAATAATATTTTCCAGGAGGTATTTATTTCTTTGTTGTTTATTCATTCAATTCTATACTTATTTCAATATTTGAGTATTATTTTTCTTTCAATATGTAGTATATTTTGTCTTTGAAGTGTGGGTCCTTGCTGCCTTCCGGAGAGGCAGCCGAGCAAGGCTGGATTGGTGATGGAAAAGAACAAAAGAAAGAAGAAAGATTTTCTTCTCGTCACATGCTGATGTCAAAAGAAGTCTCCCCAAAAACGTGCAAGCCCCCTCTCAGACATTCCCTTCTTATAGGGAATGCCCAAATAGGACATAAATATCTAATTTTCCCTTGTTGCATATGCATTCCCATCCCGCTAGTCTTCGGGATTTCCCTCCAAAAGTCCCCCAGAGGGAGAGCAGATGCGTCTCCCCGTTGATACGACCAGTCTACTCGTGACCACCTTAAATTACTCTCATACTCTGGAAGGTCACCGACCTGGCGAGAGAATTGCCCCCACCATAAACAATGCTCAGGCCTATTTTCTCTCAGGGCAGTATCTAGTTACATCGGAACTTCAGAACCAAGACTGGTCACTTCTGTGAGCTCCAGTCCCTTCATAGTTTCATAAAGAGAATTACTTCCTATATCTATATTAGGCCATTTAAAAATATACGACTTTTTTTTAATTCATTTCAATGTATATTTAAGCTTGCTTATGTAATACTACAATATTTATTCAATTATTTTAATGTGGAATTATATCAATATTAATTTAAACCTTTTTATTTCACACTTGAATATTTCTTAACATATTTGTTCATTTGAATATGTATGCAATTGAAATCATTCCACCCATCCAGCCATTTTCTGCTGCTAATCCGGGGTCGGGTTATTGAAATAATTTAAAACAAGTATTTTTTATATTTCAATATTTATTTCAAGATTAACTCTTCTAAATGTGTTCAATATTTATAAAATGTTTCTATATTTCTTATTAATTGCAGTCTGTATGTCTGTGCTAATTTTACATTTCAATATTTCCCGATTTCATTATATAAGCAATCCAAAGTATAAAAAATATAATATAGCATGAAAAAAGTATTTTGTATATTTGACAAAATTATAGTTTTTCCAAAGTGAGATTCTGCTTCGCAACAAACCCCAAACGCTTGATAGAGCTCAACCTATAAAGAGAAACTGAGACTGCTTGCGTTTCTCTTTCTTGTTCTTTTTATAGTTCAACTTCTACATCTGTTTTTCACCTTTTCACACAGCGTAATGAAGGCCAGTTGAACAAGTGATTTTATTGATGATTGTCAAAGGCACCGATTTCATAAGCACCGTTTCTTCTCACACCTTTTCCATTAGGTATGATTAAAAAGACAACTGAAAAGCATAATGTTAAAAAATTTTATTCCAGGCAAAGGCAATAAATTTTATTTACATGTTTGATGTAAACACCAAAACAAATCATCAACACTCAGACACAATGCACTGATCACATTGGCCTTGTGTCAATAAAAGAGCTTTGCAAAATTCAATTTCATCATATTTTATTGAAAATCACATTTACATCTTACCACAAAGAGTCGGATCTTTCATTTTTTTTTTCTTTTTTTAATCTTCAAGGATCGCTGCAATTCTCGCCAGCACAATTGTGAATCTTCGCATGCTGTTTAGTGGCGAATTTTTTAGCACAAACGCTGCAACTGAATGGCTTGTCTCCACTGTTTGTTCTTGTGTGGTTTCGTAAATGCGACTTTTGAGAGAAACTCTTGGCACAAACTGAGCAGGAAAAAGGGTTTTCTCCAGTGTGTGTTCTTGTGTGAACTGTTAAAATTGACTTTACATTAAAGCTTTTGCCACAAACTGAGCAGGAAAAAGGTTTTTCACCACTGTGTGTTCTTGTGTGTTCTGTTAAATATGTCTTTTTCGAGAAGCATTTTTCACAAACTGAGCAGGAAAAAGGTTTTTCACCACTGTGTGTTCTTGTGTGTTCTGTTAAATATGTCTTTTTCGAGAAGCTTTTGCCACAAACTGAGCAGGAAAAAGGTTTTTCTCCAGTGTGTGTTCTTGTGTGGATTGTTAAATGCGACTTACGCAGGAAGCTTTTGCCACAAAACGAGCAAGAAAAAGGTTTTTCACCACTGTGTGTTCTTGTGTGGCGTGTTAAATTAGACTTGTCAGAGAAACTCTTGCCACAAACTGAGCATGAAAAAGGTTTTTCTCCACTGTGCTTTCTTGTGTGATATGTTAAACCTGCCTTTTGAAAGAAGCATTTTCCACAAACAGAGCAAGAAAATGGTTTTTCACCACTGTGTGTTCTTGTGTGGCTTGTTAAATTAGACTTGTCAGAGTAACTCTTGCCACAAACTGAGCATGAAAAAGGTTTTTCTCCACTGTGTGTTCTTGTGTGGATTGTTCAATGAAACTTTCGAGAGAAGCGTTTGCCACAAACCGAGCAAGAAAATGGTTTTTCTCCACTGTGCTTTCTTGTGTGATATGTTAAACCTGCCTTTTGAAAGAAGCATTTTCCACAAACAGAGCAAGAAAATGGTTTTTCACCACTGTGTGTTCTTGTGTGGCTTGTTAAATTAGACTTGTCAGAGTAACTCTTGCCACAAACTGAGCATGAAAAAGGTTTTTCTCCACTGTGTGTTCTTGTGTGGATTGTTCAATGAAACTTTCGAGAGAAGCGTTTGCCACAAACCGAGCAAGAAAATGGTTTTTCTCCACTGTGTGTTCTTGTGCCCAGTTTTAAAGACAGCTTTGAAGTTAATGAGTCAGTGTGACATGCCCTTTCACCTTTAGCTTGCCCATTATCATCATCATCGTCATGAGCGTCTGATAATGTGTCCTCATTATGTGCTGGCCCCCAGTGGTCTTCATCACCTTCTGTTGTCACATGATGACTTGAGCTGCTGCTTGGAGGCTCCGCCCCTCTCTTGTCCTCACTCTGATCCTTGTTTTCATCGTCAGTCTTTATATGGACAACGTTCACTGGTGACTTGTTGATCTCCTCCTCCTCCTCCTTTTTGATGTGAGTCCAGTCTGGCTCCTCTATCACAGAAAGGAGATCGTTTTCACTGACGTCTGCAGGACACAAAAAGACAAATTTGGTTTGGCCAAGTCAAACCTCAGGCGGCGACTTTGTCTTATATTGTTTCTACCCTGCTACCTTGACTTGTGCCTGCCGAACATGAATCAATGCGTGCGACCCCGATTTGGACCGGACCATGGGGGCATTTCAGAAAATTACGTCCTACGATGTAAACCTCCCTTTAGCACAGACATGTCCAAAGTCCGGCCCGGGGTCAAACTTCATCTGGCCCGCAGTCTCTGTAATAAAATTAATACATTCTGGCCCGCACATATACAGTGCTTAGTTCGCTCTCTTCTTAATTGCTGTTCCTAATTTACCCACTAGAGGCAGTACCACTCTGCGACATCACCCCGGGTGACCTTTACCCCCAATTTCTAAAATGGCGACAAGAAACAAAAAAAGGAAAGTTGACTGAGAGCAATATCAGTGCGCAAACAAAGTACGCATTAGATATGAAGTCTTTGGCTGAAGAGTTCACACGACGCTTTCGGGATTTTGCAGCTATTGAGGAGGATATCTCTCTTTTTTCATCACCTTTCTCCGTGGACACAGACAATGTTCCAGCCCAGCTGGAGCTCATTGAGCTGCAGTGTGACGCCGAGAGCCGCAGTCGGCACCGGCAACTTTCTCTCGACAACTTTTACCGACAGATGGATAAAGGCAGGTTTCGAGAGATTCGAGAGTTTGCTAGGAAAATGCTGAGCTTGTTTGGGTCGACGTATTTGTGTGAAAAGACATTCTCTGTACAAAAGACTCATATTTCCTTATTTTATGCAGGCAGTGTTCGGGCAGCTAGGCGGGGTCCTTCATCGCTCCGGCGCCGCGGTCGAGAGAGAGAGAGAGAGGGGGGGGGACAGGGCGAGAGCGCGACCAGTCGGAGCAGTTACGGCGAAGTTAAAGTGTGCCGCCGATAGAAGTTCGTGATTTGATCCGTGTGTTTTCCTCTGAGCTGAAAATGTGCCAATCTCGAGTGTGCGTTCATGTGAGGTGAGTCGCGTTGCCTTTCAGTGTTTATCTTTCTTCTGACGGCGAAGCTTAAGACTTCCTCCTGCTACCAACGAGTGAATGCGGTTAGCATTAGCTGGCGCTACGTTGTATGCTCGCGTATGTTATTTCGGCTTGTTTACCTGCTTGATGTCAAATGGATAAGCATATTTAACTTTCTATGTGTAGTTGCTTATTTTGGTTTATTTCTCCCTGTTTAGAGACCACACATACACATCTCCAGGCCATATATAATCCTTATTGCCAGCCCTGTTTGACATATTTCCATAACTACGGACACCCAAACACACAAGACTCATCCAGCCACTCGACGCTTCACCTAGTGGCCTCCACGGCAGGAAACCAAACCAAAAGGACACATTGTAATGGACTTTAATGGACACTGTTGTGAATTTGGATGTTAATTGCCAAACTGTTGGATAAATTGCTTAAAGCAGCCACCTGCCTCCTCCTTATTCCGCCATCCTGCACCATTTGCCCTTCCAAACAACCCGGCCGCGAAGTGGCGCTCTGGCCGGCGCCCCAGGCTCCGGTAAGATAAAAAAATCTGAACCACCCGATTAACAGTCAAGACTGACACACACTGCTATCGACATAGCCTCCACAACATTGATGTTCGAGGGCGATGGTATACTATCCGGCTCGAAGGACCATCATAACCCTAACCGCCCCACTTTGACACTGAACGGACCAAAGCAGTCAACTCCGGTGGAGTAGAACGCCGGTTTGTGGAGACGAAGCCGGGCTGCTGGCAGGTCAGCCATTTTGGGCACAGTCGGTTTGGCTCGCCAAAGTCGGCATTCTACACAGGTTCTCTGAAAGCGACGGATGGCTTCTCTGCCTCGCAGGATCCAGTACGTGCGGCGAATCTCAGCAAAGACACGTTCTGGGCCCGCGTGTTTCAAGCGACAGTCAAAGTCCTGGATGAGAAGGCGGGTCACGGGATGTGATGGGTCAAGCACCAATGGGTGTTGGTTATCGTAGGCCAGATCCTCCGCACGTCGTAGGCGACCACCAACTCGGATGAGCTCTATCGTGTGATCGAACTCTGGAGACAGGTTAAGAAGACGACTACTGTGGGCGACAGGCTTACCTGCCTTGAGAAGGCGGAGTTCTTCAGGGAAGCTGTCTTGTTGGGCCCTCCTTAGAAGGAGTCTTTCATCTTGGCGGTAGACCTCAGCGCTGATGCACACGTTATCTGTGGCCGCCCCATGAAGCGTCTGGGCGATGGCTTGGACTCGATCCGCTTCCTGGTAAACTAATTAAAGAACTGTTTACGACCCTAGGACCGTCTGTTTTAAATATAATTAATCTATCGCTTACTACAGGTATAGTACCAGCAGCTTTTAGGACCGCCATTATCCGACCGTTACTTAAGCAACCAAACCTTGACCCAGAGAGTCTCAACAACTATAGGCCGGTTTCAAATCTTCCGTTTATTGCAAAAATTCTTGAAAAAGTCATAGCGCAACAACTTAATGAATATATGACTGCTAATAATCAATTTGAACCTTTCCAATCGGGTTTTAGAGCCGACCACTCTACTGAGGCGGCCCTTGCTAAAGTTACTAATGATCTTCTCATAGCTATGGACGCCGACACCTCATCAATATTACTCTTACTCGATCTTAGTGCCGCTTTTGATACCGTTGATCATAAGTCAAGTCAAGTCAAGTTTATTTTATTTGTAAAGCCCTTAATCACAGACAGTCTCAAAGGGCTTTACATAACCACAATCGACATCCCCGATCTTAACATATTAAAACGCCTTGAAACGTGTGTTGGCATTTCAGGTTCAGCGCTTTCTTGGTTTAATTCGTATCTGTCGGAGAGGACGCACCGTGTAATTCATGGCAAAGCGACTTCGGATCTTTGTAAGATCACATGTGGAGTTCCGCAGGGATCGGTACTTGGACCTCTATTGTTTAGCATCTACATGCTACCGCTTGGTGATATTATACGGAAATATAACATTAGTTTTCATTGTTATGCTGATGATACGCAATTATCCATGCCGTTGGATATAACAAATCCGCGCGATTGCTCTAAATTAGAGGCATGCCTTGCCGAAATTAAACAATGGATGTCTTGAAATTTTTTGCGTCTTAACTCAGATAAAACCGAGATGCTGATCATTGGACCAGCGCGTCATCTGTACCTTTTCAAAGACACCACTCTGTGTATCGATAAATGTAATATTACCCAGAAGGATTTAACAAAAAATCTCGGTGTTATATTTGACGCAACTATGTCATTTCAAATCCACATTAAAAATATTACTCGGACTGCGATTTTTCATCTGCGTAACATTGCTAAAATTCGCCCAATTCTATCAACGTGTGACGCGGAAATCTTAATCCATGCGTTTGTTACGTCTCGCCTCGACTATTGTAACGTTTTGCTCTCGGGTCTCCCCGTGTCTAGTATTAAAAGACTAGGACGAGAAAGTTTGATCATATTACCCCGATATTAGCCAATTTGCATTGGCTTCCGGTCCTCGGAAGTTGTGATTTTAAAGTTCTGCTACTTACTTTTAAAATATTGCACGGCTTAGCACCTTCCTATCTCGTTGACCTCGTGGTACCATATGTTCTGTCCCGAAACCTTCGCTCACAAAATGCTTGTCTTTTCGTGATCCCGCGAGCCAAAAAGAAGTCCGCAGGTTCTAGAGCGTTCTCTATTCGGGCACCAATGCTTTGGAATGCACTTCCCTCAGATATTAGAGGCGCCACTTCAGTACAAATGTTCAAAACACTATTAAAGACGCATTTATACTCTTGTGCATTTAGCTGAAATATTTGTTGGCATGTTTACTGCCGCTTTTTTTTCTTTCTTTTGTTTTCTTTTCTGCCCCCTTTTCCCCCGGCTGGGGGATTAGGTGACGGTGACCCACTAGGAAGTTTAAGGCATTGACCAACTGGGCATGCACCTGTTCCAGTGATGTCGTCTTCCTGCAGCGCGACATTTGATCAATTTATTTATATACTTTAGCATCTAATTTAATTATTTGTTGGCCTGTTTACTGCCGGTTCTTCTCTTTTCTGCCCCCTCCTTCCCCTGCTTGGGAATTAGGTGATGGGGACATGCTTTGAAGATTACGGCACTGACGAACCGGGAAGGGACCTGCTCTGCCGAAGTCGTCTTCATGCAGCGCCTTTTCTGATTTCCTTATATTTCAGCACTTCATTGAACTACTTGTTGGCCTGTTTGCTATTTCTGTTCTTTCTTTTCTGTTCCCAATTCCCCGAATTAGGTGATGGCGATTCACTTGGAAGTGGCTGTTCTGAATTTACACCAACTGACCGGTACAAGATCGAAGGCTCATCTTCGGATATGCTGCCATGGATATTACGGCCCTGAATGAGGACCCACTCCACTGAAGTCATCTTCCTGCAGCACTTCATTCAATTGACTCTTATATTATCTCATCTATTATTGCATAGCATCATTGTATGTGTCAAATGTTGCCCAGTTGGCATCCATTGCAGCCTGGTCATCCTGGAAGGGGGATTCCCCCATCTGTGGTCCCTTCTCAAGGTTTCTCACTTTTCCCCTAATGAGGTTTTGTGAGTTTTTCCCTTGCCCTCCTAGGGGTTAAGATCGGGGATGTCGATTGTGGCTATGTAAAGCCCTTTGAGACTGTCTGTGATTAAGGGCTATACAAATAAAATTGACTTGACTTGACTTGACTATTTTTGTATTTATTCAATTACTTCTTTTTGTATTTATTTAAATACTTCGACTTTTACCTGCTGGTACGCCGTCCGGTGTGCCCTGTGAATGTTATGATCCTCCAGCTCACGGGAAAAAAGGTGGTGATACAAAGATATTTATTATAATCACAATATAGTCAGTATCCATTTACAATCTAGGACTATGAGGCTATGATATATATAATACCAATCTATCGGCGGAAAGAACGTAAAGCGCTGGTGGAACACTCGCACCAGGAAAAGGGAATAACTGTAGAACGAAAAACGCTTGCAAAAGGCAAGGAATGACTGACGAAAATTGTTTACCACGGAAGGCTAAGAGGAGACCAATCATCGACAGAAAAAGAGAACAGAAAACGAGCTGATCTGTAGCTGATAACGAAATGAAAGAAAAACGCGACAACAAGAAACACTTGAACAAGATAACGATCGAAGTACGGGAGCATGAGCAAGTAGGATAACAATCCGACGCCAGGTAGTCAGTGTAGGTGGATTATATAGTGAGTGTAATCAGTGAGTGAATGGGAATCCGGTGCGGGGCTGGTGGGCGCGTCTCGCAGCAACTGACGGCATGGCGCGGGACGATCGCTGGAGGAACGCCCACACAGCTGAAAAAACAAAAACACACGCGGCACGGATCATGACAGTGAAATGAAAGGTGGCATTCTTCATTTATTTATTTATTCATTCATAACTGACAGCCTCGCGCTCCGCTCGTGCCCGGGCGGAAGAGGTGCTCCTCTTCGGCTTAATTGTCACGCATGCCGGACCTGCTCCCCCGAAGCGTGTCTCCGTTCGGTTGAACTCGGTTTCATTTGGCCCCGCTCGTGCCCCGGGCGGAAGGTGCTCCTCTTCGGCGTAATTGCCACGCACGCCGGCCGGCCTCCTCCGGAGCTCTCGGAGCTCTCGTACGGTCCCGAACGGAGCGAAATGTCGCCCCGCTCGTGCCCAGGCGGAAGGTGCTCCTATTCGGCTTAACTGTGACGCACGCCCGCCCTCCTCCTCCGGAGCTTCCATTCGGTTATACTTAGGGCCCGCTTGGCACCGCCTGTGCTCGGGGAAGGTGCTCCTCTACGGCTTAACTGTGACACGAGCATGCCCTCCTCCCCCGGAGCTTCCATTCGGTTAAACTTAGGGGCCGCTTGGCACCGCCCGTGCTCGGGGAAGGTGCTCCTCTACGGCTTAACTGCCACGCACGCCGGCCGGAGCTCTGGTACGGTCCGAACCGCGCGGAACGTCGCCCCAAATCGTGCCCGGGGGAACTTGCTCTACTTCGTCCACTCTCTTCTTTGTCCACTTTCTTCTTCGTCCACTCTCCTCTTCTGCGCACGCCGGCCGTCTAACCGCTCCAGCGCCCCCTCGTGCCGCTCGGCGAAACTACAATGTCCCCGAATATTTTTTAGACCCGCGAAGCACTGAACCCGCGAAAGGTGAACCGCGAAGTAGCGGGGTATTACTGTATTTGACAAAATGATAGTTTTTCCAAAGTGAGATTCTGCTTAGCAACAAACCCCAAACACTTGATAGAGCTCAACCTAGAAAGTGTTTTTAGCAAGTCAAAAATTTATTCAGAAAGTGAAATATTAAATGTATGTGAGGGGATATTTGAAGAGTTTGAGTTTTGTTCAATGGACCATACATATACGAGCCAGCCAAACACAGCGAGAAAATCAGCGCTGACTCCAGTCGCTATCAAGTTGCCAACTCCTGACATACCAAAACCTTTGAGAGAAACTGAGACTGCTTGCGTTTCTCTTTCTGGTTCTTTTTCGAGTTCAATTTCGAGTTCAGTTTTTCACCTTTTCACAGCGTAATGAAGGCCAGTTGAGCAAGTGGAACAAGTGATTTTATTGATGATTGTGCAAGGCAGCAATTTCATAAGCACAGTTTCTTCTCACACCTTTTCCATTAAGTACGATTAAAAAGACAACTGAAAAGCATAACGTTAACAAATGTTGTTCTAGGCAAAGGCAATTAATTTTATTTATAATGTTTGATGTGAACACACAAAAAAACTCATCCTCACTCAGACACAATGGTTCTTCTGGCACTGATCACATTGGCTTTGTGTCAATAAAAGATCTTTGCAAAATTCAATTTTATCATATTTTATTGAAAATCACATTCACATCTTACCACAAAGAGTCGGTTCCTTCAGTTTTTTTTGTCATTTTTTAAGCTTCAAGCATCGCTGCTTTTGTCACCAACACAATTGTGTCTCTCAGCACTATGTTTTGTGGAGAATGTTTTAGCACAAACGCTGCAACTGAATGGCTTGTCTCGACTGTGTGTTCTTGTATGGCTTGTTAAATTCGACTTTTGAGAGAAACTCTTGCCACAAACTGAGCATGAAAAAGGTTTTTCTCCACTGTGTGTTCTTGTGTGCATTTGTAAATGTGACTTTACAGAGAAGCGTCTACCACAAACTGAGCAGGAAAAAGGTTTTTCTCCAGTGTGCTTTCTTGTGTGGCTTATTAAACTTGCCTTTATAGAAAAGCTTTCACCACAAACCAAGCAGGAAAAGGGTTTTTCTCCAGTATGTGTTGTTGTGTGTTTTGTTAAACTTGACTTATCAGAGAAACTTTTGCCACAAACTGAGCACGAAAAGGGTTTTTCTCCACTGTGTGTTTTTGTGTGGCTTGTTAACGTTGACTTGACAGAGAAGCATTGTCCACAAACTGAGCAGGAAAAAGGTTTTTCTCCACTCTGTGTTCTTGTGTGGCTTGTTAACGTTGAGTTTTGAGAGAAGCTTTTACCACAAACTGAGCAGGAAAAAGGTTTTTCTCCACTGTGAGTTCTTGTGTGGCTTGTTAACGTTGACTTTACAGAGAAGCATTTTCCACAAACTGAGCAGGAAAAAGGTTTTTCTCCACTGTGTATTCTTCTATGTTTTGTTAAAGTTGATTTTAGAGAGAATCCTTTGCCACAAACTGAGCAGGCGAAGGTTTTTTCTCCACAGTGCGTTCTTATATGTTCTTTTAAACCTGACTTTTGAGAGAAACTCTTGCCACAAACTGAGCATGAAAAAGGTTTTTCTCCAGTGTGTGTTTTTATGTGACTTGTTAAATTTGACTTTAAAGAAAATCTTTTGCCACAAACTGAGCAGGAAACGTTTTTTTCTCCAGTGTGTGTTTTTATGTGACTTGTTAAATTTGACTTTAAAGAAAAGCTTTTGCCACAAACTGAGCAGGAAAAGTTTTTTTCTCCACTGTGTGTTTTTATGTGACTTGTAACATTTGACTTTCCAGAAAAGCTTTTGCCACAAACTGAGCAGGAGAAAGGTTTTTCGCCACTGTGTGTTCTTGTGTGTTCTGTTAAACTTGCCTTTTGAGAGAAGCATTTTCCACAAACTGAGCATGAAAAAGGTTTTTCTCCAGTGTGTAATCGTGTATGTGTTTTTAAATTTGACTTTAAAGAAAAGCTTTTGCCACAAACTGAGCAGCAAAAAGATGTTTCTCCACTGTGTGTTCTTGTGTGAATTGTCAAATGAAACTTTCGAGAGAAAATTTTGCCACAAATTGAGCAAAAAAGAGTTTTTTCTTGACCGTGGTTTCTTGTGTGTCGTTTTAAAGACAACTTTGAGGTTAATGAGTCAGTGTGACATGCCCTTTCAGTTTTGGCTTGCCCATCATCATCATCATCATCGTCTGATGTGTCCTCATTATGTGCTTGTGATGGCCCCCAGTGGTCTTCATCACCTTCTGTTGTCACGTGATGTCTTGAGCTGCTGCTTGGAGGCTCCGCCCCTCTGTTGTCCTCACTCTCATCCTTGTTTTCATCTTCAGTCTTGATAGGGACAACGTTCACTGGTGACTTGTTGATCTCCTCCTCCTCCTTTTTGATATGAGTCAAGTCTGGCTCCTCTTTCACAGAACGGAGATCGTTTTCACTGACGTCTGGAGGACACAAAAAGACAAGCACACATTTGGTTTGGTCAAGTCAAAGCTCAGGCGGCAACTTTGTCTGATATTGTTTCTACCATGCTACCTTGACTTGTGCCTGCCGCACACAGAGCAATGCGTGCGACCCCAATTTGGACCGGACCATGGGTGTATTTAAAAAAAATTACGTCCGATGATGTCAACCTCCCTTTCTTAGCAGCACAGCTGTGATAAACGAGCATTTAAAACGGAAGCACGTTGCGGCTGATGCCCGATTTCATTCCTGACATAGTCACAGACGTTTTTGGAAGCGAGCTGAAGTTAGCACACACAGGCTATTGTGTGCGTCTGATGGAACACCTGTTGTGGGACCCTAACATATTGATGCAGACCACTGGGGGCCATCGCAACATGTCATTGATAAAATAGGAATCCTTCAAGCGAAATATGTTTTCAAGTATTTCATTTTGCATTTATGGATAGTTTCATCGTGGGTACTTTTTGCTTTCATGATAATCTGGATACCTAAAAGAATTAAAGGGGCCCTGGAATCAGAGGGGCTATTTATTGCATGATTTACGTTTGGGTTTTTTTTTTACCCAAAATGACATTTAGCCTGCTAGTACGTTCCGACATTCCCCTTTTTATATTTATAAAATATCTGTTTCTAAATAAATTTTAAAACAAAATTAACTTTTGAAGAGTCAAAATCCCTACAGATAAATAAAGCAACAACACTTTCACTCTGACTTTGGTGTTGACATATTTGAAAAATGACTGTATATATTAAAGTTATCCAATATGTATTCAAATTAGATACATCATAATATGATAAGAGTTCCCTGAATTATTTTGTAACTGCAATGATGCTTAACAGCCATCGGGTGTCAGTAATGAGTAACAAAGTAACACAAGACATCCCACTGATACATCATCAATGTCATTTGGATAAATTACCAGGAACTACGAGTTGCGGGGGAGATGCAAACCACCTGAGCCACAGGAACTTTATTACCAGGAACTAAATGTTCCTGGGCTTGTTGGTAGAAAAGGGGGTTGTGACGTTCTCCCTTTTTAAGCTCATAGTAAGCCAAAGATGCAGATGCATTCCTTGCAGCATGCGCTTGTTCACTGATGAGATCCGTGCAACCCTGGATGGATGCATTCAATGTATTTTAAATGTTTGGATGGGGTGAAACTCCGCACATGTGCACAAAACAGTGCAGAGCCACCGGAGGTTCATTGACCGAGCCAGTAAAAATTTCATAAATAAGACCAATACGTACTTGATTTCTTAAAAAAACGTAATCATTTGTGTTTTATTCACGAACATTGATCAACCTCCATTGATCTTATTGCCGCAGTGTGCACAGTTTTTAGAGTCAGGTTGAATCATTCCATAAGGAAATGCTTGAACTAGATATGTCAGAGAGGTTGTCAAAAACGAGACAAGTCTGCACAAATGAATCACCCAGCCAAGATTGTCTTTGTCACTTGCGAGGAGCAGTCCGCCAAAGAGAAAAGCTTTCCCCCTCCTGTGCCGCGTTTTATTGAAGCAAAGCAAAGTAATTTGTATATGCAAACTCATAAAGAATGGAAAAACATGAACACTTTGACTTTATCACACTTCTGTTCAATGCGAGCTAAACGGTTTTCTGTCAAACACGGTTCAAGACGTGCATCGGTTTTTGTGCCTTCCTGCTAAACTGCCAGCATAGACACAACTCTGTTACCACTGAACTCACGTTTTCCTGTGTAAGAGGTCCATGTTTTTGTGACCTATTAACCCGTAAGCATAGTTTTGAAACATGATGACATGACAAACTTAATTTCTTTCACAATAATATAAAAACTTTCACAGATATAGCAAAAACAAATTGGAGAAGCTGTGGAGCAGAGCACATCAGTCAGACCCCGGGTCCACCATAGTGTCGAAATTCGGAAAATGTTCCATAACAGAGGAATTCGAAATGGGTGCTGAAACACCACACCCTGCAAGTGACATGGAGTATTCTACATCTGAAATTAACTCTGCCAACCGTCTTCACCAATGGGCCTAAATCTTTAGTATGATGATGCGCACCGATAGTTAATGTGATTTGTGGCTCAGCGAACAGAGACAATTCATACCGTTTCCTCTGCTCTGGGGCAAGGCACACATGCGAGGCAGCACCGGTAGACATCACAAATACATAATCCTAATTCAAGATGCGCTTCTGACCCTCGAAATTGCGTGAATACATCCTGACAAACCAAATCATCAGAACTCAGTGTTCAATGCAAAGGACCAATTGGTGGTTTGAATGGGTGGAGGCGGCTACACTACGCAGACCAGAGCAGGAACAGGATGTACCACCCGCGGGAGGATGGAGACCCTGGTCTCAGAGCTGCCCAGTCTACTGGAACGGAGGACAACTTATGCTTCCCCGCCGGATGTGCACAGTCAAATTCAGTCCCACTCGAATTCCAGTGTTTCACAGGTGCGGAATCGGTCCACGGCAGTGACTCGGCCAATCTCAAGAGTCCCACAAGCGTGACAGTGTTGTTGCTCATTGGGATATGCAGAAGAAGCTTGCAAAGCATGGAATATCTTGTTCCACCATCAAAAACTGTTGTCCATCAATCGTCACCGGAATGCCAAGACTTGCCGGTCCTTGAATGCTGAGGCTCTGCGGGCACCCCTATCGTGGAATGTGGTCCCAATCGGGTTGAGGCATCAACTGTGCGTTTGGAAGCCATAGAAGCGTTGTCGGAGGGGGTAGCGGTGGCGCCCCGTGCTAGTGGAGCTCTTTGTGACAGGCATGGCGCTGGACCACAGGCTGACACATTTCAGGAAGTGGCTCGGTTTGGACCGCTCATCACCCAGTGACACCACATCCCACAGCAAGAGCACGTCCCACTCACAACCCATGTCTATAACCAGCCCTACTTCTGTTACGTGACCTTGTTGACTGGCCGGTGCGGACAACAATCCTGCTGTGGCACTGCGTCACCAGAACCTGGCCCAGGAGCAGCGGAAACGTTAAGAGCAGACGCAATGGGAGCTGCATGCGTCGGCTGCTGCATTAGCTGCTTCCCCCCTGTTTTATTTAATTTTTTTTCCCATATTCTTTTTTCCTTTCCGGGTGAATTAGCACTCTTGTCCCTCTGAACCCGCAGGTGTAACAATTCTTTTTCTCCATCCAATACAATATTTTCTTTCATCGATGCAAAAATGGGGGTTCTACTCATACTGATGAGCAGTTTCTCATTGACGGACTGTTCCGCATGATGTCAGTAACAGGGAGGCGCACGCCCTCGAGGACGGCCACCCGGCACAGTCAACTACTACACGCCAGATCCGTGGTCCACAAAATCGACGACCTGGGATTACAAATCCTGGGAAACCGCTATGTGCGAGATAGCAGTGTGATCGTCGTCACGGAATCCTGGCTGCACGCAGACGTCCCCGACGCTAGCATCCAGCTGGCCGGGCGCTCGCTACATCGCGCGGATCGGACGAGGGACACCGGTAAGAGAAGGGGCGGGGGGCTCTGTGTTTACGTGCATGAGAACTGGTGCGGCGATAGCACGATCGTCGAGAAGCACTCTTCCCCCGACATCGAGTCTATGTCCGTTAAGTGCCGGCCTTATTTTCTCCCGAGGGAGCTAACGGTAGTGATTGTCACGGCTGTTTCCATCCCTCCCGACGCTAGCACTAGCACGGCGCTCTCGCAGCTCACGTGCGTCATCAATAAACATCAGCGGGCCCACCCTGATGGCGTTCACGTAGTAGCGGGAGACTTTAATAAGGCCAATTTAAAGACCCTACTCCCAGAGTTTCACCAGCATGTCAAGTGCTCAACGAGGGGAGACAACACTCTCGACCATGTGTACTCGAACATCAAGCACGCATACAGAGCCCTCCCACTCGCCCCCCTCGGCCAGTCCGACCACCTGTCCTTGCAGCTCGCACCTGCGTACACCCCTCCCAGGCGCAGATTCAGGTCCACCACAAAGACTGTGAAAACCTGGCGTGACGACGCCATGAGTGAATTACAGGACTGCTTTCAAGACACAAACTGGGACCTCTTTGATCATCAGGACCTTGATGTCGACACACATGGACTACATCAAGTTCTGCATGGAAACTGTGTCCCTACACAGGACTATACGGACCTTCCCAAATGCGAAGCCCTGGATGTCCAGCAGGGTTCGTTCTCTCCTCAAGGCCCGTGACGATGCCTTCAGGTCAGGCGACAAAGCCCAGTACAGGGTGGCTCGTGCTGACCTGAGCAAAGGCATCAAGCTAGCCAAGGCAAACTACAAGGGGAGGCTGGAGGCCCACCTTGCCAGCAACAGACCACGGGAGGTGTGGCAGGGTCTACGGAGCATCACCAACTTCCGTGGCAGCAGCACGACCTCTGTAGACCCGAGTGCATCGCTGGCAGAGGAGCTTAACTGCTTCTTCGCTCGCTTTGACTCGCCCCAACCGTCACACCCCCGCACTTCATGCTCCAACTCCCCCCCCACTCATCGTAGAGGAACACGATGTGAGGCGCGCGCTCCTGGCGGTCAACCCCAGGAAAGCTACTGGACCCGACGGAATACCAGGCAAGGTCCTCAGAGCATGTGCCCACCAACTGTCACATGTTTTCTGCAGGATCTTCAACCGCTCCCTGGCTCAGGCAGTCATCCCCTCCTGCTTGAAAACTTCCACCATTATTCCTGTCCCCAAAAAGTCACCAGCCGTCCACCTGAATGACTACCGTCCTGTTGCTCTCACACCAGTCATTATGAAGTGCTTCGAGAGGCTGGTTCTCCAGCACATCAGGGACTGCCTTCCTCCCACTCTGGACCCCTACCAGTTTGCATACCGGGCTAACAGATCCACTGAGGACGCCATCGACACTGCTCTGCATGTTGTACTGGGCCACCTGGAACAACAGCAGAGCTATGCAAGGATGCTCTTTGTGGACTACAGCTCGGCATTCAACACGATCATCCCAGACATCCTCGTCGCCAAACTGGACATTCTCGGCCTCTCTGCCCTCACACGCATCTGGATTAAGGACTTTCTGACCAACAGACCCCAGACTGTGTTGCTCGGCCCCTACACGTCCTCCACCCGCATGCTGAGCACCGGTTCCCCCCAAGGATGCGTGCTGAGCCCTCTCCTGTACGCCCTCTACACCTACGACTGCAGCCCGGCCCACGGCAACAACACCATCGTCAAGTTTGCTGACGACACGACAGTGGTCAGTCTGATCTCGGAAGGTGACGAGACAGCCTACAGAGAGGAGGTAAAGAGACTGACAACTTGGTGCAAGGACAACAGACTGCACCTTAACTCTGCTAAAACAAAGGAGATTGTCGTCGACTTCAGGAGGAACAAGACGCTGCCACCCCCCCTCTGCATCGAAGGCGTGTGTGTAGAGAGGGTCCACACGTTCAAGTTCCTGGGAGTACAGATCTCCGATGACCTTTCTTGGACTCACAACACCACAGCAGTGGTAAAGAAGGTCCACCAGCGTCTGCACTTCCTCAGAGTCCTCAGGAAATTCAACCTGGACAGGAAGCTGCTGCTGGCCTTCTACCACTCGTCCATCGAGAGCCTGCTGACATACTGTGTCTCCACCTGGTACAGCGGCTGCACTCAGGCGGACAGAGTGAGGCTCCAGAGGACAGTCAAAACAGCGCAAAGGATTATTGGCTGCCTTCTCCCCTCACTGTCGGACATCTACACCGCCCGGTGCCTCAGAAGGGCTCTCAACATCGTCAAAGACAATACCCACCCAAACTCACACCTGTTCGACCTGATGCCCTCTGGCAGGCGCTACAGATGCATCAAATCGAGGACCAATAGACTGAGAAACAGTTTCTTTCCGAGAGCCATCTCCATTCTGAACTCTCACACACACACGAAACCACCCTTACCTTGCAGAACAGCATTGTGATGTGTTTTTATATACCCTATTCAGTACTAAATTCCATTGCACTCTCTTATTTATTTATCTAATTTATATATTTGTCTGTATTATTGTTGTATTGCACTGGAGAGGGGAGCCCTCTAATCTCGTTGCACACTTGAGTACAATGACAATAAAGGGATTTCTAATTTCTAATTCTAATTCTAACTATAATTAAGCTATTCTTTTTTTAACTTACTAATACAGTGATTCTCAAATATTGGGGTGCGCCCCCCTAGGGAGGCGCGGTGCGATGCTGAGGGGGGCGTGTGGGACCCTGGGGAACATGCTTTTTTGCATGGTTTTGGGACCAAAAAAGGCGATCTCAGACAACCGGAGTTTGAGCTTGTCAAAGCTGTTTGTGCCCCGAGTTCATGCAGTACTGATTAACAAAAAAAAAAAAGCGTCGCCCCGTCGCTCGTTGACCCGGAAGTGATTTCTTTCGCCGCTCCTTAAATGCCCCGCGCCAAGCTATCTTGCGCCGCAGCAGAGCGAGCAAGGAGACGCTAAGCGACCTAATCGCTAAATTTAATTGCTTCGATGGACGCTCGACTTTGAAAAGAAGTCTGACTCAAACCGCGTTCGGGCGGAGAGCCAGCAGCTATGAAACGTTGTATTGCAACCATTACGTATCCAAAAAAATAAGACGATGGCAACGTGAGCAATTTAGCAGACGCTCTCAGGCTGGAACACGGAAATGGCTGACGTCATCAAAACGAAGCCGTTTGACGTCAATCAGATAGTAAACATAAAAAAAATGTATCGTCAACAGATTAAAACTGTTGCTTTATGTTATTTATATAGAATTTTTGTTTGAAATCCCCCTGGCTCTTTTTGTCTTTTCTATCTTATCTATGTATTAATAACTGTTTGGTTTGTTCATGTTAATAAAGTAAAAAAAAACTAAACAAAAACGTATAGTAAATATTTATCATCCCATCAATATTCGCACCACAGAGTGCTGAGTTTCGAGATCCTCACAATAGTCGTTCTCAAAATGATATATTTTTTTATCAATTTAGCTTTGTTAAGGGATATTTTATTGAGAATCCAACATTAATATACAAAGAACATGTACATTAGAACGAAATGTAAAAACAATTGTGGTGGGGGGGCGCAAATTTATTTTCTTCTTGGTAGGGGGGGCGTGACAGGAAATAATCGAGAACCACTGAACTAATATAACCCCGTTTTCCTCAACCAATGAGTCAGTATAATTTGAAGTGGAATATCCGCAGACTAAAAATTTGTAATTTAATTTAAATCAATTTACTGTATATCAAAAGTCCCCTCGTAACATGATAATTCATCATATTCCTGTCATTTCCATCTCAAAATGTCGTTCCATTAATTGAATTACCCTTGTACATCCGTCGCCAAACTGAAGTATGGAACATTAGATGTTTGGTTTTTATCGTTTTGCATGACCCTTAACCTTGCATGTTCTTTTTCAACAAAATTGTATCTTTTTTCAGTGTTAACGTTTTCATCACTCAGGGTTTTTCCGTGTTGACAAATCACATTCCACGGAACATGCATTCATTCTTTTATGATCTTAGATTTCTCTATTTAAATCACCGCTTCTTGCAATGAAGATTAATTTCACCCCAATGATTATGTAGCCAATTATCTTTCTCATTCTAATTTTGCTTTAGTTATTATCCAAAATTTTAAACATATTTTTTATGCTGCATCTTTCAATGCACACTAGGACGCACACGCGTTAGTTGAACTGATAAAACGGAATATTAATGCAATCACATACGGCTTTTAGAAGGGGCAAGTCGGCACTGGTTTATAACTATCACCCCTTATCTCCTGCGTGGGGGCTGCCTGACTTCCTGGTCCCACAGTAGATGGTAGCCAGGTTTTTGATTTTGTGTGGCCTTGACCAGAACGCGAGTAATCACAGGGTACGCATCTGAACAGCGTAGTCGAACCGGCCCAGACTTAATGCATGACTATTGCTACGTACCAGCGAAACCGTCGGGCGCTCCACACAACGGTACGCCTCAATCCTTACTGTGTTCCATGCCACAAAGTGCTCAATACGATACGTGGAAGCGCGCTTCTCTTCATTATTTCTATCTCCAGCTCATAATTTTCCTGCCAAAATTTACACCGTGGCCAGGGTCTGTGCTCAAACTGAGCTTATTCACGACTATGTTGTCTATAGCGATAATTTTACACTTCTTATTTCTCATCTCTTTAAGCACTAGACCTTTCTTTTCTTTATCTTCTGCACATTTCTCCCCATTTACTTAGTTCCTATCATCATTTTTTTTCATTTATTTATTTATTTTTTTATACATTTTCTAATGTTCTTTCATAGTGCGGTTACTTTGGCATCTTTGAATGTCTTAATCATTATAGAGGCCTCTTGTTTAAACAATAATTGAAACTAACACAGGGACATTTTCCATGACCAATCAGCCAGCAGACCCACACGCACAAACTCTCTTTAACGGCCCCAAAAGCCCCGACCGCTTGGACACAGGCGCACAACACCCATTGTGAGTAAAAGCATCTCACCGAAAGTTCAGCCGGTCGGCTGTTGAACGCCTGCGCCCCAGCACCCTTGAGACCCTCAATGGAGCAAAATGCCAAAAATTAGGTATATTTTGTTGTTGATGTGTGGGTCTGGCTCAGTTTCCCTCCGGACAGGTCGCCGAGCATGGCAGAATTGGTGATGGAAAAAAATTCTCTGACACAGCCATTTTGGTTGGAAAGAGATTTTATTCTCGTCACATGCTGATGTCAAAAGAAGTCTCCCCAAAAAGAAAAAAGGGAAAGGTGTCCCCTCTCTCCAGCCTTCCCTTCTTATAGGGAATGGCCACACCTGACATGAATATTGAAGGATTGTATTACGATTGCTGGCATTATTTTAAACACTTACGGGACAGAAGGTCAATTATTTAATTTAGCAGGTTCATATTTACTGAATATGTTAAACATTGATTGAACAAAAAGCATTTATCAAATGAAAGTAGAAGTACAGTGCATCGATAAGATTGACTGGGATTGTAGTCATGATGTTTACTGATGCATTCATATGCTAAATTTATATGACTTAGTTTAAATGGAAGACCTCAAAATTGCACACAGTATTTTCATGACCCACACTCTCATTCAGAACAAACAGATTCAGTCTGCTCAGGTCAAACTGATGACAAATCAGATAGCACTTCATGGACAAATACGACGAAACACATTCTCCACATAGGCCATCGAAGATTCAAACACATCAAGTTGGGCCGGGGAGGACGTCACAGGGATGCTATCAAGAAGACCCAAAAATATAATTTGATCTGTGAAAACATACACCACACAATCTGCACACTGACGAGATTACAGGGGAATGTGAGCAGGAGATACGGAGAGACTGCCGCCTGCCTGAGAAGGTCAGCCTTGGACGTGAAACGTGGACGGGGGAGGGGGCAAGGACGACCGATTCAACCTACATGACCCTTGACATAGAAAACCTAGAAAATGTGAGGCTGGGCTGAGATCAGCGCGCCATTTTTCGATTGTACGCGTCTGAGTACAGTTTCTCGTCAGAATAAGAAAAAGCCGCCCAGATACTATTTCCTGAACTCCAGAAATCGAAGAAACTAAAATATCGGAACTCTAATCAGTTGTTGTTGAGTCTTTATTTGACCCTATTCTTCTTGAGTACAAAAAACGAACACGCATTGGAGTAAGTTTGGCTTTGAAGATTCATTTACTAAATGTTTCTAATTTTCTCAGTGGCTCAACTCCAACAGTGGATATAAAAATACACTACATCTGTCAGCATAGTTTTGAAACCTGACATGACAAACTTAATTTCTTTCACAATGTATAAAAACCGGAATATATAAAATGTTAAATAATCAGTTCACATTTTTAAACAGGGAAAAAAAACACGGAGTTTACCCCCCACTAATGGTTATTCTTTGGTATTTATTTTCTGCACTGATTTCATTTGGCATAAACAAATGTTCAGCAAACTGGCAAGTAAAAGGCAACATTTAAAAATAAAACGGCAATAACCTTGAACACATTTCCCCAAACAACTTAATGTTGGGATGCATATTTTTAACGATAGAAAGTCGTTCTTTACAAAGCAAATGAGAGTAAGACGTGTACAAACCTGCTTTGAGTGGCACAACACGAGGCTGGTTGCAAACTTCAGCAGTTGAAGATGTTGCTCGTTCTCTTCTTTTATTCTACAAAGTTCCTCTTTGTACTTGGGTGTCGTTCTAGCACACATTTTCAAACGCCAATCTCAACAAATCCGCACTTGATCTCTGCTTGGCGATAACTCGTGTGCTTCTCTTTGTTCGACAAGACGAATGAAAGATGGCGTCGTTTTTCAAAGTCCCACTGAAAGGATTTCCTGTTCGTCACGAAAGCGGAAGAACAGGACACACCCCGCTGTGATATGATTGGCTGCTGGCTTTGTCTTTGTTGCTGATCATGATGTAGTCGATTAAGTTCCTTGCCCGATCACCTGGCATCTTCCACGTCCATTGTCGTCGTGGGTGAACTGGGAACCATGTGTTTGTAATACAGAGGTTCCTATCGCTACACCAGTCAATGAGTCTGTCCCCGCGTTCATTTTTCTCTCCAAGCCCATGGGGGCCAACAATGTTCTCGTGTTTTTCTTCGCCTACTTTGGCGTTCCAATCACCCATAACGATGCACAGTTCCTGTGACTTACACACTTTGAAGACCTCCTCTAATTCACTGTAGAAATCGTCAATTTCTTCCTCTTCAGAGTCGGCTGCTGGTGCATAAGCGATTATCACATTTACGTTAAACGGACTAGATCGAATCTTGACTAGCATGACACGTTCCGATTTTGGCCAAACTGTTAGTAGACTGTGAGCGAGTTCTTTTGTTAGGATCACGCCCACGCCTCGGCGGCATTGCTTTCCGCCAGAATAATATACACGTTTGTCGCCTTTCTCAAAATTCCCTGCATCTTTCCAGTGGACCTCCGTGAGTCCAACACAATCGAGCCGAAGCCTGTCCATCTCCTGGATAACATTGTCTAACTTGCCGCTGATGTTAAGGCCGTTTACGTTCCATGTTGCTATCCTTGCTCCCTTGGGCCTGCTTTTCCTTCTACTTGCTCCTTTGAAAATTTTGTTGGTATGGGCCACGGTCACTGGATAACTACATCATGATCAGCAACCGTTTTCGCAATGCGGTTACAAACTCACGTGCGTACCCAGGGGCGGATTGCGGCTCCGACCACAACCCGGTGGTGGCCACGATAAGGCTGAAGCTGAAAAAACTTCGTAAGCCAAAGAGAAGTCCACGCTTCGTTCTCAGCTCTCTAAGAAACCAGGAGACCAGACAGAAGTTCCGTGAAGATGTGCTAGAGAGTCTCGGTGACTCTAACAACTGCTGGGACACACTCAAAAGTGCAATAAAAAGATCGGCAGACAAGAACATTCCTAAGGAAAATCCAAGAAGCAGACCAGCACATTGGATGACCGATGAAATCCGAGCACTTATGGTTAAACGAAGACTAGTGAAGAACAGACGTGACAATACGTACCGGCGGCTCAATGCAGAAATTCAACGTAAATGCTACGAGGAAAAGGAGCGTTGGCTGGAAGCCAAATGTCAAGAAGTAGAAAATTTACACGACAAAAACGCCAAGGAGATGTTTCGTAAAATCAAAGAAGTTGTCGGAAACAAGGGAAAATCTACCTCGATGTGCATAAAAGCGGAAAATGGCAAACTACTGACGGAGGAAGCAGAAATTGCAAAAAGATGGCAAGATTATGTACAAGACCTCTTCCACGACGACCGAATGGTAGATGAAGTCGTACAACTCGGCGAAGTCAATGGCTTACCCATCCTAAAAGAGGAGGTTTGCAATGCGATAAGGAAAGCCAAGAAACACAAAGCTCTTGGTCCAGATGAAGTTGCCACCGAAATGCTCGAAGCACTTGAGGAAGATGGGGTTGAAATCTTAACCAACTTGTTCAACAAAATCTATGATACTGGGGAGATCCCCAGTGACATGCTCCAATCAATTTTCATCGCACTACCGAAGAAGCCGCAGGCACTCGAATGTTCAGACCACCGAACGATTAGCCTCATGAGCCACACAATAAAGCTGTTACTGAAAATCATCCTGGAGAGAATTCGGAACAAAATCCGGCCTGAGATCCCAGATATTCAGTACGGGTTTGTTAAAGATCGAGGAACAAGAAATGCAATTTTTGTTCTGAGGATGCTTAGTGAGCGCTTCATCCAACACCAGCAAGTCATCTACGCATGTTTCGTCGACTACAAGAAAGCTTTCGATCGGGTGAGACACAACCCGCTGTTCGAAATGCTCAATGACATCCAGATTGATGAAAAAGACAAACGGGTACTGTACAATTTGTACTTTAACCAGACTGCAGCAGTGAGCCTACCAAGTGGTTTGACAGACTTTGCGCCAATTCGCCGGGGTGTTCGCCAGGGATGTCCAATGTCACCAGACCTGTACAACTTGTACAGCGAGGTCGTCCTTCGCGCGCTTGACGAGATCGAAGAAGGGATTCTGTGTGGTGGTCGAAGGCTTAACAACATACGTTACGCTGACGACACCGTCCTCATGGCAGATTCGGAAGAGGGGCTCCAGAAGCTCCTTGACGCACTACGTGAGGAAAGCCTACGTTTTGGACTCGAAACCAACGAGAAAAAGACCAAGTGCATGACCATCTCCAAGAGTGAACCAGAGCCCATTTGCAGACTCCAATGTCAGGCCTCAGAGATCGAACAGGTGCGAAGCTTCAACTACTTAGGCTCCGTCATCAACCATGATGGCCGTTGTGAAAAAGAAATTAGACGTAGAATTTCGCTGGCGAAGGACGGTTTCAACCGAATGAGAAGCTTGTTCACAGACCGCAAACTCACACTTGATCTTAAGAACCGACTTCTACGATGTTTCATCTGGTCAATCCTGCTCTACGGGTGCGAGTCTTGGACATTAAACGCCAAGACAACAAAGAATCTAGAAGCTGCTGAAATGTGGATGTACCGTCGGATGCTACGTGTGTCATACACCACTCATGAAACCAACGAGTCAGTCTTACAACGGGTCGGACGAAATCGTGAGCTCATCCGGGTAATCCAAAACAGACAGACAAAGTTCCTTGGCCATTCAATTAGGAAAGGTGAAGTCGAGAACCTAAGTCTGAGCGGACGGATTCAAGGGAAAAAAGCACCAGGGGGTCAGCGGATCATCTTTAAGCTACCCCACAACAGTGCTCGTGAAACCTGGGACGCAGCCCGTCAACGCGTATTTTGATTTCCTCTATTCGAAACCTCATGGATTCTAAGGCCGAATCGGCTACGAAACTACAAGAGAGAGAGAGAGCTGGCTTTGTGGAGCACTGTCACCAACTCACAGACAGATGTCACCATTTGCGATGCAAATCATCGTTATCTTCTTCTAAACATTGGAAAAACGTGCGATTTGAACCGTATGCACATGAACAAACATTTTAGTTCCCAAATATGAACTTGAGAGATGTATTGAATTTTACTTTTGTTGCTGGTTTTGTTTTCACATCTGACACCATGTTGTTGGTTGGACAGTATTCCAAATGTATTTCTCTATTATTAACAGTTGACATGATAAAGTGAAACTTTATATCAACATATTTGCCTTTTTACAGGGTTTTTCGCCAGCGACGTGGTTGCGAATTTTAAATTAAAATACATCACTGTTTTATTCTCTAAATGTTAGAGTCTTAAAAAATGATTTAAGTGTTTATAACTTAACTAACTTAAATATTTCATTATTCGTTTCAGTATTCATTAAACTACGGTGATTCATTATTTATTTCAAGATTCATTGAACTGTTTTAGTAATAATTTAGTATTCAATGTTTAATCGTGATTGTATTTACTTTTTCAATATTTGTGTCACTATTTTGTTCAATCTTAATATTATGGACAATTATTTTGCAAGTAAGGTTTTTGTTATTTATTGTGGCCACCTGCTTTTGAAGAAAGTGCCTTTCGCTTCTTGTACGAGAGGATTCTTTGTGAAGCCAAAACAACACAACCTTGACTGATAAGTGGGCTCAACGCAGAAAAAATATATTTTTGTTTTAAGATTACACAGTTCCTGTCAAATAAATCTTCATCTTCCTGTGTGCATCAGTATCTTCCCACGCACTTCTCTCACTGAGATCACTCTGCAGACTGACTCAAAAGACTATTTATTTTCCAGACTATCTCATTGATCTTCCCTAACTTCTGAAAATTCCACAACAATCTGGGGTCAGACGTGGGATAGCTGAAGATCCGCCGGTGAAATTCAGGGACGCTGGCGGGTGGCCACCGTGATCCAATTCAGACAGCAGCAGCAACGAACTGCGTGATACAGATCATCTCCTCCGTGGTGACAAACGCTGACTCCAGTCGCCATCAAGTTGCCAACTCCTGACATACCAAAACCTTTGAGAGAAACTGAGCCGATTTGCGTTTCTCTGTCTGGTTCTTTTTAGAGTTCAACTTCTTGTTCAGTTTTTCACCTATTCACTCAGCGTAATGAAGGCCAGTTGAGCAAGTGGAACAAGTGATTTTATTGATGATTGTGGAAGATACCGATTTCATAAGCACCGTTTCTTCTCACACCTTTTCCATTAGGTACGATTTAAAAGACAACTGAAAAGCATAACGTAACAAATGTTGTTCCAGGCAAAAGCAATTAATTTCATTTAAATGTTTGATGTAAACACAAAATAAAATCATCATCACTCAGACACAATGCACTGATCACATTGGCCTTGTGTCAATAAAAGAGCTTTGAAAATTCAATATATCATATTTTCTAAATCACATTTACATCTTACCACGAAGAGTCAGTTCCTTCAGGTTTTTTTTTTTTGTCTTTTTAAGCTTCAAGGATCGCTGCTATTCTCGTAGGGCTGGGCAATAAACCGAAAATTTACCGTGATCGAAATTTAATAAAATCATTTTGCCCATGTTGGTTAATTCGGTGTTTAAAAAAAAAAAAGAAGTCCTTTTAGTCTGCAGCTATGTTCATGCCCCTGTAAGACGGCTTGAGCGGCTGTAGTCACGTGACTCCACCCAGCTGAACAAGAAAGAAAACTGACGACGTGGTCGTAGCTGTCGATTCAAATCTAGAAGCAGCTGACACGGCTGAAGACGACGTAATGTTCGTTGAAATTGTTCCTGACTCGCTTGTCCCGAAAAGAAATTCGACATCTGTCGTTTGGAAATGTTTTGGGTTCCATAAAGACGATGTTTGAGCAAAAGAACATAAACTACAAAGTGCGTCGTAAGCACCCGAAACAGCGCGCCCAACCTTTTCTTTTTCACCACCCACAACACAACCATGTTGTTGACTTGGAGCTTGTGCTAAAAGTTCAAAGTGAGAAGCAAGGTTCGACAAGTGACAACAGCCCATAACGGAGGCGACACCATACGAGAGAACGTCTCAGAGGTGGACGCGATAGCCTAGCATATAGCTTAAGATAGAGCTCCTCGAGCTACAGTGGAGCGCACAGGATTTAAACGCCTCATGAACGTAGCCAACAAGAGGCACGGAAATATTTGTCGCAAACAGCACTTCCTTATATGGACAACATCGGGACGGGAGCGTAGACATGTCGAGCATTTTGCATCCACATCCGACTTGTGGTCGAGTCGCAACATGGATCCCTGTTTAAGCCTGACTGTGCATGACATACACGACAAGTGGCGACTGCGCACCAGATTACTCGAGACGGCACATTTTCCTGATGAAGCACACTTGTTTATTTGGCACTGGCATTCCATTGACATTTTTTTCATTTTAGTTCGCATTTTGTTTACAGGCGACTAGCTCCTTTGCACATGGCATTATTTATATTGCTTACAAGATACCTTTACACAAATTTAGGCCTATGCAAATGGCATTACAGCATCTCAGCACAATCTATTTGCAGAAAAAGATTTTGTGAGAGGTACCCTTTTTCTCCTGTTCTTTGTGACATTGTTCAAATCATGCAAAGCAAGCTATTTGGAATGTTTATACAAATGGTTTTTGTACTATTATTTTTCATTGAAAGTGATGTGTACCAGTTGGTCAATAAAAAAAAATGTTAATATGCATTTCCTGCATTTATTTTGATTTTGGTCCTCAGGGGGAATTTATCGTGCATTGATCATTACCGAGGAAAAATTGCTCAATTTATCGCAAAATTGATTTTAGGTCACATCGCCCAGCCCTATATTCTCACCATCACAATCGTGTCTCTCAGCAAGCCGTTTAGTGGCGAATTTTTTAGCACAAACGCTGCAACTGAATGGCTTGTCTCCACTATGTGTTGTTGTGTGTTTAATTAAAGTAGACTTTTCAGAGAAGCATTTTCCACAAACTGAGCAGGAAAAAGGTTTTTCTCCACTGTGTGTTCTTGTGTGATTTATAAAATCAGACTTTCGAGAGAAGCATTTTCCACAAAATGAGCAGGAAAAAGGTTTTTCTCCACTGTGAGTTCTTGTGTGCCTTGTTAAAGTTGACTTATGAGAGAAGCTTCTGCCACAAACTGAGCAGGAAAAAGATTTTTCCCCACTGTGTGTTCTTGTGTGGCTTGTTAAATGAGCCTTTTGGGAGAAGCTTTTACCACAAACTAAGCAAGAAGGAGGTTCTGCAGTGTGTGTTCTTGTATGTTCTGTGAATCGGGACTTTAGAGAAAATCTTTTACCACAAACTGAGCAAGAAAAAGGTTTTTCTCCACTATGTGTTGTTGTGTGTTTTCTTAAATTAGACTTTCCAGAGAAACTTTTGCCACAAACTGAGCAGGAAAAGGGTTTTTCTCCAGTGTGTGTTCTTGTGTGTTCTGTTAAATTTCCCCTTTCAGAGAAGCATTTTCCACAAACTGAGCAGGAAAAAGGTTTTTCTCCACTGTGTGTTCTTGTGTGGCTTGTTAACGTTGACTTTACAGAGAAGCATTTTCCACAAACTGAGCAGGAAAAAGGTTTTTCTCCAGTGTGTGTTCTTGTGTGGATTGTTAACATTGACTTGTGCATGAAGCTTTTGCCACAAACCGAGCAAGAAAACTGTTTTTCACCACTGTGTGTTTTTCTGTGCCCTTTTAAAGACAGCTTTGAAGTGAATGAGACAGTGTGACATGCCCTTTCACCTTGAGCTTGCCCATCATCATCATCATCATCATTAGTATCATCATCATTGTCATGAGCGTCTGATAATGTGTTCTCATTATGTGCTTGTGATGGCCCCCAGTGGTCTTCATCACCTTCTGTTGTCACGTGATGACTTGAGCTGCTGCTTGTCGGCTCCGCCCCTCTGTTGTCCTCACTCTCATCCTTGTTTACATCTTCAGTCTTTATAGGGACAACTTTCACTGGTGACTTGTTGATCTCCTCCTCCTCTTCCTCCTTTTTGATGTGAGTCAAGTCTGGCTCCTCTTTCACAAAACGGAGATAGTTTTCACTGACCTCTGTCGGACACAAAAAGACAAACATACATTTGGTTTGGTCAAGTCGAAACTCGTGCGTCGACTTTGTCTTATATTGTTTCTACCGTGCTACCTTGACTTGTGCCTGCCGCATTAATGTTGTGATGCATGCAATGCGTGTGACCCCGATTTGGACCAGACCATGGGGGCATTTCACAAAATTACATCCTACGATGTAAACCTCCCTTTCGCAGCACAACAACAGTGATAAACGAGCATTTAAAAAGGAAGCACGTTGCGGCTGATGCCCGATTTATTTCATTCCGGACATAGTCACAGACGTTTCTGGAAGCGAGCTGAAGTTAGCACACACAGGCTTTTGTGTGCGTCTGATGGAACACCTGTTGTGGGACCCTAACATATTGATGCAGACCACTGGGGGCCATCGCAACATAATGACATCGATAAAATAGGAATCCTTCAAGTTAAATATGTTTACAAGTTTTTCATTTTGCATTGAGAGATAGTTTCACCGTGGGTACTTTTTGCTTCCATTCTAATCTGTATGCCTAAAAGAATTAAAGGGGCCTTGGAATCAATCCCAAAATGACATTTAGCCTGCTAGTACGTTCCAACATTCCCCTTTTTATTTTATTTTTTTTTATAAAATTTCTGTTTCTAAATAAATGTTAAAACAAAATTACGTGTGAAGAATCAAAATCCCTACACATAAATTAAGCAACAACACTTTCACTCTGACTTTCGTGTTGACATATTTGAATAATGACTGTATATTTTAAAGTTATCCAATATGTATTAAAATTAGACTAAGATACACCATAATACTTTAAGAGTTCACTGAATTATTTTGTAACTGCAATGACGCTTAACAGCCATAGGGTGTCAGTAATGAGTAACAAAGTAACAACAACTCCCATTGTTCCGTCATCATTTTCATTTGCAAAAATTACCAGGAACTATGAGTTGCGGTGGAGATGCAAACCACCTGGGCCACAGGAATTTTTTTACGAGGAACTAAATGTTCCTGGACTTGTTTGTAGAAAAGGGGGTTGTGACGGTATCGCTTTTTAAGCCCATAGTAGGCCAAAGATGCAGATGCATTTCTTGCAGCATGTGCTTGTTCACTGATGAGATCCGTGCAACTCCGGATGGATGCATTAAATGTATTTTAAATGTTTGGATGAGATGAAACTATGCACACGTGCACAAAACAGTGCAGGGCCACCCGAGGTTCATTGACTCTCACCCGACCAAGCCAGTACAAAGTTCATAAATAAATAAGACCAATACGTACTTGATTTTTAAAAAAAAACTTAATATTTTGTGTTTTATCCACTAAAATTGATCAACCGCCATTGATGTTTTCGCCGCAGTGTGCACATTTTGTAGAGTTAGGCAGAATTCCTTCCGTAAGAAATTGCTTGAACAAGATATAAAAACCAGAAAATTGAAAATGTAAAATAATCAGTACAAATTTTATACTGGGAAAACATGGAGTTCACCCCCCACTATTGGTTATTCTTTGGCATTTATTTTCTGCACTGATTTTATTTGGCATAAACAATAGTTTAGCAAACCGACAAGCAATATTTAAAACTAAAACGGCAATAACCTTGAACGCATTTCCCCAAACAACTTAATGTTGTGATGCATATTTCGAACGATAGAAAGTCGTTCTTTACAAAGCAAATGAGAGTAAGACGTGTACAAACCTGCTTTGAGTGGCACAACACGAGGCTGGTTGCAAACTTCGTCCAGCAGTTGAAGATGTTGCTCGTTCTCTTCTTTTATTCCACATAGTTCCTCTTTGTACTTGGGTGTCGTTCTTTCACACATTTTCAAATGATAACTCAAAAAAATCTGCACTTGATCTCTGCTTGGCGATGAGTCGTTAGCAGCTAGCTAGCTAACAAGCTAATCTAACTACACCGAAAAGCATCAACGCGCGAAGATGAGGTTATCGGACACAAAGACTTAATGAATTATGTCGTAGTCCTTTGGAGTAGCACTGGAAATCCTGTGAGAAAATTACAGTCAGTTCCACACTAAATCAGAAGAATTTAGCGGTGTTTGTTTTTATTTCGGTGTGGACGGGTCGGTGCATGTGGTCGAGGTCCTTCGGAAGCTGCGCGCTTTCTAATGACGTCATGCTTTAAGCACGTATTTTTCAAATATATTTCTTTGCCTCTGCGTTTGTTTTTTAACCCTGGCTGGTCTATTTGAATATATATTTTATATAATATTTTAATTCGGTTGATAAAAAAAACTAAATTAACGCCACATTGGCGAGACAGCTCTGACGTCACTTCCGCCTATGCCCCGAGAAGCCGCTGCTGGAACAGCAGTGGGACGTTCAAGTTTCTCCTACAGAACTTGCAACAATGCTGTGGTTCAATTGGGCTGCAAGATTCTATGAATAAAATGTCTGCATATACTAGCAGTGCTTCTCAATTATTTCACGCCCGCCCCTACCCAGAAGAAAAAGATTCGCGCCCCCCACCACCATTTTTTTCTGTCTTTGTATATTGATGTTCGATTGTCAATAAAATATCCCTTAACTAAGCTAAATTGATAAGAAATATAATTTTGAGAACGAATATCGTAAGCATCTCGAAACTCAGTACTCTGTTGTCCAAATATTGATGAGATGATAAATATTTACTAATATTTGTTTAAAGGAAAAAACTTTATGAACATTAACAAACCAAACAGTTATTAATACGTACAAAATATAGAAAAGACAAAAAGAAGAGCCAGGGCGATTTTAAACAAAAATTCTACATAAATTACAAAGCAAAAGCTTTAGTATGTATACACGACATTTTTTTTTTAATTTATGGTTACTATGTGGCAGTCGGAATGAACACACACGTCTGACTGGAAACTGGCATTTATTTGAAGACTAGCAACAAGAGAATAATGCACAATCATAAATTTGCACCAAAAAAACATTTTCATGAACACGCCCCCAAGAACTATGCCTGCTGGGTGAGAGGCATAGTCCTAATGTCTGCCACACAGAGGACAGCAAGGCCGCCGCCACGCATCACTACTTCAAGTTTAAGAGCCGTACTCACCGTCTTGAGGTTGCGGGTGTCATGATCATCGGACTGGTCGGCAGCCATTTCTGAAAAATCAACCCCGAGCTGGACTGGACATATGATGGCGCGCGATAATCACTCAGCTACAGGCTTACATTTACCAGCCACGTGCCCAATGTCTGTTGTAAACTCAGAAATGGCCGCTAAGTGCTGTTGCTGGCGGGCCGACCAGAGTTCAGTAACCTTCGACATTGTTACGTTATTGTGTGATTAAATAACGAAAGAGAGAGAGCGGTTAACTTGCTTGTTAACATTTACTATGACGACTCATGTTTTTCCTTACAACCCCACATTCCTGTAACAAGTCCCCTGATTGGCTGAGATAACAACATTAACTCTGATTGGTTATATTAACCTTTACACAACATCTCCCCCTTTTAAGTAAGAAACAACATCAACATGACTTCACTTCCACATAGGAACATTGATCATAACAGTCAGGAACTCTTTTCACACAATCACAAGTCCAGTCGTTTGGGTGGACGTGAATGTCTGCCTGAGCTTGTAACATAAGCAGTATTTGGCTCTGCTGCAGGTTGATTCATCCTAGGCAAGTCAGTTTCCTGCCTGTTGGTTGGAATGGATGCTGACTGCTGGGTAGCTCGCAGGTGTGCACGGTTTCTCCTCAACAGTCCATCCTCTGTTCTGACTAGGTATGATCTGGGGGCGTCTGTCTGCTGCACAACTGTCCCGTGAGTGCTTTCTGTAGTGATCCATACGTTCTGGCCAGGATGTAACTCCGGTTGATTCTGTGTTCTGTGGCGTCTGTTATAATATTCCACTTGTTTCCGTTTACCTTGTGTGTCTGTGGTCCGGAACTGTTTAATGTTGGGCCAGCGTGGACGCAGTGATTCGGGCACTTGTGGGAGTGTGGTCCTGAGCTGTCTTCCCATAAGAAGTTGGGCTGGAGAGCATCCATTTTCCAGAGGGGTAGCTCGATAACTAAGCAACGCTCTAGCATAGTCTCCTCCCTCTTTCCATAATCCCTTGACGATGGCCACTGCCCGCTCAGCCTCACCATTGGCTTGTGGGTATCGCGGACTGCTGGTTATGTGAGTAAAGCCGTACCCACTGGCAAAGTCCTTAAAGAGTGAAGCAGCAAACTGTGGCCCATTGTCTGACACGAGCACCACCGGAACTCCATGTCGAGCAAAGATGTTCTTTAGCGCTGCTGTGACTGTTTCAGCAGATGCTGCCTGGAGGTGTGCCACTTCGATGTAGCGAGAGAAATAATCTATCACTACCAGGTAGATTTTCTCTTTCCAGATGAACAGGTCAGTTCCTACACGTTGCCACGGTCTCTCTGGCACCGGGGTTGGTAACAGGGGCTCCCGCTGCGTGTGCCGGTGTTTCACACATGTCTGACAATTTCCCACTTTGTTTTTAATTTCATTTGAGAGTCCTGGCCACCAGACTGACTGACGGGCTCTTGCTCGGCACTTTCCTATCCCTTGATGACCCTGATGGAGGATGTTGAGCATGTCATCTCTTAAGGAGCTGGGAATAACGATCCTTTGTCCTTTCAGGAGCAGGTCACCGGACATAGAAAGATAATTTCTCGCATACCAGTAAGGTCCGATAGCAGCTGGAAAGTGAGTTTTGTCAGGCCACTTGGTTTGACAGTACTGTCTCAAAGTACTGCAAACTGGATCCTCTTTCTGCTTTTCTGCGAGCTGTTGCAATCTTACTTCCGTTGCTGGAAGACACTGTCTGATGGAGTCCACGAATATTTGAACATCCGCCTCCATCTCTTTCTCCTCCTGTGTGGCTAAGTGACTCACTGGAGCTCTCGACAAAGTGTCTGCCGTGATGAGTTGCTTCCCTGGCACATGCACAATGTCATAGGTGAACCTTAACAGTCGTAGTCGAAATCTCAAGACACGGGGAGGAAGCTCATCCAGCGCTTTGCAACTCAGCAAAGGGACCAATGGCCTGTGATCCGTCTCAATTGTGAAGTTCATCCCTAGCAAGTACGCCTGCAGGCGTTCACATGCCCAGGTTACTGCTAGCGCTTCCTTCTCAATCTGAGCATATCGTTTCTCAGCATCCGATAGCTGTCTGGAGATGAACACGACTGGTTTCCAGTCTCCACTCTCAGGCTGTTTCTGGATCAGGACTGCTCCAATCCCAAATGATGATGCATCAGCTGACACACGCGTCTCAGCATAAGGTGAGTATACAGCCAGGACTCTGGGTGAGCTCAGTTCTGATTTTAGCTTCTGGAAAGCTTCTCTTTGTGGTGTCCCCCAGCACCATTCCGTCTTCTCTGACTGAAGGACCGTTAGGGGCTGGGCATATGAGGACAGATGAGGCAGGAACTTGCCCAGGTAGTTAGCCATGCCCATCACTCGCCTCACATCAACAACGCAGGTGGGCTCTGGCATCTCCAGAATGGCTTTGACTTTCCCTGGGTCAGGCTTAATACCTTCTGTTGAGAGGCTGTGTCCAAGAAACATTATCTTGCTTTTGGTAAATTCACACTTGTCCCTGTTCAAAGTTAGACCCGCCTCACGAAGTCTCCTCAGCACCTGGTGTAGTCTAGAGTCATGTTCAATTTGGTCGTTCCCATACACTAATATGTCGTCTGCATGGCACACTACACCTTCACAGCCCTCTAGCATTTGCGTCATCCTCCGCTGGAAGTGTTCTGGGGCTGAGGATATTCCAAACGGCAGCCGGTTGAAACAATAGCGACCGAATGGAGTGATGAAAGCAGTCAGGAGAGCACTATCTTCAGTCAATGGAATCTGCCAAAACCCTGATGTGGCATCCAATTTCGTGAAGATTTTTGCTCCCGTCAGCATTGCCAGTGAGTGATCCACGTTTGGCAGAATGATCCTCTCCCGTTGCACCCATTCATTCAAGTGTGTCATGTCCACACACAGTCTCAGTCTTTCTTTTGACCTTGGTTTTGGTACCACGACCAGGCCAGCGCACCATGAAGTGGGTTTTGTGACCTTCGATATCACCCCCATGGCCTCCATCCTATCCAGTTCTGTCCTCACCTTATCACGTAACGGGAGAGGAACTCGACGTGGGGCGGACAGAGCATATGGTGTGGCCCCTGGTCTTAGCTCAATTTTGTATGGCGTTGTCAGTTTCCCCAGTCCTTTGAAGACTGTGGGGTAACACTTTACAAAATCATCTCCCACTTGAACTGCGTGCATACGCTTCACAAGAGCCAGAGCTTTAATGGCTGGAAGTCCTAACAGTAATTTTGACAAATTGTTCACCACATAGATGTCTTGTTCAGTGTGTCTATTTCTCACCTTCAGTTTTCCTCTTAAGTAGCCTTTTTGTCATGACCCGTGTCTGCCACGTCAGTGTTTTTGTTGTTATTTTCTTCCCTCCTTCCTGCCATGTGCCTTTTGTTATTGTTTTCATCACCTCCCTGCCATGTGCCTTTGTTATTGTTTTCGTTCTCACCAGCTACGCACCTGTTCCTAGTCATCATCACGCACCTGTTCCTAGTCATCATCACGCACCTGCTTCCCATCTGCTCCCCTAAGTACCCGGACTATTTAAACCTTCCAGACCGACAACGCAGTGTCGGGTCATTACCCTGTTTGCCTCCTGTTGCCACGTCACCTCGGACTCTCACGACTTGCGCTTCGCTCCCGTTGTTGCACTTGTCTTCGTTCCCTGTCCGCCTGGCTCGTTCCCGTCTCGTGTTTGGTCCTTGTCATCGTCCAGTTAGTCTCGTTCAGTTGCCTGTGTTGTTTCTTTGCCCACGCCCCGTTGTTCGTCCCCACCAAGCTCCACAATAAATCTCCTTAAAGCTTCACCTACCCCTGCTTCCTCGCTTCTTGGGTCCACCTCCTCATCGCCGCAAGGCGACTCCTGACACTTTTACCTCCAAGGGCTGCCTGCCCGGGCCGTACAAGGGAATTTTCGGGGGTTTCAAAGTCCCATGTTTGTCTGTTGAGTAGTGGTGAAACGGAATAGCTGTGACTCCTGCTCCAGTGTCTAATTTAAACTCTCTGGTTTCTCCATTTAATTCAAGATGTTCTGTCCATTCATTTTCAACATTGTCCATTGCAATAATAATTTCTCCCAGAAAGGTGACGTCAGAGTTACACTCCGTAGAGTCATCTGTGATGTCATGGACGCTACCAGCTGACCGACATTTCCGGGCAAAATGTCCTTTCTTTTTGCATTTGTGGCATTCAGCATCTTTAGCGGGGCAGTCCTTCCACGCGTGGTTTGTTTTATTTCCACATCTCCCGCACCAACCCGCCGATCAGCTCAGCGCCACGTCTGCCACGCTACCCGCTTCCCCAGATTACGAGGACTTGTTCGAAAAGACCGCCTACCTTTTGGACTCCCGCCGCGCTGAGCTGGGCGCACGACTGGCCCAGATAGCGGAGCAGGTGGCCTCGATCGCGGAGAAGGGCGCCGCCGCGGTACCACCCCGGGAGACTATCATGGAGCTGACAGCTCAGATGGTGGAGCTGGAGGTCAAGATGGTGGAGAGCATGAGGCTGGCACAGCTGGCCGACCGACAGCTGGCTGAAAGGCGTCCCGCCTCCACGTCATCTGCAGCAACCCACGTCGCCTCCACGTCCGTAGCAGCAACCCACGTCGCCTCCACGTCAGCTGCAGCAACCCATGCAGCCCCCACGTCAGCTGCACCGACCGTGCAGCCTCCGGTGCCTGCCCCTCACCAGCCTGCCGACCAGCCCCGTACCTCGTCTTCCTTTCACGGTAACGCCCTCGTCTTCCTTCCCGACCTTCCTCCACACTGTACCATTGATTCCGATTACGACGACAATTTTGATCACCAGGCCAATTCACCCACTCACGCTTTAGTTGATAATGATTTAGCAGATGATTCTGAGCACTATGCCCCGCACGTTTTTGTCGACTCGGATCACGAGTACGATGCAGACCACATCTACGCCTTGTTAGACGCTCAGCGCCACCCGGACACAGTTAGTACCAGTCACTTTTTCCCCCCCGAACCATTCCTGACACCTTTTTCGTTTGAGTCTTCCAAGACCACCTCCCAATCCACCTCGCGCACTTCACGTCCCAAATCACGTAGATCACGGCCACGTCGTTCCCCTCGTTCACCATCGGTTTTAGCACCTGCTCACGTTCCCCTGGCACCCCCTAGCTCGCGTTCACCAGCCCCTGTAACCTTGGTCCCGCGTGTTCCCCATTCCCCTGATTCCCTATGGCGGCAGGCTGATAGGGATCAGGGCCCCCGGTTCGGCTGTGCCCGGACCGACTGCTGCATCCGGCCCTCTGTCGCCCCCCCGCCAGCTACTGAGCTTTGTCCCGGCTCCTCTCCAGCCGCAGCGTCCCATCCCGGCTCTCTGCCAGCTGCTGAGCCCCGTCTCAGCTCCCCGCTAGCTGCTGAGCCCCGTTCCGGTTCCTCCCCAGCTGCTGAGCCCCTTTTCGGCTCCCCGCCAGCTGCTGAGTCCCGTCCCGGCTCCTTGCCAGCCGCAGCGTCCCGTCCGGGCTCCCTGTCAGCTGCTGAGCCCCGTCTCAGCTCCCCGCTAGCTGCTGAGCCCCGTTCCGGCTCCTCCCCAGCTGCTGAGCCCCTTCCCGGCTCCCCGCCAGCTGCTGAGCCCCTTCCCGGCTCCCCGCCAGCTGCCGAGCCCCGTTCCGGTTCCCCGCCAGCTGCCGCGCCCCGTGCCGGCTCCCCGCCAGCAGATGAGTCCCGTTCCGGCTCCCCGCCAGATGATAAGCCCCGTCCCGGTTCCCCCCGAGCTGCTGGGGCCTGTTCTGGCCTCCCGAGAGCTGCTGACCCCCGCTCCGGCGCCTCGCCAGCGCTTCAAGTTCCTGTTCCGGCGGAGCACGTCCTGCGTCCGCCACAAGTCCCTGTTCCGGCGGAGCACGCCCTGCGTCCGCCACCGGTCCCTGTTCCGGCGGAGCACGCCATGCGTCCGCCACAAGTCCCAGTTCTGGCGGAGCACGTTCGGCGTCCGCCACAAGTCCCTGGTCCGGCGGAGCACGCCCTGCGTCCGCCACCAGTCCCTGTTCCGGCGGAGCACGTCCTGCGTCCGCCACAAGTCCCTGTTCCGGCGGAGCACGTCCTGCGTCCGCCACAAGTCCCTATCCCGGCGGAGCACGCCCTGCGTCCGCCACAAGTCCCTGTTCCGGCGGAGCACGTCCTGCGTCCGCCACAAGTCCCTGTTCCGGCGGAGCACGCCCTGCGTCCGCCACCAGTCCCTGTTCCGGCGGAGCACGCCATGCGTCCGCCACAAGTCCCAGTTCTGGCGGAGCACGTTCGGCGTCCGCCACAAGTCCCTGGTCCGGCGGAGCACGCCCTGCGTCCGCCACCAGTCCCTGTTCCGGCGGAGCACGTCCTGCGTCCGCCACAAGTCCCTGTTCCGGCGGAGCACGTCCTGCGTCCGCCACAAGTCCCTATCCCGGCGGAGCTCGCCCTGTGTCCGCCATCAGTCCCTGTTCCTGCGGAGCACGCCATGCGTCCGCCACAAGTCCCTGTTCTGGCGGAGCACGTTCTGTGTCCGCCACAAGTCCCTGTTCTGGCGGAGCACGTCCTGCGTCCGCCACCAGTCCCTGTTCCGGCGGAGCACTCCATGCGTCCGCCCCAAGTCCCTGTTCCGGCGGAGCACTCCATGCGTCCGCCCCAAGTCCCTGTTCCGGCGGAGCACGCCATGCCTCCGCCACAAGTCCCTGTTCTGGCGGAGCACGTCCTGCGTCCGCCACAAGTCCCTGTTCCGGCGGAGCACGCCATGCGTCCGCCACAAGTCCCTATCCCGGCGGAGCACGTTCTGCGTCCGCCCCCAGTCCCTGTTCCGGCGGAGCAGGCCCCGCGTCCGCCACAAGTCCCAGTTCTGGCGGAGCACGCCTTGTGTCCGTCACAAGTCCCTGTTGCAGCGGAGCACGCCCTGCGTCCGCTACCAGTCCCGGTCCCCGCTGCGCCCGGCCCGCCGCAGCTCCAAATCCCTGCTTCGGCGGTGCCAGACGGCCCGCCGCCAACCCAATTCCCTGTCCCGGCGGCGCCCGAGGACACGCCATTGCTTCCCGTCACTGCCTCGGCGGTGCTCGACGATCCGCCGTCGCCCCAAGCTCCTTTTTCGGCGGAACTCGACGATTCGCCGGCGCTCCAGTTTCCTGCCTGGGCGGTGGACGACGACCCGCCGTCGCTTCTCGTCTCTGTCACAGCGGCTCCCGACGAAGCGCCGCCGCTCCACGTTCCTGTCTCAGCGGGGTTGGAGGACCAGCCGCCGTGCCACGTTCCGGTCTCGGCGGGGTTCGAGGACCAGCCGCCGCTCCACGTTCCTGTCTCGGCGGGGTTCGAGGACCAGCCGCCGCTCCACGTTCCTGTCCCGGCGGGGTTCGATGACCTGCCGCCACTCCACGTTCCTGTCTCAGCGGGGTTGGAGGACCAGCCGCCGTGCCACGTTCCGGTCTCGGCGGGGTTGGAGGACCAGCCGCCGCTCCACGTTCCTGTCTCGGCGGGGTTCGAGGACCAGCCGCCGCTCCACGTTCCTGTCTCGGCGGGGCTCGAGGACCAGCCGCCGCTCCACGTTCCTGTCTCGGCGGGGCTCGAGGACCAGCCGCCGCTCCACGTTCCTGTCTCGGCGGGGTTCGAGGACCAGCCGCCGCTCCACGTTCCTGTCCCGCGGGCACTCGACGATCATCCGCCGCTCCAAGTTCCCGTCCCGCCGGCGTTCGACGACCAGCCACAGCTCCACGTTCCTGCTTCGGCGGGGCTCGACGACCTGCCGCCGCTCCACGTTCCTGTCTCGGCGGGGTTCGACGACCAGCCGCCGCTCCACGTTCCTGACTCGGCGGGGCTGGACGACCAGCCGCCGCTCCACGTTCCGGTCTCGGGTGCGCCCGGACGTCCGCCTGAGTGTTCACGGGTGGACTTGTTGATCGGGCCTCCCGGACGCCCGCCTGAATGGCCCCGTCGGGACTCGCTGGTCTGGCCCCCTGGACATCCGCCAGACCGGCCTAGTTCGCGGGCCTTGGTCCCGCCTCCCGGACGTCCGCCCGAATGGCCCCGTCGGGACTCGCTGGTCTGGCCCCCTGGACATCCGCCAGACCAGCCTAGTTCGCGGGCCTTGGTCCCGCCTCCCGGACGTCCGCCCGAATGGCCCCGTCGGGGCTCGCTGGTCTGGCCCCCTGGACATCCGCCAGACCGGCCTAGTTCGCGGGCCTTGGTCCCACCTACCGGCCCCCTTCCGCCCGCCCTCGTTCTTGGACTTGGTTTCATTTTTGACTGTTTTCGTTTGGGACGTCTGGAAGCCGTCCCTTGAGGGGGGGGTACTGTCATGACCCGTGTCTGCCACGTCAGTGTTTTTGTTGTTATTTTCTTCCCTCCTTCCTGCCATGTGCCTTTTGTTATTGTTTTCATCACCTCCCTGCCATGTGCCTTTGTTATTGTTTTCGTTCTCACCAGCTACGCACCTGTTCCTAGTCATCATCACGCACCTGTTCCTAGTCATCATCACGCACCTGCTTCCCATCTGCTCCCCTAAGTACCCGGACTATTTAAACCTTCCAGACCGACAACGCAGTGTCGGGTCATTACCCTGTTTGCCTCCTGTTGCCACGTCACCTCGGACTCTCACGACTTGCGCTTCGCTCCCGTTGTTGCACTTGTCTTCGTTCCCTGTCCGCCTGGCTCGTTCCCGTCTCGTGTTTGGTCCTTGTCATCGTCCAGTTAGTCTCGTTCAGTTGCCTGTGTTGTTTCTTTGCCCACGCCCCGTTGTTCGTCCCCACCAAGCTCCACAATAAATCTCCTTAAAGCTTCACCTACCCCTGCTTCCTCGCTTCTTGGGTCCACCTCCTCATCGCCGCAAGGCGACTCCTGACACTTTTACCTCCAAGGGCTGCCTGCCCGGGCCGTACAAGGGAATTTTCGGGGGTTTCAAAGTCCCATGTTTGTCTGTTGAGTAGTGGTGAAACGGAATAGCTGTGACTCCTGCTCCAGTGTCTAATTTAAACTCTCTGGTTTCTCCATTTAATTCAAGATGTTCTGTCCATTCATTTTCAACATTGTCCATTGCAATAATAATTTCTCCCAGAAAGGTGACGTCAGAGTTACACTCCGTAGAGTCATCTGTGATGTCATGGACGCTACCAGCTGACCGACATTTCCGGGCAAAATGTCCTTTCTTTTTGCATTTGTGGCATTCAGCATCTTTAGCGGGGCAGTCCTTCCACGCGTGGTTTGTTTTATTTCCACATCTCCCGCAGTTCACCTCTTTATGCCTATTTCCTGATTTGGGACGCGCGCTGCTCCTGTCTCCTTTTGAGGTCCTCTGGGTTTTCCATTTTGTAGTCATCACATCTATGTTTCCCGACTCGCTCTCATCCCTACTGCCACGCAGTACCGGTTGCTGCCTCTTTATTTCTTCACTGTGGCGCACTCGGCATATTGTCTTTTCAAGTGTGAGATCCGGGTCCATCTGTAATGACTCTGACAACTTTGCATCTCTTAGACCAACAACAATCCTGTCTCTGATAAGCTCCTCTCTTAGTGCTCCAAATGCACAGTGTTCCGCAAGACTATGGACAGCAGTGATGAATGATTCTGCACTTTCTTTCGGCTCTTGATTTCTTCGATTGAAACGTGCACGCTCAAAAATTACATTTTTCTTGCTCACACAGTGGTTCTCAAAGGCTTGTTTCACATCTGTATATACCTTCTTCTGCTCACTGCTTAAGGGCAACACGCTCAATATATCTTCAGCTTCATCTCCTAGAGTATACATCAGGGTGTTGACTTGGTACTCTTCCGACTGTTTATCCAAACTTGATGCTATTCTGAAACGTTCAAACCGTCGTATCCACTTTGGCCATTCATTTGCATTGCTGAAGTCAAAGTTACCGGGTGGAGCTAGCTGGACACTGCTCGCCAGTGCTGGAGGGTTGTTGAGCATTTTTTTTTTTTCTCTTTTTAATTATAGCTTAAACGGCACCTTGGTTCGTTGTCCTTCTTTTTAGCTTTATCGGCCGCCTTCTCGCCTGTTTACGTCTCCCCCGACGCACCTTCGGCGAAGTCGGCTCCTCTCTCGGCCTTCTAGCCTGGCGTTAGCGAGCCACCGTTAGCTTCGAGCCTAATGTAGCCACCCGATCGTCTCGTCCGGGCAATTCTTCTCATGGGAACGTATCCTCCCGCGATTCACGAAGATCCCACTTCTGACACCATGTTACGTTATTGTGTGATTAAAAAACGAGAGAGAGAGAGCGGTTAACTTGCTTGTTAACATTTACTATGACCTCATGTTTTTCCTTACAACCCCACATTCCTCTAACAAGTCCCCTGATTGGCTGAGATAACAACATTAACTCTGATTGGTTATATTAACCTTTACGCAACACCCCCCACCCCCGCCCCCGCTCTCGAGCCTTCCCTTCTTATATGGAAAGCTAACAAAAGATATAAATATGCAGTTCTCCCCTGTTACATATGCATTCTCATCCTACTTGCCCTTACATGGCCATCCAAAACCCTCAAGGACGAGAACAGATGTGGACTCCCCTTATGTTGCTCCTCGGCGCCATCTCGTCTAAACCGGGACCCATTCCTGTATATCCATCCCTTGATAAGTCGGGGACCCCTGTCGAAATCCCTGACCTGACATAAACTATGTTGAGGCCCACTGCATCAGAATCGTAACTCATTGTAGTGGCGGCTCAACGCAAGATTATACATTCACCAGACCAACAGTTGCGCTATGTTAGAAGTAGAAATGAAGAATTATTCCCGTCCATAAGTTACAACGTATGGAAATACAAACCTGTTTCACACTCTTCACTTTGCCAGCTTTCTTGTTTGTCACTTTTTCCTGTTTGCTTGTGTTTTGGGATTTTTGATTGGCTCTCTTCATCATTGAGGTTAGCGTCGATCTGGAGGAACTCAATGTCGGTGTAATGTGTGCAAAAATATACTTTATTTCTAAAGCGCATTTCACGTATATGGGTTTAAACTTGAATTGCTGTCTGTTTTGTTTTTTCAGCGTTGCCCGTTTACATTAAGTACACTAAAGTCCATCAAAGGCTATTAATTACATAAATCCTACAATAAAGCATAACTTTAACTCTATTGATGAAAGTAAAGTTTAATTTAGGCTATTAAGTAACGAAGTGGTGGTCCTTCAAGGCCTTCTCTGTTGGCCGAACAAAATCAATAAAAAAAATGATCATAATCATCGCATTGATGTCATATTATAGCTGAGCGTTGTATTTTTAGGTGAGAGTTTTGAATCCAATCAGAATTTCGCTAGCTCGTGTTGCCGGGCAGGTTTCAGAATACGGGGAGTGGGCATTATGCGTTCCGAGGCCTTAAGATGCAATTGTGCGAGCATCTCTTCTGTCAAAGTCAATGAGCTTTCATATTTGTCAGACGGTTGCGATAGCCAATCAGATCACGAGTTGGTTACAGTGAGCCTTCTCGCTGGCCTTATGCTGAGGGTGATGAACGCGTTTTGTGATTGGATGCTCATTTGTGAGGGGGCGGCGCTATGCCGAATCAACACACCCAAAAGTTGTAATTGGCGGCCGTTCGAAAATCTAAAATATATTCTTGCTTTTTTTAAACCACAATGGCCGAAGGAAGGAAAAGTGTGGATTTAATTTCAGATCCACTTGCAAGGACATTTTCAAGTCGGACCTTTCAAAAGAAGCTATATCGTCCAACACTCACTCAGTGGTGCGTAAGTGTGTTTCTCCAAATTATTTATCCAGCCGTGGTGTCATAAATTATGGTATTTTGATGGGGATTTATTCAAGTAGAACAACGTAGAAATTCCCTGAAGGCACAGGTGTGAAATGCACTGAAGTAACTTAAAAAGTAAAAGTAAAAAAATTATGATTGCTTAAGAATGTGCAAGAAAGAACTCAATCTGATCGAAATGTTGTGCTTTGACAAATGTTGATAAATAATTATATTTTCCAGGAGGTATTTATTTCTTTGTTGTTTATTCATTCAATTCTATACTTATTTCAATATTTGAGTATTATTTTTCTTTCAATATGTAGTATATTTTGTCTTTGAAGTGTGGGTCCTTGCTGCCTTCCGGAGAGGCAGCCGAGCAAGGCTGGATTGGTGATGGAAAAGAACAAAAGAAAGAGAAAGATTTTATCCTCGTCACATGCTGATGTCAAAAGAAGTCTCCCCAAAAACTTGAGCCCCCTCTCAGACATTCCCTTCTTACAGGGAATGCCCAAATAGGACATGAATATCTAATTTTCCCTTGTTGCATAGGCATTCCCATCCCGCTAGTCTTCGGGATTTCCCTCCAAAAGTCCCCCAGAGGGAGAGCAGATGCGTCTCCCCGTTGATACGACCAGTCTACTCGTGACCACCTTAAATGACTTCCATACCCTGGAAGGTCACTGACCTGGCGAGAGAATTGCCCCCACCATAAACAATGCTCAGGCCTATTTTCTCTCAGGGCAGTATCTGGTTACATCGGAACTTCAGAACCAAGACTGGTCACTTCTTTGAACTTCCCATATCTATATAAGGCCATTTAAAAATACATGACTTTTTTTTTTATTTATTTCAATGTATATTTAAGCTTGCTGATGTAATACTACAATATTTATTCAATTATTTTAATGTGGAATTATATCAATATTAATTTAAACCTTTTTATTTCACACTTGAATATTTCTGAACATATTTGTTCATTTGAATATGTATGCAATTTAAATCATTCCATCCATCCAGCCATTTTCTGCCGCTCATCCAGGGTCGGGTCATTGAAATAATTTAAAACACAAGTATTTTTTATATTTCAATATTTATTTCAAGATTAACTCTTCTAAATGTGTTCAATATTTATAAAATGTTTCTATATTTCTTATTAATTGCAGTCTGTATGTCGTTGCTAATTATACATTTCAATATTTCCCGATTTCATTATATAAGCAATCCAAAGTATAAAAAATATAATATAGCATGAAAAAGGTATTTTGTATATTTGACAAAATGATAGTTTTTCCTAAGTGAGATTCTGCTTAGCAACAAACCCCAAACGCTTGATAGAGCTCAACCTGGAAAGAGAAACTGAGACTGCTTGCGTTTCTCTTTCTTGTTCTTTTTAGAGTTCAACTTCGAGTTCAGTTTTTCAGCTTTTCACACAGTGTAATGAAGGCCAGTTGAGCAAGTGGAACAAGTGATTTTATTGATGATTGTGGAAGGAACCAATTTCATAAGCACCGTTTCTTCTCACACCTTTTCCATTAGGTATGATTAAAACGACAACTGAGAAGCATAATGTTAAAAAATGTTATTCCAGGCAAAGGCAATTAATTTCCTTTACATGTTTGATGTAAACACACAAAACAAATCATGATCACTCAGACACATTGCTTCTTCTGGCACAGATCACATTGGCTTAGTGTCAATAAAAGAGGTTTGCAAAATTCAATATATCATATTTTATTCAAAATTTACATCTTACCACAAAGAGTCAGTTCCTTCAGTTTTTTGTTTTCTTTTTTTAAGCTTCAAGGATCGCTGCAATTCTCGCCAGCACAATTGTGTCTCTCAGCACCCGTTTTAGAAAAGAATTTTTTAGCACAAACGCTGCAACTGAATGGCTTTTCTCCACTGTGTGTTCTTGTGTGGTTTCGTAAATGCGACTTTTGAGAGAAACTCTTGGCACAAACTGAGCAGGAAAAGGGTTTTTCATCACTGTGTGTTCTTCTATGATTTGTTAAAGTTGATTTTTGAGTGAAACCTTTCCTACAAACTGAGCAGGAAAAATGTTTTTCACCACTGTGTATTCTTCTATGTTTTATTAAAGGTGACTTTCCAGAGAAGCTTTTGCCACAAACCGAGCAGGAAAAAGGTTTTTCTCCACTGTGTGTTCTTGTGTGCGTTGTTAAATGTGACTTTTGAAAGAAACTTTTGCCACAAACCGAGCAAGAAAAAGGTTTTTCACCACTGTGTGTTCTTGTTAAACGAGACTTGTCAGAGAAACTCTTGCCACAAACTGAGCATGAAAAAGGTTTTTCACCACTGTGTATTCTTCTATGTTTTATTAAAGGTGACTTTAAAGAGAAGCTTTTGCCACAAACCGAGCAGGAAAAAGGTTTTTCTCCACTGTGTGTTCTTGTGTGCGTTGTCAAATGTGACTTTTGAGAGAAACTTTTGCCACAAACCGAGCAAGAAAAAGGTTTTTCACCACTGTGTGTTCTTGTGTGGCTTGTTAAACTAGATTTGTCAGAGTAACTCTTGCCACAAACTGAGCATGAAAAAGGTTTTTCTCCACTGTGCTTTCTTGTGTGATATGTTAAACCTGCCTTTTGAGAGAAGCGTTTTCCACAAACAGAGCAGGAAAAAGATTTTTCCCCACTGTGTGTTCTTGTGTGAATTATTAAATGAGACCTTCGAGAGAAACTCTTGCCACAAACTGAGCATGAAAAAGGTTTTTCTCCAGTGTGTAATCGTGTATGTTTTTTTAAATATGACTTGAAAGAAAAGCTTTTGCCACAAACTGAGCAAGAAAAAGGTTTTTCTCCACTGTGGGTTCTTGTGTGCCTTACTAAATAAGACTTGAGAGAGAAGCTTTTGCCACAAACCGAGCAGGAAAAAGGGTTTTCACCACTGTGTGTTTTTCTGTACCCTTTTAAAGACAGCTTTGAAGTGAATGAGTCAGTGTGACATGCCCTTTCACCTTTGGCTTGCCCATCATCATCATCATCATCATCATTAGTATCATCATCATTGTCATGAGCATCTGATGTGTCCTCATTATGTACTTGTGATGGCCCCCAGTGGTCTTCATCACCTTCTGTTGTCACGTGATGACTTGAGCTGCTGCTTGGAGGCTCCGCCCCTCTGTTGTCCTCATTCTCATCCTTTTTTTTATCTTCAGTCTTTATAGGGACAACGTTCAGTGGTGACTTGTTGATCTCCTCCTCCTCCTTTTTGATGTGAGGCCAGTCTGGCTCCTCTTTCACAGAAAGGAGATCGTTTTCACTGACGTCTGCAGGACACAAAAAGACAAATTTGGTTTGGTCAAGTCAAACCTCAGGTGGCGACTTTGTCTTATATTGTTTCTACCCTGCTACCTTGACTTGTGCCTGCCGCACACGGAGCAATGCGTGCGACCCCGATTTGGACCGGACCATGGGGGCATTTCACAGAATTACGTCCTACGATGTAAACCTCCCTTTAGCACAGACATGTCCAAAGTCCGGCCCGGGGTCAAACTTCATCTGGCCCGCAGCCTCTGTAATAAAATTAATAAATTCTGGCCCGCACATATACAGTGCTTAGTTCGCTCTCTTCTTAATTGCTGTTCCTAATTTACCCACTCTGCGACATCACCCCGGGTGACCTTTACCCCCAAGTTCTAAAATGGCGACAATAAACAAAAAAAGGAAAGTTGACTGAGAGCAATATCAGTGCGCAAACAAAGTACGCATTAGATATGAAGTCTTTGGCTGAAGAGTTCACACGACGCTTTCGGGATTTTGCAGCTATTGAGAAGCATATCTCTCTTTTTTCATCACCTTTCTCCGTGGACACAGACAATGTTCCAGCCCAGCTGGAGCTCATTGAGCTGCAGTGTGACGCCGAGAGCCGCAGTCGGCACCGGCAACTTTCTCTCGGCAACTTTTACCGACAGATGGATAAAGGCAGGTTTCGAGAGGTTCGAGAGTTTGCTAGGAAAATGCTGAGCTTGTTTGGGTCGACGTATTTGTGTGAAAAGACATTCTCGGTTATGAACTTAAATCAGAGTCGCGTGAGGACACGGCTCACAGACTCTCACCTCGCGCATCAATACCACTGCCTTTGAGCCAGACCTGGCCTTTGTGCTGCAGTCCAGATCTCAGTATCACCCGTCACATTAATGCAGGCAAGTCATTTGTCATTTAAATAACTGACTTAATTTTGTTTTGTTCAGTCACAAATTTAGACAAGTTGTCGGTTTTCATTCCAGAATATAATGTTCATTCAACATTTATATTTGATGATAAGTCATATATATCAAATTAGTCCTTGCACTTGTGGATAATCATTTCTGTAATTCAAAAATTCTGTGAACATTGAACTCCCATGATGAATAATTCATGTTCAAATATTATTTGCACTCAAGACTATAATTACTTCTGTTTAAGAAAAAAAGTTAAGCAAATATTCAATTGCATGTGATGTTCATGTTTCAAATGAACCAAAATACATGTTTGATGGTTTAAATGAAAATAAAAAAGCAAATGTGAAACACAGAATCACTTGCTAAAATGTGTTTGAATATATTGTTCTTTATGTAGTTAATGTCAGCTGAGGTCGGCCCTCCCACATTTTACAACATCAAATCCGGACCCCTTTGCAAAAAGTTTGGACATCCCTGCTTTAGCAGCACAACTGTGATAAAAGAGCATTTAAAAAGGAAACACGTTGCGGCTGATGCCCGATTTCATTCCTGACATAGTCACAGCTCTGGAAGCGAGCTGAAGTTAGCACACACAGGCTATTGTGTGCGTCTGATGGAACCACTGTTGTGGGACCCTAACATATTGATGGGGCCACTGGGGGCCATCACAACATAATGTCATTGATAGAATAGAAATCCTTCAAGTGAAATATGTTTACAAGTATTTCTTTTTGCATTTATAGATAGTTTCATCGTGGGTACTTTTTGCTTCCATTATAATCTGGATCCCTAAAAGAATTCAAGGAGCCCTGGCATCAGAGTCGCTATTTATTGTATGATTTACGTTTGGGTTTTTTTTTTTACCCAAAATGACATTTATCCTGCGATAAGTTCCGACATTACCCTTTTTACGTTTTTAGAAAATTTCTGTTTCTAAATAAACTTTAAAACAAAATTAACGTTCGAAGAGTCAAAACCCCTACACATAAATTAAGCAACAACACTTTCACTCTGACTTTCATGTTGACATATTTGAATAATGACTGTTTATATTAAAGTTATCCAATACATATTCAAATTAGACTAAGATACACCATAATATGATAAGAGTTCCCTGAATTATTTTGTAACTGCAATGATGCTTAACAGCCACAGGGTGTCAGTAATGAGTAACAAAGTAACACAACACCTCCCACTGTTACGTCATCATTGTCTTTTGCATACATTATCAAGAACTATGAGTTGCAGACGAGATGCAAACCACCTGGGCCACAGGAACTTTATTACCAGGAACTAAATGTTCCTGGACTTGTTGGTGGAAAAGGGGGTTGTGACGTACTCCCTTTTTAAGCCCATAGTAAGCTAAAGATGCAGATGCATTCCTTGCAGCATGCGCTTGTTCACTGATGAGATCCGTGCAACCCTGGGTGGATGCATTAAATGTATTTTAAATGATTGGATGGGGTGAAACTACGCACATGTGCACAAAACAGTGCAGAGCCACCGGAGGTTCATTGACTCTCACCCGACGAAGCCAGTACAAAGTTAATAAATAAATAAATAAAACCAATACGTACTTGATTTTTAAAAAAAAAGTTAATATTTTGTGTTTTATCCACTAAAATTGATCAACCGCCATTAATGTTTTTGCCGCAGTGTGCACATATTTTAGATTCAAGCAGAATTCATTCCGTAAGGAATTGGTTGAACAAGATATAAAAAACAGAAAATGTAAAATGTTAAATAATCAGTTCAAATTTTATACTGGGAAAACATGGAATTCACCCCCCACTATTGGTTATTCTTTGGCATTTATTTTCTGCACTGATTTCATTTGGCAAAAATAAATGTTCAGCAGACATGCAAATAAAAGGCAATATTTAAAAATAAAACGCCAATAACCTTGAACGATTTCCCCAAACAACTTAATGTTGTGATGCATATTTCTAACGATAGAAAGTCGTTCTATACAAAGCAAATGAGAGTAAGACGTCTACAAACCTGCTTTGTGTGGCACAACACGAGGCTGCTTGCAACCTTCGCCCAGCAGTAGATGTTGCTCGTTCTCTTCTTTTATTCCACAAAGTTCCTCTTTGTACTTGGATGTTGTTCTTTCACACATTTTCAAATGATAATTCCAAAAAATCCGCACTTGATCTCTGCTTGGCGATGAGTCAAGTGCCTCTTTTCGTTAGCGGCTAGCTAGCTAACAAGCTAAGCTAACTACGCCGAAAAGCATCAACGCGCGAAGATGAGGTCATCGGGACACAAAGACTTAATGAATTATGTCGTAGTCCTTTAGAATATCAACGGACATCCTGTGAGAAAATTACAGTCAGTTCCACACTAAACCAGAAGAATTTAGCGGTGGGATTTTTTGTTCCGGCGTGGACGGGTCGGTGGATGTGGTCGAGGTCCTTCGGAAGCTGCGCGCTTGTTAATGACGTCATGCTAAAGCACGTATTTTTCAAATATCTTTCTTTGCCTCTGTGTTTGTTTTTACCCCTGGCTGTTCTATTTCAATATATTTTTTATATAATATTTTATTTCGGTTGATTAAAAAAATTAACAAAATAACTAAATTCACGCCACATTGGTGAGTCATTTCTCGCGTCACTTCCGCCTATGCCCCGAGAAGCCTTTGCTGCTCCAGCAGTGGGACGTTTACGATTCTCTGACCGATGCTGCGGTTCACTCGGGCTGCAAGATTGTTTGAATATAATGTCTGCATATACTAGCAGTGCTTCTCAATTATTTCACGCCCGCCCCTACCAAGAAGAAAAAGATTCGCTCCCCCCCACCACCAATTTTTTTCTGTCTTTGTATATTGATGTTAGATTGTCAATAAAATATCCATAAACTAAGCTAAATTGATAAGAAATATAATTTTGAGAATTATTATTGTGAGGATCTCGAAACTCAGTACTCTGTTGTGCAAATATTGATGAGATGATAAATATTTACTCAAACGTTTTTTGTAAAATCTTTATTCACAAAAGCAAACCAAACACATTTATGAATACCAAAATCCATGCGATGCATCTAATTTGAAGTACTTAGCACCTGTCATGTCACTCAGGATTTTTTCACGCTTGGGAATCTGATAATGTTCTCTTATATGAATCAAATCAGTGCCTACCTTCTGCCAGGGAGTTGTGGGAAGGTCAGCTACCAGTATTGGCTCTTTGACTTGTTTGTGTTGATGTTTTTTGCAAACTTGGCATTTTTAAATCATTTCTTCTATGTCTTTGTTAATGCCCGGCCAGTAGATGGCTTCTCGTGCTCTTCTCTTACATTTCTCCACTCCCAGGTGTCCTTTGTGAAGACGGTGAAGCATGTCCTTGTGCATAGCTTGTGGAACTACAATCCTGTCTGTCCTCAGCAGGAGGCCGTCCGCCATGCACAACTCCGCTCACATAGGGTAAAACTGAGGGCAGTTCCCTTTTGACCATCCATTGTTCATACATGGTGACACTTTGTTCAAGACTGGGTCCTTAGCCGTCTCTGCACCAATTTGTTGCAGCATAGCGTCAGTAGCAGGAAGTGCGGCTGTGACCATGTTGATGTGAGCCTCAGCCTCCTCCGCCATAACACAGTCCTTGATGTCACTGATAGGGTGCGGCGCTCGGGATAACGCATCAGCAAGCACTATGTATTTTCCAGGCGTGTATATTAGCTCAAAATCATAGCGCTGCAATGTCATCATCATGCGTTGAATTCTGGGCGTCATGTCATTGAGATTTTTCTTCCTAATTGAAATCAGTGGCTTATGATCAGTCTCTGCTATGAACGTGGGCAGTCCATAAACATACGTGTGAAATTTGCCACATCCAAACACTAAACCCAGTGACTCCTTTTCGATCTGAGCAGAGCGTTTTTCAGTCTCTGACATTGACCTGGATGCATAGGCTACAGGTTGACATGTGTTTCTCGCCTTTTGCAGCAGTACGGCACCTAGCCCATCTTTCGACGCATCCGTGGAAATTTTGGTTGGTTTTGATGGATCAAAGTAGGCAAGGACTGGCTCAGCTGTCACAGTTCTCTTTAGATCTTGCCATTCTTTGTCATGTTTTGTTGTCCACTCAAAGACTACGTTGTGATGCAGCAGCAAACTTAGGGACTTTGTTCTTGAAGAGAGGTTTGGAATGAACTTGCCCCGGAAGTTTATCATCCCCATTGCTCGCAGAAGTCCTTTTTTCTCAGTTGGAGCTGGCATGTCCGGCATTGCTTGCACTTTGGTTCTGTCTGGCACCACTCCATCTGCCGTGTCAATTCTGTAACTCCAAACAGACATTTCAGAAATCAGAAATCCCTTTATTGACATTGTACTCAAGTGTGCAACGAGATTAGAGATTTCTCTCGTTTTAGTTGAAGTCCATTCATTTTAACTCTTTGTAGCAGTTCCTCAAATCTCTCATTGTGTTCTTGTTCCGTGTTTCCCCAAACAACCAAATCATCAATGAACACACGGGTTCCTTCCAGACCTTCTATGATTGACTCCATAGCTCTGTGAAAGATCTCAGGCACAGACTTTATGCCAAATGGCAGTCTCAGAAAACAGAAACGCCCAAATGGTGTGTTGAAGGTGGTGTACCTGCTGCTTTCGGTGTCCAGCTTGAGCTGCCAAAATCCATGCGTTGCATCTAATTTGCTAAAGTACTTAGCACCTGCCATGTCACTCAGGATTTCTTCACGGTTGGGAATCTGATAATGTTCTCTTTTAATGTTCTCATTCAGATCTTTGGGGTCGAGGCAAACACGTAACTCTTGGGAGTTCCCCTTTTTAACACACGTGATGGAATTTTCTTCCACTTTCTCTATGACTCCGATCCGTGTCATTCTGCTCAGTTCCTTTTTTAATCTCTCTTTGAGAGGGGCTGGGACTCTTCTCGGGGCATGTACTACAAGTTCAGCATCTTCCTTGAGCAGTATTTTATAAGTGTAAGGTAGCGTCCCTTGTCCTTTGAAGACAGAAAAGTACTTGTTCCCTATACTCTTACTACCTTCACTCTTCAACATTTTGTTGTTCTTATTGACATCCTTGCTGTTGATTTGGTAAATTATTTTTATCAATCCAAGATCTTCAGATGTCTTGTCTCTCAGGATTGACTCCAGTCCACTTGGCACAATTTTGAACGTTAATTTGTTGTCTTCCCTTTGCTGTCACTTTAAGCCTTCAACATCCCTTTGTTTTTATTGGCTGATTGTTGTAAGTTTACAATTTCACGGGCTTGTCTGTGACTCTTTCCGGTTTCTCTTCAAGTGATTTCAAGTCTTTTTCATTAATTTTGTTTGCTTTTGCTCCTGTGTCAATTTTAAAAGTAACAAGTGTCCCATTGACAAGCAGTGGTGCAATCCATTTATCTTCTTTTACTGCATTAACAGCTTGCTCTGGGTCTCCTTTAGTTTGTTGTTGCACATCGCTTTCGTCATATGACACGATTTTGATGAAAAAAGTGTCACTTAGGTCATCACTATCACTGTGTCTTCCTGCACGGTGTGCACTTTCTTTTTGGTGTTGCACATCTTAGCATAGTGATTTTGCTTTTTACACTTAGCACATGTTCTCCCAAATGCAGGACACCGTTTTGGCTCGTGCATTTCTCCACACTTTTTTCCAGCTGAATGGCGCTTGATCATTTTCATTGTTTTTGGCCTTTTTCTTGAATCGCAGTTTACCTTTGCTTGTCACTGCCTTCACGGACTCTATTTTTTTCATAAGATGCCGCTGCTTGGAAAGTTAGCACGTGCTGCTTTGCTAGCTCGTTAGCTTGGCAAGTCTTTATTGCACTTTCCAATGTTGGGTCGGCTTCCCTCAACAGCCTCTCTCTTAGTTCCTTTTCGTTAGTCCCGAACACAATCTGATCCCTTATCATTGAGTTTTTCAGATCACCAAAGTTACAAGACTTAGCTTTAATTTTGAGATCAGTGGGGAAATTGTCAAAGGACTCACCGGGCTGTTAGAGTCTTGAACGAAACACGTATCTCTCATAAGTTTCGTTTTTCTTAGCAAGACCGTGTTCATCAGATTTTTGTAGGACCTTTTCAAACTTGTCTTTATCTTCGGGTTCATCATAAACAAAGGTGTTGAATACCTCGATGGCCTCCGGCATTGGATCGCAAAAGGGCTATTTCTCTTTCGTCCGCTCTGTTTCCGACTCCCACGGCAGCAAGGTAGAGCTGGAATTGTTGCTTGAAAGCCCGCCAACTCTCGTCCACATTTCCCATCTTTTTCAGCGCTTCTGGTGGCCTTACGGAGTCCATCTCGCGTCAGTCCTTTTCTTGACCCGCGACCTGGTACCATGTAATGTTCTGCCTTCTATTTTATAAGAAGTCACGCAGGAACAGTGATGCTGCAAGCTTGTCTCTTTATTTATTGGCTTGCATTCTCGTCTATGTGCATACACACTTGTTCGTCTGGTAACCAAACACACATCAGGCAATACTGCCAACTACTGACTAATGATATAACTGCTATCATTACAGTTACTATACGTTTGACATCAAACCACTTTGTCGTGATGACGTCAGACATTTCCGTGTTCCTTTCATTTTATGTTTAGATACTTAATGGTTGCAATACAACATTTCTGTTCATAACTGCTGGCTCTCCACCCAAACGCAGTTCAAGTGAGACTTCTGTTAAACGTCGAGCGTACATCGAAACAATTAATTTTAGCGATTAGCGCTCTTAGCACCTCCTCGCTTAGCACGCTACTTGTTCGTGGAGTCGTTTATTTTCCATCATGTAGCTTGTTGCTGCTGCTGTGCATAGTCTTACATATAGTTCAAACAAAGTTCGTTCTGCTGCGGCGGAAGATAGCATAGCGCAGGGCATTTAAGTAGCGGAAAGAAATCACCTCCGGGACAACGAGCGACAGGGCGACGCTTTTTTTTTCTTTTTTTTATTCAGTACTGCGTGAACAAAGGGCACAAATAGCTTTGACTAGCTCAACGTTGTCTGAGATTGCCTTTTTCGGTCCCAAAACTATGCATCGTACAGCTGGACTACGGCGGAAAAAAAGCATGTTCCCCAGGGTCCCACGCGCCTGCCTCAACATCGCACCGCGACCCACTATTTGAGAATCACGGCTATAAAGAGTGAAGATGAATACACGGTCTACTGAAAGATCAAGTGTGAGGGAAGCTTGACCCACCGTATATTGAGTAATAAATCTAATTTAAGAATGCTCACGTTATTTCTTTATTTTTTTAACACAAACTTCCTAGATTCCTATTTCTTTTGGCTTGACAGGACGCGGAAGTTGTTCGCCTCCGTAGGAGTGCTCATCGTAATAAGCTTGCGCAACTTTTACTGCTTGGACATACTTTTTATACTTTTTATTATTTTTTGTATACAGTGACTGTTTTAATTTTTTAACTTGCGGGCACGCTCCCACCGGTGAACCGGCCAACTGTCAAACAGCTAGCATACTTCTGCCTCAGACTAGCCGCTGCTAGCCCGCCGTGCTAGCCCCGGTCACCGGACCCGGTTCATAATGGTGCAGGATGAAACAAATAAAACAATCTCTGACCTGAGAGAGGAAGACCGTCGTCTGACGGAAGAACTCCGTCGAAAAGAGTCCCTCGTCGCGTCTTTCACGACCCGTTTCCCACAACTCTCCGCCGTCATTATGGATAGGCAATCCAGCGAAATCACAGCGGTGAGTATGACAGAGGCTCCACTGACGGACACGGTGAGATGGGATCCAGCTACCTGCCCAGGCCCATCCTGTTCAACACCACTCCATGGTACCACCTGGGTCGAGGTGGCATCCCGCAGCGAGAGGAGCAGAGAACCATCTCCCCGCCCTCGATTGGTCATGAGGAATCGTTTTTCCTCCCTGGCAGAGGATTCTCCCGCTGCCACTGCTGCGCCCCTGCGGTCGGAGACGTCAGCCGTAGCATCTGACCCCAGGGCTGGGGTCCCACGTGCTCCTTTGAATTCTCTGCCGCTCATGCTAAATTCGGCCGGAGTGGGTAAGTCCACGCGTGGCCCGGTCGGCCGTTCTCGAGTGGGGCTGCTCAGGGACGCAGTGTCCCGGCACACGAGTGGGCCACAACATCGGCACCACTCACCAGTCCCGTCCTCAGTTGCCACCCGGCCTGAGGAGCACGATTTAGGACAACGAGGTCGGGATTCTCTTCACAGAGTCCACAGAGTTCACGGTTCCCCTGGCACTCATCCTTCACATCCTCTGCACTCACCAACCACCGTCATTGTTGGCGACAGCATCATTAAACACACACGCTACATTGGTCCTATCACCCGCTGTTATCCCGGAGCCAACGTCACGGACATAGCTAACATCCTGCCAGATGTTCTTCTCTCTCTTCCACCATCCGTATCCCGGCTCGTTGTCCACCTGGGGACGAATGAAACAGTGCGCCGACAATCGGAACAAAACAAGCGAGATTTTAATGTCCTCTACGACCTGCTAAAAACTTGTGGTCTGTCGGTCTGGGCAAGCGGCACTTTACCGCCGCTATCCCCCGGCAGCGAGCGCTTCAGTCGTCTTTTAAGCCTGATCACATGGTTCATACGCACTTGCGGACATTTCGGTTTTGCTTTTATTGACAATTTTAACCTATTTTGGAACCGTCCTTCCTTTTATCAACCAGACGCTTTTCACCCGAGCTTCCTGGGTAGCTCGATTTTAGCAGCTAACATTCATTATGCAGTTGTCAATCACGCTCCCAGCTGACTCCGACGGACAAATCACTCCGCCTGTGTTCCCACCCCAAGCTCTAACACAAACACAAACAAGCTCTTCACCCACCTACAGGCCAATCTTAGTTTCTTTCAATAGCATTCCCAACAGGCCCCGACTATCATTCCCACTCAAGTCGGACATTTTCTCAATTCAAACCATCACTCGCAGACGGTTCCCTCCCACACACAAACAAAGTGGTTTTAAAAGTGACAATCTTTTATATGTTAACATTTCAAATCCATGTGACCATGAGCGCACGTCCAGCACAAACATTAACCTGGCTGTGCTGAACGTGCGCCCCCTTTTAAACAAAACTTTTATCATAAACGACCTGATTTTAGACAACAACCTTGAAGGTATTCTTTTATCTGAGACATGGCTAGGTACAGATGCTCCAGTTGCTCTCACCGAGGCTTGCCCACCAAATTTTAATTTTTTATTTTCGACCAGAGACTGTAAAAGAAGAGGCGGGACTGTGTCAATTATAAAAACTTCTCTTATTTCAAAGGAAACTATTTTTAACAGGTATTTATTTATCTTTTGAACACCATGCCTTTGTTTTTAGCAGTCCTTCTATTCTCTGTGTCACACTTTATCTACCTCCTCATCACTCTACTTCTTTTATGAGTGAGTTTTCAGAGTTCTTATCGATTTTACATTCCACTTATAACAGGATTTTAATAACTGGCGATTTTAATGTGCACGTTGACAATATCTTGGACTCACTGTCCAGAGAATTTTTAAACCTTTTTAACTATTTTGAATTTAAACAGCATGTCGCACAGCCAACTCACAACAGAGGACACACCCTGGACCTGGTCATGACCAAATATTATGTCAACAACTCAAATCCTACAATAAAACAGTCAAACTGGCAAGAATGTCTTACTTCTCAAATCTCATTACAATTAGTAAAAACAACCCTAGGTATCTCTTCTCCACCTTCGATCTTTTCACCAGCTCTGATATTAAAAAGTCCTCACAGACAGCGACAGACGTTCTCTGTGAGGACTTTGACCTGTATCCAACTTACCGTTTTGAAGTAAGATTTTAGAAAAAAATGTTTTTCTACAGTTATATTATTTTTTTAAATACAAATAATGTTTTAGAGAAATTTCAATCTGGTTTTAGAATGAACCACAGTACAGAGGCAGCTCTTTTAAGGATTCTAAATGATTTCAGGTGTTTTGCAGATGCAAAAAAACTCACAGTTTTGGTGCTACTGGATTTAAGTGCCGCGTTTGACACAGTAGATCACATTTTATTAAAAAGACTTAAAAACCTAGTGGGCATCTCTGGTACTGCTTTTAACTGGTTTTATTCCTATCTCACAGACAGACGTTTCTTTGCAAGTATGGATACCTGTTCCGCCAAAACCCATGAAATTGAATGTGGGGTTCCCCAAGGTTCAATTTTAGGCCCAATACTTTTTAATCTGTACATGCTTCCTCTTGGGGATGTCATGAGGCGACACGCATCAGCTTCCACAGCTACGCTGATGACACATGGCTGTATATTGCCGTGTCTCCGGATGACACAAAGCCTCTCGATACCCTTTTAAATTGCATTTTAGATATTAAGTCATGGATGGCAGAGAATTTCCTACAGCTCAATCAGGACAAAACAGAGGTTTTAGTTATTGGTCCTGAAGGTCAGAGAGAAAAACTCATCACAATTTGTGAAGAATCTGGGCGTCTTTTTTGACTCTGAGCTCAGTTTTATTCCTCATATTTAAAATGTAACCAAGATTGGTTTTTATCACCTGAAGAATATAGCCAGAGTCCGCCCGTTTCTCTCTCAGGCTAACACGGAGGTGCTGATGCATGCTTTTATTTCCTGCCGCCTAGATTACTGTAATGCCCTGCTCTCTGGTCTTCCCAAAAAGAGTATTTCTAGTCTACAACTACTTCAGAATTCAGCCGCACGGGTGCTGACGAGGACCACAACGTGCTTGTGAGAAGGGGCCCTTGCAGCAGCTCCGTATTCAGGGACGAGCCCTTAAACGTGGCACCACAGTCAAACACGACACGCAGTGTTCCCTTTCTGGGATGATGGACACCATGATGGGGAATATACCAAACTCTTCCTGAATCAAGGTCTCTTTGATCATCAGGTACTTGTTCTGCATAATTGCAAGTGATTACATTAGTCATGGACTTCACATATTCTTGATGGAGTTGCTGATCAAACTTAAATTTCTTCTTCAGACCTTGTAACCGTTGCTGGGCCACAGCAAAATTGTTTGGTAAGAAGACATCTTTCTTCTTGAAAGGTAAGTTCATAGTATACTTTCCATCCTGTAACTTGGCAGATGTTTGGGTCCTTGCTGCCTTCCGGAGAGGCAGCCGAGCAAGGCTGGATTGGTGATGGAAAATAACTGGTTCGAAAAAGATTTTATTCTCGTCACATGCTGATGTCAAAAGAAGTCTCCCCAAAAACTTGTGCGTGTATGCGCCCCGCGCACATGCGAGCCCCCTCTCAGACATTCCCTTCTTATAGGGAATGTCCAAATAGGACATGAAAATCTAATTTTCCCTTGTTGTATATGCATTCCCATCCCGCTAGTCTTTTGGATTTCCCTCCAAAAGTCCCCCAGAGGGAGAGCAGATGCGTCTCCCCTTTGATACGACTAGTCTACTCGTGACCACCTTAAATTACTCTCATACCCTGGAAGGTCACCGACCTGGCGAGAGAATTGCCCCCACCATTAACAATGCTCAGGCATATTTTCTCTCAGGGCAGTATTTGGTTACATCGGAACTTCAGAACCAAGACTGGTCACTTCTGTGAGCTCCAGTCCCTTCATAGTTTCATAAAGAGAATTACTTCCCATATCTAAATTAGGCCATTTAAAAATACACAACATTTCAACTTATATTTAAGCTTGTTTATGTAATACTACAATATTTATTCAATTATTTTAATGTTAAATTACATCAATATTAATTTAAACCTTTTTATTTCACTCTTGATTATTTCTTAATGTCATGATCCGCGTCGGGCATGAGAGGGGCTTTGTTATTGTTTTCATGTGCATGCGGTTTTGTTATTGTTTTCGTCCCCTCCTTCCCGCCATGTGTTTTCTGTTATTGTTTTGGTCAGCTGTGATAGCGCCTCCCCTCAGCACTCGTCCTCACCAGCCACGCACCTGTTCCCCGTTACCCTCATCACGCACCTGATTCCCATCTGCTCCCCTAATTACTCGGACTATTTAAGCCTCCCAGACCCACCACTCTGTGTCGGGTCATTGCCGCAAGTTACGGACTGCCACGACCACGTTTCGCTCACGTTCATGCTTTTGTTCCCCTCCTCGTTCCCGTTTGCCTTCCTCAGCCTTTTGCCTCGGTTTTTGTTCCTCGCCCCCCTTTTTCTGTTCGTCAAGTTGGTACCGTTGTTATTTTTCTCCCGTCCCGGTTGTCTTCCTTTGTTGAACCCCTTTAATAAACCCCCCGAACGACATCCATTCCCTGCCTCCTCGCCTTTTGGGTCCACCTTCCTCCTCGCCAAAAGGCGACCCTGACACTTAACTTATTTGTTCATTTGAATATGTTTGCAATTTAAATTATTCCATCCATCCAGCCATTTTCTGCCGCTCATCCGGGGTCGGGTTATTGAATTAATTTTTTAAGTATTTTTTATAATTCAATATTTATTTCAATATTAGGACTCTTCTCAATGAGTTCAATATTTATAAAATGTTTCTATATTTCTTATTAATTGAATTAAGTCTGTATGTGGTTGCCAATTTTAATATTTCCCTATTTCATTATAAAAATAATCCAATATATAAAAAATATAATACAGCATGAAAAAAAATATTTGGTATATTTGACAAAATGATACATTTTCCGAAGTGAGATTCTGCTTCGCAACAAACCCCAAACGCTTGATAGAGCTCAACCTAGAAAGTGTTTTTAGCAAGTCAGACATTTATTCAGAAAGTGTCATATTAAATGTATGTGAGGGGATATTTGAAGAGTTTGAGTTATGTTCAATGGACCATACACATACGAGCCAGCCTAACACAGCGAGAAAACCAGCGCTGACTCCAGTCACCATCAAGTTGCCAACTCCTGACATACCAAAACCTTTGAGAGAAACTGAGACTGCTTGCGTTTCTCTTTCTTGTTCGTTTTATAGTTCAACTTCTAGTTCAGTTTTTCACCTTTTCACGGCCTATTGAAGGCCAGTTGAGCAAGTGGAACAAGTCATTTTATTGATGATTGTGGAAGGCACCGATTCCATAAGCACCGTTTCTTCTCACACCTTTTCCATTAAGTACGTTTAAAAAGACAACTGAAAAGCAAAATGTTCACAAATATTTGTTCCAGGCACAGGCAATTAATTTTATTTACATGTTTGATGTTAACACACAAAAAATATCATCATCACTCAGACACAACGGTTCTTCTGACAATGATCACATTGGCTTAGTGTCAATAAAAAAAGCTTTTCAAAATTAAATTCATCATATTTTATCCAAAATCATATTTACATCTTACCACAAAGAGTCAGTTCCTTGAGTTTTTTGTTGTCTTTTTTTTTAAGCTTCAAGGATCGCTGCAATTCTCACCAGCACAATTGTGTCTCTCAGCACCCTCTTTAGAAAAGAATTTTTTAGCACAAACGCTGCAACTGAATGGCTGGTCTCCACTGTGTGTTCTTGTGTGGCGTCGTAAATGCGACTTTCGAGAGAACCTCTTGGCACAAACTGAGCAGGAAAAAGGTTTTTCTCCACTGTGTATTCTTGTGTGCCTTGTGAAATGAGAATTATTGGAGAAGCTTTTACCACAAACTGAGCAGGAAAAAGGGTTTTCTCCACTGTGTGTTCTTGTGTGACAAGTTAAACTTGACTTTTCAGAGAAGCGTCTACCACACACTGAGCAGGAAAAAGGTTTTTCTCCACTGTGCGTTCTTGTGTGGATTGTTAAACTTGAATTTTGAGAGAAGCTTTTACCACAAACTGAGCAAGTAAAAGGTTTTTCTCCAGTGTGTGTTCTTGCGTGTTCTGTTAAAGTTGCCTTTTGAGAGAAGCATTTTCCACAAACTGAGCAAGAAAAAGGTTTTTCTCCACTGTGCGTTCTTGTGTGGATTGTTAAATAAAACTTTCCAGAGAAGCTTTTGCCACAAACTGAGCAGGAAAAAGGTTTTTCTCCACTGTGTGTTCTTATGTGATATGTTAAACTTGAATTTTGAGAGAAGCTTTTACCACAAACTGAGCAAGAAAAAGGTTTTTCACCACTGTGTGTTCTTGTGTGCCTTACTAAATGAGACTTTCGAGAGAAGCATTTCCCACAAACTGAACAAGAAAAAGGTTTTTCACCACTGTGTGTTTTTCTGTGTCCTTTTAAAGACCGCTTTGAAGTTAATGAGTCAGTGTGACATGCCCTTTCACCTTTGGCTTGCCCATCATCATCATCATTAGTATCATCATCATCGACATGAGCGTCTGATAATGTGTTCTCATTATGTGCTTGTGATGGCCCCCAGTGGTCTTCATCAACTTCTGTTGTCACGTGATGACTTGAACTGCTGCTTGTAGGCTCTGCCCCTCTGTTGTCCTCACTCTCATCCTTGTTTTCATTTTCAGTCTTTATAGGGAGAACGTTCACTGGTGACTTGTTGATCTCCTCCTCCTCCTCCTCCTTTTTGATGTGAGTCAAGTCTGGCTCCTCTTTCACAGAACGGAGATCGTTTTCACTGACGTCTGCAGGACACAAAAAGACAAATTTGGTTTGGTCAAGTCAAAGTTCAGGCGGCGACTTTGTCTTATATTGTTTTTACCGTGCTACCTTGACTTGTGCCCGCCGCACACGGAGCAATGCGTGCGACCCCAACTTGGACCGGACCATGGGGACATTTCACAAAATTACGTCCTACGATGTAAGCCTCCGGTTAGCCGCACAACAGTGATAAACGAGCATCTAAAAAGGAAGCATGTTGCGGCTGATGCCCGATTTCATTCCGGACATAGTCACAGACGTTTCTGGAAGCGAACTGAAGTTAGCACACACAGGCTATTGTGTGCGTCTGATGGAACACCTGTTGTGGGACCCTAACATAATGATGCAGACCACTGGGGGCCATCGCAACATTATGTCATTGATAAAATAGGAATCCTTCAAGTAAAATATGTTTACAAGTATTTCTTTTTGCATTTAGAGATAGAATTAAATAATCCTGGGCTTGTTGGTAGAAAAGGGGGTTGTGACGTTCTCCCTTTTTAAGCCCATAGTAAGCCAAAGATGCAGATGCATTTCTTGCAGCATGTGCTTGTTCACTGATGAGATCCGTGCAACCCTGGATGGATGCATTCAATGTATTTAAAATGATTGGATGAGGTGAAACTATGCACACGTGCACAAAACAGTGCAGGGCCACCCGAGGTTCATTGACTCTCACCCGACCAAGCCAGTACAAAGTTCATAAATAAGACCAATACGTACTTGATTTTTAAAAAACTTAATATTTTGTGTTTTATCCACTAAAATTGATTAACCACCATTGATGTTTTCGCCGCAGTGTGCACATTTTTTAGAGTCAGGCAGAATTCCTTCAGTAAGGAATTGCTTGAACAAGATACATCAGAGTTTTTGCCAAAAACGAGACAAGCCTGCACAAATGAATCACCCAGCCAAGATTGTCTTTGTCACTTGCGAGGAGCAGTCCGGCAAAGAGAAAAGCTTTCCCGCTCCTGTGCGGCGTTTTATTGAAGCGCAGCAAAGCAATTTGTATGTCAACTCATAAAGAATGGAAAAACATGAACACTTTGACTTTATCACACTTCTGTTCAATGCGAGCTAAACGGTTTTCTGTCAAACACGGTTCAAGACGTGCATCTGTTTTTGTGGCTTCCTGCTAAACTGCCAGCATAGACAACTCTTTTACCACTGAACTCACGTTTTCCTGTTTAAGAGGTCCATGTTTTTGTGACCTTCTATTAACCCGTAAGCATAGTTTTGAAACATGATGACATGACAAACTTAATTTCTTTCACAATAATATAAAAACTTTTGCAGATATAGCAAAAACAAATTGGACAAGCTGTGGAGCAGAGCACAACATCAGTCAGACCCCGGGTCCACAACCCCTCTGGCAGAGACGCAAACAGAGCTTTCGCTTCAGAGTGACCCATTCACTGTCTACCATACTGTCGAGAAATTCGGAAAATGTTTCATAACAGAGGAATTCGTCATGGGTGCTGAAACACCACAGCCTGCTAGTGACATGGAGTATTCTACATCTGAAATTAACTCTGCCAACCGTCTTCACCAATGGGCCGAAATCTTTAGTATGATGATGCGCACCGATAGTTAATGTGATTTGTGGCTCAGCGATCAGAGACAATTCAAACAGTTTCCTCTGCTCGGGGGCAAGGCACACATGCGAGGCAGCACCGGTAGACATCACAAATACATAATCCTAATGCAAGATGCACTTCTGACCCTCGAAATTGGGTGCATGCATCCTGACAAACCAAATCATCAGAACTGAATGTTCAATGCAAAGGACCAATTGGTGGTTTGAAAGGGTGGAGGCGGCTACACCGCGCAGACCAGAGCAGGAACAAGACGTACCAGCTGCGGGAAGATGGAGACCCTGGTCTCAGAGCTGCCCAGTCTACCGGAACGGACAACGACATATGCTTCCCCCGCCGGATGTGCACAGTCAAATTCAGTCCCTTCTGGAAATTCAGTCCCACTCGAATTCCAGTGTTTGTTTCTGTTGGAATTTATCTTTATATCAATGTTAGAATTTAACTTTAACCCAATGTAAACTCAAATAAGTAATCTGACTCCAATTTGCGACCTTACCCAACTCCCACACATCCAACAATATGCGCGCTCGTTCTGCAATAGAAAGGTATCAGGAAGCCGGCATTTTCACGCACGAATGGATTTATTCCCAATACACAGATTTCTACATGGCACCTGGATCTCGAATCCCTCTCAATACAAGTCTACACCTCTCTTGCCACCAGCGAATGTGTTCTACCTCCGAGTTGCCCAGTCCTGATTCATACTATACAACATGCAAAATGGCACAGACAAAGGCATCCTGGCATGATTCTATTGGCTATGTGTATTGCAGTTAACTTTAGCTCGCTCTCATTGGTCTTTCTCCTCCCGCCGAATCCCGTGGCGACTCCTCCTGCTTGTGCTATCCCCCGATGGCCTCTCCTTCGTCCACTGGTCCCGGAGTCATCTCGTCTCGCTCAGCACCATCTGCTTCCAAAACATTCCATTCATGCACAAACCCCCGCAACCAGCCTCGCGCCACCAGTCACACTCTCAGCATTTTACAATATCACATTTTCATACATTGGATGCACCAACATCTAATGAACTATGTTAAGCTCAAACTCTTATATTCCTTTAATAGTCAAAAGTATGAAATCCTTTAAGTGTAACTGAAGTTTAGACCATGCTAATGACCAGACATTCAGGAGAGGAATGCAGGAAGATTAGATCACAGCTGCACCACAGGAGGTGTGAACGAGACCCCTCTGAAACAATGGACTTCCATGCCAGGATCACAAAAGTGGCTCCGAGCAGTCCAACCTTTGTTCAGTTTTAAATTGACTGCCATTTACATTATCCTTTAATCCCTCTCATGACCTCAGACATCTGAGGTCATCACTTGAACACCTTATTTCATTGCTGCACACGAGCTCGACATCACTTGCCATAAAACTAAAACACATCAAACAATTAGTAAAAGAATAAGAATCAGTAGAAAATTTCCTTCCCTCCTTATGGCCTCAGGTCCCCGAGGCCATCTTTCCATACTCACATCCTGGACTCCCGGAGGGCCACGGCTACCTCCGCCTCCTGGGGGTCCTTTTGAGGGATCATCATGTACTGACCACCCGGAGGGAGTGGCCCCAACGTGCGTTCTATTGTCTTAACAGTTAATGATCTGATACATGGAATACAGCAACATCCGCATAACACCATAATAGCGGCAAACACAGCGATAGAAATCAGTACTGATGCAATCAGGCTTTTATATTTACCAAAGATGTTTAACCAGTCAGAATACCAACTGGTGTCCACACCTGAGTGCTCCTTCATTTTGTTACTTAGCGTGCGCAGACCCTCCAATGCCTTGGTAAGGCGACCGTCAGGAGATGTATTGTTGGGAATCAGAGTACAACACTGATCCCCAAAAATACCACACACCCCTCCTCTTTCGGCTAACAACATATCTAAGCTTATTCTGTTCTGGAATGCCATAAGAGACGTGGCAGCCAATTGCTCATGCACTGCCTGGAGTGCTGAGGTGGTAAAATTCGCCAATCGTTGGACATTATAGTGGACATAATTAATCCGGTCCACATTTTTGTTTACTGTAACGAACAGGAAAAGGCTCTCCCATCCTGCCGCAATTTGATCCACCAATTTATACTCGTCAGGGATCCCTCTTGGAACTCCAATTGCATCTATATACGTGGGATCTCCTGCATTCAACCATTCTTGCATGTCCCTTCTCTTCCTGTTAAGGAAGGGGATTCTTCCCCATTGTCCAACACCTTCCCACTCCATTTTGGCCAGATCTAAGGCTGTCACACTAACTGGCATGATCAGCGTTACCAGGGCGCACTTACCTGAGGCATTGGTGGGAAGCCTATCGTACAGCACTTTCTCTCCACACCACAGCCAAACATCATCACGAGCGAGAGGGATTCCTACTGGCAAAGACACATTTTCATTACACCATGACTCCTGGAGATTTCCAATCCCAGGACCAGTCCCATTTAACTTTTAGGCAGGTGAACTTTTGTTTTGCAACTTGGGTGTCAAAAATAGGCTCTTTCTTCTTTATTCCCACATCATTCCATGGGTGTGTCCAATTAAAATTGTACCCAAGTGTTCACCTGTGTCGGTTGTTTACATTTCAGATTTAGCAGTAGTTGTTGTGTCTGTGTCAGCGTCTTACCATCATCTCGCTCTGCTCCATACCATACCATTCCATTACATGCTCCTTTCGCTCCATCACTTCTGTCATCCCGCATCCTATGTTCAAACGCAAACATCGTCCACACAAAGCACACGCCAGCAGGTAAAATAGTCAATAAGTTAAACATTTGCATCGTCATCGTCTTTGTTCAGACTCGAAAGTGTCTGACTTTGATCCAATTCATGCCATCTACACATTCCCTCTCTTGACCTGCCCGTCCGGGCGGTCAACCTCTAAGCTCAACCATGGCGGGCACAAATACTGGGCCGGGCGCAACTGTGAGCTATGGTACCACTTTTGTCCTGTAGTTCCCAATTGGATGGCGTGTCAGGTTCTAGCCAGAACTCTAAACTGTCCTTATCAGCGAGAATGAGTCCACCTCCGGGAAAGCACCCGGAGGTTGATGTACGGAGCGATGTCCGACTCCAGTGATGCTGAGTTCACTGAGTTCAAATATCTAACTGTGTTCCGAGATTACAAATTAAGCCTCGAGCTAACGCTCCAATTTTGACTGTTAATTGACAAATTTCAAAGCAACACAAATGAAATAGTAACCATTTATGCTCAAAATAAAAAATCCCAAAACTATAATAACGCAGATACCGAATTAAACCTCTATTTTTTATTTTATTATTTTTTTTTTATTTTTTATGGGAAGAAAAGGTGCTCTACAAGACATAGACAGCTCCAAGACCGCCGCAGTCTTCACCTCCTATTGTCTCATGATTGGCTCAATCCACCTACAGGCTGTGCCCACACTGATTCTGTCAACTGGGGGAGGGGGTAGAGACAGTAAAAACATCGCGGAGCTGTGGAGCCGAGCCCCAACTCAGTCGGGCCCTGGGTCCACAACACCTCTAGCAGAGACACACACAGAACTACCATTTCCGAGCGACCCTTCCCTGGAAATTTTGAAATTTAGTAATGTTCCCAAAACCAAAGAATTTGTAGTCGGTGCTGATATATGATCTCCCGATTGTGCAACAACTATGGGGTCTAGACCTCTAGTATGATGACGCTCATCAATATTCAATGCGATTTGTGGCTCGGCGAAAGTAAACAATTCATACCATTTCCGCTGCTCAGGGACAAGGCACGCGTGCGAGGCAACGCCAGTAGACATAACAAATATATAATTCTAACGCAAGATGCACTCATGACTAAATTTGGATGAGTGCATTTTTGATAACCCAAATCATGTTTGTGATCACATGTACAATGTGATATGTCAATTGGTGAATTGAAAGGGTGGCGGTTGCTAAACCACTCAGACCAGAGCAAGAACAGGGCATACCCACTGCGGGAGGATGGGAACCAGGTTTCAGAGCTACCCTCAAATGTTTCAGTTCAGTTTAGCCACTGGGAAGGAAGAGAGCACGACATATGCTCCCTCCGACGGATGTGCAGAGTCAAGTTCAGTCCCATCCGGGAATGCCACTCGAATTCCAGTGTTCGTTCAGTCAATGGCAGTGACTCAGGCAATCTTGAGAGTCCACATGGCTCAGTGGGGGTTGCGGAAGGAGCTCATAGCTCGCCCCAATATCCAGCACCATCGAAAACTTTTCCATCCACCGTCCCCGGAATGCTAGGACCTGCTAGTCCTCGAATGCTGAAGCTCCGCTGCCCCCTGTCATGGAATGGGGTACGAGCGGGTTTGTGTCAAGTGCGTTGGGAGTGGGTAACGGTGGCGCCCCCTGCGCTGGTGGAGCTCTTTGTGACAGATATGGCACCGGAGGATGGCACATTCCAGAAAGTGGCTCGGCATGGACAGCTCATCACCCAGTGACCCCACACCCCGCAGCCAGAGCACACCCCACTCACAACCCCCGTCTGTAACCACCCATATCTCTGTTACTGCAATCCCAACCTCGTTGACTGGCCTGCTATGGACAGCAGCCAGTCTGCTGTGGCGCTGCGTCACCCGAACCTTGCCCAGAAGCAGCAGAAGTGGAAGGAGCAGCTGCCTCCTTTTTTCTTATCTCTCTTGGCCTTCTAAACCTGCAAGTACAACAATTTTAGTCACGCTCCTTAATCCAATCCCATATATTCCTTTTCTGATGTCGTGCAAAATTAGGTACAAAATGTGTTCTACTTAGGCCGATTAGCATTATTTCATTCATGGACTATTTCGCCTGATGTCTGCCACTGGAAGGTGCACGCCCTTGTGGACGGCCAACTGGAACAGCTGTGTAATGTCGACATTATTGGATGGGTCACTGCCGGAAGTCTCACTCCATTCATGTCTCGCCCTGGCCACATAGACCAGGCCTGTCTCCCTTTTCCCCACCTGAAAGACACAGCCACATCGACCCCAACGGGCCAGAAATATCTGATGCACGGCACAGCCAATCTCACCTGAGGTGTCCCCATTTAGCTGGTGACCATCATGCTGGTCAGCAGATCTGGCCTCGGCCTCAAGTGAGGACAGTTCCTCTTAAATAAATTTTGTCCCGCTTGTAACTCTGTATAAACCTCTCAGTCTGGTGTCTCCTTTGTAGGAGATTTCAACCAACGTGACCTCTTTACAACGTGTCGAATAAACCAATGTTGACCTTTCTGCTATCTTTACAGCTGTGAGAGCTGTTACTAACGCCTCCTTCCCCCTTGGGTAATTACAAATGTCTTATCTTCAAACTTCCTACAAGCACCCAGTATCCTGGCTTCACTCATTTTGTGCCCCTGCTGGGAGACAGAAAGATCCTTGTCACTCTAAATTTGCGCCTGTCTTTTGTTTTCCTAACACTTTTCACATATGGTCAACTAAAGTTGCTTCAACATCTATTTCCCATTTGTTCTTAAATTTGAGGTATTCTATAAGTTCTTCCAAACAGTGTTTCACAATGTCTTAGTCCTAAATACAATGAACTACGTTACAATGGAAAATATCAGAATAACATTCATACATCCAACATGAGACACGTGCTTGAGACCACTTCAGGGTCATTTTTGTCTGAAATATCTCCTCTACAACAACTTACCCTTGCGTTAAGTGAGTAATTTTCCATAAAAACAGTGCCACTAATTCGACATTAACTTCAAGTATCACTGCTGTGGTGCTGTATTATATGGAAAAGTCTAAACAATCCAAGAAAATTTTGCCCTATCCTGGACTGGGTGTGTGTTATCTAGTCGCGCATCCAATGTGAATATATCTTATATCTCCCTCCTTGTTGAGGAGAACCTCTGGGATGGTAGTGGTGAGGCGCTATTTGAAGCATTCTCTGGCCTTCTGGTCACACTGGTCACATGTCACCTCAAACCAGTGGAGATAACTGGAGGTGTGGCAATTGCCAGTGAGAAGAGACAAATTATCTTCCTTCCAAAACTTTCAGTTTTGCATAAATTTTGTGTAATAACGTCAATCAATCATTCACTTGATGCTTGAATTTAATTACTCCAATCTTTCTCCAAAAACAATTTCAAAATCAATACTCGGGAGTGCAATAGGGATTCAGGTTGATCAGGCCTGTCCACCCATCGCATCCTAAGTACTGTAAGGGCTTGCCGGTGACCTCAAACAATTTTCTGTCCTGAGGCCCGTCCCTACAACATTCACTCAAACCACATATGCATACAAACACTTTTCTTTCACACTGTCATTCACCAAACGATACTTTCCAATTCCACACAGAGACCCCTCCCTTGGCGCGTCCGCCTTGATTTCACTGAGATTTGTGCTGGCAGATCCATAATTTTGCCTTAATTTAGCCAGCGTATGCCAAAATTTACAACTGTGGGTCTCTGGATTTTCCCATTCACTCCCCGTGAAGTTGTTTCTCCTCTCCTGGACGCAGCTGACGAAACTGCACCTGTGACATCAAACAGCTCATAGATGCGAATGTTAGCAGTCTGGTATTTATGGAATGATGTCATATCCTCTAAAATTGTCATGTCAGCGTTCGCGTCGTACAGTCAAAAAAACATCTGTCTTCCACCTTTGTCACATTTAATACACATCAGTTAATAAATCATCTACAAAACTATTTAGTCCAACTTTAAATTTGGTAAACCAATCTCCAATGGCTAGATATTCCCCTTTCCAAAGATTTTCTTTCAACATGTTCATAGAATACTTCACTTAAAACTTATCCCAAAACCATAATCCCTTTGCTTAAAATTTAAATTTTAATAAGATTGTCGCCGCCCTGCTGTTCCTCAGGCATCCCCTGCATGTTTCAGTGTTTAACTTGTGTTCTAATTCCCTGCTAATTTGTATTTATTGTTAGGTTGAATACATATATTTTATCCCGTACCTTACTACACTAGCACTGTAAAAAAAAACTGCTCCACACCTCAATGAGAGGCAGATGCCTGAAGATTAGATCAACGTCTGCAACATCGAGGGGGGGTGCCGAGACACACCTCTGAAACAAAAGGACTGTGACCTTCTTTCGAGAGCACCAAAAGGCATATCTTCCTTTTCAATCAGTTAACGACTGCCATTGATGCCTGTTTTTCCTCTTGTGTCTGAAATGTTTACATGTTCCTGCTGGTGCTTCCCCCCCCGGGGCCAGCACGGGCGTCTCCACACTCCCCTGCTGTTCTCCGCGCACCCTCTCTCTCATTATTCACAGCCTGTTCGATCAATTGTATGGTCGCTGGTGCCATCCGTGAATCGTTATCTTTTGCATCTCAAACCATTCTGCCCCCCCAATGTGACTACGGGGCCATTAATTGCGCCGTCGGAACGGGCGGCGGCTCAAACACATACTGTTGCGAGTCTGGCAACTGTGGATGAATGCCTCTCAGACATTCCGTCTTTTCTTCCACTTTTTCAATCACTTCATCCTCTTTCTCTGACTTCCTCCCCCTACTTGGGAACGAGCATCTAACTTCAAAGAGCTGTTAACTCTTTGTTAGAGCACACTCATGATTTTACGATTACACCTATACTCATTGCCTTCTGTAAAATCTTTCTCACTCTTATTTTTTTCCTTTAATTTTCCCAATTCACTGTAGCCTTACCAAAGCCACTCAAACAATCAAGGTATCAAATCACAAACTACAAAGTCAGGAACCACCTATGCTCTTGCAAAGGTTTCTCATGCTCTCAAAAGCTTCATTCAATTATGATTTCATAACACCAATCTTTTTTTCTTTGTGTCATTTCCATCTGTGCATTTCATTCCAGTTACTAATTACAGTTACCTTAATAGAAAGACCATCAACTAAAGTATGAAACATAAAATATTTATTTCTTCAATTCCTCCTTACAGCAGACCCTAATTCTTATCCTTTTCATTTGTTCAAGTCACACCTTCTTCAATCACCAAACTCTGTCATTCTCAATACTGCCTGTTTCACCATCCTCCTTTCAATGGAACATTAATTGTTCCTTTCTCTTTTCTACACATTCTGCATCTTTTTCACATTCCTTTTCTTTTCTTATTGAACTTCCAATCGCTACACTGACACAATTTCTTCTCTTTTCTCTAGCTTTCTTTCTTTCTCTTTTCGTATTTCATCCCTACTTCATGTTTTTCTTCTCTTTTTTTATGTTTCATTTTTATGAATTTATCCTTAATCTCCGTGCCACACCCGAGACCACTATCACACTTACTCTCCTTCGCCATCTTGAAATCCACTCGTGTGTGTCCCAACCACTTCTTACGCAGAACAATTTTAGCCTTCACATTCACACAGCTTCCACACAGACACGTAAATCCCAGATTTTAAACCGTGTCCCGATACGTAAATCCCAGATTTTATACCGTATCTTAACCACGAATAGTTCCAAACTATTCTAGTAGGTAAATCCCAGATTTCAGACCCTACTAACGTCCACACTGTTACACTTTTTATTATTTTTTTTTTAACTATACTACTTTACTTTTGCGCCATTAATTATGCTAGAAGGTAAATCCCAGATTTTACACCCTAATAGCGTCCAACACTTTTACGCTTACTACGTTCCGCTCCTCCTTCCTCTTATAATTTAGCGTTGCCAATGTGCAGAATTTGAAAGGGTTCTGCTTACCTTGTTTCACTGTGGGCCCAAGAGGAAAGATGGTCGGATGTGTGGCTCTTTTATACTTTATCCTTTCTCAGGTCGTCACCTGGTGTGGACGTGCGAGACCCAGTCTCATGTGGTTTTTCTCGAAGTTCCAAACTTCTTTTACCTCTCATGCATCGCGTCGGCGTCACCATAAATTGTTGGAATTTATCTTTATATCAATGTTAGAATTTAATTTTAAACCAATGTAAACTCAAATTAATAATCTGACTCCAATTTGTGACTTTACCCAACTCTCACTCATCCAACAATATGCGCGCTCGTTCTGCAATAGAAAGGTATCAGGAAGCCGGCATTTTCACACACGAGTGGATTTATTCCTAACACACAAATCTACAACTTGAGTTTGGGTCCCTCTCAATACAGCTCTCTCTGTCTTCGCTGTTCAGCATTAATTTATAGACACAATATGCAAATGACACAGAGACAAAGGCATCCTGGCATGATTCTATTGGCTATGTGTATGCTGCAGTTAACTTTAGCTTGCTTCTCTTGGTCTTTCTTCAAGTGGTGGCCCCTCCTGCTTGTGGCTGAAGGGTCCAGTTTCTTGTGCATCCCTTCCCCCTCGAGGTATCTGTCTGCGCCAGGCACCGACCTAAAAACTCCCAAACCTCACATTCTTTCACTTTCTTTTTCCAACTTCACCAGCCACACACACAGCATTCCACAGAATAACAGTGACACAAGATGCAGGACATCGAATAAAACTAGCCAGGTTTAAACTCTTCCACTCCTTTATTCCCTCTCATGACCTCAGACAACTGAGGTCATCACTCAAACCCATTATTTTATTGTTACACACGAGCTCAAGATCAAACAACGAAAAATTAGTAACAACTATAAATCAATAGAATGTGAGGTAAAGCTCAATAGAGAGTTAGTAAAAGACTAAAGATCAATAAAAATTAGTAAAAATTAAAAATCAATGGAAAACTAGTAAAACTTAAAAATCAATAGAAAATTAGTAAAACTTAAAAATCAATAGAAAATTAGTAAAACTTAAAAATCAATAGAAAATGTCATTCTAGTAGAAAATCCGTAGAAAATTTCATTTCCTCCTCATGGCCTCAGGTCGCTGAGGCCATCTTTCCATACTCACATCCTGGACTCCCAGAGGGCCACGCTACCTCCGCCTCCTGGGGGTCCTTTTGAGGGATCATCATGTACTGACCCCCCGGAGGGAGTGGCCCCAACGTGCGTTCTATTGTCTTAACAGTTAATGATCTGATACATGGAATACAGCAACATCCGCATAACACCATAATAGCGGCAAACACAGCGATAGAAATCAGTACTGATGCAATCAGGCTTTTATATTTACCAAAGATGTTTAACCAGTCAGAATACCAACTGGTGTCCACACCTGAGTGCTCCTTCATTTTGTTACTTAGCGTGCGCAGACCCTCCAATGCCTTGGTAAGGCGACCGTCAGGAGATGTATTGTTGGGAATCAGAGTACAACACTGATCCCCAAAAATACTACACACTCCTCCTCTTTCAGCCAACACCATATCTAAGCTTATTCTGTTCTGGAATGCCATAAGAGACGTGGCAGCCAATTGCTCATGCACTGCCTGGAGTGCTGAGGTGGTAAAATTCGCCAATCGTTGGACATTATAGTGGACATAATTAATCCGGTCCACATTTTTGTTTACTGTAACGAACAGGAAAAGACTCTCCCATCCTGCTGCAATTTGATCCACCAATTTATACTCGTCAGGGATCCCTCTTGGAACTCCAATTGCATCTATATACGTGGGATCTCCTGCATTCAACCATTCTTGCATGTCCCTTCTCTTCCTGTTAAGGAAGGGGATTCTTCCCCATTGTCCAACACCTTCCCACTCCATTTTGGCCAGATCTAAGGCTGTCACACTAACTGGCATGATCAGCGTTACCAGGGCGCACTTACCTGAGGCATTGGTGGGAAGCCTATCGTACAGCACTTTCTCTCCACACCACAGCCAAACATCATCACGAGCGAGAGGGATTCCTACTGGCAAAGACACATTTTCATTACACCATGACTCCTGGATATTTCCAATCCCAGGACCCGTCCCATTTAACTTTTAGGCAGGTGAACTTTTGTTTTGCAACTTGGGTGTCAAAAATAGGCTCTTTCTTTTTTATTCCCACATCATTCCATGGGTGTGTCCAATTAAAATTGTCACCCAAGTGTTCACCTGTGTCGGTTGTTTACATTTCAGATTTAGCAGTAGTTGTTGTGTCTGTGTCAGCGTCTTACCATCATCTCGCTCTGCTCCATACCATACCATTCCATTACATGCTCCTTTCGCTCCATCACTTCTGTCATCCCGCATCCTATGTTCAAACGCAAACATCGTCCACACAAAGCACACGCCAGCAGGTAAAATAGTCAATAAGTTAAACATTTGCATCGTCATCGTCTTTGTTCAGACTCGAAAGTGTCTGACTTTGATCCAATTCATGCCATCTACACATTCCCTCTCTTGACCTGCCCGTCCGGGCGGTCAACCTCTAAGCTCAACCTTGGCGGGCACAAATACTGGGGCCGGGCGCAACTGTGAGCTATGGTACCACTTTTGTCCTGTAGTTCCCAATTGGATGGCATGTGAGGTTCTAGCCAGAACTCTAAACTGTCCTTATCAGCGAGATTGAGTCCACCTCCGGGAAAGCACCCGGAGGTCGATGTACGGAGTGATGTCCGACTCCAGTGATGCTGAGTTCACTTAGTTCAAATATCTAACTGTGTTCCGAGATTACAAATTAAGCCTCGAGCTAACGCTCCAATTTCGACCGTTAATTGACAAATTTTAAAGCAACCCAAATGAAATAGTAACCAATTACGCTTAAAATAAAAAAATCCCAAAACTATAATAACACAGATACCGAATTAAACCTCTATTTTTTCTTTTTTTTTTTGTTTTTACGGGAAGAAAAGGTGCTCTACAAGACATAGACAGCTCCAAGACCGCCGCAGTCTTCACCTCCTATTGTCTCATGATTGGCTCAATCCACCTACAGGCTGTGCCCACACTGATTCTGTCAACTGGGGGAGGGGGTAGAGACAGTAAAAACATCGCGGAGCTGTGGAGCCGAGCCCCAACTCAGTCGGGCCCTGGGTCCACAACACCTCTAGCAGAGACACACACAGAACTACCATTTCCGAGCGACCCTTCCCTGGAAATTTTGAAATTTAGTAATGTTCCCAAAACCAAAGAATTTGTAGTCGGTGCTGATATATGATCTCCCGATTGTGCAACAACTATGGGGTCTAGACCTCTAGTATGATGACGCTCATCAATATTCAATGCGATTTGTGGCTCGGCGAAAGTAAACAATTCATACCATTTCCGCTGCTCAGGGACAAGGCACGCGTGCGAGGCAACGCCAGTAGACATAACAAATATATAATTCTAACGCAAGATGCACTCATGACTAAATTTGGATGAGTGCATTTTTGATAACCCAAATCATGTTTGTGATCACATGTACAATGTGATATGTCAATTGGTGAATTGAAAGGGTGGCGGTTGCTAAACCACTCAGACCAGAGCAAGAACAGGGCATACCCACTGCGGGAGGATGGGAACCAGGTTTCAGAGCTACCCTCAAATGTTTCAGTTCAGTTTAGCCACTGGGAAGGAAGAGAGCACGACATATGCTCCCTCCGACGGATGTGCAGAGTCAAGTTCAGTCCCATCCGGGAATGCCACTCGAATTCCAGTGTTCGTTCAGTCAATGGCAGTGACTCAGGCAATCTTGAGAGTCCACATGGCTCAGTGGGGGTTGCGGAAGGAGCTCATAGCTCGCCCCAATATCCAGCACCATCGAAAACTTGTCCATCCACCGTCCCCGGAATGCTAGGACCTGCTAGTCCTCGAATGCTGAAGCTCCGCTGCCCCCTGTCATGGAATGGGGTACGAGCGGGTTTGTGTCAAGTGCGTTGGGAGTGGGTAACGGTGGCGCCCCCTGCGCTGGTGGAGCTCTTTGTGACAGATATGGCACCGGAGGATGGCACATTCCAGAAAGTGGCTCGGCATGGACAGCTCATCACCCAGTGACCCCACACCCCGCAGCCAGAGCACACCCCACTCACAACCCCCGTCTGTAACCACCCATATCTCTGTTACTGCAATCCCAACCTCGTTGACTGGCCTGCTATGGACAGCAGCCAGTCTGCTGTGGCGCTGCGTCACCCGAACCTTGCCCAGAAGCAGCAGAAGTGGAAGGAGCAGCTGCCTCCTTTTTTCTTATCTCTCTTGGCCTTCTAAACCTGCAAGTACAACAATTTTAGTCACGCTCCTTAATCCAATCCCATATATTCCTTTTCTGATGTCGTGCAAAATTAGGTACAAAATGTGTTCTACTTAGGCCGATTAGCATTATTTCATTCATGGACTATTTCGCCTGATGTCTGCCACTGGAAGGTGCACGCCCTTGTGGACGGCCAACTGGAACAGCTGTGTAATGTCGACATTATTGGATGGGTCACTGCCGGAAGTCTCACTCCATTCATGTCTCGCCCTGGCCACATAGACCAGGCCTGTCTCCCTTTTCCCCACCTGAAAGACACAGCCACATCGACCCCAACGGGCCAGAAATATCTGATGCACGGCACAGCCAATCTCACCTGAGGTGTCCCCATTTAGCTGGTGACCATCATGCTGGTCAGCAGATCTGGCCTCGGCCTCAAGTGAGGACAGTTCCTCTTAAATAAATTTTGTCCCGCTTGTAACTCTGTATAAACCTCTCAGTCTGGTGTCTCCTTTGTAGGAGATTTCAACCAACGTGACCTCTTTACAACGTGTCGAATAAACCAATGTTGACCTTTCTGCTATCTTTACAGCTGTGAGAGCTGTTACTAACGCCTCCTTCCCCCTTGGGTAATTACAAATGTCTTATCTTCAAACTTCCTACAAGCACCCAGTATCCTGGCTTCACTCATTTTGTGCCCCTGCTGGGAGACAGAAAGATCCTTGTCACTCTAAATTTGCGCCTGTCTTTTGTTTTCCTAACACTTTTCACATATGGTCAACTAAAGTTGCTTCAACATCTATTTCCCATTTGTTCTTAAATTTGAGGTATTCTATAAGTTCTTCCAAACAGTGTTTCACAATGTCTTAGTCCTAAATACAATGAACTACGTTACAATGGAAAATATCAGAATAACATTCATACATCCAACATGAGACACGTGCTTGAGACCACTTCAGGGTCATTTTTGTCTGAAATATCTCCTCTACAACAACTTACCCTTGCGTTAAGTGAGTAATTTTCCATAAAAACAGTGCCACTAATTCGACATTAACTTCAAGTATCACTGCTGTGGTGCTGTATTATATGGAAAAGTCTAAACAATCCAAGAAAATTTTGCCCTATCCTGGACTGGGTGTGTGTTATCTAGTCGCGCATCCAATGTGAATATATCTTATATCTCCCTCCTTGTTGAGGAGAACCTCTGGGATGGTAGTGGTGAGGCGCTATTTGAAGCATTCTCTGGCCTTCTGGTCACACTGGTCACATGTCACCTCAAACCAGTGGAGATAACTGGAGGTGTGGCAATTGCCAGTGAGAAGAGACAAATTATCTTCCTTCCAAAACTTTCAGTTTTGCATAAATTTTGTGTAATAACGTCAATCAATCATTCACTTGATGCTTGAATTTAATTACTCCAATCTTTCTCCAAAAACAATTTCAAAATCAATACTCGGGAGTGCAATAGGGATTCAGGTTGATCAGGCCTGTCCACCCATCGCATCCTAAGTACTGTAAGGGCTTGCCGGTGACCTCAAACAATTTTCTGTCCTGAGGCCCGTCCCTACAACATTCACTCAAACCACATATGCATACAAACACTTTTCTTTCACACTGTCATTCACCAAACGATACTTTCCAATTCCACACAGAGACCCCTCCCTTGGCGCGTCCGCCTTGATTTCACTGAGATTTGTGCTGGCAGATCCATAATTTTGCCTTAATTTAGCCAGCGTATGCCAAAATTTACAACTGTGGGTCTCTGGATTTTCCCATTCACTCCCCGTGAAGTTGTTTCTCCTCTCCTGGACGCAGCTGACGAAACTGCACCTGTGACATCAAACAGCTCATAGATGCGAATGTTAGCAGTCTGGTATTTATGGAATGATGTCATATCCTCTAAAATTGTCATGTCAGCGTTCGCGTCGTACAGTCAAAAAAACATCTGTCTTCCACCTTTGTCACATTTAATACACATCAGTTAATAAATCATCTACAAAACTATTTAGTCCAACTTTAAATTTGGTAAACCAATCTCCAATGGCTAGATATTCCCCTTTCCAAAGATTTTCTTTCAACATGTTCATAGAATACTTCACTTAAAACTTATCCCAAAACCATAATCCCTTTGCTTAAAATTTAAATTTTAATAAGATTGTCGCCGCCCTGCTGTTCCTCAGGCATCCCCTGCATGTTTCAGTGTTTAACTTGTGTTCTAATTCCCTGCTAATTTGTATTTATTGTTAGGTTGAATACATATATTTTATCCCGTACCTTACTACACTAGCACTGTAAAAAAAACTGCTCCACACCTCAATGAGAGGCAGATGCCTGAAGATTAGATCAACGTCTGCAACATCGAGGGGGGTGCCGCGACACACCTCTGAAACAAAAGGACTGTGACCTTCTTACGAGAGCACCAAAAGGCATATCTTCCTTTTCAATCAGTTAACGACTGCCATTGATGCCTGTTTTTCCTCTTGTGTCTGAAATGTTTACATGTTCCTGCTGGTGCTTCCCCCCCCGGGGCCAGCACGGGCGTCTCCACACTCCCCTGCTGTTCTCCGCGCACCCTCTCTCTCATTATTCACAGCCTGTTCGATCAATTGTATGGTCGCTGGTGCCATCCGTGAATCGTTATCTTTTGCATCTCAAACCATTCTGCCCCCCCAATGTGACTACGGGGCCATTAATTGCGCCGTCGGAACGGGCGGCGGCTCAAACACATACTGTTGCGAGTCTGGCAACTGTGGATGAATGCCTCTCAGACATTCCGTCTTTTCTTCCACTTTTTCAATCACTTCATCCTCTTTCTCTGACTTCCTCCCCCTACTTGGGAACGAGCATCTAACTTCAAAGAGCTGTTAACTCTTTGTTAGAGCACACTCATGATTTTACGATTACACCTATACTCATTGCCTTCTGTAAAATCTTTCTCACTCTTATTTTTTTCCTTTAATTTTCCCAATTCACTGTAGCCTTACCAAAGCCACTCAAACAATCAAGGTATCAAATCACAAACTACAAAGTCAGGAACCACCTATGCTCTTGCAAAGGTTTCTCATGCTCTCAAAAGCTTCATTCAATTATGATTTCATAACACCAATCTTTTTTTCTTTGTGTCATTTCCATCTGTGCATTTCATTCCAGTTACTAATTACAGTTACCTTAATAGAAAGACCATCAACTAAAGTATGAAACATAAAATATTTATTTCTTCAATTCCTCCTTACAGCAGACCCTAATTCTTATCCTTTTCATTTGTTCAAGTCACACCTTCTTCAATCACCAAACTCTGTCATTCTCAATACTGCCTGTTTCACCATCCTCCTTTCAATGGAACATTAATTGTTCCTTTCTCTTTTCTACACATTCTGCATCTTTTTCACATTCCTTTTCTTTTCTTATTGAACTTCCAATCGCTACACTGACACAATTTCTTCTCTTTTCTCTAGCTTTCTTTCTTTCTCTTTTCGTATTTCATCCCTACTTCATGTTTTTCTTCTCTTTTTTTATGTTTCATTTTTATGAATTTATCCTTAATCTCCGTGCCACACCCGAGACCACTATCACACTTACTCTCCTTCGCCATCTTGAAATCCACTCGTGTGTGTCCCAACCACTTCTTACGCAGAACAATTTTAGCCTTCACATTCACACAGCTTCCACACAGACACGTAAATCCCAGATTTTAAACCGTGTCCCGATACGTAAATCCCAGATTTTATACCGTATCTTAACCACGAATAGTTCCAAACTATTCTAGTAGGTAAATCCCAGATTTCAGACCCTACTAACGTCCACACTGTTACACTTTTTATTATTTTTTTTTTAACTATACTACTTTACTTTTGCGCCATTAATTATGCTAGAAGGTAAATCCCAGATTTTACACCCTAATAGCGTCCAACACTTTTACGCTTACTACGTTCCGCTCCTCCTTCCTCTTATAATTTAGCGTTGCCAATGTGCAGAATTTGAAAGGGTTCTGCTTACCTTGTTTCACTGTGGGCCCAAGAGGAAAGATGGTCGGATGTGTGGCTCTTTTATACTTTATCCTTTCTCAGGTCGTCACCTGGTGTGGACGTGCGAGACCCAGTCTCATGTGGTTTTTCTCGAAGTTCCAAACTTCTTTTACCTCTCATGCATCGCGTCGGCGTCACCATAAATTGTTGGAATTTATCTTTATATCAATGTTAGAATTTAATTTTAAACCAATGTAAACTCAAATTAATAATCTGACTCCAATTTGTGACTTTACCCAACTCTCACTCATCCAACAATATGCGCGCTCGTTCTGCAATAGAAAGGTATCAGGAAGCCGGCATTTTCACACACGAGTGGATTTATTCCTAACACACAAATCTACAACTTGAGTTTGGGTCCCTCTCAATACAGCTCTCTCTGTCTTCGCTGTTCAGCATTAATTTATAGACACAATATGCAAATGACACAATGACAAAGGCATCCTGGCATGATTCTATTGGCTATGTGTATGCTGCAGTTAACTTTAGCTTGCTTCTCTTGGTCTTTCTTCAAGTGGTGGCCCCTCCTGCTTGTGGCTGAAGGGTCCAGTTTCTTGTGCATCCCTTCCCCCTCGAGGTATCTGTCTGCGCCAGGCACCGACCTAAAAACTCCCAAACCTCACATTCTTTCACTTTCTTTTTCCAACTTCACCAGCCACACACACAGCATTCCACAGAATAACAGTGACACAAGATGCAGGACATCGAATAAAACTAGCCAGGTTTAAACTCTTCCACTCCTTTATTCCCTCTCATGACCTCAGACAACTGAGGTCATCACTCAAACCCATTATTTTATTGTTACACACGAGCTCAAGATCAAACAACGAAAAATTAGTAACAACTATAAATCAATAGAATGTGAGGTAAAGCTCAATAGAGAGTTAGTAAAAGACTAAAGATCAATAAAAATTAGTAAAAATTAAAAATCAATGGAAAACTAGTAAAACTTAAAAATCAATAGAAAATTAGTAAAACTTAAAAATCAATAGAAAATTAGTAAAACTTAAAAATCAATAGAAAATGTCATTCTAGTAGAAAATCCGTAGAAAATTTCATTTCCTCCTCATGGCCTCAGGTCGCTGAGGCCATCTTTCCATACTCACATCCTGGACTCCCAGAGGGCCACGCTACCTCCGCCTCCTGGGGGTCCTTTTGAGGGATCATCATGTACTGACCCCCCGGAGGGAGTGGCCCCAACGTGCGTTCTATTGTCTTAACAGTTAATGATCTGATACATGGAATACAGCAACATCCGCATAACACCATAATAGCGGCAAACACAGCGATAGAAATCAGTACTGATGCAATCAGGCTTTTATATTTACCAAAGATGTTTAACCAGTCAGAATACCAACTGGTGTCCACACCTGAGTGCTCCTTCATTTTGTTACTTAGCGTGCGCAGACCCTCCAATGCCTTGGTAAGGCGACCGTCAGGAGATGTATTGTTGGGAATCAGAGTACAACACTGATCCCCAAAAATACTACACACTCCTCCTCTTTCAGCCAACACCATATCTAAGCTTATTCTGTTCTGGAATGCCATAAGAGACGTGGCAGCCAATTGCTCATGCACTGCCTGGAGTGCTGAGGTGGTAAAATTCGCCAATCGTTGGACATTATAGTGGACATAATTAATCCGGTCCACATTTTTGTTTACTGTAACGAACAGGAAAAGACTCTCCCATCCTGCTGCAATTTGATCCACCAATTTATACTCGTCAGGGATCCCTCTTGGAACTCCAATTGCATCTATATACGTGGGATCTCCTGCATTCAACCATTCTTGCATGTCCCTTCTCTTCCTGTTAAGGAAGGGGATTCTTCCCCATTGTCCAACACCTTCCCACTCCATTTTGGCCAGATCTAAGGCTGTCACACTAACTGGCATGATCAGCGTTACCAGGGCGCACTTACCTGAGGCATTGGTGGGAAGCCTATCGTACAGCACTTTCTCTCCACACCACAGCCAAACATCATCACGAGCGAGAGGGATTCCTACTGGCAAAGACACATTTTCATTACACCATGACTCCTGGATATTTCCAATCCCAGGACCCGTCCCATTTAACTTTTAGGCAGGTGAACTTTTGTTTTGCAACTTGGGTGTCAAAAATAGGCTCTTTCTTTTTTATTCCCACATCATTCCATGGGTGTGTCCAATTAAAATTGTCACCCAAGTGTTCACCTGTGTCGGTTGTTTACATTTCAGATTTAGCAGTAGTTGTTGTGTCTGTGTCAGCGTCTTACCATCATCTCGCTCTGCTCCATACCATACCATTCCATTACATGCTCCTTTCGCTCCATCACTTCTGTCATCCCGCATCCTATGTTCAAACGCAAACATCGTCCACACAAAGCACACGCCAGCAGGTAAAATAGTCAATAAGTTAAACATTTGCATCGTCATCGTCTTTGTTCAGACTCGAAAGTGTCTGACTTTGATCCAATTCATGCCATCTACACATTCCCTCTCTTGACCTGCCCGTCCGGGCGGTCAACCTCTAAGCTCAACCTTGGCGGGCACAAATACTGGGGCCGGGCGCAACTGTGAGCTATGGTACCACTTTTGTCCTGTAGTTCCCAATTGGATGGCATGTGAGGTTCTAGCCAGAACTCTAAACTGTCCTTATCAGCGAGATTGAGTCCACCTCCGGGAAAGCACCCGGAGGTCGATGTACGGAGTGATGTCCGACTCCAGTGATGCTGAGTTCACTTAGTTCAAATATCTAACTGTGTTCCGAGATTACAAATTAAGCCTCGAGCTAACGCTCCAATTTCGACCGTTAATTGACAAATTTTAAAGCAACCCAAATGAAATAGTAACCAATTACGCTTAAAATAAAAAAATCCCAAAACTATAATAACACAGATACCGAATTAAACCTCTATTTTTTCTTTTTTTTTTTGTTTTTACGGGAAGAAAAGGTGCTCTACAAGACATAGACAGCTCCAAGACCGCCGCAGTCTTCACCTCCTATTGTCTCATGATTGGCTCAATCCACCTACAGGCTGTGCCCACACTGATTCTGTCAACTGGGGGAGGGGGTAGAGACAGTAAAAACATCGCGGAGCTGTGGAGCCGAGCCCCAACTCAGTCGGGCCCTGGGTCCACAACACCTCTAGCAGAGACACACACAGAACTACCATTTCCGAGCGACCCTTCCCTGGAAATTTTGAAATTTAGTAATGTTCCCAAAACCAAAGAATTTGTAGTCGGTGCTGATATATGATCTCCCGATTGTGCAACAACTATGGGGTCTAGACCTCTAGTATGATGACGCTCATCAATATTCAATGCGATTTGTGGCTCGGCGAAAGTAAACAATTCATACCATTTCCGCTGCTCAGGGACAAGGCACGCGTGCGAGGCAACGCCAGTAGACATAACAAATATATAATTCTAACGCAAGATGCACTCATGACTAAATTTGGATGAGTGCATTTTTGATAACCCAAATCATGTTTGTGATCACATGTACAATGTGATATGTCAATTGGTGAATTGAAAGGGTGGCGGTTGCTAAACCACTCAGACCAGAGCAAGAACAGGGCATACCCACTGCGGGAGGATGGGAACCAGGTTTCAGAGCTACCCTCAAATGTTTCAGTTCAGTTTAGCCACTGGGAAGGAAGAGAGCACGACATATGCTCCCTCCGACGGATGTGCAGAGTCAAGTTCAGTCCCATCCGGGAATGCCACTCGAATTCCAGTGTTCGTTCAGTCAATGGCAGTGACTCAGGCAATCTTGAGAGTCCACATGGCTCAGTGGGGGTTGCGGAAGGAGCTCATAGCTCGCCCCAATATCCAGCACCATCGAAAACTTGTCCATCCACCGTCCCCGGAATGCTAGGACCTGCTAGTCCTCGAATGCTGAAGCTCCGCTGCCCCCTGTCATGGAATGGGGTACGAGCGGGTTTGTGTCAAGTGCGTTGGGAGTGGGTAACGGTGGCGCCCCCTGCGCTGGTGGAGCTCTTTGTGACAGATATGGCACCGGAGGATGGCACATTCCAGAAAGTGGCTCGGCATGGACAGCTCATCACCCAGTGACCCCACACCCCGCAGCCAGAGCACACCCCACTCACAACCCCCGTCTGTAACCACCCATATCTCTGTTACTGCAATCCCAACCTCGTTGACTGGCCTGCTATGGACAGCAGCCAGTCTGCTGTGGCGCTGCGTCACCCGAACCTTGCCCAGAAGCAGCAGAAGTGGAAGGAGCAGCTGCCTCCTTTTTTCTTATCTCTCTTGGCCTTCTAAACCTGCAAGTACAACAATTTTAGTCACGCTCCTTAATCCAATCCCATATATTCCTTTTCTGATGTCGTGCAAAATTAGGTACAAAATGTGTTCTACTTAGGCCGATTAGCATTATTTCATTCATGGACTATTTCGCCTGATGTCTGCCACTGGAAGGTGCACGCCCTTGTGGACGGCCAACTGGAACAGCTGTGTAATGTCGACATTATTGGATGGGTCACTGCCGGAAGTCTCACTCCATTCATGTCTCGCCCTGGCCACATAGACCAGGCCTGTCTCCCTTTTCCCCACCTGAAAGACACAGCCACATCGACCCCAACGGGCCAGAAATATCTGATGCACGGCACAGCCAATCTCACCTGAGGTGTCCCCATTTAGCTGGTGACCATCATGCTGGTCAGCAGATCTGGCCTCGGCCTCAAGTGAGGACAGTTCCTCTTAAATAAATTTTGTCCCGCTTGTAACTCTGTATAAACCTCTCAGTCTGGTGTCTCCTTTGTAGGAGATTTCAACCAACGTGACCTCTTTACAACGTGTCGAATAAACCAATGTTGACCTTTCTGCTATCTTTACAGCTGTGAGAGCTGTTACTAACGCCTCCTTCCCCCTTGGGTAATTACAAATGTCTTATCTTCAAACTTCCTACAAGCACCCAGTATCCTGGCTTCACTCATTTTGTGCCCCTGCTGGGAGACAGAAAGATCCTTGTCACTCTAAATTTGCGCCTGTCTTTTGTTTTCCTAACACTTTTCACATATGGTCAACTAAAGTTGCTTCAACATCTATTTCCCATTTGTTCTTAAATTTGAGGTATTCTATAAGTTCTTCCAAACAGTGTTTCACAATGTCTTAGTCCTAAATACAATGAACTACGTTACAATGGAAAATATCAGAATAACATTCATACATCCAACATGAGACACGTGCTTGAGACCACTTCAGGGTCATTTTTGTCTGAAATATCTCCTCTACAACAACTTACCCTTGCGTTAAGTGAGTAATTTTCCATAAAAACAGTGCCACTAATTCGACATTAACTTCAAGTATCACTGCTGTGGTGCTGTATTATATGGAAAAGTCTAAACAATCCAAGAAAATTTTGCCCTATCCTGGACTGGGTGTGTGTTATCTAGTCGCGCATCCAATGTGAATATATCTTATATCTCCCTCCTTGTTGAGGAGAACCTCTGGGATGGTAGTGGTGAGGCGCTATTTGAAGCATTCTCTGGCCTTCTGGTCACACTGGTCACATGTCACCTCAAACCAGTGGAGATAACTGGAGGTGTGGCAATTGCCAGTGAGAAGAGACAAATTATCTTCCTTCCAAAACTTTCAGTTTTGCATAAATTTTGTGTAATAACGTCAATCAATCATTCACTTGATGCTTGAATTTAATTACTCCAATCTTTCTCCAAAAACAATTTCAAAATCAATACTCGGGAGTGCAATAGGGATTCAGGTTGATCAGGCCTGTCCACCCATCGCATCCTAAGTACTGTAAGGGCTTGCCGGTGACCTCAAACAATTTTCTGTCCTGAGGCCCGTCCCTACAACATTCACTCAAACCACATATGCATACAAACACTTTTCTTTCACACTGTCATTCACCAAACGATACTTTCCAATTCCACACAGAGACCCCTCCCTTGGCGCGTCCGCCTTGATTTCACTGAGATTTGTGCTGGCAGATCCATAATTTTGCCTTAATTTAGCCAGCGTATGCCAAAATTTACAACTGTGGGTCTCTGGATTTTCCCATTCACTCCCCGTGAAGTTGTTTCTCCTCTCCTGGACGCAGCTGACGAAACTGCACCTGTGACATCAAACAGCTCATAGATGCGAATGTTAGCAGTCTGGTATTTATGGAATGATGTCATATCCTCTAAAATTGTCATGTCAGCGTTCGCGTCGTACAGTCAAAAAAACATCTGTCTTCCACCTTTGTCACATTTAATACACATCAGTTAATAAATCATCTACAAAACTATTTAGTCCAACTTTAAATTTGGTAAACCAATCTCCAATGGCTAGATATTCCCCTTTCCAAAGATTTTCTTTCAACATGTTCATAGAATACTTCACTTAAAACTTATCCCAAAACCATAATCCCTTTGCTTAAAATTTAAATTTTAATAAGATTGTCGCCGCCCTGCTGTTCCTCAGGCATCCCCTGCATGTTTCAGTGTTTAACTTGTGTTCTAATTCCCTGCTAATTTGTATTTATTGTTAGGTTGAATACATATATTTTATCCCGTACCTTACTACACTAGCACTGTAAAAAAAACTGCTCCACACCTCAATGAGAGGCAGATGCCTGAAGATTAGATCAACGTCTGCAACATCGAGGGGGGTGCCGCGACACACCTCTGAAACAAAAGGACTGTGACCTTCTTACGAGAGCACCAAAAGGCATATCTTCCTTTTCAATCAGTTAACGACTGCCATTGATGCCTGTTTTTCCTCTTGTGTCTGAAATGTTTACATGTTCCTGCTGGTGCTTCCCCCCCCGGGGCCAGCACGGGCGTCTCCACACTCCCCTGCTGTTCTCCGCGCACCCTCTCTCTCATTATTCACAGCCTGTTCGATCAATTGTATGGTCGCTGGTGCCATCCGTGAATCGTTATCTTTTGCATCTCAAACCATTCTGCCCCCCCAATGTGACTACGGGGCCATTAATTGCGCCGTCGGAACGGGCGGCGGCTCAAACACATACTGTTGCGAGTCTGGCAACTGTGGATGAATGCCTCTCAGACATTCCGTCTTTTCTTCCACTTTTTCAATCACTTCATCCTCTTTCTCTGACTTCCTCCCCCTACTTGGGAACGAGCATCTAACTTCAAAGAGCTGTTAACTCTTTGTTAGAGCACACTCATGATTTTACGATTACACCTATACTCATTGCCTTCTGTAAAATCTTTCTCACTCTTATTTTTTTCCTTTAATTTTCCCAATTCACTGTAGCCTTACCAAAGCCACTCAAACAATCAAGGTATCAAATCACAAACTACAAAGTCAGGAACCACCTATGCTCTTGCAAAGGTTTCTCATGCTCTCAAAAGCTTCATTCAATTATGATTTCATAACACCAATCTTTTTTTCTTTGTGTCATTTCCATCTGTGCATTTCATTCCAGTTACTAATTACAGTTACCTTAATAGAAAGACCATCAACTAAAGTATGAAACATAAAATATTTATTTCTTCAATTCCTCCTTACAGCAGACCCTAATTCTTATCCTTTTCATTTGTTCAAGTCACACCTTCTTCAATCACCAAACTCTGTCATTCTCAATACTGCCTGTTTCACCATCCTCCTTTCAATGGAACATTAATTGTTCCTTTCTCTTTTCTACACATTCTGCATCTTTTTCACATTCCTTTTCTTTTCTTATTGAACTTCCAATCGCTACACTGACACAATTTCTTCTCTTTTCTCTAGCTTTCTTTCTTTCTCTTTTCGTATTTCATCCCTACTTCATGTTTTTCTTCTCTTTTTTTATGTTTCATTTTTATGAATTTATCCTTAATCTCCGTGCCACACCCGAGACCACTATCACACTTACTCTCCTTCGCCATCTTGAAATCCACTCGTGTGTGTCCCAACCACTTCTTACGCAGAACAATTTTAGCCTTCACATTCACACAGCTTCCACACAGACACGTAAATCCCAGATTTTAAACCGTGTCCCGATACGTAAATCCCAGATTTTATACCGTATCTTAACCACGAATAGTTCCAAACTATTCTAGTAGGTAAATCCCAGATTTCAGACCCTACTAACGTCCACACTGTTACACTTTTTATTATTATTTTTTTAACTATACTACTTTACTTTTGCGCCATTAATTATGCTAGAAGGTAAATCCCAGATTTTACACCCTAATAGCGTCCAACACTTTTACGCTTACTACGTTCCGCTCCTCCTTCCTCTTATAATTTAGCGTTGCCAATGTGCAGAATTTGAAAGGGTTCTGCTTACCTTGTTTCACTGTGGGCCCAAGAGGAAAGATGGTCGGATGTGTGGCTCTTTTATACTTTATCCTTTCTCAGGTCGTCACCTGGTGTGGACGTGCGAGACCCAGTCTCATGTGGTTTTTCTCGAAGTTCCAAACTTCTTTTACCTCTCATGCATCGCGTCGGCGTCACCATAAATTGTTGGAATTTATCTTTATATCAATGTTAGAATTTAATTTTAAACCAATGTAAACTCAAATTAATAATCTGACTCCAATTTGTGACTTTACCCAACTCTCACTCATCCAACAATATGCGCGCTCGTTCTGCAATAGAAAGGTATCAGGAAGCCGGCATTTTCACACACGAGTGGATTTATTCCTAACACACAAATCTACAACTTGAGTTTGGGTCCCTCTCAATACAGCTCTCTCTGTCTTCGCTGTTCAGCATTAATTTATAGACACAATATGCAAATGACACAATGACAAAGGCATCCTGGCATGATTCTATTGGCTATGTGTATGCTGCAGTTAACTTTAGCTTGCTTCTCTTGGTCTTTCTTCAAGTGGTGGCCCCTCCTGCTTGTGGCTGAAGGGTCCAGTTTCTTGTGCATCCCTTCCCCCTCGAGGTATCTGTCTGCGCCAGGCACCGACCTAAAAACTCCCAAACCTCACATTCTTTCACTTTCTTTTTCCAACTTCACCAGCCACACACACAGCATTCCACAGAATAACAGTGACACAAGATGCAGGACATCGAATAAAACTAGCCAGGTTTAAACTCTTCCACTCCTTTATTCCCTCTCATGACCTCAGACAACTGAGGTCATCACTCAAACCCATTATTTTATTGTTACACACGAGCTCAAGATCAAACAACGAAAAATTAGTAACAACTATAAATCAATAGAATGTGAGGTAAAGCTCAATAGAGAGTTAGTAAAAGACTAAAGATCAATAAAAATTAGTAAAAATTAAAAATCAATGGAAAACTAGTAAAACTTAAAAATCAATAGAAAATTAGTAAAACTTAAAAATCAATAGAAAATTAGTAAAACTTAAAAATCAATAGAAAATGTCATTCTAGTAGAAAATCCGTAGAAAATTTCATTTCCTCCTCATGGCCTCAGGTCGCTGAGGCCATCTTTCCATACTCACATCCTGGACTCCCAGAGGGCCACGCTACCTCCGCCTCCTGGGGGTCCTTTTGAGGGATCATCATGTACTGACCCCCCGGAGGGAGTGGCCCCAACGTGCGTTCTATTGTCTTAACAGTTAATGATCTGATACATGGAATACAGCAACATCCGCATAACACCATAATAGCGGCAAACACAGCGATAGAAATCAGTACTGATGCAATCAGGCTTTTATATTTACCAAAGATGTTTAACCAGTCAGAATACCAACTGGTGTCCACACCTGAGTGCTCCTTCATTTTGTTACTTAGCGTGCGCAGACCCTCCAATGCCTTGGTAAGGCGACCGTCAGGAGATGTATTGTTGGGAATCAGAGTACAACACTGATCCCCAAAAATACTACACACTCCTCCTCTTTCAGCCAACACCATATCTAAGCTTATTCTGTTCTGGAATGCCATAAGAGACGTGGCAGCCAATTGCTCATGCACTGCCTGGAGTGCTGAGGTGGTAAAATTCGCCAATCGTTGGACATTATAGTGGACATAATTAATCCGGTCCACATTTTTGTTTACTGTAACGAACAGGAAAAGACTCTCCCATCCTGCTGCAATTTGATCCACCAATTTATACTCGTCAGGGATCCCTCTTGGAACTCCAATTGCATCTATATACGTGGGATCTCCTGCATTCAACCATTCTTGCATGTCCCTTCTCTTCCTGTTAAGGAAGGGGATTCTTCCCCATTGTCCAACACCTTCCCACTCCATTTTGGCCAGATCTAAGGCTGTCACACTAACTGGCATGATCAGCGTTACCAGGGCGCACTTACCTGAGGCATTGGTGGGAAGCCTATCGTACAGCACTTTCTCTCCACACCACAGCCAAACATCATCACGAGCGAGAGGGATTCCTACTGGCAAAGACACATTTTCATTACACCATGACTCCTGGATATTTCCAATCCCAGGACCCGTCCCATTTAACTTTTAGGCAGGTGAACTTTTGTTTTGCAACTTGGGTGTCAAAAATAGGCTCTTTCTTTTTTATTCCCACATCATTCCATGGGTGTGTCCAATTAAAATTGTCACCCAAGTGTTCACCTGTGTCGGTTGTTTACATTTCAGATTTAGCAGTAGTTGTTGTGTCTGTGTCAGCGTCTTACCATCATCTCGCTCTGCTCCATACCATACCATTCCATTACATGCTCCTTTCGCTCCATCACTTCTGTCATCCCGCATCCTATGTTCAAACGCAAACATCGTCCACACAAAGCACACGCCAGCAGGTAAAATAGTCAATAAGTTAAACATTTGCATCGTCATCGTCTTTGTTCAGACTCGAAAGTGTCTGACTTTGATCCAATTCATGCCATCTACACATTCCCTCTCTTGACCTGCCCGTCCGGGCGGTCAACCTCTAAGCTCAACCTTGGCGGGCACAAATACTGGGGCCGGGCGCAACTGTGAGCTATGGTACCACTTTTGTCCTGTAGTTCCCAATTGGATGGCATGTGAGGTTCTAGCCAGAACTCTAAACTGTCCTTATCAGCGAGATTGAGTCCACCTCCGGGAAAGCACCCGGAGGTCGATGTACGGAGTGATGTCCGACTCCAGTGATGCTGAGTTCACTTAGTTCAAATATCTAACTGTGTTCCGAGATTACAAATTAAGCCTCGAGCTAACGCTCCAATTTCGACCGTTAATTGACAAATTTTAAAGCAACCCAAATGAAATAGTAACCAATTACGCTTAAAATAAAAAAATCCCAAAACTATAATAACACAGATACCGAATTAAACCTCTATTTTTTCTTTTTTTTTTTGTTTTTACGGGAAGAAAAGGTGCTCTACAAGACATAGACAGCTCCAAGACCGCTGCAGTCTTCACCTCCTATTGTCTCATGATTGGCTCAATCCACCTACAGGCTGTGCCCACATGATTCTGTCAACTGGGGGAGGGGGTAGAGACAGTAAAAAAATCGCGGAGCTGTGGAGCCGAGCCCCAAATCAGTCGGGCCCTGGGTCCACAACACCTCTATCAGAGACTCACACAGAACTACCATTTCCAAGCGACCCTTCCCTGGAAATTTTGAAATTTAGTAATGTTCCCAAAACCAAAGAATTTGTAGCCGGTGCTGAAATATGATCTCCCGATTGTGACGCAGAGTATTCAACAACTATGGGGTCTAGATCTCTAGTATGATGACGCGCATCAATATTCAATGCGATTTGTGGCTCGGCGAAAGTAAACAATTCATACCATTTCCGCTGTCCAGGGACAAGGCACGCGTGCGAGGCAACGCAGGTAGACATAACAAATATATAATTCTAACGCAAGATGCACTCATGACTAAATTTGGATGAGTGCATTTTTGATAAACCAAATCATGTTTGTGATCACATGTACAATGTGATATGTCAATCGGTGAATTGAAAGGGTGGCGGTTGCTAAACCACTCAGACCAGAGCAAGAACAGGGCATACCCACCGCGGGAGGATGGGAACCAGGTTTCAGAGCTGCCCTCAAATGTTTCAGTTCAGTTTAGCCACTGGGAAGGAAGAGAGCACGACATATGCTCCCACCGACGGATGTGCACAGTCAAGTTCAGTCCCATCCGGGAATGCCACTCGAATTCCAGTGTTCGTTCAGTCAATGGCAGTGACTCAGGCACTCTTGAGAGTCCACATGGCTCAGTGGGGGTTGCGGAAGGAGCTCATAGCTCGCCCCAATATCCAGCACCATCGAAAACTTGTCCATCCACCGTCCCCGGAATGCTAGGACCTGCTAGTCCTCGAACGCTGAAGCTCCGCGGCCCCCTGTCATGGAATGGGGTACGAGCGGGTTTGTGTCAAGTGCGTTGGGAGTGGGTAACGGTGGCGCCCCCTGCGCTGGTGGAGCTCTTTGTGACAGATATGGCACCGGAGGATGGCACATTCCAGAAAGTGGCTCTGCATGGACAGCTCATCACCCAGTGACCCCACACCCCGCAGCCAGAGCACACCCCACTCACAATCCCTGTCCATAACCACCCGTACCTCTGTTACTGCAATCCCAACCTCGTTGACCGGCCTGCTATGGACAGTGTTGGAATTTATCTTTAAATCAATGTTAGAATTTAATTTTAAACCAATGCAACCTCAAATTAGTAATCTGACTCCAATTCGCGCCCTTACCCAACTCTCACTCATCCAACAATATGCGCGCTCGTTCTGCAATAGAAAGGTATCAGGAAGCCGGCATTTTCACGCACGAATGGATTTATTCCCAATCACAGATTTACTACATATGCAACTAGATCTCGGATCCCTCTCAATACAAGTCTACACCTCTCGTGCCACCAACAGAACAGAACTTTTAGTTTTTCCAGTAGTCATTCATACTGTACAATATGTAAATGTAACAGAGACAAAGGCCTTCTGGCATGATTCTATTGGCTATGTGATGTTGCAGTTAACTTTAGCTTGCTCTCATTGGTCTTTCTCCTCCCGCCGAATCCCGTGGTGGCTCCTCCTGGTTGTGATCTTTCGATGGCTGCTCCTTCATCTCGTCTCGCTCCCTCCTTGCTGCTATCACCCTTTGTCCTGAAACATTCCACTCGTGCACGCTCTTGCAACCCCCATTCTGTTGCGCTCCACCAGTCACACCCCCACATACAGTTTCACACCCCCACATACAGGATGTCGCGACATACCATGAACTACGCCACGCTCCAACTCCTACATTCCTTTATTCCCTCTCATGACCTCAGACACCTGAGGTCATTACTTAAACACCTTATTTCATTGCTGCACACGAGCTCGACATCACTTGCCATAAAACTAAAACACATCAAACAATTAGTAAGAGAATAAAAATCAGTAGAAAATTTCATTCCAGTAGAAAATTAGTGAAGATTAGTACAAAAATGTCATTCCAATAGAAAATTAGTAGAAAAGTTCATTCCAGTAGAAAATTAGTAGAAAATGTCATTCCCTCCTTATGGCCTCAGGTCCCTGAGGCCATCTTTCCATACTCACATCCTGGACTCCCGGAGGGCCACGGCTACCCCCGCCTCCTGGGGGTCCTTTTGAGGGATCATCATGTACTGACCACCCGGAGGGGGTGGCCCCAACGTGCGTTCTATTGTCTTAACAGTCAATGATCTGATACATGGAATACAGCAACATCCGCATAACACCATAATAGCGGCAAACACTGCGATAGAAATCAGTACTGATGCAATCAGGCTTTTATATTTACCAAAGATGTTTAACCAGTCAGAATACCAACTGGTGTCCACACCTGAGTGCTCCTTCATTTTGTTACTTAGCGTGCGCAGGCCCTCCAATGCCTTGGTAAGGCGACCGTCAGGAGATGTATTGTTGGGAATCAGAGTACAACACTGATCCCCAAAAATACCACACACTCCTCCTCTTTCGGCCAACACCATATCTAAGCTTATTCTGTTCTGGAATGCCATAAGTGACGTGGCAGCCAATTGCTCATGCACTGCCTGGAGTGCTGAGGTGGTAAAATTCGCCAATCGTTGGACATTATAGTGGACATAATTAATCCGATCCACATTTTTGTTTACTGTAACAAACAGGAAAAGGCTCTCCCATCCTGCCGCAACTTGATCCACCAATTTATACTCGTCAGGGACCCCTCTTGGGACTCCAATTGCATCTATATATGTGGGATCCCCTGCATTCAACCATTCTTGCATGTCCCTTCTCTTCCTGTTAAGGAAGGGGATTCTCCCCCATAGTCCAACACCTTCCCACTCCATTCTGGCCAGATCTAAGGCTGTCACACTAACTGGCATGATCAGCGTTACCAGTGCGCACTTACCTGAGGCATTGGTGGGCAGTCTATCGTACAGTACTTTCGCTCCACACCACAGCCAAACATCAGCACGCGCGAGAGGGATTCCTGCTGGCACAGACACATTTTCACTACACCATGACTCCCGTATATTTCCAATCCCAGAGCCAGTCCCATTTAACTTTAGACAGGTGAAATTTTGTTTTGCAACTTGGGTATCAAAAATAGGCTTTTTCTTTTCCGTTCCTGTCAGTGGAAAAGTCAAGTCCAATTGGCTGCACTCTCCTTGAAGAGTCTTATTATACAGGAAACCCATGAGGCAAGTTTTCGATATGGCAGTTGCTGCCACAATTTTCAGAACTGGTCTTGCACCTAGGCACACCAGACAGTTCTCGTTAGTATTATTCGCTGCCTGCTCAGCCATCAGGAGCCAATTATTAGTGACCATCGAAATACCTGTGTGGATCATAAACCAGTCATCTATCGTCACCATAGTCTTTGCAGTCGCTCCCCCTGTAACAGTATACTTACTCATTAACGGTGCATCTCCTCTTTTCATAGTAGTATCTTCACAAATTATGATAGGAAAATATGGATCCTTTCCTGATGTGTACGCCCATAACAAGAATCCCCAGCATGACTTATTTACAATCATTATCTCCTGCTGTGGGTATGCAATAGATGTATTCCCCATTGCCACCTCTAGTTTCAACACTTCCCCCTCTTTGCTCAAAGTCACTTTATGCCTATAGTACTTACTTATCTCACTCTGAGGGGAACTCCAGTAATCACCTACCTGTGTTGTTATTAGCGCATCCCAACCGAATTTTGTCACATGCCCTGTCAAATACCACCAATATCGCGGAAACATAGCCCCCGTTACTTCAGACATTGCTATCCATGCTGAGGAGTACCATGCTTCTTGGAACCCTCTCAATGCTTTTATTGGCACCCTAATTTGGGTGGTTGTGTTCGGAGCCACTGTAAACCGCAACGAGTTATTATATGCCCACTTGACTATCCATGGCTGAAATCCCTTTTCAAATTGGTCCCAGTAATCTTGTCCTGTCTGTCTTTTCACTTTTCGGGTTAGTGGAGATTTCACAGGCCACTCTTGATGCTGATGCTGATAATTTCCTATCTTATAGACTACATCATTCCACGGGTGTGTCCAATTAAAAAGTGTCACCCAAGTGTTCACCTGTGACGGTTGTTTACATTTCAGATTTAGCAGTAGTTGTTGTGTCTGTGTCAGCATCTTACCACCATCTCGCTCTGCTTCATACCATACCGTTCCATTACAGGAATAGTACACCATCACTCGTTCTTCTCTCGCTCCATCACTCCTGTCATCCTGCATCATATGTTCAAACACATTCCATACAAGGCACACGCCGGCAAGCATAATAGTCAATACGGTTAAACGTTTGCATCGTTGTCGTCTTTGTTCCGTCACTTTTGGTTCCGACTTCGGTCCAATTCTCACCATAGTCACATTCCCTCTCTTGACCTGCCCATCCGGGCGGTCAACCTTCAAGCTCACCATTGGCAGGCACAAAGTCTGGGGCCGGACGCAATTGTGAGCGATGGTACCACTTCTGTCCTTTAGTTTCCAATTGGACGGCGTGTGAGGTTCGAGCCCGAACCCTAAATGGTCCTTTCCAGCGAGGTTCAGTCCACTTTCGGGAAAGCACCCGGAGGTAGACGTATGGTGTGATGTCCGACTTCAGTGATGCTGATGGCGAATCTGCAACCGCCTTGTTTGTAACCTGCGCAGACACACTAGATACAAGTGAATGAAGGTACTTCCAGTAAGCAGCGTGTGACAAATCAGGTGTCAGTACGTCAGCTTGCGGGACCAAGGTGGATGCAGGCCCTGGCATGAGGCGCCCGGTTAACAGTTCGAATGGCGCAAAACCTGTCATTTTGTGAACTGTTTGGCGGACGACCAACAGGGCCAGGGGCAAGGCTTGCAACCACGTCATCTTTGTCTGTGCCATGATCTTGGCCAATTTTTCTTTCAAATTCCTGTTAAACCGTTCTACTATGCCTTGACTTTGGGGGTGGTACACACACCCAAAGCGATGCTTCAGCCCCAACAGCGCCTCCACTTTAGCCATTGCTTTGTTGGTAAAATGTGTCCCATTATCAGATCTGATTAACGCAGGGAAACCATGTGTAGGAATATAATGGTTTACCAAAGCTTTAATGACCGATGCGGTGTCCTCCTTTGCACATGGATACGCCTCCGGCCAGCGTGAATAAGAATCCACAATGACCAGAAGGAACCGCTTCCCGTTGACCCTGTCAATCATGTCCGTGAAATCAATTACAATTTCTGCCCCAGGCCAGGCCACAGGGGAGAATGCCCCTGGCTTGGGTTTCAATGTCGGTCGTGCATTAAATGTTTGACATAATTCGCAAGCCGCCACAAACTGCCAGACCACTTCCTGTAACCTTGGATGCCACCACTGACGGAGTTTTGGAAGCATTGCCTGAGGCCCCACATGCGCCACTGTATGGGCCTCAGCCAACACTGAAGTCATGAGTCGTCCTTCAGGGAGGACTGGCTGGCCTCTGGGACCCACCCAGAGACCATCTGAACGCCTGACCACCTTTGATGCGATCCACATCGATTTTTGTTCCGGCGATGACTTACCTTGTGCGTCCATAATGTCCTCCAATGCGACCTCGGGCGCCTCTGGAGGATCCGGGGGTTCTCCATCCCAGACCATAGCCGGGGTTATTAACACCATTTCGCACTGCGGAGTGTACCCAGCCACTTCTTTCGCGAGGGCATCCGCCCTCCCATTACCTTTCGCCACCACGGTGTTGGCCTTTGAGTGTCCCGGGACCTTTACAATTGCCAATTCTCGGGGACCCTTAATTGCTTCATACAGTCGCTCCATCAATAGTCTATGGGCAATTTCTTTGCCTTTCGCTGTTAGCCAGCCATTGTGCAACCACCCCTTTAGGTCAATGTGAGCAGCCGACGCTGCATATGCCGAATCAGTGTATACAGTTAATTGTTGTCCTGGACACTGTTCCAAGGCCAACACCAGAGCCAACACCTCGGCCGCCTGGGCGGAGGGCTTTGTTGTCAATTTCTGAGCTGTCACCGGGAGGAATAAAGAACCTTTCCACTCCACCACAGCCGCAGCCGCGTGGAGTGTCCCCTCCTTGGCACGCCAACAGCACCCGTCCGTGAACATAACCCGTCCACCTTCCAATGGTTTTGCATACAAGTCCTCACGGACTTTTTGATCTTTTTGTACTTTTAGAGCGCACTCATGCGCCCCTTCTAGGAGGTGATTAGCCATGTTCACGCCCTCATGGACATATGTAACGTTCGGTGCGGTCAATGTTTTCATCATCCGTGTTTGTCTTAACGGTGTCAGTGTAAACGCCGCCGATGCTACGAAGGCAGACACCGCGTGGTCCGTCAGCACCTGGACGGGATATCCCATGACCACATGTGCCGTTTTCTGGAGGACCTTTGCCAGACCCGCTGCATACCTAACGCAGTCTGCTTGTTTCTGTTCCATTCCGTCTAACGGCACACTACAATACAATAACACCGCCCTGTTTGTCCCGTGTCTTTGATACAATGCCGCATTCACTGTTTTCCCACTACTTGCTACATCTAAGTGAAACACCTTAGTGTAATCTGGGGTCGCCAAAGCCGCTGCTGATGCCAATTCCTGAATTAGTTGCACAAACAATGCATCATCCTCTGGGGTCCACTGCAACGTGGCCTTCAAATTTCGGACCCCTTGTTGTTTGACCAGGGCCCGCAAGCCTCCTGTTTTATCCACATAACATGGGATGTAGGCTCGGCTATAGCCACACAATCCCAAGAAAGACAACATGTCCTGCACTGTTTCTGGACGTGGGTGTCGCAAGATGGAGCTGCGGTGACTCGGGGACATGGCCAACCCTGCTGGTGTGATGACCCGCCCCAGGAAAACCACAGACTTACGACAGCACTGTAACTTCTTCCTCGACACTTTGAAGCCCATATCAGCAAGCTTCAACAGCACTGCTCGTGTGGCTTCCACACACTGGTTGGATGTTTCGGCCGCAATGAGGAGATCATCCACATACTGCAGGAGCACTGAGCCTTTGGGTAGTTCACACGAAAATAACAGGTCCTTCAGGACTTGATTAAAAATTCCTGGCGAATTCTTGAAGCCCTGTGGGAGTCGTTTATACTGCAATTTCACCCCTTTATAAGAAAATGCAAACACGTGGCGTATTGACTCGGCCAGTGGTAAACAAAAATATGCATTTGCCAAATCAATTACTGTATACCATTGTTTCTGAGGATCCAGGGAGGACATGATGCGATGGGGGTCAGGAACTGGCAACACTGGAGTTAGAGTGATGTCATTCACTGGCCGCAAATCGTGGGCCATCCTCCATGTCACCCCGTCAGCCTTCTGGACCGGCCTCAGAGGTGTGTTCCAAGAGGACGCCGATGTTTCCAACACCCCCGCATCCCATAATCCTGCCACTGTGTCCTCCATACCTTTGTCTGCTTCCTTCGGCCAACGATATTGAGGACGGCGGACTGGAATGGAGCAAACAACTTCCAATTGGATTGGTTCTACCGTATGGCAAAAACCCACATCAAATGGACCCTGTGACCACAAGGTCTGTGGCATTTGATCCAACATTGCCTGTGCAGACTCATGGTCTGTCTGTTCCCGCCCATGATGGCGGTCCAGGAAGACCAATTCAAGGTCTGACTCATCTACCATTTTTGCCATTATCCTGTAACTTTTGGTTGCAGCCGAGTGCCACACATCTGGAATCTCAGTCATCACCCGATCACATTGTCGTGTTAATCGTTTCACCATGGGCCCCAATCTGCGGGGCTCGTTGCCTGGCGACACAGCCAGCGACACGTGAGGCCAACCCTCCTCACTCATTTGATACCAATGCTCCTGCTCTGGCGACAACTGTACGTATGCTGCCACCCCCTCGGGGCCCACAAAGATGCATGGTGAGTATAATGTCCAATCATCCCCCTCAATTTCTTCAAACGCATCTCTATATATGTCGTCTGATTCTCTATCATAATATAGAGTGCAGTGCAATGGGTCCAGTGGGGGGTGGTACGGTGCCAATGTCTGGATCCACGGTTTCCACAAGAGGTATGTGGAGTAGACACCTCCCCCAAGTGGAGTCTCAGGATCCAATCTAGCCCAGTAGATCCGTGCCGTTTCAGGGACTGTGGGGAGTGGTGCCATCAACCACTGACCCCGAGGTGTCACAGGCTGGAAGCATTCCAGTACCTGTCCGTCAGGAAATGTCACTGTAAGTCCTTTTGTGCCGCACAAGATCTGGGCCCTCAATGCTGACAACATGTCTCTGCCCATCAGATTGATGGGTGTGTCCATTGCATGAACATATGAATGATACAGTTTCTGTCCAGTGTTTGTGATTACTGTTTTCAGTGGTCGCGTAAAGGGCAGAGTCTGAGGACGTCCCGAGAAGCCAACCAACGTTGTAACTCGCTTTGACAACGCTGTACTTGGCAGTGGCATGTTGATTGATGAATGTGTTGCTCCTGTGTCCACCAACATCTGGACCGAAGTGTCCGCCACTGTCACCTGAAGCATTGGCTCTGCCTGGCCATTGCTTCCCGAGCTTCCCAGGCCCCCCTATTCGTCCGGGCCGTACCACGGGTCGGCTTGGTAATACTGACCCCGTGGATTCGGCTGTGGCCACGGGCGGGGCTGCTGCGGTCCCCCTTGGTGTGGTGGCCTTGCTTGCTGGTTCTGCTGCTCCACCCCTGTTGGTGGTGGGTCTCCATGACACTCACGTGCCCAGTGGTCAGGGGACCCGCATTTGTAGCAAGTCCCTGGAGCGAAGTCCTTCCGCCCCCGGCCTGGGGGGGTGCCACGACCACGCCCTCTGTCTCCGCCACGGAACCCTTGGCCTCGGCGCCATCCCGCCCCCACTGGAGTCTGATACATCTGTTTTTGTTTATCCTTTTCTCGTTTTGCCTCACCATGCAACTTTGCCAACTGTAGCTTTACCAAACTAGTCGCCAGAGCATCAGTTTCCTTCTGATCTTTAGTTGTTTTTTCCATGTAGATGCGGCAATGGTGTATCAAATGCCTTTTAAATCTCGGTTCCGGACAGATCAAAATGTCCGGGTCAAGTCTCAGAACCGCCTGCACCTCCTTTGGGAGGTCGTTCACCATCGCCGTCCTGAACATCATCTCAGCTTCAGGATAGCTGCCGGGGTGTTTACCTGTGGTTTCAATCCAATGCTCCAATGCCTGAGCATAATATTGCTCGGGAGCCACATCTATTCTGTAATTAAAATGTGTAGGCACCACATCCACTGGGGAGGGAAAGGCCGCCCTCAGCTCTCGGAACAATGCCTCTGAGATCTCAGCCAGGGGCGTCTCCCTCCCCAGCTGACGGGTGCCCGCTGCCCCCTCAATATTCTGCAATTGAATCAGGGAACAGGAACCCAAAATGGCTTGTCTAAAATCCCCCAATGCTACTCCCTGTCCTGACATGGCAGCTAAGAATTTAGTAATCCAGGCTCGTGCCCCTTTATGCAGAGGAGGCAATTTTTCCACCACTGCGGCCACATCCCGAAGCACCAAAGGCTCATAGTGGCGGCCAGCATGAGTCACCACTAAGGGTGCCATTGTGTGCGGCTGCTCCTGCTGTATCATCATTTTATTTTTACTTCGCGTATTATAGCCTCCACACTCCGCCCTATCCATGCTCGCCTCACTATCGCCCAGCCTCTCTCCTTCACTCAATGCTCTGAGCATCTGCCGCTGTTCACGTAACACCTCCTCGTCTTCCTCCTCACTCTGCCCTTCCTCCTCGCGGGGGTCAGCGTCGCTAGGCATTGCCTGCCCCCGCTTCCGTGCCCCCGTCATCACCTCCAACATCTCTCTTTCCTCACTCTGCACCCTTTGTCCTTCCAACAACTTACGCGCTGCCTCCTTCCTCATCAGCTTTGAAGTTCTCCCACTCCCCGCACTCGGGGTGCCCCCTCCTTCTGCTCGTGCCGCCCCCGGGGCCAGCACTGGTGACTCCACACTCCCCTGCTGTTCCCCGCGCATCCTCCTCCTCTCATTGTTCACAGCCTGTTCGATCAATTGTATGGTCGCCGGCGCCATTCGTGTATCATTATCGTCCACATCTAGAACCATTCTGCCTCCCAATGTGACTACAGGGGCCATCACTGGCGCCGTCGCATACGGCGGCGGTTCACACACATATTTTCGCGACTCTGCCAACTGTGGATAAATGCCTCTCAAGCATTCCGCCTTTTGTCCCTTTGTCTCAATCACATCACACTCTCTTTTCACCACTTTCACACTCTCTTCCTCTTTTATCGCCGCCAGCGCCGTTGCAATAATTGCCAATTGGTGAATGCCTCGTCTCTCTTTCTCCAATTCCTTCACTTCCTTCTCAAGTTTATAACGCTGTAGCCATCCAGCTTGGCTCTGATTCTCTTTCATATCTCGAATATCTGCCAACAGTCTGCTTTCCTTTTTCTGTAACTGCCGCGCTAACTTCAGCATGTCCCATGTTCCGGGCTCCCCGCAAAACAATTCATCCTTTTTTAATTTCAGAAACAACTTCCGACTCCGTTCTTTTTCCTTCTTAATTTTCTTACTTTCCATTCCACTACTCAACTGTAATTCCAGTTCAGCGTAATGACCCTTAATCTCCGACCAGACTTCATTCCGTTCGTCTGAAGTACCACACCCGAGATCATTATCACACATCCTCTCCTTCACCATTCTGAAATCCACTCGTGCGTGTCCCAACCACTTTTACGCAGAACAATTTTAGCCTTCACATTCACACAGCTTCCACACAGACACGTAAATCCCGGATTTTAAACCGTGTCCCGATACGTAAATCCCAGATTTTAAACCGTATCTTAACCACGAATAGTTCCAAACTATTCTAGTAGGTAAATCCCAGATTTTACACCCTACTTACGTCCACACTGTTACACTTACTTTTGCGCCAATAACTATACTCTTACACTAACTATACTCGTAGGTAAATCCCAGATTTTATACCCTACTATTACACTTTTACACTTTCATTTTTTTGAACTATACTACTTTACTTTTGCGCCATTAATTATGCAAGAAGGTAAATCCCAGATTTTACACCCTAATAGCGTCCAACACTTTTACGCTTACTACGTTCCGCTCCTCCTTCCTCTTATAATTTAGCGTTGCCAATGTGCAGAATTTGAAAGGGTTCTGCTTACCTTGTTTGACTGTGGGCCCAAGAGGAAAGACGGTCGGATGTGTGGCTCTTTTATCCTTTGTCAGGTCGTCACCTGGTGTGGACGTGGGAGTCCCGGTCTCCAGTGGTTTTCCTCGAAGTTCCAAACTTCTTTTACCTCTCATGCATCACGTCGGCGTCACCATATATTGTTGGAATTTATCTTTAAATCAATGTTAGAATTTAATTTTAAACCAATGCAACCTCAAATTAGTAATCTGACTCCAATTCGCGCCCTTACCCAACTCTCACTCATCCAACAATATGCGCGCTCGTTCTGCAATAGAAAGGTATCAGGAAGCCGGCATTTTCACGCACGAATGGATTTATTCCCAATCACAGATTTACTACATATGCAACTAGATCTCGGATCCCTCTCAATACAAGTCTACACCTCTCGTGCCACCAACAGAACAGAACTTTTAGTTTTTCCAGTAGTCATTCATACTGTACAATATGTAAATGTAACAGAGACAAAGGCCTTCTGGCATGATTCTATTGGCTATGTGATGTTGCAGTTAACTTTAGCTTGCTCTCATTGGTCTTTCTCCTCCCGCCGAATCCCGTGGTGGCTCCTCCTGGTTGTGATCTTTCGATGGCTGCTCCTTCATCTCGTCTCGCTCCCTCCTTGCTGCTATCACCCTTTGTCCTGAAACATTCCACTCGTGCACGCTCTTGCAACCCCCATTCTGTTGCGCTCCACCAGTCACACCCCCACATACAGTTTCACACCCCCACATACAGGATGTCGCGACATACCATGAACTACGCCACGCTCCAACTCCTACATTCCTTTAACAGCAGCCAGTCTGCTGTGGCGCTGCGTCACCCGAACCTTGCCCAGAAGCAGCAGAAGTGGAAGGAGCAGCTGCCTCCTTTTTTCTTATCTCTCTTGGCCTTCTAAACCTGCAAGTACAACAATTTTAGTCACGCTCCTTAATCCAATCCCATATATTCCTTTTCTGATGTCGTGCAAAGTTAGGTACAAAATGTGTTCTACTAGGCCGATTAGCATTTTTTCATTCATGGACTATTTCGCCTGATGTCTGCCACTGGAAGGTGCACGCCCTTGTGGACGGCCAACTGGAACAGCTGTGTAATGTCGACATTATTGGATGGGTCACTGCCGGAAGTCTCACTCCATTCATGTCTCGCCCTGGCCACATAGACCAGGCCTGTCTCCCCCTTCCCCACCCGAAAGACACAGCAACATCGACCCCAACGGGCCAGAAATATCTGATGCACGGCACAGCCAATCTCACCTGAGGTGTCCCCATTTAGCTGGTGACCATCATGCTGGTCAGCAGATCTGGCCTCGGCCTCAAGTGAGGATAGTTCCTCTGAAATAAATTTTGTCCCGCTTGTAACTCTGTATAAACCTCTTAGTCTGGTGTCTCCTTTGTAGGAGATTTCAACCAACGTGACCTCTTTACAACGTGTCGAATAAACCAATGTTGACCTTTCTGCTATCTTTACAGCTGTGAGAGCTGTCACTAACACTTCCTTCCCCCTTGGGTAATTACAAATGTCTTATCTTCAAACTTCCTACAAGCACCCAGTATCCTGGCTTCACTCATTTTGTGCCCCTGCTGGGAGACAGAAAGATCCTTGTCACTCTAAATTTGCGCCTGTCTTTTGTTTTCCTAACACTTTTCACATATGGTCAACTAAAGTTGCTTCAACATCTATTTCCCATTTGTTCTTAAATTTGAGGTATTCTATAAGTTCTTCCAAACAGTGTTTCACAATGTCTTAGTCCTAAATACAATGAACTACGTTACAATGGAAAATATCAGAATAACATTCATACATCCAACATGAGACACGTGCTTGAGACCACTTCAGGGTCATTTTTGTCTGAAATATCTCCTCTACAACAACTTACCCTTGCGTTAAGTGAGTAATTTTCCATAAAAACAGTGCCACTAATTCGACATTAACTTCAAGTATCACTGCTGTGGTGCTGTATTATATGGAAAAGTCTGAACAATCCAAGAAATGTTTGCCCTATCCTTGACTGGGCGTGTGTTATCTAGTCGCGCATCCAATGTGAATAATCATCAAACCTGTGGGGCACATGAACAGGCTAAAGCAACAACTATATTTTAATCTGTACCGTGGACCCTAAATTAGAATATCTCATTTCTCCCTCCTTGTTGAGGAGAACCTCCGGGATGGGCGTGGTGAGGCGCTATTTGAAGCATTCTCTGGCCTTCTGGTCACACTGGTCACATGTCACCTCAAACCTGTGGACAGAACTGGAGGTGTGGCAATTGCCAGTGAGAAGAGACAAATTATCTTCCTTCCAAAACTTTCAGTTTTGCATAAATTTTGTGTAATAACGTCAATCAATCATTCACTTGATGCTTGAATTTAATTACTCCAATCTTTCTCCAAAAACAATTTGAAAATCAATACTCGGGAGTGCAATAGGGATTCAGGTTGATCAGGCCTGTCCACCCATCGCATCCTAAGTACTGTAAGGGCTTGCCGGTGACCTCAAACAATTTTCTGTCCTGAGGCCCGTCCCTACAACATTCACTCAAACCACATATGCATACAAACACTTTTCTTTCACACTTTCATTCACCAAACAATACTTTCCAATTCCACACAGAGACCCCTCCCTTGGCGCGTCCGCCTTGATTTCACTGAGATTTGTGCTGGCAGATCCATAATTTTGCCTTAATTTAGCCAGCGTATGCCAAAATTTATAACTGTGGGTCTCTGGATTTTCCCATTCACTCCCCGTGAAGTTGTTTCTCCTCTCAAGGACGTAGCTGACGAAACTGCACCTGTGACATCAAACAGCTCATAGATGCGAATGTTAGCAGTCTGGTATTTATGGAATGATGTCATATCCTCTAAAATTGTCATGTCAGCGTTCGCGTCGTACAGTCAAAAAAAAACATCTGTCTTCCACCTTTGTCACATTTAATACACATCAGTTAATAAATCATCTACAAAACTATTTAGTCCAACTTTATATTTGGTAAACCAATCTCCAATGGCTAGATATTCCCCTTTCCAAAGATTTTCTTTCAACATGTTCATAGAATACTTCACTTAAAACTTATCCCAAAACCATAATCCCTTTGCTTAAAAATTTAAATTTTAATAAGATTGTCGCCGCCCTGCTGTTCCTCAGGCATCCCCTGCATGTTTCAGTGTTTAACTTGTGTTCTAATTCCCTGCTAATTTGTATTTATTGTTAGGTTGAATACATATATTTTATCCCGTACCTTACTACACTAGCACTGTAAAAAAAAACTGCTCCACACCTCAATGAGAGGCAGATGCCTGAAGATTAGATCAACGTCTGCAACATCGAGGGGGGGTGCCGAGACACACCTCTGAAACAAAAGGACTGTGACCTTCTTTCGAGAGCACCAAAAGGCATATCTTCCTTTTCAATCAGTTAACGACTGCCATTGATGCCTGTTTTTCCTCTTGTGTCTGAAATGTTTACATGTTCCTGCTGGTGCTCCCCCCCGGGGCCAGCACGGGCGTCTCCACACTCCTTCAGCTCTGTGCACCCTCTCGCTGCTAGCCCCCGCCCCCAATATTAAAAAATAAAACGGCAATAACCTTGACCGATTTCCCCAAACAACTTAATGTTGTGATGCATATTTCTAACGATAGAAAGTCGTTCTTAACAAAGCAAATGAGAGTAAGACGTGTACAAACCTGCTTTGTGTAGCACAACACGAGGCTGGTTGTTAACTTCGTCCAGCAGTTGAAGATGTTGCTCGTTCTCTTCTTTTATTCCACAAAGTTCCTCTTTGTACTTGGGTGTCGTTTTTTCACACATTTTCAAACGCCAATCCCAACAAATCCGCACTTGATCTCTGCTTGGGGATAACTCGTGTGCTTCTCTTTGTTCGACGAGACGAATTAAAGATGGCGTCGTTTTTCAAAGTTGCATTGAAAGGATTTCCTTCGAGAAAACCGCAGTCTGCTCTGCACTCATGCGGAAGAATAGGACACACCCCGCTGTGATATGATTGGCTCCTGGCTGCGTGGAGCACTGTCATTGTAAATGATGGCAACGAGGCTCTTGTCTTGTAACACGTTTTAATGGCGATACCACTCCAACAACTCCCCACTTGCATGAACAATCTCGCGAGACCCCTGCGAGACAATTGTGACACTCACTTACCGTAAAGATGCAACACAGTCGCAAAGACAAATTTAGCACCATTACATGACATCTCCCCTCATTTGTGTTATTTTCAATAACATCAAACAAGCACACATATTCCCCAACTGGGCTGCAAAATGCAAAAAAGTAAAGATGCCTCTCAGAAATCAAGTTAACCTGAAATATGCATCAATCAAACAAATCCCAACAGCATGAGAATTTTTTTCTTTTTCCATTTTTCCCATTTTTTTTTCTTTTCCTTTTCTCCCCAAAGACCATGAGTCTCATTCTCACAGGTCAAGCCTGTCGACTGGTTTGCACACCCGCCCAGAACAGGTCACCAACCGAGTAGGTGGGGAAGTCGAGGATGTCGACTCGCTCCGGCATACAGAACCGGTGTCGTCTATGCCGGTGTTGACAGGATGGACATCCGTCAGCTTGTAGTCTTCGGATGCCGCTGGGACTGACTGGGGAACTGGCCCAGGTTTGAGGTGACGGCGGTTCCGCCTCAGTTCTGCTCCTTGTGGTGTCCGGATGAGGAAAGACCTAGGTGTTGTGCACTCGCATGAAACCACAGCTGGCAAACACTATGACTTCTTGTGATCCAATTTGGAAAACACTTGGTCACCTGGATGTAAAGAAGGCAAAGTTCTGGCTCCATGGCGACGGTTGAAGTAGTGAGTCTGTTTAGCCTTTTCCTTCTTATCTGTCTCCTCCACATCTGTCCTGCTGGGCCACTTAGGTTTGAGGTTCTCCTCCAGCGTTGGAAGTGTCGTTCTATTTTTCCTCCCCATCCACAGCTCAGCTGGGCTGTAGCCTGTCGTGGAACAGGGAGTACCTCGATGACACATGAGAGCCATGACAGGGTCCTCCTGCTTCAGGATCCTTTTAGCTGTCTGCACTGCTCTTTCTGCATGTCCATTTCCTTTTGGATGATGAGGGCTGGACGTGTAGTGTTGGAAGCCGAGCTGTTTAGCGAACTGCTGGAATTCAGCACTTGTAAACTGGGGACCATTGTCACTCACTATCTCACTTGGAATGCCGAATCTAGGGAAAACGGTTTTCAAACTTTTATTATTTGTGCACTCGTTCTAGATGGAAGGTGTAATATTTCAATAAACCTTGAGTAGTAATCCGAGATTACAAGGTAGTTATGTTGTTTAAATTCACAGATGTCCATGGCTACTCTCTTCCAAGGTCGCTCCGGAAACGGTGTGGATAGGAGTGGCTCCTTTTGTTGACTTCTTCTCATTTCGTAGCACACTTGACATGATGCCACGAGCTTGCATATTTCCGATGAAAGTCCGGGCCACCACACGGATGAACCCGCTCTCTGTCTACATTTGATGAGGCCTTGATGTCCCTCATGAACTTTCTGAAGTACTTCCCCTCTCATTGATCGTGGCACAACAATCCTACACCCTCTCAGTATTAGGCCATCGTGCACTGACATATGCTCTAGCAACTACTGGCACTTTACTGATGTGCTCAGGCCATCCTCTCTCTATTAGTCTTGCAACACATTGAAGTTCGGGGTCAGCGGCTGTCACTACCCTAATTTCCTCCAACTTGCCTGTAGATGCCGGGATCCCTTCCACCACACTAGCCACATAACAGGCCACATCGCTATGCGTTTCGTTTACAGTGTTTGCGTTAGGTAGCGGGCTGCGTGACAGCGCGTCCGCAACAATCAGGGTTTTCCCAGGAGCATATTCTGCGATAGGGTTGAATCTCATTCGTATCATGAGAAGACGCTGGCAACGTAAAGGTACATTGTCCAAACTTCGATTGTTGATGAGAGGTACAAGTGGTTTGTGATCAGTTACCAACTTGAACTGTTCCAGTCCGTTAAGGTATCTGTCGAACTTCTCGCACGCCCAGACACCAGCCAATGCTTCCTTTTCTTATCTGTGCGTAGCGAGATTCTGCATCGCTTAGCCTTCGGGAGCAATAAGCTACGGGTTTCCAGTGATCTCCATGGAGTTGCAGTAACACACCACCCAGTCCATAACTGCTCGCATCAGCCGACACAGCAGTTGGCATCCCCACATTGTAGTAGGCAAGCGCCGGTGCAGTTGTTAGCAATTCCTTAATGTTCTCAAAAGCTGCTTGTTGAGCGTGACTCCAAGTCCAGACGGCATCATTCCTCAGGAGCTCATGCATTGGCTGACCCACCGTTGAGAGGTTTGGAATATACCTTCCTAGGTAATTGACCATTCCCAATATCCTCTTCAGCTCTTTCAAATCACCTGGTGGCGACAACTGCCGTATAGCTTCCACCTTCTCTGGGTCTGGCCGGATGCCAGACCTGTCGATGAGGTGTCCAAGGAATCGCACCTGGCTCTGTTGAATTGAACACTTATCTTTGTTGAGCTTCAGGTCAGCAGTGTTGATGCGTTGCATTACCTTCTCCAAGTTGTCGTCGTGCTCCTTCTCAGTAGCCCCGTACACCAGGATGTCATCCATGAAGACCTCAACCCCTTCAAGGCCCTGTAGAGTCTCCATCATCTTTCTCTGGAAGATCTCTGGTGTACTTGTAATTCCAAACGGGAGACGTTTAAAGTTGAAGCAGCCAAAACGAGTGATGAATGTTGTGAGCCTACAGCAGTCTGGATGGAGGGGTTTCTGGAAGAACCCGCTGGCTGCATCCAAGGAAGAAAAGACTGTAGCTCCGCTTAGTTTCGCTATGATGTCATCAGCTGTGGGCAAAATGTACCGTTCTCGTTTAACAGCCTCATTCAGCCTTTTGAGGTCGACACAGATGCGGGCTTTTCCTGTGCTTTTCTTCAGGACTGGCACCATGGGTGCACACCAGTCAGTGGGCTGCGTAACCCTCTCTATTATGCCATTTTGTTCCATCCTCTATAACTCTTCTTTCACCTTTTGCAGCATGGACAGAGGAACACGTCGCGCTGTGTGTACGGCTTATGGTTGAGCGTTGTCTTTTAATTGTATTCGCACCGGTTCAGACTGAGAAACAGTTTCTTTCCGAGAGCCATCTCCATTCTGAACTCTCACACACACACGAGAACACCCTTACCTTGCAGAACAGCATTGTGATGTGTTTTTATATACCCTATTCAGTACTGAATTCCTTTGCACTCTCTTATTTATTTATCTAATTTATATATTTGTCTGTATTATTGTTGTTTTGCACTGGAGAGGGGAGCCCTCTAATCTCGTTGCACACTTGAGTACAATGACAATAAAGGGATTTCTAATTCTAATTCTAATTTTCACAGACATTGGCAAGCTGAGGAGGTTATTCACCGTGCGACCACGAATAACATAAACTGCGAGAGGGTAGGTTTTGCCTTTATAGGTAACTGTGCTTTGGATCAGACCTAAGCACTGCAATTCACCACCTCGACTATCAAGTGGAATGTCAGCAGGCTGCAATTGTGTTTTGGGGCTGAGCGAGCGATAGGTCTGTTCGGAGATGACGTTCACGTCTCCCCCTGTGTCAATTTTAAATTCTGCTGGTGTAGATCCCAGCAACAACTTCACGGCCCATTGCTGTGAAGTCCCATTTGCTTTTCTCACTGACCCAAGGAAATACGGTTGCTGTTGCTCCGGTTGCTCTGTGACTTCACTCACCGCCGCTTTTTTATTCCTACACACTCTGCTCCAATGTCACACTTTGTTGCACGAGTTACATGTAGATTTCTTAGCAGGAAACATTTCATCCTTATTATTGCTTGGCTTTCCCACATTTTCCACATTGTCCATAACAGCTCTCCCTCTGCTTGAAGTGTTGCTTGGTACGCTTTTTAAACTTGTTGGTCACCTCATGTACCATCCCAGCTGCTTCTCCTTGCATGCTAATTTGGGACGTTACCTCCTCACACTGCCTGACCGTCTCAATCGTCCGCGCCAGTGTTAGGTCGTTCATCAGCTGCAGTTTACGTGAAACCTCCTTGTCCAATATTCCCACGACGATCCTGTCGTGAATGTTCTCCTCTCGGGTCGCGCCGAAGTAACAATGTTCGGAGAGCTCGTACAACACCCGAATGAAAGTCTCCGCCTTCTCGCCCGGCCGTTGTGCGCGCTGGTGGAAGCATGCGTGTTCATGTATCACATTCCGTCGTGGCACGAAATAGTCATCGAACTTGCAGAGTACTCGGTCAAAGTCATTTCTGTGTCCATCTTCGGCGAATGTAAACGACTTGTAGATGTTCTCGGACTCGCTACCCATGGCGTATATCAGGCTGCTCACCTGCACCGCGCCCTCTTCTCTGTCGAGTTTAGTGGCGGTCCTAAATCTCACAAATCGCTGCTTCCAGTCCGGCCACTCTCCTGGCTTATCAAAGGGGAAACCCGTCGGGGGATTAAACTTGGCCATTGTTTCGAGTTTACTTCTGTTAGGATATGTCACCAATTTTGTGTATTCATAATCATGTTTCATACACTATTTGTATCACTAATAACTGTATACACACAGACACTCATTTAGCACACATGAGCACAGCTTGAACACACACACACACACACACATTCGGTTTCAAGTTTCTGAATCTTCGAGCTGAAGTTTTAAACTGACTGTTGTGATTGGTTGTTTCCTGCCTGCCTGCTAGAATTCCAGAAGACAGCCCCCCTCTTTGTCTCTTTATGTCCGGAGGAGAGTCAGAGGAGGGGGTCAGATGAAGGGAGTGTGTGTTCGGCCTCCGGCTCTCTCTCTCTCACCAACTCGCAAATTGGAAAATAAAACTTTGCTTGATTGACTTTGGACATGCAGCCATCATTATTTAAATAATTCCCAGTGTAAAAAAGGCGTCAGGGCCGTTTTAAACCTGACATTTATTTGGTGGAGAATGCGGGCAGCCGCACTCGGACGGGCGTCGTCGTTGGATCTTTTGGACGCCATCGAATCTGACGTCAGCGCTTCAACATTGAGAAAGCGAGGCCTCCAAGTTCCTGCGACGGCGCACCGCCCGGATGCCGGTTGCCGATAGGACAAGGCTGATCCAGAGGAAATCAGGTACTGTTTTTCAAATTATTTTGTGCCACCATTTTAAAATTTAAAATATTAACACAATTCGTAAGGGGTGATTTATGTGGGTAAGACAGCGCGCGCAGAGGCCGGGCCTCGACCGTTTAGTCAGTACGGTAACAAAAACTGCATCGTGCTAGTCCAAGGAGTTATGTAAAAATAATCGGTAGCGAATTAGGCCATAACTCATTGGTAGCGAATTGACCATAACTCGTTGAAACTGAGCAAATTTTAGACACGGATAGCACGGTGAACAAATTGATTTGTTCCTCGGCGTCGATGGTAGCGAATTTGGCCATAAACTGAGCAAATTTTAGAGATTGATCCGCCTAGAGAAGGGAGACAAAGTTTCCGCGAAAATTAAAAGGTTCCCTCCGGTGTCGACAATGGAAAAGAGTGGCAATCAGGAGAAGGTCTTACTCACAATTTCACATTGAAATTCAGGGAATAATAAGGCATTATTTTCGGTGGTTTTTATTTGAAGTGTTTTGGGGGCTGTGCAGCTGTGTGTGTGTGAACAAAGGAACAAGGGTTGAGTCAGTGAGAAAGAGCGTGCGTGTGTGTGTGTGGGTTTGGAGAAGTAGCTGACCAGACAACAGCAAAAGAAGAGGTCTGGCTGGGCCAAGCCTGAAGGATCAGGTTTCAGGGTAGTGAGAGAAGAATTTGCAGAGAAGCTGAAGAAAAAAAAAAAAAAACCCACACACACACAACGTCAGATGTGGAATGATCGTTTTGCTTGTGGATGTTTGCGGAAAAACTGTTTGCAAAATGAATGAATGGTGTGATTGGGGATTACAAATACCATTTGGTATTTTATCCCATGTACTGCAGTAAGGGTAATAAACAGGACCAGTATTTGAGAATGACAGAGAAAGTTGTTGGCTGCCAGGATGGCCGAGTGGTCTAAGGCGCCGCGTTCAGGACCCAGTCTCCCCAGGAGGCCTGGGTTCGAATCTCGAATTTCCCCATTGTGGGACTAATAAAGGGCATCTTAAGAAGGTAAAGAAGGGGGAGGGGGGTTGCAACTGCCCCCTGTATCCTGAGAAACCCCCAAAAAAGACAGATAAACCAAAAAAGCGCTCACCACAATGTGCTGCGTGTATAAGTGGCAGTGTGCTTTTGTGGCAGAGGCTGCATTGGCCCTATAGGGCTGCACATACATAATTATGAGAGATATTAGTTGAATTAAAGGACTTATTATGGGCAAAAGATAAAGATGGATTGTGTTGCTGTTATTACTAACATGTTATTCTTGTTTGAAGTTGTTCAGTGTTGATAACTGTGTGTGTCGTTTTGTGGGCCCGTGTATATGTCTGTGTGTCTGTCTGTGTGTCTAAATATCAGGGAGAGTGATAAAAGTGGCTGGAATTATGCTAAAAGGATTGATGAAGTAGAGATAAAATGGAATCAAGGATTAGTAACCAACAAAAGGCTACTTATGAGTGACGAGATCTTATTGAGAAAAATAATTCCCAAATTTACAAAAGAAGTTAATAAAGAAGATGATTTGAGGAGATAAATTCATTTAAATTTGAAATTAAATAAAATAACTTATACAACGGGATAGGCTTAAAAGAAAAGAGAGAAATAGCCTGATGTGCGTTTTCTGAAAAATAAAAAAATTGAACCCAGATGCCTAGGATGGTTTAAAAAGATGAGTGAAGATAAGGAAGTTCATAAAAAAAAACAGGTTCCTGATAAAATTCAGTATTTAGACAAATGGATAGCTGAACATGGCTTTAATGGTCAGTTAAAAACACGAAAAATAGCCGCATTGCAGAAATCAATTCATAGCAAAGACAAAGAAAGACCCCAAAAAGATGAAGACAAATGGCTTTGAGGAAACAGAATATTGGATGAGGGTAGCCTTAAAAAGAGAAGAGGGTGACAAGAAACAGAAAAGATGAGACATTTGGGCAATACAAAGTGAGAATGACAGCTGTGTTTTAAAACCACAGCGGGCTGCAGGAAGATGGTGATGTGGATGGGGCATTTCAACAGCAGTTGAAGAATGCTTCACATGCAGGATCAAGAGAGGAAATTCATAAGTGGGTGAATAAACATAACATTTGCCTGCCAACAGGTACCCTGGAGGAGTATGTAAATCACGCCCTCCATGCTGAGAAGATAGAAAATAAAAAGAAACAGAGGTCTATAGACACTTTTTATCAAAATAAAGGTCAGAATGTCTTTTATCAAGGTGGAAGAGGCTGAGACAAGGATGCCTTCCCACCGGAGATGATATTTGTTACAATTGTGGCAGATCAGGACACTTTGCCAGAAACTGCCGTCAACCACACAGGAAGACCACACTAAAAGAAGGCCAGATAGCAAGAAATTGCCTTGAGAAGAAGCAGCCTTCAGCATGACTAAGTTTTTAAATGAAGAGGTTTTCCTAAATTTACAAAACATATTGGCTTTTGATTAAATGATTGAGTTGAAATAACCGTATTGGTAATGGGACACCAATTACCCTTTTTATGTGACATTGGTGCAGTTAGGATTGCTTATAATAAATCAATTTCAAATGACAGGGCAAGTGAGAAAGGGGCCATAGTCAGATTTGCAAGTGGAAAAATGGAACAGAGTAACAGAATTAGAACCTGTGTGGTTGAGGGACCCAGAAGGCCACTGAGTTGGTTGCATGAATTGAAATTAGTTTTATTTTTACAGAATAATGAGAGCCCAAGTTGTGGGGATGTGATTAATTTACAGAAAAAGTTTAGTGATGAGAGAATTTATACTTACATGATTCAATAGACAAGATATATCATTTTGATGATGGTTTTTACTTAATTGTATACTTGCGTCTCCTTCAGAAAGGGAGAAGTAGGTGTTATGAAATTTTAACAATTGGATGAAGCTTTTGAAAGTGAACATGAGGAATTTTTGCAAAAACATAGGTGTTTCTTGATTTTTTAAATTTTGATTCGAGACATTGGTAGGTTTGAGTGGTTGTGGAAAAACTACAGTGAATTTGGAAATTAGGAGCAGACTGTGGAGAGGCTCCTGTGAGGAGGAGGAAGAGAGAGAGTTCAGTGAGAGAAGGAGGATAGAAATTAGATTTTGCTTTTTGGTGAATTGAAGAAATAAATATTTTAGATTTCATATTCCAGTTGATGATGTTTATATTAAAGTAGGCCAGAGATGCAATGAAATGCAGAAATATAAATGATACAGGAAAAATTTGGCAAGGGCTATAATTTTCATTAAAGCAGAGAAGAAATTAGAAATTACAGATAACATTAATGTGTACTTGTCCACTTTAAGGTAGAGCTGGTTAAAGTGAAATAAGTCACAAGATTAGAAAATAGGAAATAAAATAGAATTAACAAGTTCACTTTTGTGATAAGAAATTTGTGATTAGGTGAAAAGGGGAAAAAGAGAATTACAGGCTTTTCAAATAAAACAACCTAATTTAAATTGGCCAACTTGTAAAATGGAAAAGAAGATTCTAAATTATGCACAAAAAGCTTGAACGTGTTGAGCAGAAGGAAGAAAAAGAGAAAACATTTAAAAAAAAAAAAAAAAAAAGAAGGAAGCAGAGAGTCTTGTGATAAACAATAACTTTTCAGGACGAAGAGAGAAGCAACAGAGGATCACATGGCGAAAGAAAAAAACTAACATAAAAAGTGTGTGTAGAAGGACTTCTACATCAACATGCGTTTTGCTTATTAAGCCGTGATACACTGACAATTGGACTTTAATATCAGAATCAATAAGCAAGGGCGAATTTAAACAAAAGTCAAAACTTTAAAAGGTCGCATTGTCAGTGATAAGCGGGAAGAAAAATAGTAATAAAACTTTGCCAGACCACTTTTGTGTAAACGCCTTCCTTGGGACTTTCATGACCTCCATTAAGTCCCTGACCTTTCATAGATAAAGTTGGAGCCCAAAGTCTCTCAGGGCTGTAATTTATGCGGCAGAGAAAGAGCCCAACAGGCTTAGGGTGAGTTTAAAACAACAGTATCATGGCCATAAAATGGGTTGTGTATGTTGGAACTTGTGGAGATACACTGCAAGATTGTATTTACAAAGCATCTTAATGCACTACCAAATTATTATTATAAGCCATTTGGGCAAACAGTGACTGCAAAAAAATGGCTTCATGGACTTGTGTTGCTGCAGAAACACAGGAAAGTGAACCCATTTGCATATTAGTCACAACAATTTGGATTTCGTGGCAGAGAACCACTTAAGAGTGTGATCAAGAGCTTTCACTGCTGCTTTAAGGAATGAAAAAATGACATTCCATCACACGACATTCACATTGCACGGCGATTTAATTGTAACATTACATTAATAAGGTGCGATGCATTTAAGCCCAGCGTCATTCTTTTTCCACGCACCATTTAGAAGGCGCCACACGACTGTGGAGCCGTCCAAATTTTCACCAAACCCAGGACTTGACTTTTTGACATTTTTTCCTCCCGACTGGAGGAGTTAAGACGTGTGAAGACATGAAGACCAGGTGCACCTTCCAGACTGATAAGAAAGTGTCTGATAACCAAGGTTGTAGGAAGAAATCACGCTGACTTTTATGCGATGGGAGTATTAGTAGTGTGATACCAACAGATAACTTGTAAAAGAGAGAAATTGTTAGGATAAGCAGGAAGAGCGTAGGCGGTTGTGAGCTAATTAAAATTTGGAGTTTCCCATCTTGTATGAGCTGTATGGTTACAATGGGAACTCACAGTCAAGATAACATGTTCTTGTGTTCTGTTGATTTTGGGCGAACGGGTGCTTTAAAAATCACAAAAGATAAAAGAAAAGTTGCGCATAAAGCACGTCTAAGTAAGTATTTGTAAATAAAAAAAAAATTATCTGAACAGAAAATGACACGATTACGATTGAATAAAGGCTGGAGCCAAGCCATAACCCCAGAGTCAACAAAGCACAAGAGGTTTAATGAAAGCACACACACACACACACACACACACACACACACACCCACACACGCACCCCCCCACACACACAGTAAATCAACTTGACAAGTTGATCTCAGGCCAGGGAAAAAGGCATCACTAATTGAACATGCACATGTGAGAACAAAGGTGCAAACATTGCTGAGGACAGGATCAGCAAATTGGCAGATGGCAAATCCTGGCTGCCTAATTCATTGATTAGAGGAATAAGATGATTGACACACGAGCAGATAGTCGTGTGTCAACAGGGGGAAGTATGATATGAAATTGTTCCCACATATAGACTTTTCAACAAAAAACTTTTTTTTTTAGACAAGGTGTTAGTTGTTTGGGTTGCAATATTGTTTGGTTATAATTAAAATGTTTTCAAAATGGATTAAGTTGTTTCCATCAACACATGCTGATGCTAAAAACGATTGGGAAAAGTGTTGTGTAATCAAATTATCCTGACATTTGGAATTTCAAGAAGTGATTTGAAGTGAAAATGATGCATTTTGTGAATGATGTTGTAACAAGTGGGACAGTTGTTAAAAAATGGACTCAAAGCGTCACTGTGCATACAGTCTGCAGGACTTGTGGAACGCACTAATTGAACTGTTATGGCCAGACTTATCAAGACAATGAAAAAAAAGAGACAATGGCCAGACTGTGTTTCAATCACAGCAATGAGGACAATGCCAGCCGAAGGAAGGACACTATCCCCTATAGACTCTCAGGTTCATCAGAACCACCAACGAAAAATATGTTTGACCGAAAAAGATCCAAAAGACGCCAATACTGGTCAAGTGTTGTTCTGATTTACAGAAATTACGTCCGTGTGGGAGACCAACTCTTCTTCAAGGTGTTGAAACGACTTCGTTGGGGGGAAGTGAATGCTGAGATGGCCCTCGCCAGATGATGGCGGTGACCCCGACGCAGCAAAGGTCGCGGGGCGTGGCAGCTGGATCCACCAGTTGCAGTACAAACTTCACCGGTTTCCAGCTAAAGGCCTAGCAACGCGAATCCCTCGAACAGGAGTCCACCTGAGTCACAATCTCGGACCACACGCACATCAGAACCACACCACCAGCCACAGATACGAATGTTGAAGCCACAGAATAAAAAGATTAGATATGGTTTGGAAATTAATGACGTACATAAAGAAATTTTAGCCTTGATTGAAGAACATAATTGCATTTAAAGTTTTAAAAATGAAACAATTATTGATATTATGACCACTATGAAGAATTTGAAAGACAATATATCGGGATAATTATGGTTTTCATTTTTGTTATGTGTAGACTGTTTTTGTTGCTTTATTTTTATGACAAAAATGATGATTAATTGCATGTTTGTTGTCCAAAAGTAACATTATAATCTGATTGATGTTGAGTATGACAAACTCGAACTGGACAATGACGGACTCGAACTGGACACTGAAACGTAAAAAGAATATGGACTTGTCGCTCAAGCCCCACACGTGCATACACATACACCACACACGAAGATCCGGGAGGTAAAGACGGCTGTCTCCTCCTACAGCGAGGCAAGGGGCCTGCATCAAGTCACCCCAGGGACAAGCTCTGCGTGGAGACAGTTTTGTTATTTTTCACTAGGCACATTGAAATGTATTTTTATATGTTTTATTCCCTGATGGTCATCAAATGATGAAGATCTCGTTCCACGTCGGAAGAGAGGAGAGGAATTTTTGTCCCTACTGAGGGTTTTTCGCCTCTCCACGGATGACCACACTGTTGTATGATTTCATAATGATGATCTGTCCTAAAGCCGTAGGGCCATGATTTTGAATTCACAACAGGGGGGAATGTTAGGATATGTCACCAATTTTGTGTATTCATAATCATGTTTCATACACTATTTGTATCACTAATAACTGTATACACACAGACACTCATTTAGCACACATGAGCACAGCTTGAACACACACACACACACACACATTCGGTTTCAAGTTTCTGAATCTTCGAGCTGAAGTTTTAAACTGACTGTTGTGATTGGTTGTTTCCTGCCTGCCTGCTAGAATTCCAGAAGACAGCCCCCCTCTTTGTCTCTTTATGTCCGGAGGAGAGTCAGAGGAGGGGGTCAGATGAAGGGAGTGTGGGAGGCCGAACAGGCCTGTTCGGCCTCCGGCTCTCTCTCTCTCACCAACTCGCAAATTGGAAAATAAAACTTTGCTTGATTGACTTTGGACATGCAGCCATCATTATTTAAATAATTCCCAGTGTAAAAAAGGCGTCAGGGCCGTTTTAAACCTGACAACTTCTGACACCATGTAAATGATGGCAACGAGGCTCTTGTCTTGTAACACGTTTTAATGGCGATACCACTCCAACAACTCCCCACTTGCATGAACAATCTCGCGAGACCCCTGCGAGACAATTGTGACACTCAGTTACCGTAAAGGTGCAACATAGTCGCAAATATAAATTTTGCACCATTACATGACACGCGCCTGCCTGAGAAGGTCAGCCTTGGACGTGGAACGTAGGAGCAAGGACAACCGATTCAACCTACATGACCCTTGACATAAAAAAACCTCCTATAAAATGTGAGGCTGGGCTGAGATCAGCGCGCCATTTTTCGACTGTGCTTGCCCGAGTGCAGTTTCTCGTGAGATTAAGAAAAAGCCGCCCAGATATCTGTCTTTGTACTATTTCCTGAACGCCAGAAATTGAAGAAACTAAAATATAGAAACTCTAATCAGTTGTTGTTGAGTCTTTATTTGACCCTATTCTTCTTGAGTACAAAAAACGAACACGCATTGGAGTAAGTTTGGCTTTTAAGGTTCATCAACTAAATGATTCTCAATTTCTCTGTGGCTCAACTCCAACAAACTCTCTCTGCGTGGGTTCCACAAAAAGAGCAACTCTTCCAGCTTCTCTCTCCTCTTCGGTACAAAGCAGTTTTACGCTTACAATGCAAACTATGCCCCAATTATTAACCAATCAGGAGTCGGAACCTTGGGCTGATTCTGATTGGCTGTTTACTGTCCAATCGCATCTTACAACAGTGCGACGTCCGGGAAGACTCAAACACAGTCGATAGAAGGGTCTACTGCATTCTAATATGCTGCCCTTATTGTTTTTGTAATAATTCAAAATATTTTTTTGTTTTCAAATATCATTGTTTGGTTCAATAACATTGTCCTTTGAGTTCTATATGCTTCTATAAACGTTTTTTGTTTGTTTTATTTATTTATTTATTTATTCTCATAAGCAAGCGCCACCACTCGGAGTTCTGCATTTGCGTCTTCGTCATGGCGCCATGGTAGTTTTTTTTCTAAAAATACATTTTAAAATATCCATATGCAAACAACTATGGTACATATTGGATACAAAATCTGCATAGTTGAACAAAACAATTAGGAAAGGAAGAAAAAAAAGAACAATTTGAGGATGAAGAATATATGAATAATATATTTATTTATGAGTGAAGGATTGTATTACGATTACTGGCATTATTTTAAACACATTCGGGACAGAATGTCGATTATTAAAGTTAGCAGGTTCATATTTACAGAGTATGTTAAACATTGATTAAACAAGAAGCAGTTATCAAATGAAGCTAGAGGCACCAGTCATGAGAATGACTGCGGTTGGAGTCCTGATGGTTACTGATCTATTATTATATTATCCTCATATGCTAAATTTAGAGTACTTAGTTTAAATGTGTGAACTTTATTGAAATTTTGGGTAGTGAGAACAAATTTGCACACATAGCATTTCCATGACTTGCATTCACATTCACAGCACTTCATGGTCAAAGATGACGAAGCACATTCTACACATTGGCTGTAGAGATGCAAACATATCAAATTGGGCACTGGAGGACGCACACAGACGCTATAAAAAACACATTCCGAAAGACATAACAATTGGAGATCGGAGCACATGCACATACACACGCACACATGCACACCGACAAGATTACAGAAGAATGCCAGCGGAGAGACGGAGGGATGGCCCGCTGGAGAAGGCCAGCCTTGGCGTGCCAGTCTTGGGGACCAGACGGGAATAAACTATCCAGACGATGACTAACCTGGGGAGGACCTTCCCTTGGACGTGGACCCGTGCTGTGGGAGGGAGCGAGGATGACTTATTCAACCTACATTACCCTTGACATAAAAAACTCCTATAAAAACTGAAGTTGGGATGAAAGATGGTGCGCATTTTTTGACTGTACTCGCGCGAATGCAGTTTTCTCGTGAGATTAAGAAAAAGCCGCCCAGATATCTGTCTTTGTACTATTTCCTGAACTCCAGAAATTGAAGAAACGAAATATAGGAACTCTAATCAGTTGTTGAGTCTTTATTTGACCCTTTTCTTCTTGAGTACAAAAAAACTAACACGCATTGGAGTAAGTTTGGCTTTTAAAGGTTGATTTACTAACTACTTCTCATTTCCACGGTGACTCAAGTCCAACATGACCCAAGGGATCTTTGGTAGACGAGTCGGCGTTGCAATGGCGTGGTGAGGGAGGCTGGAAAAGGAGCGCTTCCTGAATTTTCTGGAGGTCCGCACTGTGAGGGCGAAAGCAAAGGCAAGACAAGGGAAGTAGATCTTCAAAATACTTAATAGTGAGGACTGTAGTGTCAGCCGAGGTACCACTTTGAGAGCGGGAATCATCTGGCACCTGCATGATGGTCTGACTGGCTCTTAAACAGTGTTGATTTGAGGATCGCATGCACGTGCGAATGTGTGGCCTCCGGAAAGAGCCACGCCCATCCGGAAATGTGAAGCCCTACAAGACAGACAAGGTGGAGCACAGGAACCAGTCTCCGCCAAAATAAAACACCACAGGTAACCTCCTCAAATCATCTACTTCCTGTTTGCCCAAACAGTGCCTAAATGGTTGCAAAATGTGTGTAGTAATTATTGTGGGGCTATATTTGCAAGATTACATTATTAAAAAAAAATAATATTGTGAGAGAAATTGTCTTAATATTACAATTCTCAAGTTCATTACAGATTAATTGTCATGTTCTGTATTGGTTGCTTTTGGTTTAGTATTTAGTTTCATGTTTTGTCCTTATGATCCTGTGTCTTCTGTCCCGTCAAGTCGATTGTGTCCACCTGTGTTCGTTTACCCAAGCCCTTGTGTTAACCAATCAGGTCCTTCCAACCCTCTGTGTCTATTCCAGGTGCTCCTCGTTGTCTTGTTACTTTGTTAGTATTTAGTTCCCTGGTTGCTTTCATTTCTTGTTGGTCCATTGTCGCTTGTCCCTGTCGCTGTCGTAGTTGTCTGATGTTTATGTTCCTGGTTTCATACCTGTCTCGCAGTCAAGTTTAGTTTTGTCAAATCGTTATGTTTTGTTCGTGCCTGTTGTTTTATACTTTTTGATATTTTATTTTTTCCAAGTTCTAGGTTTGCCTTTTGTTTTTGTTTAATAAATACCCTTTAAGTTTCCCACTCTTCGCTTCCCTGCGTTTGGGTCCTCCTCAACCTCCAGCGCAACATGACAGAACCAACAACGGACCCAGCAGGAAGCACACGCCGACGAGTTCGCCGTCGCCGCTCTAGCTGGTACCCCCCTCAGCCTGCCGACCAACCCCAAACCCTTCACGTGCTTTTTATTCCACGCCTGTTTCTCCCTCTTCGGCTAGTTATGACTCACAGCACCCAGCCATTTCACCTCCCCACATTTTTGTAGATTCTGATTTTGAATACATTTACAACCTTCTAGACTCCCAGTGCGACACAGATTTTGTTAGGCCCAGTCAGTTTCCTACCCCCTATTAGTTTTTGTTACCGTTTTCTTTTGATTCCTTTGAGTCTAGCCCATCAGACCTTTACTTGGGCACACGTTTGGCCATCTATCCCGGACCTCCGCGGGGTGGTCAACGACGGTGCCCAAGTAAAGGAACTGCCACCAGTCATCGGAACACCCGCTTTTCACACCCTGAGGCACATTCTTCACAGCCACTTTGTTCACCTCGTCCACTATCATTTTCTGCACCTTGTCCCGTTCCACCCACATTTTGTAGATCACGTTCATCAGCACCTGTAGTCTCGGTCCCTCGTTCCCCTAAATCCCTATGGCGGCAGACTGATAGGGATGAGGCCCCCAGTGCCGTCTCCTCGGCAGCTGCAGTCTCCCGTTCCGGCTCCTCGACAGCTGCAGTCTCCCGTTCCGGCCCCTCGCCTGCTGCCGCCCCGAGTGCCAGCCCCTTGCCAGTTCCTCAAGCTCCTACTCCGGCGGTGCACGTTCTGTGCCACCCCCCCCTGAGTTGCCCAGGATCATTTATACATTTCAACAAACACAGCAAAGACATCCTACTACTCTCCTATTTGCTATGTGTCATCTGCAACTAACTTTAGCTTTCTCTTATTGGTTGTCTTCCCCGCAGGATGGCGTGTCGGCTCTTCCCATGTGCGCGCCAAGGCAGTTGTTTGTGCTCAACTGCCAATGAGCCACTGGATCTGTTATTCTGCTTTTGCGGTCGACCATTTTACCAATCTCACACAACAGCGCCTTGATGTCCTTGATGTCTGGAACATTCTGCGTCAGCACACCCAGTTCTCAGCAGTGCAGCTCGTCCTGTACAAAACATCTGCCACCTATGCATTTCACACAGCCTGTCCTGACCTTTTATTGTACGTTGAATTAATGCCCAGTCAGTAAATATCTTTATTGCATTAAACTGAATACATTTAACTTGTAGTCAATCGTATAAAATCCTTTATAGTCAAATGTATCAAATCCTTTACTATGCTGGCAGTTTACCAGGAAGGCACAAAACAGATGCACGTCTTGATCCGTTTTCGACAGGAAACCGTTTAGCTCGCATTTAACAGAAGTGTGACCCAAACATGTCTTGTAAGCTGAAACCGTTCGAACAACTGGAAGCGAGTGGACGGGTGTGATAAAGTCAAAGTGTTCATGTTTTTCCATTCTTCATGAGTTTGCATATTCAAATTGCTTTTGTTCCAGGCCCCAGGTTGGCAGGCGTGTTGACAGATAATAATCCTGCAAATGCAGGTAAAATGATGAGAACGGAGATCATTGTTGCCTTTTCAACGGATCTTGTCAGAATCACGAACTCATAGAAACTACGACACAACGCCACTTTACTGCAGCCTGTTGTGAAGATACAATCACATCGCTGGTACTGTGCTGTTCCTTTACTGCCCTCCGCTGTCGAAACACGCACATGTTTCAAATCAACCTGGAAAATGGATTTCCCTTCACATCAACCATCCCAAATGAACCGAACTGTGACCACATATTTCGTGGGTCACACTTTGCTGTGCTTCAATAAAACGCTGCACAGGAGTGGGAAAGCTTTTCTCTGGACCTTCTCACTGAGAGGTTTGGCGGACCACTCCTCGCAAGTGACAAAGACAATCTTGGCTGGTTGATTCAGTTGTACAGTCAGAGGCTAGTCCGGTTGTTTTGCAGAAACTTCTTTGACAGTTCCCAAATATGAATTTGAAAAACGTATTCAACTTAACTGCCTTTGAGAGAAACTGAGACGATTTGCGTTTCTCTGTCTTGTTCTTTTTATAGTTCAACTTCTAGTTCAGTTTTTCACCTTTTCACACAGCGTAATGAAGGCCAGTTGACCAAGTGGAACAAGTGATTTTATTGATTGTGGAAGGCAACGATTTCATAAGCACCATTTCTTCTCACACCTTTTCCATTAAGTACGATGAAAAAGACAACTGAAAAGCATAATGTTAAAAAATGTTGTTCCAGGCAAAGGCAATTTTATTCATAATGTTTGATGTAAACACCAAAACAAATCATCATCACTCAGACACATTGCTTCTTCTGACACTGATCACATTGGCTTAGTGTCAATAAAAGAGGTTTGCAAAATTAAATTTATATTTTATTCAAAATCACATTTACATCTTACCACAAAGAGTCAGTTCCTTCAGTTTTTTTGTCTTTTTTTTAAGCTTGAACGATCGCTGCAATTCTCACCAGCACAATTGTGTCTCTCAGCATTCTGTTGAGTGGAGAATTTTTTAGCACAAACGCTGCAACTGAATGGCTTTTCTCCACTGTGTGTTCTTGTGTGGATTGTTAAATTTTCCTTTCGAGAGAAACATTTACCACAAACCAAGCAGGAAAAAGGCTTTTCTCCACTGTGTGTTCTTGTGTGGCTTGTTAACTGTGAATTTTGAGAGAAGCTTTTACCACAAACTGAGCAGGAAGAAGGTTTTTCACCACTGTGTGTTCTTGTGTGAATTATTAAATGAGACCTTCGAGAGAAACTCTTGCCACAAACTGAGCAGGAAAAAGGTTTTTCACCACTGTGTGTTCTTGTGTGCCTTGTTAAATGACACTTTACAGAAAAGCTTTTGCCACAAACCGAGCAAGCAAAAGGTTTTTCACCACTGTGTGTTCTGGAGTGATTTACTAAATTAGACTTTTGAGAGAAACTTTTTCCGCAAACTGAGCAGGAAAAAGGTTTTTCACCACTGTGTATTCTTCTATGTGTTGTTAAATCTGGCTTTTGAGAGAAACTCTTGCCACAAACTGAGCAGGAAAAAGTTTTTTCTCCACTGTGTGTTCTTATGTGCCATTTTAAAGAGAATTTTGAAGTTAATGATTTCCCACAGTGAGAACATACCCAACTGTCAGTGTGACATGCCCTTTCACCTTTGGCTTGCCAATCATCAGCATCATCATCAGTATCATCATCATCGTCATGAGCATCTGATAATGTGTCCTCATTATGTGCTTGTGATGGCGCCCAGTGGTCGCCGTCACCTTCTGTTGTCACGTGATGACTTGAACTGCTGCTTGTAGGCTCCGCCCCTCTTTTGTCCTCACTCTCATCCTTGTTTTCAACTTCAGTCTTTATAGGGACAAAGTTCAGTGGTGACTTGTTGATCTCCTCCTCCTCCTTTTTGATGTGAGTCAAGTCTGGCTCCTCTTTCACAGAACGGAGATCGTTTTCACTGACGTCTGTAGGACACAGAAAGACAAATTTGGTTTGGTGAAGTCAAAGCTCATGCGGCGACTTTGTCTTATATTGTTTCTATCGTGCTACCTTGACTTGTGTCAGCTGCACACGGACCAATGCTTGGATGTGGTGAAACTATGCACATGTGCACAAAACTGTGCAGGGCCACCGGAGGTTCATTGACCGAGCCAGTACAAAGTTCATAAATAAGACGAATACGAACTTGATTTTTTAAAAAACGTAATAATTTGTGTTTTACTCACGAACATTGATCAACCTCCATTGATCTTATTGCCGCAGTGTGCAGTTTTTAGAGTCAGGTTGAATCATTCCATAAGGAATTGCTTGAACAAGATATGTCAGAGTGTTTGTCAAAAACGAGACAAGCCTTCATAAATGAATCACCCAGCCAAGATTGTCTTTGTCACTTGCAAGGAGCAGTCCGCCAAAGAGAAAAGCGTTCCCGCTCCTGTGCGGCGTTTTATTGAAGCACAGCAAAGCAATTTGAATATGCAAACTCATAAAGAATGGAAAAACATGAACACTTTGACTTCCGGTTCCGGCGCCGCGCGAGTGGCTGCCTGTTTACAGCAGCGTGGCTCACTATTGAGCCTTTTTCGTGTGTTTTTTCCCTTTATCCTTTTTTATTTTATTTTTACCTCACCTCAGCAATGGACATCCAACTTGCGGTGGTTTTACTGCTGTTGGGGGCTGTTTTTTGCGCGATCGTGTCCGGAGACGAAACTCGGAGCTACGGATCGATCGTGTACACAAGAGATCAGCTGTTAGCACTCCGTGCTAACCCCGCGTGTGCTCCCGGAGCGAGACCCGATATTCCCCGCGAGCTGAGGAGGAAGAGACGGGGATGCCGTGCGGGGGCTAAACGCCAGGCAAGGAGGAGACGATATCACCCCGTCCTCCCGTCCGTTATTATGGGGAATGTTCGATCCCTCCCCAACAAAATGGACGAGCTAACAGCGCTAACCCGGCACGAGAGGATTGTCCGGGAGGCTAGCTTGCTGGTGTTCACGGAGTCGTGGCTAACAGAGCTAACGCCGGACGCCGTCGTGGAATTGGACGGCTTCCAAATACTACGCGCGGACAGGACACTGGAGAGCGGTAAGAGAAAGGGGGGAGGGCTGGCTGTGTTTGTTAATGATAGATGGTGTAACCCTGGGCACATAACTGTTAAGGATCAACTTTGCAGTCGGGACATTGAGCTGATCGCTGTTAGCATGCGTCCGCTCTATTTACCGCGAGAGTTCAGTCATGTGATCGCGGTGGCGGCGTACGTGCCTCCCTCTGCTAACGGTGAGACAGCCTGTGATGTACTGAATGCAGCTGTGAGCAGGCTACAAACACAGCACCCAAATGCCTTGTTCCTTATCTCTGGTGACTTCAATCATGCTTCTCCTTCCTCCTCTCTGCCTTCATTCACACAATATGTAACATGCCAAACCAGAGACAATAAAATATTGGACCTCTTCTATGCCAACACCAAGGAGGCGTACACATCACTGACCCTCCCCTCGCTGGGCACAGATGATCACAACTTGGTTGCTCTCCTGCCTGTGTACAAACCTCTCGTCCGCAGGCAGCCAGCTGTGACAGGCACAGTTCAGAGATGGTCCGGAGAAGCCGAGGAGCCCTTGAAGGACTGTTTCAACACAACTGTGTGGGAGGTATTCAGCGAAGCTCACGGTGAGGACATTAATGGTCTAACAGACACAGTTACAGACTATATTAACTTCTGCATGGAGAACACCATTCCCACCAGGACTGTAAGATGTTTCTCCAACAACAAACCCTGGATCACACAGGACATTAAAGCTCTCCTGAAGGAGAAAAAGAGGGCTTTTGCGTCAGGTGACAAGGACGAGCTGAAGAGAGTGCAGCGTCAGCTGAGAAGGAGGATCCGAGAGGGGAAAAAGTCCTACAGGATGCGGATGGAAGAACAACTGCAGCGGAACAATGCCAGGGATGTCTGGAGGGGCCTGAAGACCATCTCAGGCCACGGACAAGCAGGTCAGACCCAGAAGGGTGGGGGGGGCTTCAGTGGGCAAATGAGTTTAACCTATTTTTCAATAGGTTTGATCAAATGTCTGACCCCGCTCAGGCTTCCCTGATGCAGCCCCCACCCACCCCTCCTGCCACTGCGAACAAGACCCTCTGTCCCCCTCTCTCGCCCCTCTCTCTCTCCACAGGCTCCAGTTCCCAGCCTCATCAGACAACCACCACTTCCTCCTGCTCAGCCTTGTTCCTCACAACATCTCAGGTGAAGAACCAGATGAGGAAGATGAAGGCGAGGAAGGCAGCAGGCCCAGATGGGATCAGCTCCCAGCTCCTCAAATCCTGCGCAGACCAGCTGTGTGGAATCGTCCAGCACATGTTCAACCTGAGCTTGAAGCTGGGCAGAGTCCCCCAGCTGTGGAAAACATCCTGCCTGGTTCCGGTTCCAAAGACACCCCATCCGAAGGAGCTCAACAACTTCAGACCAGTGGCGCTGACGTCTCATCTGATGAAGACCCTGGAGAGACTGGTCCTCGTCCATCTGCGCCCCCTGGTCAGCTCCTCAATGGACCCACTCCAGTTTGCATACCAGCCTGGCATCAGTGTGGATGATGCTATCATCTACCTGCTCCACACTTCATTCTCCCACCTGGAGAAGGCGGGGGGCACGGTGAGGATCATGTTCTTTGATTTCTCAAGTGCTTTCAACACCATCCAGCCCGCCTTATTGGGAGACAAGCTGGAGCAGGCGGGAGTGGCCCACCACCTCATCACATGGATCCACGACTACCTCACAAACCGGCCACAGTACGTGAGGACACAGGGCTGTGTGTCTGACGTGCTCCTCTGCAGCACGGGAGCGCCGCAGGGAACTGTTCTGGCTCCCTTCCTGTTCACCCTCTACACCTCGGACTAGAAATACAATTCCACAACCTGTCACCTGCAGAAGTTCTCTGATGACTCCGCGATTGTCGGCCTCATCACGGACGGTGACGATCGGGAGTACAGAGGGGTTACGCAGGGGTTCGTGGACTGGTGTCAGCAGAACCGCCTCCAAATCAACGCTGGGAAATCCAAAGAGCTGGTGGTGGATTTCCGCAAGCGTCGGCACTCTCCACCTGCACCAGTGAATATCCAGGGAACAGACGTTGAGAGGGTCTCAACTTACAAGTACCTGGGTGTTCATCTGAACAATAAACTGGACTGGAGCGACAACACAGACGCTCTCTATAGGAAGGGTCAGAGCAGACTCTTCCTACTCAGGCGGCTGAGGTCCTTTGGCGTTCGGGGAACACTCCTCAGGAACTTCTATGACTCTGTGGTTTCATCAGTCATCTTCTATGGAGTGGTCTCCTGGGCAGGAGGCATTTCGGGCCGGGACAAAAAGAGACTGGACAAACTAGTGAGGAGGGCCAGCTCTGTCCTGGGCTGCTCCCTGGACTCTGTGGGGGGCAGGAGGATGACGGCAAAACTGTCATCAATGCTGGACAAACCAGCCCACCCACTCAATGACACTCTGAGAACACTTTACAGCTCCTTCAGTGACAGACTTTTACACCCTCGCTGTACCAAAGAGAGATTTCGCCGCTCCTTCCTGCCGACTGCTGTCAGACTTTTTAACAAGAACATTGGGTCAGGCCTACAAACAGGAGGGCATTAGTGCAATTGTGCAGTCCTAGGATGCAATATTAACTACTACTGTACTTTCAGCCAAGGGTGTACTTAAACAACGACCAATGATGTATTTTGTTTACCATTACAGTATTCTTATTACAATACTTCTATCACTGTAGTATTTCTACCACTGCAGGATGTTCACTATTACAGTACTTTTATCATTGCAGTACTTTTACTATTACAGTACTTTTATCATTGCAGTATTTTCTATCATTGCAGTACTTTCCTGTCATTTCAGTACTCTCACCATTACAGTACTTTTATCATTGTAATATCTTTATCATTGCAGTATTTTCAATCATTCAGTAGTTTTTATCATTACAGTGTTTCCCCCTCTGTATAATGGACAGGCATTAGGAGTGTTTCCTTACACTAGATACGTTTATACTGTGTATATTTGCATGCTTTTTATGAATGTCTGCTGCTAATGTTACACATTAACGGCTACATTACGCCGCCGACTCTGTGTGATCTATATCTTTGCTGCTGTAACACTTCAAATTTCCCCATTGTGGGACTAATAAAGGACATCTTTATCTTTATTTACTGAGTTCCTATTAGGGCTGGGCGATAAACCGAAAATTTACCGTTACCGAAATTTATTAGAATGACCGACATCATTTTGCCCATGTCGGTAAATTCGGTGTCTAAAAAAAAAAAAAAAAAGTCTTTTCTGTCTGCGGCGATGCTCATGCCCCTTTAAGACGGCTCCAGCGCGTGTAGTCACGTGACTCCTCCCTTCTGAACAAGAATGTAAACAAGACGAGTTCGTAGCTGGCGATTCAAATCCTGAAGCGGCTGACACGGCTGCGGACGAAGGAACGTTAGTTGAAATTGTTCCTGTCGCACTTGTCCCGAAAATAAAGTGGACATCTGTCGTTTGGAAATGTTTTGGGTTCCATTAAGACGATGTTTAAGCAAAAAAACATGAACTACAAAGTGCATCGTAAGCACCTGAAACAGCGCGTCCAACCTTTTCTTTTTCACCACCCACAACACAACCATGCTGTTGACTTGGAGCTTGTGCTAAAAGTTCAAAGTGAGGAGCAAGTTTGGACAAGTGACAACAGCCCATAACGGAGGCGACACCATACGAGAGAACGTCTCAGAGGTGGACGCGATAGCCGAGCACATAGCTAAAGATAGAGCTCCTCTTGTTACAATGGAGCGGACAGGATTCAAACGCCTCATGAAAGTAGCCGACAAGAGGTACGAAAATATTTGTTGCAAACAGCACTTCCGACATGGACAACATCGGGACGGGAGCGGAGACATGTCGAGCATTTTGCATCCACATCCGACTTGTGGTCGAGTCGCAACATGGATCCCTGTTTGAGCCCGACTGTGCATTACATAGACGACAAGTGGCGACTGCGCACCGGAGTACTCGAGACGGCACATTTTCCTGATGAAGCACACTTGTTTATTTGGCACTGGCATTCCATTGACATTTTTTTCCATTTTATTTAGCATTTTGTTTACAGGCGACTAGCGCCTTTGCACCTGGCATTATTTAGATTGTTTACACGATACCTTTACACAAATCTAGGCCTTTGCAAATGGAATTACAGCATCTCGGCACAATATATTTACATAAAAAGATTTTGTGAGAGGTACCCTTTTTCTCCTGTTCTTTGTGACATTGTTCAAGTCACGCAAAGCAAGCTAGTTTGAATGTTTATTCAAATGATTTTTGTACTTCTATTTTTCATTGAAAGTAATGCGCACCAGTTGGTCAATAAAAAAAGCAGTTAATATGCATTTCCTGCATTTATTTTGATTTTGGTCCTCAGGGGGAATTTATCGCGCATTTATCGTTATCGAGGTAAAACTGCCTAATTTATCGCGATATTGATTTTAGGTCATATCGCCCAGCCCTAGTTCCTATCATATTTTTTTCATTTATTTATTTTTTCTAAATACTTTTTCTAATGTTCTTTCATAGTGCGGTTACTTTGACACATTTTAATGTCTTAATCATTATAGAGGCCTCTTGTTTAAACAATAATTGAAACTAACACAGGGACATTTTCCATGACCAATCAGCCAGCAGACCCACACGCACAAGCTCTCTTTAACGACCCCAAAAGCCCCGACCGCTTGGACACAGGCGCACAACACCCATTGTGAGTAAAAGCATCTCACCGAAAGTTCAGCCGGCCAGCTGTTGAACGCCTGCGCCCCAGCACCTTGAGACCCTCAATGGAGCAAAATGCAAAAAATGTGGTATATTTTGTTGTTGATGTGTGGGTCTGGCTCAGCTTCCCTCCGGACAAGTCGCCGAGCATGGCAGAATTGGTGATGGAAAAAGATTCTCTGACACAGTCATTTTGGTTAGAAAGAGATTTTATTCTCGTCACATGCTGATGTCAAAAGAAGTCTCCCCAAAAAGAAAAAAGGGAAAGGTGTCCCCTCTCTCCGGCCTTCCCTTCTTATCGGGAATGGCCACACCAGACATGAATATGCAAGGTTTGTATTACGATTGCTGGCATTATTTTAAACACTTACGGGACAGAAGGTCAATTATTTAATTTAGCCGGTTCATATTTACTGAATATGTTAAACATTGATTAAACAAAAAGCATTTATCAAATGAATGTAGAAGTACAGTGCATCGATAAGATTGACTGGGATTGTAGTCATGGTGTTCACTGATGCATTCATATGCTACATTTATACGACTTAGTTAAAATGTAAGACCTCAAAATTGCACACATAGTATTTTCACGACCCACACTCTCATTCAGAACAAACAGATTCAGTCTGCTCAGGTCAAACTGATGACAAACCAGATAGCACTTCATGGACAAATACGACAAAACACATTCTCCACATAGGCCATAGAAGATACAAACATCAAGTTGGGCAGGGGAGGAAGTCACAGGGACACTGTCAAGAACACCAAAAACATAATTTGATCTGTGAAAACATACACCACACAATCTGGACACTGACGAGATTACAGGGGAATGAGAGACGGAGAGACTGCCGCCTGCCTGAGAAGGTCAGCCTTGGACGTGGACTGGGGAGGGAGCAAGGACGACCGATTCAACCTACATGACCCTTGACATAAAAAACCTCCTAGAAAATGTGAGGCTGGGCTGAGATCAGCGCGCCATTTTTCGATTGTACTCGTCTGAGTTCAGTTTCTCGTCAGATTAAGAAAAAGTCGCCAAGATATCTGTCTTTGTACGATTCCCTGAACTCCAGAAATCGAAGAAACTAAAATATCGCAACCCTAATCAGCTGTTGTTGAGTCTTTATTTGGCCCTTTTCTTCTTGAGTACAAAAAACGAACACGCATTGGAGTAAGTTTGGCTTTGAAGATTCATTCACTAAATGTTTCTCATTTTCTCGGTGGCTCAACTCCAACAGTGGACAAACTTAATTTATTTCACACCATTTAAAAACCGGAATATGTAAAATGTTAAAAAATCAGTTCAAATTTTAAACTGGGGAAAAAAACATGGAGTTTACCCCCCACTAATGGTTATTCTTTGGCATCCATTTTCTGCACTGATTTCATTTGGCATAAACAAATGTTCAGCAAACCGGCAAGTAAAAGGCAATATTTAAAAATAAAGCGGCAATAACCTTGGACGCATTTCCCCAAACAACTTAATGTTGTGATGCATATTTCTAACGATAGAAAGTCGTTCTTTACAAAGCAAATGAGAGTAAAACGTGTACAAACCTGCTTTGTGTGGCACAACACGAAGCTGCTTGTAACCTTCGCCCAGCAGTTGAAGATGTTGCTCGTTCTCTTCTTTTATTCCACAAAGTTCTTCTTTGCACCTGGATGTCGTTCTAGCACACATTTTCAAATGATAATTCCAAAAAATCCGCACTTGGTCTTTGCTTGGCGATAACTCGTGTGCTTCTCTTTGTTCGACGAGATGAAAGAAAGTCCCACTGAAAGGATTTCCTGTTCCTCACGAAAGCGGAAGAACAGGCCACACCCCGCTGTGATTTGATTGGCTGCTGGCTTTGTGGAGCACTGTCACCAACTCACCGACAGATGTCACCATTTGCGATGCAAATCATCGTTATCTTCTAAACATAGAGAAAAACCCAAGATGCACATGAACAAACATATTAGTTCCCAAATATGAACTTGAGAGATGTATTGAATTTTACTTTTGTTGCTGGTTTTATTTATACATCTGACACCATGTTGTTGGTTGGATAGTATTCCAAATGTATTTCTCTATTATTAACAGTTGACATGATGAAGTGAAACTTTATGTCAACATGTTTGCCTTTTTACAGGGTTTTTCGCCAGCGACATGGTTGCGAATTTTAAATTAAAATACATCACTGTTTTATTCTCTAAATGTTAGAGTCTTAAAAAATGTTTTCAGTGTTTATAACTTAACTAACTTAAATATTTCATTATTCGTTTCAGTATTCATTAAACTACGGTGATTCATTATTTATTTCAAGATTCATTGAACTGTTTTAGTAATAATTTAGTATTCAATGTTTACTCGTTACTGTAGTTACTTTTTCAATATTTGTGTCACTATTTTGTTCAATCTTAATATTAATATTAATAAGGCTTTGGCCTTACAGCAAGCAAACCAACTTGGTGTCAGGCCTCAACCGCAGAGAGAAGAAAAATGGTCGTGGAGGAGGTGCGCCGCCAGGAAGAGGCTGAAAGGTCTGCAAAGGCTGTCTCGCTTGCCAAGCAGGGACAGTGGATGAGGTGGGAAGGCCTGGAGAAAAGAAAGCTTGGCTGGAGGGATCTCTGGGAGATGGAAGCTAGCAACATCAGCTTCATCATCAGAGCTACCAATGACTTGCTCCCATCCCCAAAAAACCTCCACCAGTGGTATGGCGAAGATCCAACCTGTGCCCTCTGCCCAACACCAGCAACTCTCAAACACATCCTGACTGGTTGTAAGACCAGCCTCACACAAGGCCGCTATACCTGGAGGCACAACCAGGTTCTCAAGAGCTTGGCAGCAGTGCTTGAAAGCAAGAGAATTACCATCAACTCCTTGCCCTTAAGAGCCACCACTACCATTACAGCACCAAAATTTGTCAGAGAGGGACAGAAAAAGCCCCACCATCCTTTTCTCAAGACAGAAGTTGGTCAGCTAACCAAAGGCCCGGGATTGGAAGATGCTGGTCGACATAGGTCAGCAACTAATCTTCCCAGCAGAGATTGCAGCCACCACCCTAAGGTCAGACTTAGTGCTGTGGTCCCCTTCACTGAAGGCTGTCTACATTGCAGAGCTGACAGTCCCGTGGGAAAATGCAGTTGAAGAGGCCTATGAGCGTAAGAAGTTGCGCTACACTGAACTGGCGGCGGACGCACAACAACGAGGGTGGAAAGCCAAGGTCTATCCCGTCGAAGTTGGATGCAGAGGGTTTGTGGCCTCATCAACCATCAAGCTGCTGAAAGACCTGGGCATCCATGGACAGGCTCTGCGGCACACAGTCAGATCACTCTCGAAAGCGGCTGAAAGAGGCAGCCAGTGGATCTGGATGAAGAGGAAGGACACCTCATGGGCTCATAGATCAGCAAAATGACCCCCGCACCCCCTCCCCATCCCACCACTAATCTCCGTCATCCCACTTGAGTACCCAGGGCAGAACCATCCACCACAGTTGATTGGGCATGGGGCACAAGCGCGGGCGTGATCAACCCGCCGCTGGCCACCATCGATGAGGGTGTCTAGTGATAAAGGCCGAAACACCCAGTGATTTGATGGAACACTACTGACGATGTGTCCCAAATTGACATCTCTCCCATCCCAACCATGAGACACAAGCCCCATGCCACTCTCAACAGCAAGCCTAACCTCATGCGAATACCATCTATCGGCACAATGGACAGTTTACCATCACGTGCAGTGTTTTATGATTCGATATATATATATATATATATATATATATTTTTATATATATATATATATATATATATATATATATAATTTTTGGGGGACGAAGAAATATATTTCAGAAATACGTGATTAAAGCGTGACATCATCAGAAGGCGCGAGGGCCACCGAAAAACCCTTTTTTATCTCATCTTTTGGCGGATCATATCAAATATAACGAACTAAGTGGTATCAACATTTTAGGCTCAGAGCTGACTATCACTCAGTTAGCAGACACGGGGAGGACATGCAAACTCCACAAAAGATGGCCGAAGCCGGGATCGAACCCGATAAGCTCCGGCCATCTTGTGTGGAGTTTGCATGTCCTCCCCGTGCCTGCGTGGGTTTCCTCCGGGTACTCCGGTTTCCTCCCACATTCGAAAAACATGCATGGCATGCCGATTGAACACTGTAAATTGCCCCTAGGTATGAGTGTGAGCGCGGATGGTTGTTCGTCTCTGTGTGCCCTGCAATTGGCTGGCAACCAGTTCAGGGTGTCCCCCGCCTACTGCCCGAAGATAGCTGGGATAGGCTCCAGCACTACCCCCACCACCCCCACCCCCGCGACCCTAGTGAGGAGAAGCGGTTCAGAAGATGGATGGATATATATATATATATATATATATATATATATATATCTGTATATATATATATATATATATATATATATAGATATATATTTAAAGACTGTACTCCCAGAGTTTCACCAGCATGTCAAGTGCCCGACGAGGGGAGACAACACTCTCGACCATGTGTACTCGAACATCAAGCACGCATACAGAGCCCTCCCACTCGCCCCCCTCGGCCAGTCAGACCACCTGTCCTTGCAGCTCGCACCTGCGTACACCCCTCTCAGGCGCAGATTCAGGCCTACCACAAAGACTGTGAAAACCTGGCGTGACGACGCCATGAGTGAATTACAGGACTGCTTTCATGACACAAACTGGGACCTCTTTGATCATCAGGACCTTGATGTCTACACGCATTGTGTACTGGACTACATCAAGTTCTGCATGGAAACTGTGTCCCAACAAAAGACTATACGGACCTTCCCAAATGCGAAGCCCTGGATGTCCAGCAGGGTTCGCGCTCTCCTCAAGGCCCGGGACGCTGCCTTCAGGTCAGGCGACAAAGCCCAGTACAGGGTGGCCCGTGCTGACCTGAGCAAAGGCATCAAGCTAGCCAAGGCAACCTACAAGGGGAGGCTGGAGGCCCACCTTGCCAGTAACAGACCACGGGAGGTGTGGCAGGGTCTACGGAGCATCACCAACTTCCGTGGCAGCAGCACGACCTCTGTAGACCCGAGTGCATCGCTGGCAGAGGAGCTTAACTGCTTCTTCGCTCGCTTTGACTCGCCCCAACCGTCACACCCCCGCACTTCAAGCTCCAACTCCCCCCCACTCATCGTAGAGGAACACGATGTGAGGCGCGCGCTCCTGGCGGTCAACCCCAGGAAAGCTACTGGACCCGACGGAATACCAGGCAAGGTCCTCAGAGCATGTGCCCACCAACTGTCACATGTTTTCTGCAGGATCTTCAACCGCTCCCTGGCTCAGGCAGTCATCCCCTCCTGCTTGAAAACTTCCACCATTATTCCTGTCCCCAAAAAGTCACCAGCCGTCCACCTGAATGACTACCGTCCTGTTGCTCTCACACCAGTCATTATGAAGTGCTTCGAGAGGCTGGTTCTCCAGCACATCAGGGACTGCCTTCCTCCCACTCTGGACCCCTACCAGTTTGCATACCGGGCTAACAGATCCACTGAGGACGCCATCGACACTGCTCTGCATGTTGTACTGGGCCACCTGGAACAACAGCAGAGCTATGCAAGGATGCTCTTTGTGGACTACAGCTCGGCATTCAACACGATCATCCCAGACATCCTCGTCGCCAAACTGGACACTCTCGGCCTCCCTGCCCTCACACGCATCTGGATTAAGGACTTTCTGACCAACAGACCCCAGACTGTGTTGCTCGGCCCCTACACGTCCTCCACCCTCATGCTGAGCACCGGTTCCCCCCAAGGATGCGTGCTGAGCCCTCTCCTGTACGCCCTCTACACCTACGACTGCAGCCCGGCCCACGGCAACAACACCATCGTCAAGTTTGCTGACGACACGACAGTGGTCAGTCTGATCTCGGAAGGTGACGAGACAGCCTACAGAGAGGAGGTAAAGAGACTGACAACTTGGTGCAAGGACAACAGACTGCACCTTAACTCTGCTAAAACAAAGGAGATTGTCGTCGACTTCAGGAGGAACAAGACGCTGCCACCCCCCCTCTGCATCGAAGGCGTGTGTGTAGAGAGGGTCCACACGTTCAAGTTCCTGGGAGTACAGATCTCCGATGACCTTTCTTGGAGTCACAACACCACAGCAGTGGTAAAGAAGGTCCGCCAACGTCTGCACTTCCTGAGAGTCCTCAGGAAATTCAACCTGGACAGGAAGCTGCTGCTGGCCTTCTACCACTCGTCCATCGAGAGCCTGCTGACGTACTGTGTCTCCACCTGGTACAGCGGCTGCACTGAGGCGGACAGAGTGAGGCTCCAGAGGACGGTCAAAACAGAGCAAAGGATTATTGGCTGCCCTCTCCCCTCACTGTCGGACATCAACACCGCCCGGTGCCTCAGAAGGGCTCTCAACATCGTCAAAGACAATACCCACCCAAACTCACACCTGTTCGACCTGTTGCCCTCTGGCAGGCGCTACAGATGCATCAAATCAAGGACCAATAGACTGAGAAACAGTTTCTTTCCGAGAGCCATCTCCATACTGAACTCTCACACACACACGAGACCACCCTAACCTCGCAAAACAGCATTGTGATGTGTTTCTATATGCCCTATTCAGTACTGAATTCCATTGCACTGTCTTATTTATTTATCTAATTTATATATTGTCTGTATTATTGTTGTATTGCACTGGAGAGGGGAGCCCTCTAATCTCGTTGCACACTTGAGTACAATGACAATAAAGGGATTTCTATTCTTTCTATTCTATTCTATATATATATATACATATATATATATATATATAAGTGGTGTCAGAAAAACGTGTTTAATCCAACACCCCTCTTTAACGGCGTCAATATTTTTAACGAGCGATTACGACCCATCTTGGCCTAATAAACAAAGTAGTCCTATGACGTAGCACTGACGCTTGCGAGACGGGAAAAAAAACATCAAGCACGCGAAATTTAGGACACGCCTGCATGGGCTTGCTGTGGGGATTTTTCGCCGGTTTATAGAACTAAAAGCATCATGGCGATTGGTAAAAATGACGCAAATTCAATTCTGAACGGCAATTTTTTTTTTAACTTACCTCATGGTGTCATTGATAAGAGCAAAGTCATTTATGTGTATTGCCATCGTGAACTGAACTCCTATCGCAGCACGTCCAGTTTAAAATACCATTTGATTGCCAAGTACACCGCTGATGCCAATTCTCCAGCCCCTTGTCAAACCCAGGCATCCATGGATAATTTGCAACTGAAACCGATGGATGGATCAACTAAATTGAGACTCACCAAAGCCATAGCGAAGTCGGTGGCCACTGCGTGTAAGCATCGTGGAGGACGAAGGTCTGTCTGAAATACTTCGCATTGCGTCTATCGATATCTTCATTGTAACCCTCATTCAAGATTTGCAGGAAGCGGGGAAGGCGGAAGCGGTCGCGCTCGCGCTCATCGTCAGGAGAACGTGATGATGTGACCTCATTATGTGCTTGTGACCCCCAGTGGTCTTCATCACCCTGTGATAACTTCAGCTGCTGCTTGGAGGCTCCGCCCCTTTGGCGCCCTTTGTTGTCCTCACTCTCACCCTTGTTTTCATCTTCAGTCTTTATAGGGACACAATTCAGTGGTGACTTGTTGATCTCCTCCTCCTCCTTTTTTATGTGAGTCAAGTCTGGCTCCTCTTTCACAGAACAGAGATAGTAGGATAGTAGGACACAAAAAGACAAAACACACATTTGGTTTGGTCAAGTCAAACCTCAGGCGGTGACTTAATTGTTTCTACACTGCTACCTTGACTTGTGCCTGCCTCACATAGAGCAATGCGTGCCACCCGGATTTGGACCGGTCCATGGGGTAGGGGGGAATTTCACCAAATTAAACCTCCCTTTCATAGCAGCACGGCAGTGATAATCGAGCATTTAAATACATAAACACCCAAAAAAGGCCAAAAAATGGACAAAGCTGCATAAGGGTGATTTTTTTTTTTTTTTTTTTTTACATATGCTTTAGGAATGTTTATATTTGAGAACGGTGTTTTTTTTGTGTCCACTGTGTGAAGGTTCATTTGTTCTGACATACCTTATGATTCTAGGATCTGGTTTTTAGGAGATGTTGATATGATTCATGTGGATTGTCACAAATGTAATTTGTTAGCCAGCACTGCTGGGAAAAAAATAGTACTCGTCAATTGGAAGTGTGAGAAGTCACCATCACAGAGTCACAGGTTGAATGAACTTTCTTCTTATTGTACGGCAGAAAATATTTTGTTTGGAGTTCGGAGGAAGCCCACAATCTTTGGAAAAATCTGGGGAAATTTCCTTTACATTATGCCAACGTTGTCTCCTACCGGGTAGCATTTCTGTACTTGACAGGGGTTGTTCAAATATTTTTGGTTTAGCGGTAATGTAGCATAATATTTATTTATTTATATTTTTCATCTTGACCCTTAGTTGGATTTTTATACTTGCAAAAAAGATGTTTGATTGGTTTGTGTGTATGCTGTTTTGATGTTAATAAAAGCTAAATAAAAAAAAGGCATTTTCCTCTAACAAATCGATGTGTTGATGCATATAGTTAACAATAGAAAGTTGTTCTTTACAAGCAACCAAACCTTGACCCAGAGAGTCTCAACAACTATAGGCCGGTTTCAAATCTTCCGTTTATTGCAAAAATTCTTGAAAAGGTCGTAGCGCAACAACTTAATGAATATATGACTGCTAATAATCAATTTGAACCTTTCCAATCGGGTTTTAGAGCCGACCACTCTACTGAGACGGCCCTTGCTAAAGTTACTAATGATCTTCTCATAGCTATGGACGCCGACACCTCATCAATATTACTCTTACTCGATCTTAGTGCCGCATTTGATACCGTTGATCATAACATATTATTAAAACGCCTTGAAACGTGTGTTGGTATTTCAGGTTCAGCGCTTTCTTGGTTTAATTCGTATCTGTCGGAGAGGACGCACCGTGTAATTCATGGCAATGCGACTTCGGATCTTTGTAAGATCACATGTGGAGTTCCGCAGGGATCGGTACTTGGACCTCTATTGTTTAGCATCTACATGCTACCGCTTGGTGATATTATACGGAAATATAACATTAGTTTTCATTGTTATGCTGATGATACGCAATTATCCATGCCGTTGGATATAACAAATCCACGTGATTGTGATAAATTAGAGGAATGTCTTGCCGAAATTAAACAATGGATGTCTTTCAATTTTTTGCGTCTTAACTCAGATAAAACCGAGATGCTCATCATTGGACCAGCGCGTCATCTGTACTTTTTCAAAGACACCACTCTGAGTATCGATAAATATAATATTGCCCAAAAGGATTCAACAAAAAATCTCGGTGTTATATTTGACGCAACTATGTCTTTTCAAATGCACATTAAAAATATTACTCGAACTGCGTTTTTTCATCTGCGTAACATTGCTAAAATTCGCCCAATTCTATCAACGTGTGACGCGGAAATCTTAATCCATGCGTTTGTTACGTCTCGCCTCGACTATTGTAACGCTTTGCTCTCGGGTCTCCCCATGTCGAGTATTAAAAGTCTGCAGTTAGTTCAAAATGCAGCAGCTAGACTCTTAACTAAGACGAGAAAGTTTGATCATATTACCCCGATATGAGCCAATTTGCATTGGCTTCCGGTCCACTTGAGATGTGATTTTAAAGTTCTGCTACTTGCTTTTAAAATATTGCACGGCTTAGCACCTTCCTATCTCGTTGACCTCGTGGTACCATATGTTCCGTCCCGAAACCTTCGCTCACAAAATGCTGGTCTTTTAGTGATCCCGCGAGCCAAAAAGAAGTCCGCAGGTTCTCGAGCGTTCTCTATTCGGGCACCAATGCTTTGGAATGCACTACCCTCAGATATTAGAGGCGCCACCTCAGTAGAAATGTTCAAAACACTATTAAAGACGCATTTATACTCTTGTGCATTTAGCTGAAATATTTGTTGGCCTGTTTACTGCCGCTTTTATTTTCTTTTGTTTTCTTTTCTGCCCCCTTTTCCCCCGGCTGGGGGATTAGGTGACGGTGACCCACTAGGAAGTTTAAGGCATTGACCAACTGGGCATGCACCTGTTCCAGTGATGTCGTCTTCTTGCAGCGCGACATTTGATCAATTTATTTATATACTTTAGCATCTAATTTAATTATTTGTTGGCCTGTTTACTGCCGCTTCTTCTCTTTTCTGCCCCCTCCTTCCCCTGCTTGGGAATTAGGTGATGGGGACATGCTTTGAAGATTACGGCACTGACGAACCGGGAAGGGACCTGCTCTGCCGAAGTCGTCTTCATGCAGCGCCTCTTCTGATTTCCTTATATTTCAGAACTTTGTTGAACTACTTGTTGGCCTGTTTACTGCTTCTGTTCTTTGTTTTTTTTTCTGTTCCCAATTCCCGGGCTTGGGAATTAGGTGATGGTGATTCACTTGGAAGTGGCTGTTCTGAATTTACACCAACTGACCGGTACAAGATCGAAGGCTCATCCTCGGATATGCTGCCATGGAGATTACGGCCCTGGATGAGGACCCACTCCACTGAAGTCATCTTCCTGCAGCACTTCTTTTGATTGACTCTCAGATTATTTCATCTAACATTGTATAGCATCATTTTATGTGTCAAATGTTGCCCAGTTGGCATCCATTGCAGCCTGGAAGGGGGATTCCCCCATCTGTGGTCCCTTCTCTAGGTTTCTCACTTTTCCCCTACTGAGGTTTTTGGAGTTTTTCCTTGCCCTCCTGGGGGTTAATATCAGTGGATGTCGATTGTGGTTATGTAAAGCCCTTTGAGACTGTCTCTGATTAAGGGCTATACAAATAAAATTGACTTGACGTGACGCATATGCATTCCCATCACGCTAGTCTTTGGGATTTCCCTCCAAAAGTCCCCCAGAGGGAGAGCAGATGCGTCTCCCCGTTGATACGACCAGTCTACTAGTGACCACCTTAAAATACTCTCATACCCTGGAAGGTCACTGACCTGGCGAGAGAATTGCCACCACCATAAACAATGCTCAGGCCTATTTTCTATCTCTTTTATTCAGAAAGTGAAATATTAAATGTATGTGAGGGGATATTTGAAGACTTTGAGTTTTGTTCAATGGACCATACCTATACGACCCAGCCAAACACACCGAGAAAACCAGCGCTGACTCCAGTCGCCATCATGTTGCCAACTCCTGACATACCAAAACCTTTGAGAGAAACTGAGCCGATTTGCGTTTCTCTTTCTGGTTCTTTTCATAGTTCAACTTCTAGTTTAGTTTTTCACCTTTTCACACTGCGTAATGAAGGCCAGTTGAGCAAGTGGAACAAGTGATTTTATTGATGACTGTGGAAGGTACCGATTTCATAAGCAGTTTCTTCTCACACCTTTTCCATTAAGTACGATTAAAAAGACAACTGAAAAGCATAACGTTAACAAATGTTATTCCAGGCAAAAGCAATTAATTTTATTTACATGTTTGAAGTAAACACACAAAAAAAAAAATCATCACTCAGACACAATGGTTCTTCTGGCAATGATCACATTGGCTTAGTGTCAATAAAAGAGCTATGCAAAACTAAATTTATCATATTTCATTCAAAATCACATTTACATCTTACCACAAAGAGTCAGTTCCTTCAGTTTTTTGTTTTCTTTTTTTAAGCTTCAAGGATCGCTGCTATTCTCACCAGCACAATCGTGTCTCTTAGCACTCCGTTTAGTGGAGAATTTTTTAGCACAAACGCTGCAACTGAATGGCTTGTCTCCACTGTGCGTTCTTGTGTGGATTCCTAAATTTGACTTTACAGAGAAGCTTTTGCCACAAACTGAGCAGGAAAAGGGTTTTTCTCCACTGTGTATTCTTCTATGTTTAGTTAAATCTTGCTTTTGAGAGAAACTCTTGCCACAAACTGAGCAGGAAAAAGGTTTTTCACCACTGTGTGTTCTTGTGTGTCTTGTTAAAGTTGACTTATTCAGGAAGCTTTGGCCACAAACTGAGCAGGGAAAAGGTTTTTCACCACTGTGTGTTCTTGTGTGTTCTGTTAAATATGTCTTTCTTGAGAAGCATTTTCCACAAAATGAGCAGGAAAAAGGTTTTTCACCACTGTGTGTTGTTGTGTGTTTTGTTAAACTTATCTTATGAGAGAAACTCTTGCCACAAACTGAGCAGGAAAAAGGTTTTTCTCCAGTGTGTGTTCTTGTGTGCCTTGTTAATTGTGCCTTTTGAGAGAAGCTTTTGCCACAAACTGAGCAGGAAAAAGGTTTTTCACCACTGTGTGTTCTTCTATGTTTTGTTAAAGTTGACTTATCAAAGAAGCTTCTGCCACAAACGGAGCAGGAAAAGGGTTTTTCTCCAGTGTGTATTCTTCTATGTTTAGTTAAATCTTGCTTTTGAGAGAAACTCTTGCCACAAACTGAGCAGGAAAAAGGTTTTTCACCACTGTGTGTTCTTGTGTGTCTTGTTAAAGTTGACTTATACAGGAAGCTTTGGCCACAAACTGAGCAGGAAAAAGTTTTTTCACCACTGTATGTTCTTGTGTGTTCTGTTAAATATGTCTTTCTTGAGAAGCATTTTCCACAAACTGAGCAGGAAAAAGGTTTTTCACCACTGTGTGTTGTTGTGTGTTTTGTTAAACTTATCTTATGAGAGAAACTCTTGCCACAAACTAAGCAGGAAAAATGTTTTTCTCCAGTGTGTGTTCTTGTGTGCCTTGTTAATTGTGCCTTTTGAGAGAAGCTTTTGCCACAAACTGAGCAGGAAAAAGGTTTTTCTCCAGTGTGTGTTCTTGTGTGCCTTACTAAAGACTTTGGAGAGAAGCATTTACTGCAAACTGAGCAAGAAAAAAGTTTTTCTCCACTGTGTGTTCTTGTGTGGTTTGTTAAATGCGACTTTTGAGAGAAACTCTTGCCACAAACTGAGCAGGAAAAGGGTTTTTCTCCAGTGTGTGTTTTTGTGTGCCCTTTTAAAGACAACTTTGAAGTTAATGAGTCTGTGTGACATGCCCTTTCACCTTTGGCTTGCCCATCATCATCATCATCATCATTTTCATCATCATCATAAGTATCATCATCGTGATGAGCATCTGATAATGTGTCCTCATTATGTACTTGTGATGGTCCCCATTGGTCTTCATCACCTTCTGTTGTCACGTGACTACTTGAGATGCTGCTTGGAGGCTCCGCCCCTCTGTTGTCCTCACTCTCATCCTTGTTTTCATCTTCAGTCTTGATTGGGACACCGTTCACTGGTGACTTGTTGATCTCCTCCTCCTCCTCCTCCTTTTTGATGTGAGTCAAGTCTGGCTCCTCTTTCACAGAACAGAGATTGTATTCACTGACGTCTGTCGGACACAAAAAGACAAACACACATTTGGTTTGGTCAAGTCAAAGCTCATGCGGTGACTTTGTCTTATATTGTTTCTACTGTGCTACCTTGACTTGTGCCTGCCGCATTAATGTTGTGATGCATGCAATGCGTGCGACCCCAACTTGGACCGGACTATGGGGGCATTTTACAAAATTACGTCCGACGATGTAAACCTCCTTTTAGCAGCACAACAGTGATAAACGAGCATTTAAAAAGGAAGCACGTTGCGGCTGATGCCCTATTTCATTCCTGACATAGTCACAGACGTTTCTGGAAGCGAGCTGAAGTTAGCACACACAGGCTATTGTGTGCGTCTGATGGAACACCTGTTGTGGGACCCTAACATATTGATGCAGACCACTGGGGGCCATCGCAACATAATGTCATTGATAAAATAGGAATCCTTCAAGTGAAATATGTTTACAAGTATTTCATTTTGCATTTAGAGATAGTTTCATCGTGGGTACTTTTTGCTTCCATTATAATCTGGATCCGTAAAAGAATTAAAGGGGCCCTGGAATCAGAGTGGCTATTTATTGCATGATTTACGTTTGTTTGTTTTTTTTTTTTTACCCAAAATGACATTTATCCTGCTAGTACATTCCGACATTCCCCTTTTTTTAAATAAAATTTCTGTTTCGCAATCAAATTTAAAACAAAATTATGTTTGAAGAGACAAAATCCCTTCACATAAGCATTAAGCAACAACACTTTCACTCTGACTTTCATGTTGACATATTTGAATAATGACTGTTTATATTAAAGTTATCCAATACATATTCAAATTAGACTAAGATACACCATAATATTTTAAGAGTTCACTAAATTATTTTGGAACTGCAATGATGCTTAACTGCCAAAGGGTGTCAGGAATGAGTAACAAAGTAACACAACACCTCCCACTGTTCCGTCATCGTTGTCTTTTGCATAAATTATCAAGAACTATTAGTTGCAGTCGAGATGCAAACCACCTGGGCCACAGGAACTTTATTACCAGGAACTAAATGTTCCTGGACTTGTTGGTGGAAAAGGGGGTTGTGACGTTCTCCCTTTTTAAGCCCATAGTAAGCCAAAGATGCAGATGCATTCCTTGCAGCATGCGCTTGTTCACTGATGAGATCCGTGCAACCCTGGATGGATGCATTAAATGTATTTTAAATGTTTGGATGAAGTGAAACTATGCACACGTGCACAAAACAGTGCAGAGCCACCCGAGGTTCATTGACTCTCATTCGACGAAGCCAGTACAAAGTTAATAAATAAATAAGACCAATACGTACTTGATTTTTTTTTTAAAAACGTAATATTTATTTAATTTATCCACTAAAATTGATCAACCGCCATTGATGTTTTCGCCGCAGTGTGCACATTTTTTAGAGTCGGGCAGAATTCCTTCCGTAAGGAATTGCTTGAACAAGATATCAAAACCAGAAAATGTAAAATGTTAAACGAGTTCAAATTTTATCCTGGGAAAAACATGGAGTTCACCCCTCACTATTGGTTATTCTTTGGCATATATTTTCTGCACTGATTACATTTGACATAAAAAATTGCTCAGCAGACCTGCAAGTAAAAGGCAATATTTAAAAATAAAACGGCAATAACCTTGAACGATTTCCCCAAACAACTTAATGTTGTGATGCATATTTCTAATGAAAGAAAGTCGTTCGAAACAAAGCAAATGAGAGTAAGACGTGTACAAACCTGCTTTGAGTGGCACAACACGAGGCTGTTTGCAAACTTCGTCCAGCAGTTGATGATGTTGCTCGTTCTCTTCTTTTATTCCACAAAGTTCCTCTTTGTACTTGGGTGTCGTTATTTCACACATTTTCAAATGATAATTCCAAAAAATCCGCACTCGATCTCTGCTTGGCGATGAGTCATGTGCCTCTTTTCGTTAGCGGCTAGCTAGCTAACAAGCTAAGCTAACTACGCCGAAAAGCATCAACGCGCGAAGATGAGGTTATCGGGACACAAAGACTTAATGAATTATGTCGTAGTCCTTTAGAGTAGCACTGGACATCCTTTGAGAAAATTACAGTCAGTTCCACACTAAATCAGAAGAATTTAGCGGTGGGTGTTTTTGTTCCGGTGTGGACGGGTCGGTGGATGTGGTCGAGGTCCTTCGGAAGCTGCGCGCTTGCTAATGACGTCATGCTTTAGCACGTATTTTTCAAATATATTTCTTTGCCTCTGTGTTTGTTTTAACACCTGGCTGTTCTCTTTTAATATATATTCTATGTAATATTTTAATTCGGTTGATAAAAAAATGTAACAAAATAATTAAAATAACGCCACAAAAGCGAGTCAGCTCCGACGTCACTTCCTCCCTATGCCCGGAGAAGCCGCTGCTGGAACAGCAGTGGGAAGGTTACGTTTCTCCTACGGAACGAAGCAACAATGCTGTGGTTCAATCGGGCTGCAAGATTGTATGGATATAATGTCTGCATATACTAGCAGTGCTTCTCAATTATTTCACGCCCGCCCCTACCAAGAAGAAAAAGATTCGCGCCCCCCCACCACCAATTTTTTTTCTGTCTTTGTATATTGAGATTAGATTGTCAATAAAATATCCCTTAACTAACCTACATTGATAAGAAATATAGTTTCGAGAACTATTATCGTGAGGATCTCGAAGCTCAGTACTCTGTTGTGCAAATATTGATGAGATGACAAATATTTGTCATGTCATGTCATTGTCCTCACCGCTTATCCTGTGCAGGGTCGCGGGAGAGTGCTGGAGCCAATTCCAGCTGACTACGGGCGAATGGCGCACTACACCCTGAACTGGTCGCCAGCCAGTCACAGGGCAGACATAGACACCGTCACTGAGTGGGAACTGAACCCACGTTGCCTGCACACAACTCAGGCGAGTGTACCACTCCACCATCAGTGACATGATAAATATTTACTAATACGTTTTTTGTCAAAAACTTTATTAACATTAACAAACAGTTATTAATACGTACATAATATAGAAAAGACAAAAAGAAGAGCCAGGGGGATTTTAAACAAAAATTCTATATGAATAACATAAAGCAACAGCTTTAGTATTGTTGGAGTTGAGTCACCGTGGAAATGAGAAGTATTTAGTAAATCAACTTTTAAAAGCCAAACGTACGCCAATGCGTGTTCGGTTTTTGTACTCAAGAAGAAAAGGGTCAAATAAAGACTCAACAACTGATTAGAGTTCCGATATTTAGTTTCTTCCATTTCTGGAGTTCAGGAAATAGTACAAAGACAGATATCTGGGTGGCTTTTTCTTAATCTCACGAGAAACTGCACTCGGGTGAGCACAGTCAAAAAATGTGCACCATCTTTCAGCCCAGCTTCAGTTTTTAGAGGAGTTTTTTATGTCAAGAGTAATGTAGGTTGAATCGGTTGAATCGGTCGTCCTCGCTCCCACGGCACGGGTCAACGTCCAAGGGAAGGTCCTCCCCAGGTTAGTCTGGATAGTTGATTCCCGTCTGGTCCCCAAGACTGGCACGCCAAGGCTGGCCTTCTCCGGCGGGCAGTCTCTCTGTCTCTCTCCCCGCTGGCATTCCTCTGTAATCTTGTCGGTGTGCATGTGTGCATGCGTATGTGCATGTGCTCCGATCTCCAATTGTTATGTCTTTCGGAATGTGTTTTTTTTATAGCGTCAGTGTGAGTCCTCCAGTGCCCAATTTGGTATGTTTGCATATCTACAGCCAATGTGGAGAATGAGCTTCGTGGTATTTGTCCATGAAGTGCTGTGAATGCAAGTCATGGAAATGCTATGTGTGCAAATTTGTTCTCACTACCCAAAATTTCAATAAAGTTCACACATTTAAACTAAGTACTATAAATTTAGCATATGAGAATAATATAATAAATCATTAAACATCAGGCCTACCACCCAGTCATTCTTGTGACCCGTGCTTCTACTTTCATCTGATAAATGCTTTTTGTTTCATCAATGTTTAACATATTCCGTAAATAAGAACCTGCTAACTTTAATAATCGACATTCTGTCCCGTATGTGTTTAAAATAATGCCAGCAATCGTAATACAATCCTTCATTTACCATTCCAGCACTTTTATCATTGCAGTATTTTTTATCATTGCAGCATTTTTATTAATTTCCCCTCTGTACCATGGACAGACATTCGGAGTGTTTCCTTACACTTGTATATGTTGTGGGATGTAAGTGTGTATATACACATGGGGATTTGTGTATTTACGAATATACTGTGTATCTTCGCATAGGTTTGCTTTTTCTGAATGTCTGCTGCTAATGTCATACATTAACGGCTACATTGCAACACCGCCTCTGTGTGATCTATTTCTTTGCTGCTGTAACACTGCAAATTTCCCCATTGTGGGAATATGAAAGGACATCTTTATCTTTATCTTTAAAAACCTTGTGTTGGTGCTTGTTAAATAATTTTCCATAAGATTAAGATTGAACAAAATGGTGAAACAAAAATTTAAAAAGTATATACTGTAACAATTAAACATTGAATACTAAATTATTCCTAAAACAGTTCAATGAATGTTGAAATTAATAGTGAATTATTGTAGTTTAATGAATACTGAAACGAATAATGAAATATTAAAGTACTTAAATAAACACCGAAATCATTTTCGAACACAATAACAGTTAAGTAATAAAAGAGTGACATATTTTAATTTAAAATTTGCAACCACATCGCAACCTGTCGAAAAAAACTGTAAAAAGGCAAAGGTGCAAATATGTTGACATAAAGTATCACTTTATCATGTCAACTGTTAATAATAGGGAAATACATTTGGAATACTGTCCAACCGACGACATGGTGTCAGATGTATAAACAAAACCAGCAACAAAAGTAAAATTCAATACATCTCTCAAGTTCATATTTGGGAACAAAAATGTTTGTTCATGTGCATACGGTTTAAATCTTACGTTTTTTCTGTTTCGAAGAAGATAACAATGATTTGCATCGCAAATGGCGACATCTGTCGGTGAGTTGGTGACAGTGCTCCACACAGCCAGCAGCCAATCAAATCACAGCGGGGTGTGTCCTGTTCTTCCGCTTTCGTGACGAACAGACTGCCATTTTCTCGGAGGAAAAAAACGACGCCATCTTTCATTCGTCTCGTCTCGAGAAGCACACGAGTTATCGCCAAGCAGAGAACAAGTGCGGATTATTTACTCCAATGCGTGTTTGTTTTTTGTACTCAAAAAGAAAAGGGTCAAATAAAGACTCAACAACAGCTGATTAGAGTTCCGATATTTTAGTTTCTTTGATTTCTGGAGTTCAGGAAATAGTACAAATACAGATATCTGGGCGTCTTTTTTTAATCTCACGAGAAACTATAATCAGACGAGTTCAATCGAAAAATGTCGCTCTGATCTCAGCCCAGCCTCAAATTTTATAGGAGGTTTTCTATGTCAAGGGTCATGTTGGTTGAATCGATCGTCTTTGCTCCTTCCCCCGGTCCACGTCCAAGGCTGACCTTCTCAGACAGGCGGCAGTCTCTCCTGCTCACATTCCCCTGTAATCTCGTCAGTGTACAGATTGTGTGGTGTATGTTTTCCCAGATCAAATTATGTTTTTGCGTGTTCTTGATCGCGTCAGAGATAGGAGAATGTGGCTTTCTTAATTATTCATGACGTCATAGCCCCGCCTACAGAATGTGGCTTCTGTCAAAATTGGCCCCGCCTAGAGAATGTGGCTTCTGTCAAAAATGTCAAATTTCCCCGCCCCCTGTGTTAAAAACTATCCAATCTCCAGCCTCCTATTTTAAAAAATTTACATTTTCCCCGCCCCTTGAAACGTTAATCCCTCCCTACAGAATGTGGTTTCTGTCAAAAATGTCCCCGCCTACAGAATGTGGCTTCTGTCAAAAATGTCAAATTTCCCGCCCCCCCTGTGTTAAAAACTATCCATTTTCCAGCCTCCTCTTTTAAAAAAATTACATTTTCCCCGCCCCCTTGAAACGTAAATCCCACCCTACAAAATGTGGTTTCTGTCAAAAATGTCAAATTTCCCAGCCTCCTTGAAGTGTCAACCCCTCCCTACAGAATGCGGTTTCTGTCAAAAAAAAAAATGATGTGTCCCCAATCCCCCTCCCAAACTGTACTTATGTCATCAATATTTTAATATTTGAAATATAGTGTTATATAAAGTAGCTAATTAAATAAGTGAAATATATATCATTGAATTAAATAATTGAGATATATAAAACCTAATTAAATAATTGAAATAATATGAGTTGAAAGGGGTCGGCGTTGTTTTTACCTTTCAATAAGGTGTTGACCAGGTATATGTTCGGTTGATAAAAGCTCCCGTTTTCTTTTTGCAAACATGTCTAGACATATTCCCAGGGACATAAGTTTAAACATGGCAATGTGCATGCATGGGGGGTTGTCTGTGCAAGTCCCGGCGCCTTGAACCGACACCCCCCAAGCCTGTCACATCCTACATCTGATAAGAGCCTTAAGGTGTTTGAAAAGATAGCGAGGGGCAGGCAACTGTCGACATCCGGTCGACAGACCCCTTTACTTTTTGCAAACATGCCTAGACATGTTTGCACCGACACAAATCTGAACATGTATTTGTTGCGGCTGCCTACATTTGGACAGTCAAACGCCGTCATTTATCCCGCCCCGGGCGAGAAAAATGAAGGGCGATGTCTCCACCCCTCCCGCCCGTCGCACCCTCCTATTTCCCTGTACGTCACATCCTTCCTACTTCCCCATGTTTGTAGTCCTTTTTTGTAGTCCATACACTGAGTAAAATAGCAACCAGCCAGGTTAAGAAATAGAATACAGCTAGGTTAAGAAAATAGCACACAGCTAGGCAACCCCCATGTTTGTAGTTTATACAGGTAAGCAAAGAAATATTAGATATTAGAATATTATTATAGATATATATTATAGTATATATATATATATATATATATATACATATATATATATATATAAAATAAATAGCATGCAGCTAAGAAACAGCGTACAGCTAAGAAATAGTATGTAGTTCGGTTAAGAAACAATATACATTTAGGTTAAGAAAATAGAATACAGCTAAGAAACAACATGCGTTTAGGTTAAGAAATAGCAGCTAAGCTAAGATATCATTAAGGTTGTTTTACCAATTATTTTACCTTTCAAGGAGGAACATCATCTTGTCTGTAGACATCCCCAAGTCATCTTTGCAACAAGCTTTGACATGTTTTCACGTATTTCTTATCTATAGTTGGACAGACAGACGACCACCAAGTTGTGGTCGTGTTTGTAAGCATAAACAACACCGCCCGCCCCCCAGAATCACGCTTCTGTCAAAAATAAGCACATCCCCTACTATCATATTCCGACCCCAGTCTCAATACAGCCAAAGCCCAAGTCACGCTCTGCACAGACAAACCAATTTTTCCGGCTGAAGAGCCAGACCTACTCTAAAAATGAAGACGCTCAGAACAAGACGCCGCATGGTCAGGGACATCACACAGAGAAGGGTGACAACCATCGTTGCACCTGATCAGGTTTCTAACAACATTGCAGAACGTTCGTCAGGTAAACGATGCAACTATTAACTAACTATGTAGCTATATAATATTTAAGCAAAGTATCTTTGTATTACAGATAGCGGTGTGGATGAACCTACAAGCAACCGTGACATGACTATGGTTGAAAACGTTGTTGGTGTAGAAACCCTGACAACTGCAAACATGGAACAGGTTGACGCCTGTACAAATGTAGACCAGGATGGAACCCCTACAAAAACAGACGAGGACCAGGCAGGACCATCATACTCTTTATGGGTGGGCGGTACGGGAATCTTACCAACCCCTGTTGTAGCCTCGTACAACACTGGCGAGCCATCATATTCAGGGTGGAGCCGTCCCGTTTCAATGACGCCGCCGTCGACACCTCCGATGACCCCCACCTCGTCGGCAGAATCTTCACAAAACGAGAAGGTACAACAGCCCAGTTGGTCCCACCAGGCTGAATCTCCACAAATCAAGGAGGTACGAGTACCTAGTTGGTCCGAACAAGAGTTCTCAAACCGTTCGCTTGAGCCCTCTAAGGTTCAGACCGTCAACGACCCTGACCCCGCACCTGCACCTATTTCCAAGGATGATGTACAACATATGTCATGGGTTGATCCTCCTAAGGGATGGGTTGATATGGATGTCGTAATAGTTGTTAAAGCGGCGATTCTTTACATGGTCAGACGCTTTTTGATAAAGTATCACAAAAAACGGGGTTGTTTGCATAGCTTGTTATGTACGGGCATATGCGGGGACAGCCCTTGAAGAGGGTTGGGTACAGTGGACCCCGGAAGTGGGTGTGTTTTGTGGTGACGTGGCGTTGTTGTGGTCCGTGATGGAAATAAAACGAGTCGATCATCACGTCGTAGTCTGAGAGTAATTCCGACACAACATTGGCGACGAGGATAATGGATTCCCTTCTAGCACCTCTTTCCCCGTTCCTCGCCCTCCCGGGAGACCCGCCAATTCCATGGGTACGTTGGCTGGAGTCTTTTGAAACGTTCATAACGGCCGCCGGGCTGGCAGACGCTAGCGACGCTCGGAGGAAAGCCCTTCTGATTCACTCGCTCGGTAGCGAAGGGCAGCGGATTTTTCGGACTCTCGGTGCCGCGCCTGCATACGACAACTGTGTCAGGCTGCTAAAGGACCATTTTTCGGCCCCTCAGAATGTCATGCTACGGCAAATTGTTTTCCGCCAACGGAAGCAGCAGGCGGGCGAATCCATTCATCACTACGTGGCTGATCTAAAAGGGCTAGCCAGCCTGTGTAAATTTGGTGTGCTGGAGGACGAGCTGATACGCGATCAGCTAGCGGAACACACTAATAACCCGAAGCTCAGGGAGAAGCTGCTGACGATGCCGGATGACCTTATTCTGTCCAAAGCAGTGGATTTAGCGTTTCACCTGGAGTCAGCAGCAGCGCTGACAGCTCAGCTGACGCCCGCCTCTAATTCCCTTTTCCCCAGACCAATGCAATTAGCTCAAACAGTGGCACCACATACGGACGCTCCAGACTCTGACTATGCTGATGACAACCTGGAAGTGAACTTTACAGCACGCCACGGTGCTACAGCACGCAAAGCCTGTAGTAACTGTGGCTCACCATCACATCAGAGGGGGGCCCCGAACTGCCCCGCTAAGGGACAGAAGTGTCAACGCTGTGGGAAGCAGAATCATTTCGCCCGCGTCTGTCGCTCTTCCTCTGCGTCAGGCAGCCAAGCTACACAACGTGTGCCGGGGAGGCCAGCGCCAACGATCATCCATACAGTAGCCACCGAAACCCGATCAGCTAAATGGTGTACAGTGGAGCTGGATGGGGCCTGCCTCCCACTGCTGGTGGATGCGGGGGCTTCCAGGTCACTGTTGAACGCTACAACAGTCCGTCGTCTTTTCCCACACTGGACGCGCACTGGTAGCGCCGAGGATCTGTATGGCTATGGACACTCAAAGATTAAGATGGCTGGCACGATCACGGTGGCTGTTCGTTACGGGACGAAGACTCTTCCCGCATTCACCTTTCAAGTGTCTCGACAGGGGGCCAATCTCATGGGTTGGGATTTGTTTAGCGAGCTGGGTTTCGCCATCTTGGACAGTGTGGGAGGCACCATCCTTTCTGTCATCTCACCGTGGCGCCAGAACAGGCCAGATCTGTTCAGCGGTGTGGGCTGCCTCACCGCCTTCAACCATCAGCCTCTCCTCCGACCGGGGGTGCGCCCGGTGATTCAGCCCCTGCGCCGACTGCCCCTCGCCCTGCGCGACCAAGTAACTGCCGAGCTGCAGAAACTCTCCGATGCGGGCATCATAGAGCGCATTGATGCCTCTCCCTGGATCTCAAACCTGGTGGTGGCGAAGAGGAAGTCTGGGGGCCTGCGTCCGTGTGTTGACCTCAGAGCGGTGAATAAGGCAGTAGTCCCGGACCGCTACCCGCTACCCACGGTGGAGGAATTAGCAGCACAGTTCTACAACTCGTCCGTCTTCATGAAGCTGGATCTCCGCCAAGGCTACCTGCAGGTCCCTTTACACCCAGACAGCCGCAACCTGACAGCTTTCGTGACACACGATGGGGTGTTCCGCTACACCAGGATGCCCTTCGGCCTCAGCTCAGCCCTGAGCTGTTTTCAAAAAATTATGTCAATGATTTTCCTGGCATCCCGGGCGTGGTGGTCTTCTTGGATGACATTGTGGTCCATGGGGCGACACCAACCATCCATGACGGGCGACTGGCGAGGGTTTTGGAGGTCCTCAGCAGCCACGGCCTCACTCTGAACGAAGATAAGTGCACGTTTGTAGCCCCTGTCATCGAGTTTGTTGGGTTCCGGTTGTCCGCCGCGGGCCTCAGCCCGCTACAGTCCAATGTGGAGGCCGTCCTGCGCCTGGCAGAGCCGTCGTGTCCAGCCCAACTGTCGTCTTTTCTGGGGATGACGGCGTACTACTTGCGTTTCCTTCCCCGGTACTCTGAGACTACATCGCCGCTGCGCGAGCTCCTGAAACAGGACGCGGTCTGGCAGTGGACTCCGGCCTGCTCCGCAGCCGTCCGCCAACTCAAGACCCAGCTCACCTCACCACCGGTGCTGGCATTCTTCGACCTGGAGAGTCCGACATTCGTCACATGCGATGCGTCTAACACAGCAGTCGGGGCGGTGCTCTCCCAGATCCAAGGAGGCACGGAGCGCCCGGTAGCGTTCGCTTCTAGGTCACTCAACACGGCCGAACAGAAGTACTCAGTGGGCGAGCGCGAAGCGCTGGCCTGCGTCTGGGCGTGTGAGCGATGGCATATATATTTATACGGACGCCATTTCACTCTGAGAACCGACCACCAGGCTCTCACTGCCCTGCTCGCCACATCGGGATCGGGTCGCAAGCCGCTGAGGATCTACCGCTGGTCGGAGAGGCTCCAGCCATACGACTTCACCACTCTGTTCACTCCTGGCAAGGAAAACGTCGTGGCGGACCTGCTCTCTCGCGCCAACCCTGTCCCAGCACTCGATTCCCCAAACCCTGACCCAAAGTCCGACTCAAGCCGGGACGCGATGGAGTCCGAATTCATCCTCATGCTCCACGGCCCACTCCAGGCCTCTGTCTCCTTGGAGGACCTACAGATGGCGTCAGAGAAGGACCCTGCACTTTGCCAGCTCCGTACTTACATCCGGGAAGGGTGGCCTGCCAAGGTCCCGGAGCAGTTGGCACCCTTTCACAGGGTCCGGGATGACTTGACCTGTTGGAACGGCGTCTGCGTGGCTCGGGGGTTGCGCACAGTCATTCCCAGTGACCTCAGGCTACGTGTCCTGGCCATGGCACACGAGGGCCATCTGGGGATTGTCAAGGTGAAGTGCCGCTGCAGGGACCTGGTGTGGTGGCCTGGCATAGATCGTGATATAGAAACAATGGTAAAGGACTGCACAGCCTGCCTGGTTAGTGGGAAGACGGGACCACCGCCCACGCCACCCCTGCAGCCCTTGCAGTGGCCTGCCGCACCATTGGAACACATTCAGCTTGACATCGGCGGCGAGCTTCACGGTGTCCCGCACCATCAACGATTCCTCCTAGTGGCATATGACCTCCATTCGAAGTGGCCGGAGGTGGTTGCCACAGGGTCTGTCACAACTCGGGTGGTCATAGACTTTCTCTCATCTGTGTTTTCTCGGTGGGGCCATCCGAACGCTATCACCACGGATAACGGCCCACAGTTCGCTTCGGCGGAGTTTGCCGCCTTCCTGGAGGAGAAAGGGATCAGACACATCCGCACATCTTTTTACCATCCGGAAGCAAACGGAGGGGTCGAGCGTCTGAACCAGTCCTTAAAGAACGGGATCAGGGCTCACCTAGCAGATGGACTACAGTTTTCAGCTGCGCTGCTCCGCACCCTCCTCCACTACCGAGCAACGCCACACTCGACTACCGGCAGTTCCCCAGCGCTCCTGATGATAGGCCGGGAACTTCAGCTCCCTCTGAACCGGCTGCGGGCCCCAACGGTCACCACACCAGGGGCGACGCCCGGCTGCAGCGCCAGAGTCACGGAGATGCAGCGTCAGATGAAACGGCGGTTCGACAGGAGACGGAGGGTGAGGACACCTGCACTCACAACGGGGGACTGGGTCCGGATTCGCCGGCCTAACCGAGACCACAAACTACTCACATTCTGGTCCGCACCAATGCAGATCGCCATCCAACTCGGGCCGGCCACTTTCAAGCTCACTGACGGGTCACGGTGGCATGCCAGTCGCCTTCGGAAGGTGGCACCGCCCTCGAGCGCCGACGCAGGTTTGGAGGACACAGCATCCATGTTTGAGGACTGCACCTTCCCTGATGAACAGCGGCAGGATGCAGCCGGCCACCCACCTGAACAGCTGGAGGCCTGCCCTGGCCCAGAGGCCCGCCCAACTCGTGTGCGGATGAAGCCGAGGCATTTGAGAGACTATGTTTTGGAGTAATGTCCGTTTCGAGTATCGCCGGTTGGTGACAGTATTTTGCATGCGTTGTGATGGGAGCCAGCATTGACTTCATCCGGTTCGTTTGGGTTTGATTCTTTTGATACATACGCTCCTCAAGGGTTTTTCAAAAGGGGGGGGTAAATGTTATGTACGGGCATATGCGGGGACAGCCCGTGAAGAGGGTTGGGTACAGTGGACCCCGGAAGTGGGTGTGTTTTGTGGTGACGTGGCGTTGTTGTGGTCCGTGATGGAAATAAAACGAGTCGATCATCACGTCGTAGTCTGAGAGTAATTCCGACACAACATAGCTATAAATACTTAGGGCATAATTATTATCTAAGACAGCAATATGAGCGCATCATGCCAATCCTTTGCGATAAAAAGTTTTTACCCTGTATTCACTACTTGTTGGATTTGTGTTCTGTAAAAACGGATAAAGAAACAGTCAAGCGAGTTGCAGAGATCCTAATGGTGGATTTAGCACTCGTAAAGGACTTACCGGACCGCCTTAAAGTGGATGAGAGCGTATGTTGTATGATATATCGTGATCAACTTGATATTTTCGAAGAATATCTTATAGAAAATATTAACTTTGACTAAAAATGGGTAATGTGTTGAGAAAATTATCGCTTTTTGGCTATAGAAGCTACTTTGAGTCGCTCGGGTTCGATCGACACGTTTCAAAATATTTTGGAAAATTGGGAAAATGAGATAAGTGACTTAGCATACTCACGTTGTTTAACGATGTGATAAGATACCGTCTCCGTCATCAACAACCTGCGGATCTCGCGCACGAATTGAAGATGTTTGAAGACCTGTTAGAATCAAAAGTTAATCCATCTGTTTTAACCCTGACCTATAGACTTTTTACGTCTTAGAGAATCCTTATCATGTATAACCAGACTTAACCTTGTCATATTTTTGTATTTCATTCAATTAAAAATGGATGTTTTTAAAAATATGCTTTTGCGTCTGTGTGTTTAGACAAATAACAATGTGACGTTTGTCACTAAATCATAAACCGTCATGAGCGTTAAGCGTTGGTTGAAAAAATTGTACTACGATCCCATTCAACCAGCCAGTTTTGGAGGTGCAGATCGCCTTCATTTAGCTGCGAGGGAGAAAATGGGTCAAAAAGTGACGCGTCATAAAGTCAAGGATTTTTTTATCATCGCAAGATGCATACACCTACGAAAATAGGAGCACAGAAAGGTTTAAAGGGAAGTCTCTGCTTTGAAGCTTGCCCCACAGAGTAATAAAATTGCACTTGGTAACAAATAAATTACCGCAAAAGTCGGCCAGCCAGGATGAAATAGTTAAAGACAGAGAGTTTCCAGAGTTAACAAGTATCATTAAGCGTTCACTGTATCGCGTACCATCGCTATTTAGAATTTATTGTCATTGTGCCCGCAGGTGGTCAAAAGTAAAGACGGCTGCCGCCAGCACAAACGGCCCTAAAACCTTAAAATAATATTGAAGAGAGATAGAAAAAAAATCTGCCAATATGCAAATCCACTCGTGCCGGACTACGAGTCCATCATAAAACATAAGCATTATTCGTTAAATAAATTAAGGGTGAATGATTTAGAATAATAACATAAATTAAGCTGCTTTATGTTTTGATGTAAAATCATAAGAGCTCCTTTCAGAGCGCATTCTCGCATTTAGTACGAGGGATTGTGTACATTATTTAAGAAATGAGACATTAAGTGATAAAGACTGCGTAAACCTCATTTAAGAAATAATAAAAGCCTCGTTCTTCTGAACTGTCAGTAAAACACCGGACTTAATAGCTCTCGGGTGGTGCTTTATGTTTAGTGGAAAACACCAAAATTTGTTTAATACCATTTATGCTTGCATACTCTTACGCTGATATATTGTGTTTTCAGTAAGTCGATGTCAGATATACAGAATGGAATGGTGTTTATCTACTTCTTTGAAAAGGTAAATATTTTACGAATCCAATAAGAAATGTAGCAATTTTTGTAATGTTAGCAAAGTCGAGTAAGTTTTGCTGCAGATATGACTTGACACCGATTTGACAGTCTTTTTCATCCTTAATCTACTTTTCTTTTTTTTTTAATTTGACTTGATGATTTATTATCCTGACAAAATTCTGACTAATAGCTACTGTTAACATCTTTGGCAGCGAGACTCCAGCAAACTATTAAAACAATAACAATAATATGCTTATTCTCTTCCTTTGTTTTTTGTTTCTTTTGTAGGAGACATGACTGTGATATATTAACAAAAAAGATGGCAGGAATTTGTTCATATTCATTTTTTTTGTCTTGGCGTGTTTAATTTTTTTTAAAAAGGAAAACAGGCAACATAAAAGATAGCCGCATTTTCGCAAATAAACCTCATTCTCATTTTCTGTATTTTGATTATTTGAAAAATATCTCTCGGGTTGTTGGGAGCGTGTCTTAAATTTCACAATGTATTATTTACCAGTGATGCACGATAATATTACCATTGTTTTTAACACGCTGGCCATCGATCATGTGGTATTGGCATTAATTTCACAGTTTGCGCCGTGACTTTTGACCGTAGGTCAGTCAAATGGTCCAGGCTGACTTTCTAGACACTGAGCATGAACTGTAAAATAGTCCCGCTTTTTCCATGCATTGTAAATGATTCACTTTGTGACTAGTAACATGTCAGAAAATAGTCAGAAATGTTTATCATTGTTTTCCAAAGTAAATGCCGGTGTTTGCCCGTCTTATTCTGAGTCACAAATCAGAGAAAATTAACTTTCGAGAGGCTGAAGTCAGGACTTGGGCAATTTGAATTTTAAGTAGTGTCTCTCAATGATTAACCGATTATCAAAATACTTAATATTTGATTCCAGATTAATTATAGCGGTCACTGAAGGTGTAGTGGTACACTCGACTCGACCGAGTTGTGTTTTTTACCCTTCACCTGTGCAAACCAGAACACTAAGAGCAGAGTTGTTGAACTTACATGTCCGTAGTTGAGGAACCCTTGTTTAATGGCAATTTGTTCTGCTTCCTCCCGACCTCCTGGTATGTGGACAGCTCATGTGTTGGTGTAGACCCTCTGACCCGTTGTTGGTTGCAAACTACACCAGTGTGAGCTTTCGGTTGCTCGCAGAGGGAGATGGTGGGCCCGCAGCCATGGGGTCTCCAGAAGCAGCACAGTTTACGAGTACTGCCCCTTTCCGCCAGGCTAGGACTGCCCGCGGTACTTGCCAGTGTATGGAGTGACAAAGACAGGAAAGGTCACAGCTTACCTGATGGAAAACACAGGGGGAAGGTGGAAGAATAAATACAAGAGTGCATAGTTACAAGTTTGAAAAGTAGCACGCAATAAAACGGTCGTCATCAGGCAAGAAAAGGTGCAACAATTGAATGATTAGGCTATCGTTAATGTCATGTCATTATCCTGTACAGGGTCGCGGGAGGGTGCTGGAGCCTATCCCCGCTGACTACGGGCGAAAAGCGCACAACACCCTAAGCTGGTTGCCAGCTAGTCACAGGACGGACATAGACACCGTCACTGAGTGGAAACTGAACCCACGCTGCCCACACAGCACACAACTCGGTCGAGTCTATCCATTAGTCACAAATAATTACAGTGGAACCTCGGTTCTCGAACGACTCTGAGTTCGAACAAATCGGAGTCCGAACAAAAAAATAGAGAAATTCTTGCTTCGCAGTTCGAACAAACATCAGAGTTCGAACGCCGGTATGACGCGTGAGTGCGTACGCGAGGGTGGGATGCTGAGCGGCGTACGGGTGTAGATCGCTCTCTTGCTCTCTTCGTGATCAACTGTTGTCGCGTGCGGACGTGCTGCGTTTTGCTCTCGCGTTTTATAGAGGTGTACGAAGTGTTTTAGCCCCTAATCATGCCTCCAAAGAAAGTCAGTGCAAGCAGTAAAGGAATGGTTTCGGTGTTCGAACAATTCGCTTTTCGAACAGGGTTCAGGAACGGATTATGGTCGAGAACCGAGGTTCCACTGTATATTGAAATTAGAGGACACTGCAGGGAATGTCATGGCCATCTTGACATCAATTGCGACAGAGAGCCTGAACTCGACGGTCCAATGATGCTCAACTATTTACATCAAGAACATTGATGACTCTCATTACACTGGCAGCTCAAAGCGATTCCTGTCTGGGCAGTTGCATGTGAAGATAGCCAAGGAACTTGTTGAGGGCAGGATGGAACCACATGTATGGCGGGCACCGCAAGCAACAACACTAATGAACTTCGGAGATCCTGAGCCAAGCCACCTCCCAAATTTGGCCACCCTGCGCAAGGCAAAACAAGAGAGAAATGATTTGGCATTGGGCGATAAAAATCCAATTTTGTCGTTGCAGCTGTTAAAGTACAGTACACCTCACAGTGGGAGCATCAAAGACATTCGACTTGACAAATTCTTCTGTCATTACTGGAGTCAAACACAAATGCATGTGTACAAGACATTGTCAAAAAAAACCTCATCCAACTGTATGCTTTGATGCTACTGGCTCAGTAGTTAAGAAACTGGTGAGACCGAATGGCTCGTCCGGCCACATCTTCCTTTATCAGGGTGTTCTGATGGGAAATAACAGCTGTAGTGTCCCAGTGGTGCAGATGTTATCAGAGAAGCATGATGTTAGCGCTATCACAGGGTGGCTAAAAGAATGGATACATGCAGGTGCACCGGTCCCAAAAGAAGCTGTAAGTGATTTCTCTCTCGCAATTCTTGGATCTCTGGTCAAAGCTTTTACCCCACATCCCGATTTGAAGAGCTACATTAATGAGTGCTTTAAAGTCTTACTTGGGAATCAGCATGCAAACCTGCCGCCATGCTTTGTCAGGGTAGATGTTGCACACTGCATCAAAATGATCTGCCAGTGGGACTGCCTGAAAAATAAAAGACATCGTGTTAAAGAGTTTTATGTGAGATCATTAGCACAACTACTCAAGTCACAATGTGTGGAACATTCAACAGAACTTCTACGTGCCATCACTATTGTGGCACTGAGTGAGTCCGAAGGTAATGACAGTTCTGCAACCCCTCTCCCATCAGAAAAGTGGAAGAAATACCTAAAAGCTCAAATTGCACAAGAAGACTGTATCAGCATGCCAGACACAGAGGTTCAGGCACAGGAACCCGTCGAGGCGCATCAACAGATCCACACTAATGCTCGACAGTGGGTGACTGAATTATGCGAGGAGAGCAGGTCACTTGCCATGGCTGAGGGAGACAGAGATAACATCCACTTCCTCCCTGAGATTATTCCCCACATCATCAGACTGGGAAGTTACTTACCACTCTGGACAGGAGTAATGAATGGTCCCTCTCTTCCGAAGCACCACCATCACTGCAAGTTCGGCAGCTGTTGAAGCAGAGTTTAAAAACATAAAAAATGGGCTTTTCAAGCATGAAAGCCTTCCCATTCGTGTCGACCGGTTTGTTGCTCGTCATCTTGCCTTCATTGACGGAAACGTGCGGATTTCTGCTGCAAAACAAAAAAGAGAAAAGGCTGATGTAGGTGATGCTACGACTGTCTTAAGACCTGACGATGTCTCTACTTCCCAGAGTGGGAAAAAAAATGTAAAAAAGGATGCTGACCTTGGTGATGAATCTGATGCTGCTGCAAACAATCTTCAAATTACCGAAGTTGAGAACTGGAGAGGCTTAGTAGTTCCACCCAAAAAAGGAAGATGAGTTCATATCTCTCTCCTTGTCCTGAGTGGCTGCATGTGGATTCATCCGTGGAACGTAAATAAGTCAAGGTGCAATTGTTGAAAAATGGAAACCAACAACAGCCTGTTAAACTTTCCAAATTGAAAGTCGCTGTGCTCAACATTTGTGCATTTGATGCCGTGTTTGAGTGTCTTTCTTGCTCTTATTGTGACAGCTTTTCATTTGAAAAGGTTGTAAGCAGCAAGACCTGTGACAATCCATTCCTCCACTTGGTAAAAACCATCGCAACACGAGTTGTGACACAACACGTGTATTCCAAGAGGGCAGAACTCCTGAAAGAAATATTCAAGCCTGTACACCTAACCTCTGGTGCTCTCCAAATAGATGCACAATGCCACATCTCGACAGTGATTGAGAGAGCCATGAGGAATCTTCCAAGTGTATACTTGAAAAAACAATGTTCCTCACCGTACTGCAGCCTAAGCACTCAAGTAATAAGGGAAGTTCCGCTTGTGTGTACCAACATTGCCGTCCTGCAGACCTGTGGCATGACTCATCTTCAGACTGCTGCTGAAGAAGGACTGAGCCTTCCTGACTCTACTTGCCTCCGACCAATCCAAAATGCATCTCAGTGTCCATCTACATTTAAAAAGCAAGACAACAGTACAGGAAAGGCTCTGTGTTCGGCAAATGTTTCCCACAGCTACAGTCTGGGAGAATGTTTGTGGATTGACACCGACCTTGGTACGAGTGGGACAGAAGTTGCCCTGCTTGAAATTCCCTCTAGTCTGGTGCTGCAAGAGAATATGTTTACTTTGAGAGCAGTCATAGGATTTCAAAGAGGCTTGACCCAGGATTCTCTTGGACATTATGTGGCATACTGTGGGAGGGCTGCTTTTTCCTGGGAGATGCACAATGACCTGGAAAGTGGAGTGAAAGCAGCATCAGAAAAGACAAAGATCTTCCCACATGCTTTGTTCTTCACAAAGCAGTGATTGCTTAATTGTTGCAATGTAAATAGTTTGGTGTTTTGTTTGTTGCTGTTTGTTTTTACATATAAAGCTTTCTCTGCAGGCTCTCATCAATTACGCATGGACTGTTTTTATATTAATTCAGTTGTTCTCAAATGAGGGAATGCTACATCGAGGGGTGTGTTTATGTTGTTTTTATTTCAAAATAGATCAAGGGATATGTTTCGGCCTCACGTCTGCTATAATTTAAGAAATAATCACATAGCTTTAATGACTACTGATGAAATAAACACGTGAGCAGCAGAACAACATATTAAAAGAAATAAGATCGAATTTAAAGTAATGGACAGCAGTGAAAACAGGAAGATTTTAAGATTATTGCATGCTAGCAAAAAAAAGCTACAACAGTGAGTGTGACATGTTTACCTGAAGTTCGTCCGGCAACAGTTGCTTTCCAGGATCATGAAGAATGTAAAATGCGCAGAAACATGCAAAACATCGGTTCATTCCAGGAACTAGTTTATAACCTGGAATTAATAACAAATACGAGTGATTCAAGTGATTAGCTGAACGCGGTAGCGCGATACCTAGCTCCTTGTTCGACAGCATCCAAAACAAAATAGACTGACGCCGGAGCGTTAGTGTTTGTGACATCACCGCGTGAATTAAAACGTGTAATATCTATCGAACCGGAGCAACACAAACGAAACTTTTAACAGCACAAACAAGCACAAACGAAGCACAAACGAATGGCACCATTCCCGACCCATTTGGATGAAAGTGGGGGGCTGGGTGACGTCACCACTCGAAATAAAAAAGTGTAATATCTCTGGAACCGAAGCAGCACAAACGGAAATTTTAACAGCACAAACGAGCACAGATGCACTCTTAACTATTTCACCCTATTTTTGCAAGAAATGGAGCGCCAACTTCACGCTGATGGACTAGGCGCGCGCCGTTGACCAGTACGGTGTGATAAACTGGATCGTGCTAGTCTAAAGAGTTATATCAATGGAATTAGGCCATAACTCATTGAGAAACTGGGTTTCTCGGGAAACTGGGTTTCCCCTGCGGATAGCACGGTAGTGTAAATTAAGGGTTCTGCGGTCCCTCTAAAACCGAATCGTGTTATTCAAGGAGTTATATAAATGGTATTAGGTCGTAACTCGTTTAGAAACATGTTTTCTCTGTGCGTAAAACTGTCTCGTGTCCGAGATCTTACACAGTGGAAACAAAGGATGGACAAAGAGTGAGGGGGAACTGGAGGAGTCTTCTGAAGGTTCCCGAGGACTAGTGATGGGTCCAGCGACACTGAGGCGCCGTTGCGTGCGCCGAGCTTCCAGGGCAAGAAAGTCACGTGACCACTACCAGAACCGTGTCGACACAGCGGTCGCGCACCAAACTGTGTTTATAAGGATGCACATCTGTCAACAGGATGCACGCTCAAAACAAGCATCGAGTTATTGGCGCATTACTCTGCGTTAAATATCCGCAAGATGGAAGACGTCACTGGTAAACGCAAGTTTTCTGCCTTGTGCGCACTCAGAGGTGCAGCGCTATATGTCAGCAGGACACGTTGCACGTACGGAAGACCCGCTCTTATACTGGAAGTCCATGGAGGCAACGTTCCCTCATCTATTTCTATTAGCCACACAGGCGTTGTGCACACCGGCATCTTCAGTGCCTTGTGGGAGGATCTTCTCAAAGGCGGGGGAAATTGCCTAAAAAAAAAAAGATATAAATAGACTGAATAACAAAACGCTGGAGAAACTATTTTTTTTAATAAAAATCTTTAATTACAATGAGTCCATTGTCATTCACAACACTTTTACTTAGGCATTCAGACAGATGTTCACTTAATTTATCAACTGCGTCTTGAATATCAACGATTTTTTTATGAAAGTACGTATATGTAAAAATAATGTGAATGCAAATGCCTAATCAATGGAATTGGATAAAATTAGTTTGACAGATCAGAGTCTGATGACCCGGTCAAATTTTTCCTGCAAGTCCACCAGGTGTCAGTATTCAGCAACACAGTGTCAACACAGTGTCAATACAGTGTGTCACTGTGTCAAAACGATACAAGATGCCTCATCTACCCATCACTACCGAGGACTGCAAGAAATCTTCTGATAAGGCTGAGGCTGCAAAGCAGGCGGATACATCGAAGGAGCACAGACCTCAACCACCAGCAATTTCTGGGATTACTGAACCTCTTCGAAGATCAACAAGAGTTAGACGACAACCGGACAGGCTGATTGAAAATGTTTAATGTTGTGTTATTGTTCCTAAAATTGTTGTAGAGCTGCTTGTTGTCATCAAAAAATGGATAGATATTGATAAGAAGTGAAAATAATTGATAACAAAACAAAATTATTATTATTATAATAATAATATTTTTAAAAAAATAATTAAAAAAGTCATAGGCATTGTTTAACGTTTGAAAGGGAGATGTAATGATAGCAGTTATGTCATTAGTCACTAATTGGCAGAATTGCCTGACGTGTGTTTGGTTACCAGACGAACAAGTGTTTACGCACATAGACGAGAAGTCAATAAATAAAGAGGCACAAGCTTGCAGCATCACGTTACCTGCGTGACTTCTTAAGATAGAAGACAAAACTTTACAGTAACCATAAAAAAAACGTATAGTCACCATAAAATTAAAAAAAAAACGTATCGTAAACATACTAAAGCTGTTGCTTTATGTTATTTACAAAGAATTGGTGTTTAAAATCCCCCTCGCTCTTCTTTTTGTCATTTCAATATTATGTACGTATTAATAACTGTGTTTGGTTTGCTAATGTCAATAAAGTTTTTTTTTTTTTTTTACCAAAACGTGAAATAATTGAGAAGCACTGCTAGTATATGCAGACATTATATTCATAGAATCTTGCAGCCCGATTGAACCACAGCATTGTTGCAAGTTCGGTAGGAGAAACTTGAACGTCCCACTGCTGTTCCAGCAGCGGCTGCTCGGGGCATAGGCGGAAGTGACGTAGAAGCTGACTCGCCAATGGGGTGTTAATTTAGTTTTTTTTTTATCAACCGATTTAAAATATTATATAAAATACATATTAAAATAGAACAGTCAGGGTTAAAAAACAAACGCAGAGGCAAAGAAATATATTTGAAAAATACGTGCTTAAAGCATGACGTCATTAGAAAGCGCGCAGCTTCCGAAGGACCTCGACCACATGCACCGACCCGTCCACACCGAAATAAAAACAAACACCGCTAAATTCTTCTGATTTAGTGTGGAACTGGCTGTAATTTTCTCACAGGATTTCCAGTGCTACTCTAAAGGACTACGACATAATTCATTAAGTCTTTGTGTCCGATAACCTCATCTTCGCGCGTTGATGCTTTTCGGTGTAGTTAGCTTAGCTTGTTAGCTAGCTAGCCGCTAACGACTCATCGCCAAGCAGAGATCAAGTGCAGATTTTTTGGAGTTATCATTTGAAAATGTGTGAAAGAACGACACCCAAGTACAAAGAGGAACTTTGTGGAATAAAAGAAGAGAACGAGCAACATCTTCAACTGCTGGACGAAGTTTGCAACCAGCCTCGTGTTGTGCCACTCAAAGCAGGTTTGTACACGTTTTACTCTCATTTGCTTTGTAAAGAACGACATTGCATGCATCACAACATTAAGTTGTTTGGGGAAATGCGTTCAAGGTTATTGCCGTTTTATTTTTAAATATTGCTTGTCGGTTTGCCAAACATTTGTTTATGTCAAATGTAATCAGTGCAGAAAATATATGCCAAAGAATAACCAATAGTGGGGGGTGAACTCCATGTTTTCCCAGTATAAAATTTGAACTGATTATTTTACATTTTCAATTTTCTGGTTTTTATATCTTGTTTAAGCAATTCGTTACGGAAGGAATTCTGCCTAACTTACAAAATGTGCACACTGCGGCGAAAACATCAATGGCGGTTGATCAATTTTAGTGGATAAAACACAAAATATTAAGTTTGTTTTTTTAAATCAAGTACGTATTGGTCTTATTTATTTATGAACTTTGTACTGGCTTGGTCGGGTGAGAGTCAATGAACTTCGGGTGGCCCTGCACAGTTTTGTGCACGTGTGCATAGTTTCACCTCATCCAAACATTTAAAATACATTGAATGCATCCATCCAAGGTTGCACGGATCTAATCAGTGAACAAGCGCATGCTGCAAGGAATGCATCTGCATCTTTGGCTTACTATGAGCTTAAAAAGGGAGAACGTCACAACCCCCTTTTATACCAACAAGCCCAGGAACATTTAGTTCCTGATAATAAAGTTCCTGTGGCCCAGGAGGTTTGCATCTCCCCCACAACTCAAAGTTCTTGATAATTTATGCAAATGAAAATGATGACGGAACAATGGGAGGTGTTGTGTTACTTTGTTACTCATTACTGACACCCTATGGCTGTTAAGCATCATTGCAGTTACAAAATAATTCAGTGAACTCTAATAATATTATGGTGTATCTTAGTCTAATTTTAATACATATTGGATAACTTTAAAATATACAGTCATTATTCAAATATGTCAACATGAAAGTGTTGTTGCTTAATTTATGTGTAGGGATTTTGATTCTTCACACGTAATTTTGTTTTAAAATTTATTTAGAAACAGAAATTTTATTTAAAAAAAAATCAAAAGGGGAATGTTGGAACGTACTAGCAGGCTAAATGTCATTTTGGGAAAAAACAAAAAAAACCCAAAAAAACAAACATAAATCATGCAATAAATCGCGACTCTGATTCCAGGGCCCCTTTAATTCTTTTAGGCATACAGATTAGAATGGAAGCAAAAAGTACCCACGATGAAACTATCTATAAATGCAAAATGAAAAATTTGTAAACATATTTCACTTGAAGGATTTCTATTCTATTAATGACATAATGTTGCGATGGCCCCCAGTGGTCTGCATCAATATGTTAGGGTCCCACAACAGGTGTTCCATCAGACGCACACAAGAGCCTGTGTGTGCTAACTTCAGCTTAGCTTCCAGAAACGTCTGTGACTATGTCAGGAATGAAATAGGGCATCAGCCGCAACGTGCTTCCATTTTAAATACTCGTTTATCACTGTTGTGCTGCTAAAGGGAGGTTTACATCGTAGGACGTAATTTTGTGAAATGCCCCCATGGTCTGGTCCAAATCGGGGTCACACGCATTGCTCCGTATGCGGCAGGCACAAGTCAAGGTAGCACGCTAGAAACAATATCAGACAAAGTCGCCGCATGAGCTTTGACTTGACCAAACAAAATGTGTGTTTGTCTTTGTGTCCTTCAGACGTCAGTGAAAACGATCTCCGTTCTGTGAAAGAGGAGCCAGACTTGACTCACATCAAAAAGGAGGAGGAGGAGGAGGAGATCTACAAGTCACCAGTGAACGTTGTCCCTATAAAGACTGAAGATGTAATCAAGGATGAGAGTGAGGACAAGAGAGGGGCGGAGCCTCCAAGCAGCAGTTCAAGTCATCACGTGACAACAGAAGGTGATGAAGACCACTGGGGGCCATCACAAGCACATAATGAGGACACATTATCAGACGCTCATGACAATGATGATGATACTAATGATGATGATAATGGGCAAGCTCAAGGTGAAAGGGCATGTCACACTGACTCATTAACTTCAAAGCTGTCTTTAAAACCGCACACAAGAACACACAGTGGAGAAAAACAGTTTTCTTGCTCGGTTTGTGGCAAAAGCTTCCTGCATAAGTCAATGTTAACAATCCACACAAGAACACACAGTGGAGATAAACCTTTTTCATGCTCAGTTTGTGGAAAATGCTACTCCCAAAAGGGAAATTTAACAGAACACACAAGAACACACACTGGAGAAAAACCTTTTTCCTGCTCAGTTTGTGGCAAAAGCTTCTCTGGAAAGTCTAATTTAAGAAAACACACAACAACACATAGTGGAGAAAAACCTCTTTCTTGCTTCGTTTGTGGTAAAAGCTTCTCCCAAAAGCCTCATTTAACAAGCCACACAAGAACACACAGTGGGGAAAAATATTTTTACTGCTCAGTTTGTGGCAGAAGCTTCTCTCATAAGTCAACTTTAACAAAACATAGAAGAACTCACAGTGGAGAAAAACCGTTTTCCTGCTCAGTTTGTGGAAAATGTTTCTCTGCAAAGTCAACGTTAACAAGCCACACAAGAACACACAGTGGAGAAAAACCTTTTTCCTGCTCAGTTTGTGGTAAATGCTTCTCTGAAAAGTCTAATTTAATTAAACACACAACAACACATGGTGGAGACAAGCCATTCAGTTGCAGCGTTTGTGCTAAGAAATAAAGATAAAGATAAAGATAAAGATGTCCTTTATTAGTCCCACAATGGGGAAATTTGAAGTGTTACAGCAGCAAAGATATAGATCACACAGAGTCGGCGGCGTAATGTAGCCGTTAATGTGTAACATTAGCAGCAGACATTCATAAAAAGCATGCAAATATACACAGTATAAACGTATCTAGTGTAAGGAAACACTCCTAATGCCTGTCCATTATACAGAGGGGGAAACACTGTAATGATAAAAGCTACTGAATGATTGAAAATACTGCAATGATAAAGATATTACACTGATAAAAGTACTGTAATGGTGAGAGTACTGAAATGACAGGAAAGTACTGCAATGATAGAGAATACTGCAATGATAAAAGTACTGTAATGGTAAAAGTACTGCAATGATAAAATTTACTGCAATGATAAAAGTACTATAATGGTAGAAGTACTGCAACGATGGAAAAATACTGCAATGATGAAGTATTGTAATAGTAAAAGTACCGCAATGATAGGAAATACCGTAATTATAAAAGTACTGCAATGATAAAAGTACTGTAATAGTGAACATCCTGCAGTGGTAGAAATACTACAGTGATAGAAGTATTGTAATAAGAATACTGTAATGGTAAACAAAATACATCATTGGTCGATGTTTAAGTACACCCTTTGCTGAAAGTAAAGTAGTAGTGTATATTGCATTCTAGGACTGCACAATTGCACTAATGCCCTCCTGTTTGTAGGCCTGACCCAATGTTCTTGTTAAAAAGTCTGACAGCAGTCGGCAGGAAGGAGCGGCGAAATCTCTCTTTGGTACAGCGAGGGTGTAAAAGTCTGTCACTGAAGGAGCTGTAAAGTGTTCTCAGAGTGTCATTGAATGGGTGGGCTGGGTTGTCCAGCATTGATGACAGTTTTGCCGTCATCCTCCTGCCCCCCACTGAGTCCACAGAGTACAGGGAGCAGCCCAGGACAGAGCTGGCCCTCCTCACCAGTTTGTCCAGTCTCTTTTTGTCTCGGCCCGAGATGCCTCCTGCCCAGGAGACCCCTCCATAGAAGATGACTGATGAAACCACAGAGTCATAGAAGTTCCTGAGGAGTGTTCCCCGAACGCCAAAGGACCTCAGCCGCCTGAGTAGGAAGAGTCTGCTCTGACCCTTCCTATAGAGAGCGTCTGTGTTGTCGCTCCAGTCCAGTTTATTGTTCAGATGAACACCCAGGTACTTGTAAGTTGAGACCCTCTCAACGTCTGTTCCCTGGATATTCACTGGTGCAGGTGGAGAGTGCCGACGCTTGCGGAAATCCACCACCAGCTCTTTGGATTTCCCAGCGTTGATTTGGAGGCGGTTCTGCTGACACCAGTCCACGAACCCCTGCGTAACCCCTCTGTACTCCCGATCGTCATCGTCAGTGATGAGGCCGACAATCGCAGAGTCATCAGAGAACTTCTGCAGGTGACAGGTTGTGGAATTGTATTTGTAGTCCGAGGTGTAGAGGGTGAACAGGAAGGGAGCCAGCACAGTTCCCTGCGGCGCTCCCGTGCTGCAGAGGAGCACGTCAGACACACAGTCCTGTGTTCTCACGTACTGTGGCCGGTTTGTGAGGTAGTTGTGAATCCATGTGATGAGGTGGTGGGCCAGTCCCGCCTGCTCCAGCTTGTCTCCCAATAAGGCGGGCTGGATGGTGTTGAAAGCACTTGAGAAATCCAAGAACATGATCCTCACCGTGCCCCCCGCCTTCTCCAGGTGGAAGAGTGAAGTGTGGAGCAGGTAGATGATGGCATCATCCACACTGATGCCAGGCTGGTATGCGAACTGGAGTGGGTCCATTGAGGAGCTGACCAGGGGGCGCAGATGGACGAGGACCAGTCTCTCCAGGGTCTTCATCAGATGAGACGTCAGCGCCACTGGTCTGAAGTTGTTGAGCTCCTTCGGATGGGGTGTCTTTGGAACCGGAACCAGGCAGGATGTTTTCCACAGCTGGGGGACTCTGCCCAGCTTCAAGCTCAGGTTGAACATGTGCTGGACGATTCCACACAGCTGGTCTGCGCAGGATTTGAGGAGCTGGGAGCTGATCCCATCTGGGCCTGCCGCCTTCCTCGCCTTCATCTTCCTCAGCTGGTTCTTCACCTGAGATGTTGTGAGGAACAAGGCTGAGCAGGAGGAAGTGGTGGTTGTCTGATGAGGCTGGGAACTGGAGCCTGTGGAGAGAGAGAGGGGCGAGAGAGGGGGAGAGAGGTTCTGTCCTGTTGCGCCCTATTTCGTCCTCATTGTTTTGTTATTTTGTCCCTAGTACCTTGTTGCCTTTTGGTTTCGTTTTGTTGAATAAATTCCCTTTAAGTTACCCTAATCCCGGCTTCCTCGCATTTTGGGTCCACCCCCTCCTCGCCGACCGGCGAACCTAACAGAAATACTTGTAAACATATTTTACTTGAAGGATTCCCATTTTATCAATGACATTATGTTGCGGTGGCCCCCATTAATAAATTAGGGTTCCACAACAGGTGTTCCATCAGACGCACACAATAGCCTGTGTGTGCGAACTTCAGCTCGTTTCCAGAAACGTCTGTGACTATGTCAGGAATGAAATCGGGCATCAACCGCAACGTGCTTCCTTTTTAAATGCTCGTTTATCACAGTTGTGCTGCTAAAAGGAGGTTTACATCGTAGGACGTAATTTTGTGAAATGCCCCCATGGTCCGGTCCAAGTTGGGGTCGCACACATTGCTCCGTGTGTGGCAGGCACAAGTCAAGGTAGCACGGTAGAAAATAAGACAAAGTCGCCGCCTGAGATTTGACTTGACCAAACCAAATTTGTCTTTTTGTGTCCTGCAGACGTCAGACAAAATGATCTCTGTTCTGTGAAAGAGGAGCCAGATTTGACTCACATCAAAAAGGAGGAGGAGGAGGAGATCAACAAGTCACCAGTGAATGTAGTCCCTATAAAGACTGAAGATGAAAAAAAGAATGTGAGTGAGGACAACAGAGGGGCGGAGCCTCCAAGCAGCAGCTCAAGTCATCACGTGACAACAGAAGGTGATGAAGACCACTGGAGGCCATCACAAGTACATAATGAGGACACATCAGACGCTCATGACGATGATGACGTTGACGGTGGGCAAGCCAAAGGTGAAAGGGCATGTCACACTGACTCATTCACTTCAAAGCTGTCTTTAAAAGGGCACAGAAAAACACACAGTGGTGAAAACCCTTTTTCCTGCTCGGTTTGTGGCAAAAGCTTCTCTCGAAAGTCTCATTTTGTAAGGCACACAAGAACACACAGTGGAGATAAACATTTTTCCTGCTCATTTTGCGGAAAAGGTTTCTCTGAAAAGGCAAGGTTAATAGCACACAAAAGAATACACAGTGGAGAAAAACCTTTTTCCTGCTCAGTTTGTGGTAGACGCTTCTCTGTAAAGTCAAATTTAACTTGTCACACAAGAACACACAATGGAGAAAAACCTTTTTCCTGCTCAGTTTGTGGCAAGAGTTTCTCTCAAAAGTCTCAATTAATAATTCACACAAGAACACACAGTGGAGATAAACCTTTTTCCTGCTCAGTTTGTGGAAAATGCTTCTCTCATAAGGCAAATTTAACAAGCCACACAAGAACACACACTGGAGAAAAAACATTTTCCTGCTTGGTTTGTGGTAAAAACTTTTCTCTAAAATCAAGTTTAAAATACCACACAAGAACACACACTGGAGAAAACCCTTTTTCCTGCTCAGTTTGTGGCCAAGGATTCTCTCGAAAGTCTCATTTAATAATTCACACAAGAACACACACTGGAGAAAAACCATTTTCCTGCTTGGTTTGTGGTAAAAGCTTTTCTCGAAAATCAAGTTTAAAATGCCACACAGGCACACACACTGGAGAAAACCCTTTTTCCTGCTCAGTTTGTGGCCAAGGATTCTCTCAAAAGTCTCATTTAATAATTCACACAAGAACACACACTGGAGAAAAACCATTTTCCTGCTCAGTTTGTGGCAAGAGTTTCTCTGGAAAGTTTCAATTAACAATCCACACAAGAACACACAGTGGTGAAAAATCTTTTTCCTGCTCAGTTTGTGGAAAATGCTTCTCTCATAAGGCAAATTTAACAAGCCACACAAGAACACACAGTGGTGAAAAACCTTTTTCTTGCCCAGTTTGTGGCAAAAGCTTCTCTCAAAAGTTTGATTTAACAATCCACACAAGAACTCACAGTGGAGAAAAACCTTTTTCATGCTCAGTTTGTGGCAAGAGTTGCTCTCGAAAGTCTCATTTAATAACTCACACAAGAACACACACTGGAGAAAAAACATTTTCCTGCTTGGTTTGTGGAAAAAGCTTTGATCTAAAATCAAGTTTAAAATACCACACAAGAACTCACAGTGGCGAAAACCCTTTTTCCTGCTCAGTTTGTGGCAAGAGTTGCTCTCGAAAGTCTCATTTGATAATTCACACAAGAACACACACTGGAGAAAAACCATTTTCCTGCTTGGTTTGTGGTAAAAACTTTTCTCTAAAATCAAATTTAACAAGTCACACAAGAAAGCACAGTGGCGAAAAACCTTTTTCCTGCTCAGTTTGTGGCAAAAGCTTCTCTCAAAATTCAACTTTAACAAACCATAGAAGAACACACAGTGATGAAAAACCTTTTTCCTGCTCAGTTTGTGGCAAGAGTTTCTCTCGAAAGTCTCATTTAATAATTCACACAAGAACACACAGTGGTGAAAAATCTTTTTCCTGCTCAGTTTGTGGAAAATGCTTCTCTCAAAAGGAAGGTTTAACACGCCACACAAGAACACACACTGGAGAAAAAACATTTTCCTGCTTGGTTTGTGGTAAAAACTTTTCTCTAAAATCAAGTTTAACAAGTCACACAAGAATACACAGTGGTGAAAAACCTTTTTCCTGCTCAGTTTGTGGAAAAAGTTTCTCTCAAAAGTCGCATTTACGAAACCACACAAGAACACACACTGGAGAAAACCCTTTTTCTTGCTCAGTTTGTGCCAAGAGTTTCTCTCAAAAGTGGCATTTACAAAGCCACACCAGAACACACAATGGAGACAAGCCATTCAGTTGCAGCGTTTGTGCTCAAAAATTCTCCACTAAACAGCATGCGGAGAGTCACAATTGTGCTGGTGAGAAAAGCAGCGATCCTTGAAGCTTAAAAAAAAGAAAACAAAAAACTGAAGGAACTGACTCTTTGTGGTAAGATATAAATGTGATTTTAAATAAAATATGATATTGAATTTTGCAAAGCTTTTTTATTGACATTAAGCGTGTGATCCGTGCCAGAAGAACCATTGTGTCTGCGTATTTGTATTTGTTTTTATTTTCGAAAGTATACAGGGACTGTGCATATTAATCAAACTGTTTCCTGTAAATATGCCAGATTATAGCCAATGGCTAATTTGCATCCGTTGTCCCTGAGTGATGATTTTTTTTTGTTTTCATATCAAACATTATTAATGAAATTAATTGTCTTTGCCTGGAACAACATTTGTTAACATTATGCTTTTTCAGTTGTCTTTTTAATCGTACTTAATGGAAAAGTTGTGAGAAGAAACGGTGCTTCTGAAATCGGTGCCTTCCACTATCATCAATAAAATCACTTGTTCCACTTGCTCAACTGGCTTTCATTACGCTGTGTGAAAAGGTGAAAAAGAGAACAATAAGTTGAACTATAAAAAGAGCCAGAAGGAGAAACGCAAATAGTCTCAGTTTCTCTCAAAGGTTTTGGAATGTCAGGAGTTGGCAACTTGATGGCGACTGGAGTCAGCGCTGGTTTTCTCGCTGTGTTTGGCTGGCTCGTATATGTATGGTCCATTGAACAAAACTCAAACTCTTCAAATATCCCCTCACATACATTTAATAATTACGGTTTCTGAATAAATTTCTGACTGCCCAAATACACTTTCTAGGTTGAGCTCTATCAATTGTTTGGGGTTTGTTGCGAAGCAGAATCTCACTTCGGAAAAAAACTATAATTTTGTCAAATATACCAAATATTTTTGTTCATGCTTTATTATATTTTTTATACATTGGATTATTTATATAGTGAAATAGGTAAATATTAAAATGTAAAATTGGAAATCACATACAGACTTAATTCAATTAATAACAAATATAGAAACATTTTATAAATATTGAACTCATTGAGAAGAATCCTGATCTTGAAATAAATCTTGAATTATAAAAAATACAAAAAAATTAATTCAATAACCCGACCCTGGATGAGCGGCAGAAAATGGCTGGATGGATGGAATAATTTAAATTGCATACATATTCAAATGAACAAATATGTTAAGAAATATTCAAGTGTGAAATAAAAAGGTTTAATTTAATATTGATATAATTTTGCATATTAAAATAATTGAATAAATATTGTAGTATTGTATAAGCAAGCTTAAATATACATTGAAATAAATAAAAACAAAAGTTGTGTATTTTTAAATGGCCTAATATAGATATGGGAAGTAATTCTCTTTATGAAACTATGAAGGGATTTGAGCTCACAGAAGTGACCAGTCTTGGTGCTGAAGTTCCGATGTAACCAGATACTGCCCTGAGAGAAAATAGGCCTGAGCATTGTTTATGGTGGGGGCAATTCTCTCGCCAGGTCAGTGACCTTCCAGGGTATGAGAGTAATTTAAGGTGGTCACGAGTAGACTGGTCGTATCAAAGGGGAGACGCATCTGCTCTCCCTCTGGGGGACTTTTGGAGGGAAATCCCGAAGACTAGCGGGATGGGAATGCATACGCAACAAGGGAAAATGAGATATTCATGTCCTATTTGGATATTCCCTATAAGAAGGGAATGTCTGAGAGGGGGCTCGCACGTTTTTGGGGAGACTTCTTTTGACATCAGCATGTGACGAGAATAAAATCTTTCTTCTTTCTTTTGTTCTTTTCCATCACCAATCCAGCCTTGCTCGGCTGCCTCTCCGGAAGGCAGCAAGGACCCACACTTCAAAGACAAAATATACGACATATTGAAAGAAAAATAATACTCAAATATTGAAATAAGTATAGAATTGAATGAATCAACAACAAAGAAATAAATACCTCCTGGAAAATATCATTATTTTCAAAATTTGTCAAAGCACAAAATTTCGATCAGATTGAGTTCTTTCTTGCACATTCTTAAACAATCATAATTTTTTTACTTTTACTTTTTAAGTTACTTCAGTGCATTTCACACCTGAGCCTTCAGGGAATTCCTACTTCGTCCTACTTGAATGAATCCACATCAAAATATCATCATTTATGACACCACGGCTGGACAAATAATATCCAGAAACACACTCCCGCACCACTGAGTGAGTGTTGGACGATATAGCTTCTCTTGAAAGGTCCGACTTGAAAATGTCCTTGCAAGTGGATCTGAAATTAAATCCACACTTTTCCCTCCTTCGGCCATTGTGGTTTAAAAAAATCAAGAATATAGTGTATTAGTCACGGTCAATTGTAAGCATGGACAACTCACTCTTTGCCCAGCAGGATGTGCTAACATGCACTCGCAACAGCCCGTTGATGACAAGAGCTGATGGTCGTGAGTGATACTTTGTCCATTTAATGAGCGTATCGCCTGACAAGTCGCTTTGTTTGTTTCGGAAAAAAATTGCGACTTTAAAGTGCGCCTTATGACTGCGAAAATACGGTCATTTTAGTTGTCCAACTTGTAAAATGGAAAAGAAAATTATGCACAAAAAGCATGAACGTGTTGAGCAGAAGGAAGAAAAAAAAGTGTCAGGTTTCGCCGTTCGGCGAAGAGGTGGGTGGACCCAAAGAGCGAGGAAGCAGGAGAAGGGTAAACTAAGGGAGTTTATTAAATAAATCTAACGAGGACAAACAACGGGCCGTGGACAAACAAACGTGGCAGGATGAAAAATAACAAGGACGCAACCAAAACGTGACTAACAGAAAAGGAAGACGAGGAACATAAGCCGGGGGCAAAACGCTGAGGGGCGTGACGGGAACGAGGACGGGAACGAGGACGTGAACAAGAGCATGAACTTGACAGGAACAACCGTGGTCGTGGAAGTCCGGAAAGTGCGGCAGCAATTGCATAGGGCAGGCGTAGCAGGGGCAATGTTCCGACACTGAGTTGTTGGGATGAGGTGTTTATATAGTCCAGTCATTAGGAGTGCGGATGGGCATCAGGTGTGTGAGCTGACGGGGAACAGGTGCGTGGCTGGTGAGGGCGAGGTGCTGAGGTGAAACGCCCCTACTCAGCAGATCAAAACAATAACAAGTGCACATGGCCGGGAGGTGAAGAAAACAATAACAAAACCGCATGAACATGAAAACAATAACAAAACCCCGGTCATGTCCGACGCGGATCATGACAAAAAGGGAGAAAGCAGTAAGTCTTGTTACAAACATTACTTTTTCAGGACGAGTTGTGGTAGCAACGGAGGATCACGTGACGTAAAAAACAAACATAAAAAGTGTGTGTAGAAGGAGTTCTACATCAACATGCGTTTTACTTATTAGTCCGCGATACACTGACACAATTGGACTTTAATACAGAATCAAAAAGCAAGGGCGAATTTACACAAATGTCAAAACTTTAAAAGAGCGCATTGTCAGTGATAAGCAAAACATTGCCAGAGCCTTAAAGCCAATAACAGACGAGTAAATGTTTTTATAGAAGTGTGTAATTCTTTTAGTAGCATGAATTGCAAATTACTCAGAAATCACACAAGCATTGCTGGACATCATTTATGACCAGGCAATGACATTTGCGGAAGAGAAAAATTGTTTGAACACTTAAGGCTGACAAAGCTTTTGAACTTGTCAAGCATGAACTCATTGATTACGATGTATTAGCACTACCAACTTGATATTTAACTGCTAAATTGAGTCATGGAAATTCCGATGTCTCAACAGGAGGGATTGATATCCATACTACAGCTAGGACAACAAACCTTTTTAAAATTTTTGTAGATCATGTTTAGTGTGTAGTAAACATAATTTTCAAGTGAATATGAGACCAAAAAGGAGATTGTATGGACAAAGCATCTTAACGCACTACCAAATTAGTATGAGCATTGAGCAAACAGTGACTGCAAAAAAATGGCTTCAAGGACATGTGTTGCTGCAGAAACACAGGAAAGTGAATCCATTTGCATATGAGTCACAATAATTGGATCCCGTGGTAAGAGCCACGTCAGAGTGTGTTCAAGCAGTCTCGACTGCTGCTTCAGGAATTAAAAAATTACATTCTTGTCCACCACATTCACATTGCACGGCGACCTCATTGTCACAGGGACACATTACACTGATAAGGTGCGGTGCGTTTCAGCCCAGCGTCACTTTTTCCCGCACCAGTAGAAGACGCCACACGACTGTGGAAGCCGCTCCAAATGATCACCAAACCGCGACTTGACGTTATGGACATTTTTTTTTAGGACAATTTTCTCCCGACTGGAGGAACATTTTTTGTTTTGGGGATTGCAAATGGAAATTTAGTTTCAAGGGATACTAAATTCTGTATGTTCAGGACAAGCAGCATGATGTTTTGCACTGATTCAGGCGTGTAAGAAAAAAAAAAACAGGTGCACATTCCAGACTGACAAGAAAGAAATGAGGTGCACATTCCGAACTGATGAGGAGTAGAAGCGTTTGAGAAGCAAGGTCACAAAACAGATCATTTGTAAGAGATAAATTGTTAGAATGAGCAGGAAGAGCCTAGGCGGGTGTGAGCAAGTCAAAATTTGGGGTTTCCCATCTTTGATGGGTTGTATGGTTACAATGTGAACTGACAGTCAAGATAAATGTTCATGTGTTCTGTCGACATTGGGCAGACAAGGGCTTTAAAACCACAACAGGAAAAGAAAAGTTGTGCATAAAAGCACGTCTAAATAGTTATGTAAAAAAGCAAAACTTACTTAATAAAATGACCCAATTACAATTGGAAACTGCCTCGCTGACAATGCAGCGAAGGCTGCAGCCCAAGGCATGACCTCAAAGACGGCACTGCATTACTATAAGGGAAAATGAACACATACACACACACCCCCACCCCCACGCACCCACACACACACCCACGCACACACACACGCAGCAAATCAACTTGACAATTTGATGTCACGCCAGGAAAAATACACCACTAATTGAATGCACACATTGGGATAACAAAGGTGCAAACAAAAATCCTATATGGCCACCCAGTATAGATTCCCAGATCTTGACTCATCAGAACCACCAGCGACTGGCACATCGGTCCCAGTCCACATGAAAGACATGTTTGACCGAAAAAGACGCAAAGACGCAAATACTGGTCAGTGTGTTCTGATCCACAGAGAAATCACGTCCGTGTGGGAGTCCAACTCTTCTTCAAGGTGTTGAAACGACTTCGTTGGGACAGTGAATGCTGAGATGGCCCTCGCCAGATGATGGCAGTGACCCCGACGGCAGCAAAGGTCGCGGGGCGTGGCGACTGGATCCACCAGTCGCAGTGCAAGCTGAAAGGCCTAGCGACGCGAATCCCTCGAAAAGGAGTCCACCTGAGTCACAATCTCGGACCACACGCACATCAGAGCCACACAACCAGCCACACATACGAATGTTGAAGCCACAGAACAAAAAGATTAGATATTGTTTGGACATTAATGACGTACATAAAGAAATTTCAGCCTTGATTGGAGAACATTACTGCATTTAAATTTTTTGTAAAATGAAACAATTATTAATGTTATGACCACAATGAAAAATCTGAAAGACACAATTTATCGGGATAATCATAGTTTTCATTTTGTTATGTGGAGTCTGTTCACGTTGCATTATTTTTATGACAAAGATGATGATTAACTGCATGTTTGTTGCCCACATGTACCATTACAACCTGATTGATGTTGAGAATGATGAACTCGAACTGGACAATGACGAACTCGAACTGGAGACTGAAACCTAAAAAACACATGGACCCTTTTTGCCCCTGACCCAACAAGTGCACACATACAACACACACGAAGATCCGGGAAGTAAGGACGGCTGTCCCATCCTACCACGAGGCAAAGGGCCTCCACCAAGTCACCCCAGGGACAAGCTCTGCGTGGAGACAGTTTTGTTATTTTTCACTAGGCACATTGAAAAGTATTTTTATATGTTTTGTTCCCTGATGGTCATCAAATGATGAAGATCTCGTTCCACGCCGGAAGGGAGGGAGGGGAATTTTGTCCCTACTGAGGGTTTTCACCCCTCCACTGATAATCACACTGTTGTATGATTTCATTATGATGATCTGTCTTAAAGCCGTAAGGCCATGATTTAAACCCACAAACGGGGGGAAATGTAAGATGCGCTGAGGATAGGTAATCAGTTTGTGTATTCATAATCATGTTTTTATACACTCATTAATGTTTAATACACACACATAGACACTTACTTGTTATTTTAACACACACACACACTGTATCCTGAAGATGTGTGTCAGGTTCGCCAATTTGACATATAGGGTTCATAGCTGAAAGAAGAGAGGCACTCAGCTCAAGTGGAGACAGAGAGGTTAATAATGTTTACTTGGCAACTTCATCTCCCTTCTGTTCCTCGATGTTTTTCACACATTCCCTTTTATAACATCGAGGAATCAGATTACACTCAAGGGTGGTACAGTTCGTCTTCTCAAAAGCTGGTTTAGTCCGGTTTATCATGAGCGTGCCGTCGTGGGTCGCAGCTGACTTTGACATCAACATCTTCTAACAGGACCCAGCACGATGCTGTTTGCGTCAGACTTTGGTGCCAACTTCTTCTATCAGGGCTCATCACGATGTTGTGTTATGGCCCTGGGCTCGGGCCCACCTACAAGGCCACGCCCTTGTTGTATTGCAGTAACTCTTCCACCCTTTTGTTTGTAAAGTCAATGGACTTGTGCCTCAGCGCTGGACTGCTTTCCCGCTCGTTCCCTGTTGGTGGACTGCTTTCCTGCTCGTTACTCATGGACGTCCCAACCAACGAGCTCCACCTGGGCAGCTGGGACCAATAAAAGGACCTCGGTTCTGCTGCTCAGGGCGGCTGGGACTTTAGAGTTCAGTTTGCCTCGCTTGCGCTTGTTGTGTCTCTTGTTTGGACTTTTGTGAATTTTGGAGACACTTGCTTTTGTTATTCATACACATTTGTCAACTTGGGTTAATACCTGTTGGTTGAGATCATTTGTTTAAACCCTACCTCTCTTCTTTACTAAAAATAAATTGTAAACTCTCTCCACACCATTTAACAGCTCGGTTTATGTTACTTCCCTCCTTCCCTAGCAGAGCCGGTCGTCACAGTTGTTTACTTCATCCTCACTTCTGAAGAAGTGCCGCCGCCCTGCCAATTGCAGACACCTCCCTGCAGTAAAGGTTTCCTCCTGTATCTCCACTCAAACTGTAAACACTCAAGCATAGTCCACTCCACTAATTTGCAACATGTCATGCGCACCATAAATTGAAATAAAGCTGTGTCATGGCAAATGTATAATAACCTCTAAATATTATTCGAACAATGTGTTTAGTTAAAGTAACCTTTACACCGTGAGTTGTGATTTCCTGCCTGTTGGAGTCTTCTGGTGATTAGTTTAGTCTAAAACAGACCACCATTGTCAGTTATTCTCCTGTCTTCTAGTGATTAGTTTAGACTAAACAGACTCTAATTGTATTTTAATTTCTTGTCTCCTGGTGATTCTTGAGTCAAGCTAATAAAATCAGAGCAGAGCAGAGCAGGGAGGAAGAGAGAGGAAGGAGTCACGCGGAGCTACCTGCTCGCTTCTGCTTTGTCCCACTCTTTCCCCCACCGGCCGGTGAAAATGAACGCCATGTCTGGTTCCTCCTGGCCTCTCAGGCATATTTTTATTTCGGCCGTTACCTTTAGTAAGTTATTTCAGTAAGCTCTCCCAAAAGGCGTCAGGGCATTTAAACCTGACAAAAAGACAACTGAAAATCATAATGTTCACAAATGTTGTTCCAGGCAAAAGCAATTTTATTTATAATTTTTGATGTAAACACAAAAAAACTCATCATCACTCAGACACAATGGTTCTTCTGGCACTGATCACATTGGCTTAGTGTCATTAAAAGAGCTTTGCAAAATTTAATTTATATTTTATTCAAAATCACATTTACATCTTACCACAAAGAGTCAGTTCCTTCAGTTTTTTGTTTTATTTTTTTTAAGCTTCAAGGATCGCTGCTATTCTCACCAGCACAATTGTGTCTCTCAGCACTATGTTTAGTGGAGAATTTTTTAGCACAAATGCTGCAACTGAATGGCTTGTCTCCACTGTGCGTTCTTGTGTGGCTTCGTAAATGCGACTTTTGAGAGAAACTCTTGGCACAAACTGAGCAGGAAAAAGGTTTTTCACCAGTGTGTGTTATTGTGTGGCTTGTTAAATTTGCCTATAGAGAGAAACTCTTGCCACAAACTGAGCAGGAAAAAGGGTTTTCTCCAGTGTGTGTTCTTGCGTGACTTGTTAAATTTGACTTAAAAAAGAAGCTTTTGCCACAAACTGAGCAGGAAAAAGGTTTTTCACCACTGTGTGTTCTTCTATGTTTTGTTAAAGTTGACTTTTCAAAGAAGCTTCTGCCACAAACTGAGCAGGAAAAAGGTTTTTCACCACTGTGTGTTCTTGCGTGACTTGTTAAATTTGACTTAAAAAAGAAGCTTTTGCCACAAACCGAGCAAGCAAAAGGTTTTTCACCACTGTGTGTTCTGGAGTGCCTTACTAAAGTAGACTTTCGAGAGAAACTTTTTCCGCAAACTGAGCAGGAAAAGGGTTTTTCTCCAGTGTGTGTTCTTGTGTGTTCTGTTAAACGCGCTTTATGAGAGAGACTCTTGCCACAAACTGAGCAGGAAAAAGGGTTTTCTCCAGTGTGTGTTCTTGTGTGCCTTTTTAAATTTGACTTTTTATCGAATTTCATGCCACAAACTGAGCAGGAAAAAGGGTTTTCTCCAGCGTGTGTTCTTGTGTGCCTTGTTAAACTTGACTTTACAGAAAAGCTTTTGCCACAAACTGAGCAGGAAAAAAGTTTTTCACCACTGTGTGTTCTTGTGTGTCTTGTTAAACTTGACTTTTGAGAGAAACACTTGACACAAAATGAGCAAGAAAAAGGTTTTTCTCCAGTGTGTGTTCTTATGTGGCTTGTTAAATGCGACTTTTGAGAGCAACTCATGCCACAAACTGAGCAGGAAAAAGGTTTTTCTCCACGATGTGTCCTTATGTGCAGTTTTAAAGAGAATTTTTAAGTTAATGATTTCCCACAGTGAGAACATATCCATCTGTCAGTGTGACATGCCCTTTCACGTTTGGCTTGCCCATCATCATCATCATCAGGAGAGCGTGATAATGTGTCCTCATTATGTGCTTGTGATGGCGCCCAGTGGCTGTTAAGCATCATTGCAGTTACAAAATAATTCAGGGAACTCTTATAATATTATGGTGTATCTTAGTCTAATTTGAATATGTATTGGATAACTTTAATATATACAGTCATTATTCAAATATGTCAACATGAAAGTCACAGTGAAAGTGTTGTTGCTTAATGCTTATGTGTAAGAACTTTTACTCTTCAAACGTAATTTTGTTTTAAAATTTATTTCAAAACAGAAATTTTATAAAAATAAAAAGGGTAATGTCGGAACTTACTCGCAGGATAAATGTCATTTTGGGTAAAAAAAAAACCCAAACGTAAATCATACAATAAATAGCGACTCTGATGCCAGGGCCCCTTTAATTTTTTTAGGTATCCAGATTATCATGAAAGCAAAAAGTACCCACGATGAAACTATCCATAAATGCAAAATGAAATACTTGTAAACATATTTCGCTTGAAGGATTCCTATTTTATCGATGTCATTATGTTGCGATGGCCCCCAGTGGCCCCCATCAATATGTTAGGGTCCCACAACAGGTGTTTCATCAGACGCACACAATAGCCTGTGTGTGCTAACTTCAGCTCGCTTCCAGAAACGTCTGTGACTATGTCCGGAATGAAATCGGGCATCAGCCGCAACGTGCTTCCTTTTTAAATGCTCTTTTATCACTGTTGTGCTGCTAAAGCAGGGATGTCCAAACTTTTTGCAAAGGGGGCCGGATTTGATGTTGTAAAATGTGGGAGGGCCGACCTCGGCTGACATTAACTACATAAAGAACAATATATTCAAACACATTTTAGCAAGTGATTCTGTGTTTCACATTTGCTTTTTTATTTTCATTTAAACCATCAAACATGTATTTTGGTTCATTTGAAACATGAACATCACATGCAATTGAATATTTGCTTAACTTTTTTTCTTAAACAGAAGTAATTATAGTCTTGAGTGCAAATAATATTTGAACATGAATTATATCATCATGGGAGTTCAATGTTCACAGAATTTTTGAATTACAGAAATGATTATCCACAAGTGCAAGGACTAATTTGATATATATGACATATCATCAAATATAAATGTTGAATGAACATTTTATTCTGGAATGAAAACCGACAACTTGTCTAAATTTGTGACTGAACAAAACAAAATTAAGTCAGTTATTTAAATGACAAATGACTTGCCTGCATTAATGTGACGGGTGATACTGAGATCTGGACTGCAGCACAAAGGCCAGGTCTGGCTCAAAGGCAGTGGTATTGATGCGCGAGGTAAGAGTCTGTGAGCCGTGTCCTCACGCGCCTCTGATTTAAGTTCATAACCGAGAATGTCTTTTCACACAAATACATTTTCCTAGCAAACTCTCGAATCTCTCGAAACCTGCCTTTATCCATTTGTCGGTAAAAGTTGTCGAGAGAAAGTTGCCGGTGCCGACTGCGGCTCTCGGCGTCACACTGCAGCTCAATGAGCTCCAGCTGGGCTGGAACATTGTCTGTGTCCACGGAGAAAGGTGATGAAAAAAGAGAGATATCCTTCTCAATAGCTGCAAAATCCCGAAGGCGTCGTGTGAACTCTTCAGCCAAAGACTTCACATCTATTGCGTACTTTGTCTGCGCACTGATATTGCTCTCAGTCAACTTTCCTTTTTTTGTTTCTTGTCGCCATTTTAGAAATTGGGGGTAAAGAGTGTCAAACATTAGGAGTGTTTCCTTACACTTAGATACGTTTATACTGTGTATATTTGCATGCCTTTTCTGAATGTCTGCTGCTAATGTTATACATTAACGGCTACATTACGCCGCCGACTCTGTGTGATCTATATCTTTGCTGCTGTAACACCTCAAATTTCCCCATTGTGGGACTAATAAAGGACATCTTATCTTATCTTATCTTATCTTAAAGGTCACCCGGGGTGATGTCGCAGAGTAGTACTGCCTCTAGTGGGTAAATTAGGAACAGCAATTAAGAAGAGAGCGAACTAAGCACTGTATATGTGCGGGCCAGAATGTATTAATTTTATTACAGAGGCTGCGGGCCAGATAAAGTTTGACCCCGGGCCGCATTTGGCCCCCGGGCCGGACTTTGGGCATGTCTGTGCTAAAGGGAGGCTGCCAGGATGGCCGAGTGGTCTAAGGCGCCGCGTTCAGGACCCAGTCTCCCCTGGAGGCCTGGGTTCGAATCTCGAATTTCCCCATTGTGGGACTAATAAAGGGAATATTATTATTATTATTATTATTATTATTATTACATCGTAGGACGTAATTTTGTGAAATGCCCCCATGGTCCGGTCCAAATCGGGGTCGCACGTATTGATTCGTGTTCGGCAGGCACAAGTCAAGGTAGCACGGTAGAAACAATATAAGACAAAGTCGCCGCATGAGCTTTGACTTGACCAAACCAAATGTGTGCTTGTCTTTTTGTGTCCTCCAGACGTCAGTGAAAACGATCTCCATTCTGTGAAAGAGGAGCCAGACTTGACTCGCATCAAAAAGGAGGAGGAGATCAACAAGTCACCAGTGAACGTTGTCCATATAAAGACTGACGATGAAAACAAGGATGAGAGTGAGGACAGCAGAGGGGCGGAGCCTACAAGCAGCAGTTCAAGTCATCACGTGACAACAGAAGGTGATGAAGACCACTGGGGGCCATCACAAGGACATAATGAGGACACATTATCAGACGCTCATGACGATGATGATGATACTAATGATGATGATGATGATGGGCTAGCCAAAGGTGAAAGGGCACGTCACACTGACTCATTCACTTCAAAGCTGTCTTTAAAACCGCACACAAGAACACACAGTGGAGAAAAACCATTTTCTTGCTCGGTTTGTGGCAAAAGCTTCTCTCGAAAGTTTCATTTAACAATCCACACAAGAACACACAGTGGAGAAAAACCATTTTCTTGCTCAGTTTGTGGCAAAAGCTTCTCTCGAAAGTTTCATTTAACAATCCACACAAGAACACACGGTAGAGAAAAACCTTTTTCATGCTCAGTTTGTGGCAATAGTTTCTCTGACAAGTCTAATTTAACAAGCCACACAAGAACACACAGTGGTGAAAAACGTTTTTCTTGCTCGCTTTGTGGCAAAAGCTTCATTCGAAAGTCTCATTTAGTAAGGCACACAAGAATGCACAGTGGAGAAAAACCTTTTTCATGCTCAGTTTGTGGCAAGAGTTTCTCTGACAAGTCTAATTTAACAAGCCACACAACAACACACAGTGGTGAAAAATCATTTTCCTGCTCAGTTTGTGGAAAATGGTTCTCGAAAAAGACATATTTAACAGAACACACAAGAACACACAGTGGTGAAAAACATTTTTCCTGTTCAGTTTGTGGCAAAAGCTTTAATCTAAAGTCAATTTTAACAGATCACACAAGAACACACACTGGAGAAAAACCTTTTTCCTGCTCAGTTTGTGGAAAAAGCTTCTCTCAAAGGTCTCATTTAATAATTCACACAAGAACGCACAGTGGAGAAAAACCCTTTTCCTGCTCAGTTTGTGGCAAGAGTTTCTCTCGAAGGTCTCATTCAATAATTCACACAAGAACGCACAGTGGAGAAAAACCTTTTTCCTGCTCAGTTTGTGCCAAGAGTTTCTCTCAAAAGTCGTATTTACGAAACCACACAAGAACACACAATGGAGACAAGCCATTCAGTTGCAGCGTTTGTTCTAAAAAATTCTTCACTAAACAGAGTGCTGAGAGACACGATTGTGCTGGCGAGAATTGCAGCGATCCTTGAAGATTAAAAAAAGGAAAAAAAATGAAAGAACCGACTCTTTGTGGTCAGATGTAAATGTGATTTTCAATAAAATATGATGAAATTGAATTTTGCAAAGCTCTTTTATTGACACAAGGCCAATGTGATTAGTGCCAGAAGAACCAATGTGTCTGAGTGATGATGATTTGTTTTGGTGTTTACATCAAACATGTAAATAAAATGTATTGCCTTTGCCTGGAATAACATTTTTTAACATGCTTTTCAGTTGTCTTTTTAATTGTACCTAATGGAAAAGGTGTGAGAAGAAACGGTGCTGATGATATCGGTGCCTTCCACAATCATCAATAAAATCACTTGTTCCACTTGCTCAACTGGCCTTCATCACGCCGTGAAAAGGTGAAAAACTGAACTACAAGTCAAACTATAAAAAGAACCAGAAAGAGATGGCGACTGGAGTCAGCGTTTATTTGTCACCACGAAGGAGATGATTCGCATAACGCAGTTCGTTGCTGCTGCTTGCTGCGCGTCTGAAGACTGAAATGAAATGAAATATTTAAGTACAGACGCTCCTGATGAAAAAAACTAAGAAGAAAACTCTGCAATCGTCGTTAGAGCGCTTCTTTTGGCCAGTTTCGAGTAAATCCTCCAAGGAAGATACTTATCAACCCTCATCTTCTTCCTACATTGAAGTTACGGAGGAGGAAGTAACTTTTGAAGCCCATTCCAGCAATGACGAAGACCCTTTCATGATATAAAATCCTCCTCTTCCTCCATCATCTCCTTAAGCATCGGGTATATCTTCCAAAAGTAAGTTAAACTTCATTTTATTTATCTTGTTACGTACATGTACTTCCTGTGTGTGTCTCTCTCTCTAACATTCGTAGTACAGGACTGTAGCTATTCTCTCCATTTTATTTAATGTTTTTTTCAGTACAAACCAATACAGGTTACTTATACAAGCCTTAAACATACTTATATAAACCTTCAATATACTTATATAGGCCTTAAACATAAATTGTAAGACAAAATATAGCGCTAAAGCAACTTGCAAACAAATTCAGCTCACGAACGACCGTTCGGAACGTATCTCGTTCGTAAGTTGGGGATCGTCTGTCCTTAAAAAAACGATAAAATATTTTTTAACACTAACATTTCAATAATAAAATAGTGAAACATTGCAATTTAAAATTCGCAACCACATAGAGAGTAAATTGAATTAATAATAAAATAGAAACATTTACTCAATATTGAACAAATTCAAGAGTCCTAATTTTGAAAGATAACAAATTTTTTAATCTAATTTTAAATATATTAATTCAATAAATATTTGGGCACATATTTAAATGAAAAAATATTTTGACAAATACTCGAGATTGAAATAAAAAGTATTTAAAAATATTTGTATATTTTTTACATGTTAAAATAATTGAATAAACATTGTTGTAATCTCTAAAGCAGCGGGGTCAAACTCATTTTTGGTGATGGGCCAAATCATAGTATTGGTTTCCCTCAGCGGGCCGTTACGACGTTACCGCGTACCGAAACAAACTGATGGTTCGCGAGTTTTGAAATCAGAAGCCAGGAAGTAATTGTTTGTTCAACAATTCATTTTAAAGGAGGAGGATTGCTAACAAATGAACGACAATATCTCAGATCTCAATGTTGTTAGAAGTGAAATAAATGTGTTAGAAACAGGAACTTGACACACATGATTTCCCCTTTGCGGGCCACATAAAATCAGGTCGCGGGCCAGATCTGGCCCCCGGGCCTTGAGTTTTACACCTGTGATCTAAAGGATCTAAATCAAGAAGAGCAAAACGTTCCGTTAAAAATAGTGTCTGGGCATTTTTGATCGTCATGACATGCAATGCACAACTCCGAGTGGTGACGTTTGCTTATTAAAATGAATAAATAAAACAAACAAACAAAAAAGGTTTATAGAAGCATATAGATCTCAAGGGACAATATTATTGAACCAAACAATGATATTTGAAAACAAAAAAAATGTTTGGAATGATTACAAAATCAATAAGAGCAGCATGTTAGAATGCAGAAGACCCTTCTATCGACTGTGTTTTTGAGTCCTCCCGGACGTCGTACTGTTGTAAAATGCGATTGGACAGTAAACAGCCAATCAGAATCAGCCCTAGTGTCCGACTCCTGATTGGTTAATAATTGAGGCACAGTTTGCATCGTAAGCATAAAACCGTGGCCGTGTCCAAATTAACAGGCTGCGACCTCCGAAAGCTGCTTTTTCGGCCCGACACCACCGCACGTGGTGTCCAAATTTACGCTGGCCGTGTCCAAATTAACAGGCTGCGACCTCGGAAAGCTACTTTTTCGGCCGCGTGACGTCTTTTTCGGCGCGGCACAACCGCACGTGGTGTCCAAATTCACGCTGTCACGTACGGCCTTCGAATCCAGCCTTGGAATCGGTATTCGTTTCCGTGGAGACGGCCCCAGAGCCAAGGCCGCTTAGCGCAACACTTACATTACGCCCACACACATTGCTCCGCTGTTCGACGCCGATGTGACGCATTTACGGTGGATTTATATGAATGGATAATCTGCGACGAGCTCCAGATTGAATGAATCGGCGCAAAAAGAATATTTGTATTATGATTTCATTTTGAACAATGGAACCTGAACTTTTCTTCATTTTATTTCACTTTTTAGTTAACTTACATTTTGTTCTTGAGAGGAGAATCATGCTTTGCCATCGGAAAGTTGTCTTTTATCGAACAAATGAAGTAAGTTACAAATACGTCTACCAGCATTTTCACACTGGAACCAACATTGACAGGAAAATAAGTATATAACGTGATTGTTACAGAGAAACTAAAAATATAGCGAGTAAGATAACTTCAGTAGTACATGTGTTTGCTTCATAATAGAACGAACATCCATCGATCCATCCATCCATTATCCGCCGCTTATCCGGGATCGGGTTGCGGGGGCAGCAGCTTCAGCAGGGAAGCCCAGACTTCCCGCTCCCCAACCACATCTTCCAGCTCTGCCGGAGGGATGCCCAGGCGTTCCCAGGCCAGCTGGGAGACGTAGTCTCTCCAGCGTGTCCTGGGTCGTCCTCTGGGCCTCCTGCCAGTGGGACATGCCCGGAACACCTCACCAAGGAAGCGTCCAGGAGGCATCCTAAACAGATGCCCGAGCCACCTCATCTGGCTCCTCTCTACGTGGAGGAACAGCGGCTCGACACTGAGTCCGAGCTCCTCACCCTATCTCTAAGGGAGAGCCCAGACACCCTGCGGAGGAAACCCATTTCGGTCGCTTGTATCCAAGATGTTGTTCTTTCGGTCGCGACCCACAGCTCGTGACCATAGGTGAGGGTAGGAACGAAGATCGACCGGTAAATCGAGAGCTTCGCCTTTTGGCACAGCTCCTTCTTCACCACGACAGACCGATACAGCGTCCGCATCACAGCGGAGGCTGCACCGATCCGCATGTCGATCTCTCGCTCCATCCTCCCCTCACTCGTAAACAAGACCCCAAGATACTTAAACTCCTCCACTTGGGGCAGGATCTCCTCCCCGACCTGGAGAGGGCATTCCACCCTTTTCCGACTGAGAACCATGGTCTCAGATTTGGAGGCGCTGATCTTCATCTCAACCGCTTCACACTCAGCTGCGAACCGTTCCAATGAGAGTCGGAGATCACGGCTTGACGAAGCCAACAGTACCACATCATCTGCAAAAAGCAGAGATGAAATACTGAGGTCACCAAACCAGATCCCCTCATCGCCTCGACTGCGCCTAGAAATTCATTCCATAAAAGTTATGAACAGAATCGGTGACAAAGGGCAGCCTTGGCGGAGGCCAACCCTCACTGGAAACGAATCCGACTTACTGCCGGCAATGCGGACCAAACTCTGACATTGGTAGTACAGGAACCCAACTGCCCGTATCAAGGGGCTTGGTACCCCGTACTCCCGAAGCACGATCCACAGAACTCCCCGTGGGACACGGTCGAACGCCTTCTCCAAGTCCACAAAACACATGTAGACTGGCTGGGCGAACTCCCATGAACCCTCAAGGACCCTGTAGAGAGTGTATAGCTGGTCCACTGTTCGACGGCCAGGACGAAAACCGCACTGCTTCTCTCGGATCTGAGATTCAACCTCCCGACGGACCCTCTTCTCCAGTACCCCTGAGTAGACCTTACCAGGGAGGCTGAGAAGTGTGATTCCTCTATAATTGGAACACACCCTCCAGTCCCCCTTCTTAAAAAGGGGGACCACCACCCCGGTCTGCCAATCCAGAGGCACTGTCCCCGATGTCCACGCAATGTCGTAAAGGCGTGTCAACCATGACAGCCCCACAACATCCAGAGCCCTAAGGAACTCCGGGCGGATCTCATTCACCCCCGGGGCCTCGCCACAGAGGAGCTTGTTAACCACCTGGGTTACTTCAGCCCCCGAGATAGGTGAGTCCACCATGGAGTCTTCAGGCTCTGCTTCCTCAAAGGAAGGTGTGTCGGTAGAGTTGAGGAGGTCTTCGAACTATTCTCCCTCACAACGTCCTGAGTCGAGGTCAGCAGCACCCCATCTCCCCTATAAATAGTGTTGATGGTGCACTGCTTCCCTCTCCTGAGATGACGGATGGTGGACCAGAATTTCTTCGAAGCCGTCTGGAAGTCGTTTTCCATGTCCTCACCGAACTCCTCCCACACCCAAGTTTTTGCTTCGGCAACCACCGAAGCTGTATTCCGCTTGGCCAGTCGGCACCTGTCAGCTGCCTCCGGAGTCCACAGGCCAGAAATGTATTCTTTATTCATCTTTTTTTTTTTCCATTATTTTTTCGTTTTATTTTTATTTTATCTTGTAAGTCGACTATTTTTGTGTATTAAGCTGACCAGCAAATTCATATTTTGTTATCCATGAGTTTAAGTGTTTTACTTTTTCTGGCTTTCTATAAATTTCCAGTCCTTCCATGTCAATTATTGCTTCGGATCCTTTTTGTAAACTTTTTTACTGTTTGATTTCCCCATGTTGGAAGTCAGTGGTTCACCTAGGGTGACTCAACTGTCCTCCAGTCCCAGAACAGGCCGACGATTACTCTGTCTTAGGTAATTCCCGAGCTTCTACCACAAGTGGCGGGAATTCTTGCCTTTGCTTCCCAGACAGTTGTCAGTTAATTTTCCTGTTCCAAAATGAGGTTGCAAGCCTCCATGCACACTTTTTCATTCACACAACGGTACTTTTCTACTTTTTTTTTTTTACACGCGCGTAGGATACGCCCTGTTATCCTCTATCAGTTTTATAGACTATCTCTGTCTCTTCACGTAACATTGACTAGTATTCTTACGGTTTTACACAGTTTCAAAGACCCGTCCCGGGCTAGCTGGCATTTGCGGGCATTCAGGCGCAGCCCCGCCACGCCAATCCGGGAGAAGACCTCCCCCAGTGCAACGAGGTGTTCCTCGAACAACTGACTGTCAAGGAGAACATCGTCCAAATAGACCATGCAGACATGTCACGGGAGCCCTTTCAGCACCATCTTCATGATTCTCTGGAAAGTCACCGGCACATTGGTAAGGCCCATGGGCATGGATTTGAACTGGTAGAGGCCCTGGCCCGTGGAGAATGCTGTTTTCTCACGGTCCTCTGGTGAGACCTCCACCGGCCAGTAGCCGTCCGAAAAATCAAGAGTGCTAAACCAGGTGGCCCCTGTGAGGGCGTCCGGCGTGTCGTCCACCCGTGGCAGCGAGTGAGAGTCTTTTATGGTCACAGAGTTGAGAGCCCTGTAGTCCACGCAGAACCTCCAGGTGTTATCTTTTTTCCTGACGTGCACCACAGGACCAAGGGCTACAGCTCTCCTAAATGATGCCGTCGTCCAATAGGCACTGTACCTGTCTCTCCATCTCCTTCCGTTTCCCTGGAGATGTACGGTTGGCCCGCTTCTTTATCGGAGTATGCTCGCCCGTGTGAATGCGATGTTCGATTAGGTTGCCGGACCAAGTTCCCCTCTCGGCCGGACCGGAACAGCCCCTTGTGTTTCTCAAGTAAATCGCCGCTTTTGCTCAGCAGACAACATACTGTTCGAAACATCCGGTAGTGTAGAAGCTACCTGTGTGGCCACCGAGCCTTCGGTTGGGGCGGATATATCACCTTCGTCCACATGATGGACTTCTCCCAGATAGTTTCCAGAGTGCAATTTCAGCTCCTTCCCGGTCAGGTTGAGCACCCTAGCCAACGTGCACCCATTCTCCACTGGCGCCACCGTTCGTGCAATGGCCAGTCCAAGGGTGTCCCGGAATTCCGACTCAACGCAACCTAGATAGGGTCCCATTGGAGGCATAGCCTTGGGAGGTAGGCCCACCTTAACAGGGACCAACATTTCACTGCAGGGTGGAACAGTTGTATCAAAAGACACAGAAATATTACAACATTCAGGTATGAAATCAGTGGCGCGCATAAGAGGAATATCCAAATCACTGATATGGAGCAGACCACGACCAACGTCCATCACAGCACGAGTTTGTAACATGAAATCAAAACCCAACAAAACCTTCTGTGTGGACCCCCGTACTACATCAACAATTGGCTGCCAGGCCCTGCCCCCATCTGCAAAGGAAGAGTCATTGTATCTAATGTGTCCAACAATTGACCCCCCACTGAACGTGCAACAGTGTATTGTTGACTCAAAACCTCATCACAAAGCACTGGTAGAGACATTCTGAACTCCTCTGAGATCAGCGAAATGTTAGAACCAGAGTCAATCAGAACCGTTATATCAATTTCCCCCACCAGTCCTTTCACATAGGCGGTTGGTTTAGACTCACCTCCGTCGCATGAGCCTTCCAGGGAGGCAGGAGCCCCTGCCCCCTCACAGTCCTTTTGACCCTGCGTCGGCGTAAATGACATCTGGGTCTCAATGACAGTTACTTGATGTTTCCCGACTCCTGGCTACGTGGGGATGGATACGGTGATCGGCGATGAGGTGATAGAAACCTCACACCGTGACTTGACTGTCAATCCTCTTCAGTGTAATGGCCCCGTGAGCCGCCGTCGTCCCGCTGGCGCGATGAGAAGTCTGTGTTGGCATCCCAGTCCCCTCGCTCTCTCGGCACCATCCTCTGGTGACGCCTCCTACCTGCAGCCCACGATGGGGAGAATGGCCCCTCACACACTCGTCTCTCCTGACGTTGCCCCTGGTCGACCTACAGCCGTACTCCCCGCATTCACAGCGGCATGTGCGTCGCTGACCTCCACGCAGCCCCGGGTCCTGTAGAGGCTCTTGCAGTAAAGGGGAGCCACTTCGGCCATTCTCACTTCCCTGCTGGCGTGTTCTTAGCTCCCTCAGCTCCGTCTGTAGGTTGTCCATCTTCCTTGTGAGATTCTCCACCACATGGAGGAGACCCTCCGAGGCGCCAGCCATATCATCACCAGCTGGGACCTGTGACGTTCCGAGCTTAGCCACCAAGGTAGGATGCGGGAGGGAGTAGGCGGGTCCACCCAACGGGTTGGTCTTCAGTGCATACCCAGCACGCTCCCAGCGGCTAGCCACAGTCATCGCCTCCTCGATGTCCATTGCCCCCTGCTCGTGACACTTGGCTTGGAGGGCAGGATCGAGGCCCGCCAGGAAACGCCAAAACTTCTCCCCCTCTATTGCAGGCTTGTCATAACTTGGAAACACCTCAGCCACAAGTCTGGATACGTCAGCAGAATACACCTCCAAACTTCCGTCCACCTTGCACGGGCGTGCTGAGATGCACGTCTGAAAGTACAACAGGAATTGCTTCTGTCCAAATGCTTAGTGCAGCTTCTCTTTCTTCTGCTCATAATCACATTGTACATCCGCAGGGAAACTGTCCCACAGGGGGAAGGCTGCGCCATCCAGCTTGGTGGGGAGAATATTGAGAAGAGTCCGCTGTCTGCGCGCGCACCGCAGCTTCAAACTGTTTAATCCATGTAGCGAACGGCATCTGACCATCACCACTAAACGGTGGCGGCAGCTCCACTTTAATTTTCAAGTCACTCACAGAACGGTTACATACAGAAGGGTAATGGATAGCCTCGTCTTCCACTTTCGACGTATCCTCCATTTTCCCGCGGGAGAACATCTCCGTCGTAGCGCCCGAACAAGTTCAAATTGTTCCAAGAGATCCAGAATACAAAGCAAAAACACTCCAGTTACCGATGCCACCAATGTAAGATCCGAGTTTAGGACCTTTCTGAGATCTTGTCAACAATAATAGGAACTTAGGATCAACTTGGGAGCGTCACCCGTTTATTCAATCGGCAACAGTTCAACACTCCAACACACTTCTTTTTGTCGCACCGCTCTGATGTCATCACAAACCAGTCATAACAAACAGAGATTAGAGCACATGAACCACTCCTACGCCTATACTAGATTAAGCTTCCCACGGTACTCCCGCCACTAAACTAGCTATACTTTGCAGCTAACTCGCTACCGTTGCTTCACCGTGCTAACATGCACTTCGTTACTGTATTCAGAATCTATTCTCGTGACTCTGGGCCCTTAACCTGATACATTCCACGGTTATGTGACATCGTAGGATTATACCTGTTCTGCCTTTCATTTTGCAAAGTATATTCTGTCTCTTATTTTGGTGTCAGAAAAGTTCTTAATGCTTTTATTTTGACATCCGGTTTGACAAGAAACAGTTTGGCTGCCATTTTAGATTCCAGCTTGCAAGTTCCTTTCCGATCAAAAGTAGCGTAACTACTATCAGTTTGCCACCTGCTATAAGCTTCGTGTTGTTTGTGCCTTCGAAAGCATCGTCTGTAAATTACGCATTTGCGATAGAAAGTTATTTAGCAGTGTTAGTTTTATACTGTGATACGTTTGGACTAATCGCAATGTTTATAGACTGTGAAAAAAACACGTTTGGTGAGCTTTATGTTTCATGTTTGTATAGTATCTTCAAAAGGCTTGTGTCCTAACTAATTACCATATACAGTGTTTATAGAAAACGTGCTATAATTCATTTGCATTTTCATATGCACATACTTTAATTAAGCAGTCATTTATCAATGCATATTTGTCTGTTTTAGTTTCATTATGGTTCTTATTGGATATGACAGTGCTGCCCAATAAAGCACTTGGAGCTTGGACGCTATTTCCTGACTCCCGTCTTCGTTTTGAATGGAGTTTGGCTCGCTCTTGACTTGTGGACACTTATACATGCAAGAGTAACAGTGCAAAACCTTAATGCCAAGTCACAGCAGAAGATTAATTCTGATATGCAGACAACTTTTCTCTTTAGGCTGACGTAGTTTATTTCAGCAACACACACGAATTGCTCTTCACAAGAGCCAAAAGCAGAGAGAGAGAAATAAGGCGTGAACTCCGGCCAAACATCGCATGTTAACATCATCTGTCAGCGACAGCACCCCTTGTGGCAAATAAGCACATTACAGTAACAAGCAGTCATACAATAACACTCAACAGCTTTGCTGTGCTTCACTAAAAGCCACGCAGGAGAAGAAAACTTTGGCTTTCTTTCTGGGCTTTCTCACTGAAAGGTTCGAGGGACTGCTCCACGTGAGTGACAAAGACAATCTTGGCTGGTTGATTCATTTGTACAGTCATCAGGCTTGTCTGGTTGTTTTGCAGAAACTTCTATGACAGTTCCTAAATATGAACTTGACAAACGTATTCAACTTTACTCTAGTTGCCGATTTTGTTAAAACATCTGCCACCATGTTGTCGGTTGGACAGTATTTCATACCAATTATCCTGGACAGCAGGGGTGGGCAAACTACGGCCCGGGGGCCACATGTGGCCCGTTAAATGTTTTAATCCGGTCCGCCGAACTATAAATGAATAAACCTTGTTCATGTTTTATTTTCTTAATATTGTGGTTTTTCAAAGACATATATATTGTTTTAATGTTTTTTTTTTTTCATTTTCATTTAAAATTAAATGTATTTTTTTTTCTCAGATGAGGTGAGGTTACCAAAACACTTCATACATCTGCTCCTGGTCCGGCCCGCCTGTCAAATTTTAGAACCCATTGTGGCCCGCCAATCAAAAAGTTTTCCCACCCCTGATGTAAAGGATCACGGGAGCCTATCCCAGCTGCCTATGGGCGAAGGGCGCACTTCACTCTGAACTGGTCGCCAGCCAGGCACAAGGTAGATAGAAACACTGTCATTGTGTGAGAACCGAAACCATGCTGTCCGCACGCAAGTCAGGCGAATGTACCACTACACCAGGCATCACCAAATGGCGGACTGCGGTCCGGATCCGCAAAGGTTGGCGCTGCAACTCTAGTTAATACGGAAAAGGCGTCACTGATTTGAGCCAATCAAATCTTTTGTTTACGATCCACTGCCAATTGCACAGCAGACCGGAAGAAAGTGCTGCTGACAGTATGCCTTGCTAAACAGTTAGCAAGGACGATGCGTGTTGTTTTCAACGAATGGACGGAGAAATTTAGTTTCGTTCTGGCTGCAGCCGATTCAAAACCAGTGTGCACCATATGCTCCGAAACCGTTGCTATATTGCGAAGCGCCACTACGAAACAAAGCCCTTTTATGCAAAGTTATCCGCTGAAGTTTGAGGTGAGCACACGCAGAAACATCGAACTTCGAGTGCAATATAACAGATTTTTACATTTTCGTTTACAGCCCAGCGGCATGCAAACGAATGTTCACTAAAAGTATCATGGATTTTGGGGAAACCTAAAAAAAAAACATTAATTGATAGGGAAGTTGTGAAGGAGTGCTTAAATGCGGTTGCACAAACATTATTTAAAGGAAAAGACAAAGGCCAGATGTGTGAAATAATCTACCAAATCCCAATGGCCCTGACTCCGTTCCAACTCAGATTTTAAATGACAGGCAGGGCAGTCACAAACTAATTTTTCTCATTAAGAGATGTTAAAAAAAATATTCAAAAGAAAAGGTGGTGTCAAAGCTCATTTTGAATTAGTTTTTCATGAGGACAGCCATTTTTATTGATTGTGTACTGAACATGTTGACCTGTTTTACTTGGATAATTAGGCTTTCCATTTTTTTCTAGGCTGATCACTCTTTGATTTGAGAGGAAAAAAAGGTAAAAGATGTTAACTCAATGCTAAGCACTTGATATATTTCTGCAGGAGATATTTGATATTTTTTTTCTGGAAGTGGCAAACTTAACTTCCTGGAGCCACATTTTCTTGAATGTGAAATGCACGCCTTATATTTGTTTGACTGGAAAAGGTGTTTAATGTGAACATTGCTAAATATTTAGTATATAAGTGCGCTCTGTTGAAAATGACTAAATATTGAAACTAAAAATGTAAACATAGGCTAGACATTAAGGGAAGTTGGACTTTGGTTCGGACCTTTTAATTGGAAGAAATTTTAGTCGTGGACCTCTGTAACTTTTAATTGAATACTTCTGCACTACACCATCAGTGACTATCCCAAATCGATTTTCCCATTATTAACAGTTGACGTGATAAAGTGATAATTTATGTCAACAAGTTTGCACCTTTGCCTTTTTACAGGCTTTTTCGCCAGCGCTATGGTGCCTTGCTTTATTTTTTGCATGAGATATTTTTTTTCGCCCACGGGGATATTTCACATAGATTGAGCTGTTGAAGTCAAGTCAAGTCAATTTTATTTGTATAGCCCTTAATCACAGACAGTCTCAAAGGGCTTTACATAAACATAATTAAGATTGTTTAAGAATATGCAAAAAAGAAATATCCCAGGTCAAAATTTCACGTTGTGGTTTGACAAGTGTTGATAAATTATCTTTTCCATGAGGTATTTGTTTGTTGTTTATTCATTTAATTGTATACCCACTTCAATATTTAAGTATTTTTTCTTTCAGTTTTTTTTTTACCTCTTTCAGTATTTAATTCGATTTTCATGTAATTATTTAAGCTTGCTTATGTATTACTATAATATGTATTCAAAGATTTTAATATATTAATATTTTTAAATACTTTTTATTTCAATCTTGAATATTTGTCTTCATATTTGTTCATTTAAATATGTGTGGAATTATTTTATTTATTTTTTGAATTAATACATAAAATTTGATTCCTTATTTTTTATCTTTCAAAATTTGAAGCCTTTAATTTGTCCATGATTTAGTAAATAATTCTATATTTTTAATTTAATTAACTCTGTATGGTTGCGAATTTTAAATTGAAAATGTTCACTATTTTATTGTTTAAATGTTAGAGTGTTAAAAAATTATTTCAGTTTTTATTTAATGACTTAAATATTTCATTATTCATTTCAGTATTCATTAAACTATGGTAATTCACTTTTCCAATTCAGACAGCAGCAGCAACGAACTGCGTGATGGGGATCATCTCCTCCGTGGTGACAAATAAACGCTGACTCCAGTCACCATCAAGTTGCCAACTCCTGACATACCAAAACCTTTGAGAGAAACTGAGACTATTTGCGTTTCTCTCTCTTGTTCTTTTTAGAGTTCAACTTCTAGTTCAGTTTTTCACCTTTTCACACAGCGTAATGAAGGCCAGTTGAGCAAGTGGAACGAGTGATTTAATTGATGATTGTGGAAGGCAACGATTTCATAAGCACCGTTTCTTCTCACACCTTTTCCATTAGGTACGATTAAAAAGACAACTGAAAAGCATAACGTTAACAAATGTTGTTCCAGGCAAAGGCAATTAATTTTATTTACATCTTGATGTAAAATCACAAAAAAAAATGATCATCACTCAGACACGTTGCTTCTTCTGACACTGATTACATTGGCTTAATGTATATAAAAGAGTTTTGCAAAATTAAATTTATCATATTTCATTCAAAATCACATTTACACATTTCTCTAATCTCGTTGCACACTTGAGTACAATGACAATAAAGGGATTTCTAATTCTAATTCTACATCTGACCACAAAGAGTCAGTTCCTTCAGTTTTTTTAAGCTTCAAGGATCACTGCTATCGTCACCAGCACAATTGTGTATTTCAGCACGCTGTATAGTGGAGAATTTCTTAGCACAAACACTGCAACTGAATGGCTTGTCTCCACGGTGTGTTCTTGTGTGGCTTCGGAAATGTGACTTTTCAGGGAAGCATTTTCCACAAACTGAGCAGGAAAAAGTTTTTTCTCCACTGTGTGTTCTTGTGTGTTTTGTGAAATAAGACTTTTGAGAGAAACTCTTGCCACAAACTGGGCATGAAAAAGGTTTTTCTCCACTGTGTGTTCTTCTATGTTTTGTTAAAGTTGACTTATGAGAGAAGCTTTTGCCACAAACTGAGCAGGAAAAAGGTTTTTCTCCAGTGTGTGTTCTTGTGTGTTTCATGAAACTTGACTTTAGAGAGAAACTCTTGCCACAAACTGAGCAGGCAAAAGGTTTTTCTCCACTGTGTGTTCTTGTGTGACTTGTTAAAGTTGACTTATGAGAGAAGCTTTTGCCACAAACGGAGCAGGAAAAAGGTTTTTCTCCACTGTGTGTTCTTATATGTTCTGTTAACGGTGCATTTAGCGAGAAGCATTTTCCACAAACGGAGCAGGAAAAAGTTTTTTCTCCACTGTGTATTCTTGTGTGGATTGTTAAATTTGGCTTTCGAGAGAAACATTTACCGCAAACCGAGCAGGAAAAAGGTTTTTCTCCACTGTGTGTTCTTGTGTGAGTTGTTAAATGTGACTTTTGAGAGTAGCTTTTGCTACAAAATGAGTAGGAAAAAGGTTTTTCTCCACTGTGCTTTCTTGTGTGGCTTGCTAAATTAGTCTTTTGAGAGAAACTTTTGCCACAAACCGAGCAGGAAAAAGGTTTTTCTCCACTGTGTGTTCTTGTGTGCTCTGTTAAATGTGACTTTTGAGAGAAACGCTTGCCACAAACTGAGCAGGAAAAGCGGTTTTCTCCACTATGTGTTCTTCTATGTTTTGTTAAAGTTGACTTATCAGAGAAGCTTTTGCCAGAAATTGAGCAAGCAAAAGTTTTTTCTCCACTGTGTGTTCTTGTGTGTCGTTTTAAAGACAACTTTGAAGTTAATGATTTCCCACACTGAGAACATACCCAACTGTCAGTGTGACATTCCCTTTCACCTTTGGCTTGCCCATCATCATCGTCAGGAGGAGAGCGTGATAATGTGTCCTCATTATGTGCTTGTGATGGCCCCCAGTGGTCTTCATAACCTTCTGTTGTCACGTGATGACTTGAACTGCTGCTTGCAGGCTCCGCCCCTCTGTTTTCCTCACTCTCATCCTTGTTTTCATCTTCAGTCTTTATAGGGACAACATTCACTGGTGACTTGTTGATCTCCTCCTCCTCCTCCTCCTTTTTGATGTGAGTCAAGTCTGGCTCCTCTTTCACAGAACGGAGATCGTTTTCACTGACGTCTGGAGGACACAAAAAGACAAGCACACATTTGGTTTGGTCAAGTCAAAGCTCATGTGGCGACTTTGTCTTATATTGTTTCTACCGTGCTACCTTGACTTATGCCTGCCGCACACGGAGCAATGCGTGCGACCCCAACTTGGACCGGACCATGGGGGGTATTTCACAAAATTACGTCCTACGATGTAAACCTCCCTTTCCTAGCAGCACAACAGTGATAAACGAGCATTTAAATAGGAAGCACGTTGCGGCTGATGCCCGATTTCATTCCGGACATAGTCACAGACGTTACTGGAAGCGATCTGAAGTTAGCACACACAGGCTATTGTGTGCGTCTGATGGAACACCTGTTGTGGGACCCTAACATATTGATGCAGACCACTGGGGGCCATCGCAACATAGAATAGGAATCCTTCAAGTAAAATATGTTTACAAGTATTTCATTTTGCATTAAGAGATAGAACTAAATGTTCCTGGACTTGTTGGTGGAAAAGGGGGTTGTGACGTTCTCCCTTTTTAAGCCCATAGTAAGCCAAAGATGCAGATGTATTCCTTGCAGCATGCGCTTGTTCACAGATGAGATCCGTGCACCCTTGGATGGATGCATTAAATGTATTTTAAATGTTTGGATGAGGTGAAACTATGCACATGTGCACAAAACAGTGCAGGGCCAACCCAAGGTTCTTTGACTCTCACCCGACCAAGACAGTACAAAGTTCATCAATAAATAAGACCGATACGTACTTGATTTTTGGAAAAACTTAATAATTTGTGTTTTATCCACTAAAATTGATCAACCGCCATTGATGGTAATGCCGCAGTGTGCACGGTTTTTAGAGTCAGGTTGAATCATTCCATCAGAAATTGCTTCAACAATATATGTCAGATATGTTTTTGTAAAAAAACTAGACAAGCCTGCACAAATGAATCACCCAGCCAAGATTGTCTTGGTCACTTGCGAGGAGCGGTCCGCCAAACCTCTCAGTGAGAAGGCCCAGAGAAAAGCTTTCCCACTCCTGTGCGGTGTTTATTTGAAGCACAGCAAAGTGTGACCCACTAAATATGTGGACACAGTTTGGTTCATTGGGGGCCTGTAACAGATTTTTGCGGGCTCGTCCGGGATCTGCATCGCTTGATGAACAACTGTATGCTGATCCAGTGATTATTGGACCCGAGGACTTAGACCGTGACAGCGTGTTGTTGGAGTGGAGAGGTTTCCAGTGAACGACTCAAGAGAGAGCAGGACTGTTTGCCCAGGCCGACCACAACACACACACGATGTCTGACGACGCCAGGAAGGGACTAAGCTGGTCCATAAGGAAGAAACTGCACTTTTTAACAGCTGAAGAAGCCTATGGGATCACCCTCAAGCTCGAGTTGATGGAAGGACTTGACTTAACCAAACTGAGCAGAGGCGACGAGGAGGCTTGTGTTGAGTATATTTCTGATTATATGTATAATTTAAAACACGCAGGACTGGAAGATGATGGTATGTCAGGCTTGTTGGGCCTACAAGCTATTGTTGATATGACCTTTGAAAACCGGGGTAGGGGTGTATTGTGGACACAAAATGATCCAGAAACTGGAACCGATATTTCAGTTAAGTCACCACACGTCAGGTGATGCTGCAAAAATTTGTCGAAGACATGAATCATTAGATACTGCTATTGAGACGGCGGTTCATGATACTGATAATGAAATGCGTCAACTCCTCAGGAGCTTAGAAGAGGTGCAGAACACATTTAGACAGAGCGCTTCTACATCTAGTCTAGGTTACGGCCTATCCAGAGCCAGCCTGATAGGCCCCACCCAACTCTTACCATCACAACTCCACAACCAATTTCCAACTCACCTTTCACGTCTACAGGAGCTCTCTTACCAGAAGGTATGATTTCCCTCAGAGATCTTTCTTTGCTACAGAGAAAAGATTTTAAGATACATGGAGGGCAAATAACTGCTACAACATCAGACATTAGCTATCACAGTTTATGTAAACAGATTGATGGGGGACCCAAAGAACAGAACACTGACGAAGAGATCATTCGGGGAATACTTCGAGTAACAAAAAGTGGAAACTATAAAGACATGTTAACCAATAAGGAAGATCTTACTCTTATAGAGCTAAAAAGGTTCCTACAATCCCAAGTTGGTGAGAAGGGCAGCACTGAGCTCTTCCAAGAATTGATGTGTGCTAGACAGTTGGAAAGTGAAGTTCCACAACAATTCCTCTACCGTTTGATAGGGTTGGAACAAACAAAAATGTTTGCGTCAAAACAGCCAAATACACTTTTCAAATATGATGCGGCTACACTCCAGGGCGTGTTCTTGAACGCAGTCTATAAGGGCATGGGGGAGAAACACGAAGATGTCAGGCGAGAGCTAAAACCATTTGCTCGCTTACCCCACTGTCTCTGATGACGCGCTCCGAAGACAAGGGCTGAAGACCACGATGGAGGAAAGTGAAAGGAAACAGAGACTTGGACCCAATTTCAATCGCAAGGTCACCAAGCCCACAGCACGACTGCTGTCCCAGCTGAGGCACTCCACACTGTGGAAGAGACTAAAGTTAAAAGTAAGGATAATGTTATACAAGAATTAAGTTTTCAAGTTGAGGCTTTGACGCAAGCCATGGAGACGCATAAACGAATGGTTACACCAGCTGAAGCACCAAAAGGGCCCTGTCAAACAACCTACCTATGGATGCCCATAATGCATTGCCAAGGCCCTTCCAGATTGTCATCACTGCTTTGCTTGTGGGCAGGAGGGTCATCGTGCCATAGGTTGTTTGAAAAGACAGAAGCCGGGAAACGGACGCCGCTCAGAGGAACGGGACATCCACTGACCGCCCCGAAAGATACGTCCCACAATGTAGGTGTTGCAGCAGAAAAATGGGACATGAGTGCCACAGCTATTCAGACACACCAAACCCCTCAAAAGATAGCCCCACTAATCGGGCGAAAATCCCTCTTAAAATGTAGTATGAACGGTCACGCTATAACTGCTCTATTAGATACTGGAGCCACTGTCAGCATTGTCGACCGTGCTTGGAAGGAAAAATATTTACCGGGACAAGATATTTTCCCTCTTTGTGAGCTCTTGGAAGAAGATCTCAGTGTAACAGCAGTCATAGGAGATGAAGTGCAGTCCAGACTTTGAACTGCCCTTTGTGCTTCACACTGATGCCTCTGAGAATGGACTTGGTGCCATGTTCTATCAGCAACAGCATGGAAACCTAAGGGTGATAGCTTATGCATCAAGAACTCTGTCTCCCGCTGAGAAAAATTACAATTTACACTCTGGGAACCTAGAGTGCCTTGCTCTAAAGTGGGCAACGTGAGACATGTTTCGGGATTATTTGTTTTATGCACCACATTTCACGGTATATACTGACAATAATCCCCTCACATATATAAATGGAACAGCTAAATTGAATGGAGTGGGCCATAGGTGGGTGGGTGAGCTGGCAGACTTCCGATTTGAAGTAAAGTACAGGCCGGGAAAAGTGAATATCGATGCAGACGCCCTCTCTCGCATCCCGCTTAACATCGACTCCTATGTCAGGGAATGCACTGAGGAGCTCACGAGAGAAACCATCCAAGCTACATGGGAAGGCTCTGAGAGTGCAAGAAAGCAAGATGTTGCCTATGTTGCCGCACTAAATCTGACTTCAGGCTCAGAAGTCTATATGAAGGTGTCCCCACTCACCATTAGTCACAGTGAACTAGTTGCATCGCAAAGAGCCGATCCTGCCATAGGTGAGTTGGTCCGATTGAAGGAAACATAGACAGAATTAACCGATCAGGACAGAAAGGGAGCTAGTGGCGCAGTGAGCAGGCAGATGCATGAGTGGGGAAAGCACCACATAAAAGATCAATTGTTGTATCGGATCACTGGTCAGCGACAACAGCTCCTCTTACCATCACAATATCACTATAGTACTAAAACATCTCCATGATGACATGGGCCACGTTGGAGCAGAGAGGGTCATCCACCTTGCGCGAGACCGCTTCGATTGGCCATTCATGAAGAAGGAAATAGAGCTGTATGTGACCAGGAAGTGCCATTGAAGTGCCAACAGAAGAAACCTGTAACACACGTCAGAACACCAATGGGGAGCATTACCACCTAAGCACCACTAGAACTTGTTTCAATAGACTACATGCATTTGGAACCCAGCAAGGGTGGCTATGAATAAAAATTAGTTGTGGTAGACCACTTTACCAGGTTTGCCCAAGTTTGTGCAACAAAAAATAAGTCTGGCAAATCAGCGGCTGAGAAAATATTTTATGACTTTATACCACTATTTGGTTACCCAGCCCGGTTGCATCACGACCAAGGCCGTGAATTTGAAAAGGACCTGTTCAGGACCCTGGGACGTCTGGCTGGAGTTACTCACTCAAGGACAACCCCATATCACCCTCAGGACAACCCAGCTGAGAGGTTCAACAGAACTTTGCTGCAGATGTTGAGAACATTGGAGGAAAAAGACACGAGTAACTGGAAACAGCACTTAGCTCTGGTTGTGCATACAGACAACTGCACCAGACATGAGGCAACAGGCTTCTCTCCCCATTACCTCCTGTTTGGCCGGCACCCGCGTCTCCCAGTAGATGTGATTTTTGGCTTATCAACCAAAGACCAGATTGACACACCGCAGACATATGCGAATAAGTGGTCTCTGAGAATGAAGCAGGCCGATCAAATTTTATCAGAGAACAGTCAAAAGTCCAACGGAATTATCACCGCCACGTCAAAGGAGTTGTGCGCCAACCGGGCGACAGAGTCCTTGTTCGCAATATGAATGCGAGAGGTGGACCAGGGAAGTTGAGGTCCTATTGGGAACAACTTATCTATGTCGTGAAAGAACGAGTGGGTGACAGCCCGGTTTACAAAGTGTGTCCCGAGGCAGGGGGTGATAAGATACGGATACTTCATCGAAACCTCCTTCACATCGTTCATGACTTACCTGCAGATTTACCTGATCAGCTGAAGAGTCCATCACAACGAAGAAAAAAACAGCAGAACAATAACAAGAAACATGGAGAGATAGGTCACACATCACAGACTCAGAGAACTCTGATGATATGACGCCTAGGTTACAATACTGGTTGAGAACTCCAAAACACACTGGACTGCAGACACAGGCTATGAAATCTAACCATGAGCATCAGCAAAACCAGGACAATTTTCAAATGTTGCCAGAACCCCTAGATTTTCAACAACATGGTGAATATGAGGCTGAACAACTCATCTCCGACTCTGTGGCATCGCAGGAGGAGCCCGTTAGGAGATCCACTCAGGAAAGGAGACGCCCCCCCCACACACACACATTTTAACCTATGATTCACTTGGGCAGCCATCCTATGCCCCCCCCCCACACACACACACACATTTTAACCTATGATTCACTTGGGCAGCCATCCTATCGACCACAGGAACTGATGGGTCCACTTGCACTTTATTCAGTCCAAGCTATGCCAGTGTGGGAACACAGCCCCTTCCCATGCCCTATTTCCCCCCTTACCAGACACTGCCTTTTACTACACTAGCGCCTTATGGGAACTGCTGCGAATAAATATTTACACCTACGTCGAGGATACGGTATTTGGGAACATGCTTTTGTGGGAATTAAATGTTTTCCTGGTTAAGTACAAATATAAGTTTTAAATCTCGGGAGCCATTTGCTCTTTGTCGGGGAGTGTGTGACCCACTAAATATGTGGTCACCGTTTAGTTCATTTTGGGATGTTTGATGTGGTGAAGGGAAATTCATTTTCCAGGTTGATTTGAAACGTGTGCGTGTTTCGACAGCAGAGGGCAGTAAAAGAACAGCACAGTAACAGCGATGTGATTGTATCTTCACAACAGGCTGCAGTAAAGTGGCGTTGTGTCGTAGTTTCTGTGAGTTCGCGATTCTGACAAGATCCGTTGAAAAAGCAACAACTGATCTCCGTTCTCATTATTTTTCCTGCATTTGCAGGATTATTATCTGTCAACACGCCTGCCAACCTGGGGCCTGTAACAAAAGCAATTTGAATATGCAAACTCATAAAGAATGGAAAAACACTTTGACTTTATCACACCCGTCCATACGCTTCCTGTTGTTCAAACGGTTTCAGCTTACAACACATGTTTGGGTCACACTTCTGTTAAATGCGAGCTAAACGGTTTCCTGTCGAACACGGTTCAAGACGTGCATCTGTTTTTGTGGCTTCCTGCTAAATGGCAGCATTGACACTTGTGTTTCCACTGAACGAACGTTTTCCGGTTTAAGAGGTCCATGTTTTTGTGACCTTCTATTAAATGTATGTAAAATGTTAAATAATCAGTTCAAATTTTAAACTGTGAAAAAAAACATGGCGTTTACCCCCCACTATTGGTTATTATTTGGCATACATTTTCTGCACTGATTTCATTTGGCAGAAACAAATGTTCAGCAGACGTGCAAGTAAAACGCAATAATTAAAAATAAAGAAGAAAACTCCATAGACAAGGCGTACTTTTCTTGCTTTTATCAAGTTCTCTTGTCCTTACAAACAACAACTGTGAGGTATTTTATTTAGAAATATAGTAACTGCAACAAAGAAGAAATAAAAATAGAGTGCATTAATATACTGCACATGAGCAGTACATGAGCAGTTAGCCTAATGAAACAATACACTTCTATGCACGTGCGTTCAAAATAAAGTACACATTTGACCTAAAATACATTTTTATGAAATTGGAAACACTCACAATAACGAAAGCCTTGCAAGACTCAAATGTTTTGGAGTACGTTTACCACGCCATGAGCTACTCTTTTGCAAATACGACGAAATCGTCTCTCTTTTTCTTCGGAGGTGAAATTCGTCACAGATCCACGATTGCAACAGATGCGCTAACATCAATGAATTCGAAAACGATCCACAAAAAAGAGGACTTCTTACTCTCACACTTTTATCAGTTGTTTTAACAGCTTGCACCAAGAGAATGAGAATAATATACTTGTTGATGAGGAAAGGTGAATAAATTCAAAATCTTTGACTTAGACAAACTTGTGAAATATTCAAGACACGAGAGAGGCAATTAACCTTGGGCGGATTTCCCCAAACAAATTAATATTGTGATGCATATTTCTAACGATAGAAAGTCGTTCTTTACAAAGCAAATGAGAGTAAAACGTAGACAAACCTGCTTCGTGTAGCACAACACGAGGCTGCTTGCAACCTTCGCCCAGCAGTTGAAGATGTTGCTCGTTCTCTTCTTTTATTCCACAAAGTTCCTCTTTGTACTTGGGTGTCATTTTTTCACACATTTTCAAACGCCAATCTCAACAAATCCGCACTTGGTCTTTGCTTGGCGATAACTCGTGAGCTTCTCTTTGTTCGACGAGACGAATGAAAGTTGGCGTCGTTTTTCAAAGTCTCACTGAAAGGATTTCCTTCGAGAAAACCGCTCTCTGTTCGGCACTAAAGCGGAAGAACAGGACACACCCCGCTGTGATTTGATTGGCTGCTGGCTGTGTGGAGCACTGTCACCAACTCACCGACAGATGTCACCATTTGCGATGCAAATCATTGTTATCTTCTTCTAAACATAGAGAAAAACCTAAGATGCACATAAACAAACATTTTAGTTCCCAAATATGAACTTGAGAGATGTATTGAATTTTACTTTTGTTGCTGGTTTTGTTAAAACATCTGCCACCATGTCGTCGGTTGGACAGTATTCCAAATGTATTTCCCTATTATTAACAGTTGACATGATTAAGTGATACTTTATCTCAACATGTTTGCACCTTTGCCTTTTTACAGGGTTACAGCGTCGTTGTTGCGAATTTTAAATTAAAATACGTCACTGTTTTATTATCTAAATGTTAGAGTGTTAAAAATGATTTCAGTGCTGATATAAGTCCTGAAATATTTCATTATTCGTTTCAGTATTCAATAAACTACGTTGATTCATTAATTATTTCAAGATTCATTGAACTGTTTTAGTAATAATTTAGTATTCAATGTTTAATTGTTACTGCAGTTATTTTTTAAATATTTGTGTCACTATTTTGTTCAATCTTAATGTGATGGAAAATTATTTAGCAAGTAAGGTTTTTGTTATTTATTGTGGCCACCTGCTTTTGAAGAAAGTGCCTTTCGCTTCTTGTTCTAGAGAATTCTTTGTGAAGCCAAAACAACACGGCCTTGACTGATAAGTAGGCTCAACGCAGAAAAAGTATCTTTTTGTTTTAAGATTACACAGTTCCTGCCAAATAAATCTTCATCTTCCTGTGTGCATCAGTATCTTCCCACGCACCCATTGAGATCACTCAGCAGACTGACCCAAAAGACAATTTATTTTCCAGACTATCTCATTGATCTTCCCTGACTGCTAAAATTTCCACAACAATCTGGGGCCAGACGTGGGATAGCTGAAGATCCGCCAGTGAAATTCAGGGACACTGGCGTGTGGCCACCCGGGTCCAATTCAGACAGCAGCAGAATCATCATCTCCGTGGTGACAAATGCTGACTCCAGTCGCCATCAGATTGCTGAGTCCTGACTTACCAAAACCTTTGAGAGAAACGGAGACTACTTGCGTTTCTCTTTCTGGTTCTTTTTATAGTTCAACTTCTAGTTCAGTTTTTCACCTTTTCACGCAGCGTAATGAAGGCCAGTTGAGCAAGTGGAACAAGTGATTTTATTGATTGTGGAAGGCACCGATTTCATAAGCACCGTTTCTTCTCACACCTTTTCCATTAAGTACGATTAAAAAGACAACTGAAAAGCATAATGTTAAAAAATGTTGTTCTAGGCAAAGGGAATTCATTTTATTGACATGTTTGATGTAAACAAAAAAAATCATCATCACTCAGACACGTTGGTTCTTCTGGCAATGATCACATTGGCTTAGTGTCAATAAAAGAGCTTTGCAAAATTCAATTAATCATATTTAATTCAAAATCACATTTACATCTTACCACAAAGAGTCGGTTCCTTCAGTTTTTTTAAGCTTCAAGCGTCGCTGCTTTTATCACCAACACAATTATGTCTCTCAGCAATATGCTTAGTGGAGAATTTTTTAGCACAAACGCTGCAACTGAATGGCTTGTCTCGACTGTGTGTTCTTGTATGGCGTCGTAAATACAACTTTTGAGAGAACCTCTTGCCACAAACTGAGCATGAAAAAGGTTTTTCTCCACTGTGTGTTCTTGTGTGTTCTGTTAAATGTGCCTTTTGAGAGAAGCATTTTCCACAAACTGAGCAAGAAAAAGGTTTTTCTCCACTGTGTGTTCTTGTGTGTTCTGTTAAACTTGACTTTTGAGAGAAGCATTTTCCACAAACTGAGCAAGAAAAACGTTTTTCTCCACTGTGTGTTCTTGTGTGTTCTCTTAAATTTCCCTTTTCAGAGAATCCTTTGCCACAAACTGAGCATGAAAAAGGCTTCTCTCCACTATGTGTTCTTCTATGTTTTGTTAAAGTTGATTTTAGAGAGAAGCATTTTCCACAAACTGAGCAGGAAAAAGGTTTTTCTCCACTGTGCATTCTTGTGTGGATTGTTAAATCAAACTTTTGATAGAAGCTTTTGCCACAAACTGAGCAAGAAAAAGATTTTTCTCCACTGTGCGTTCCTGTGTGCCTGACTAAATGAGACTTTCGCGAGAAGCTTTTGCCACAAACTGAGCATGAAAAAGGCTTCTCTCCACTGTGTGTTCTTGCGTGCCTTGTTAATTGTGCCTTTTGACAGAAGCTTTTGCCACAAACTGAGCAAGAAAAAGGTTTATCTCCACTGTGCATTCTTGTGTGGATTGTTAAATGAAACTTTTGACAGAAGCTTTTGCCACAAACTGAGCAAGAAAAAGGTTTTTCTCCACTGTGCGTTCTTGTGTGCCTTACTAAATGAGACTTTCGAGAGAAGCTTTTGCCACAAACCGAGCAGGAAAAAGGTTTTTCACCACTGTGTGTTTTTCTGTGCCCTTTTAAAGACAGCTTTGAAGTGAATGAGTCAGTGTGACATGCCCTTTCACCTTTAGCTTGCCCATCATCATCATCATCATCATCATTGTCATGAGCGTCTGATAATGTGTCCTCATTATGTACTTGTGATGGTCCCCAGTGGTCTTCATCACCTTCTGTTGTCACGTGATGACTTGATCTGCTGCTTGTAGGCTCCGCCCATCTGTTGTCCTCACTCTCATCCTTGTTTTCATCTTCAGTCTTTATAGGGAGAACGTTCACTGGTGACTTGTTGATCTCCTCCTCCTCCTCCTCCTTTTTGATGTGAGTCAAGTCTGGCTCCTCTTTCACAGAACGGAGATCGTTTTCACAGTGGTCTGCAGGACACAAAAAGACAAATTTGGTTTGGTCAAGTCAAAGGTCAGGCGGTGACTTTGTCTTATATTGTTTCTACCGTGCTACCTTGACTTGTGCCTGCCGCATACGGAGCAATGCGTGGACCCCAACTTGGACCGGACCATGGGGGCATTTCACAAAATTACGTCCTACGATGTAAACCTCCTTTTAGCAGCACAACAGTGATAAACGAGCATTTAAAAAGGAAGCACGTTGCGGCTGATGCCCGATTTCATTCCTGACATCGCTCACAGACGTTTCTGGAATATGAATTCAAATTCAACTAAGATACACCATAATATTTTTTTAGAGTTCACTGAATTATTTTGGAACTGCAATGATGCTTAACAGCCATAGGGTGTAAGCAATGAGTAACAAAGTAACACAAGACCTCCCACTGATACATCATCATTGTCATTTGGATAAATTACCAGGAACTATGAGTTGTGGGGGTGATGCAAACCACCTGAGCCACAGGAACTTTATTACCAGGAACTAAATGTTCCTGGACTTGTAGGTAGAAAAGGGGGTTGTGAGTTTCAGCCTTTTTGAGACCATAGTAAGACAAAGATGCAGCTGCATTCCTTGCAGCATGCGCTTGTTCACTGATGAGAACCGTGCAACCCTGGATGGATGCATTCAATGTATTTTAAATGTTTGGATGAGGTGAAACTACGCACAAAACAGTGCAGGGCCACCCGAGGTTCATTGACTCACCCGACGAAGCCAGTAAAAAGTTCATAAATAAATAAGACCAATCTTTTTTTTTTTTAAAAAAAACTTAATATTTTGTGTTTTATTCACTAAAATTGATCAACCGCCATGGACGTTTTCGCGGCAATGTGCACATTTTTAGAGTCAGGCGGAATTCCTTCCGTAAGGAATTGCTTGAACAAAATATAAAAACCAGAAAATTTTATTTTGTTATTTTAAATGTCAATTTTATACTGGGAAAAACATGGAGTTCACCCCCCACTATTGGTTATTCTTTGCCATATATTTTCTGCACTGATTACATTTGACATAAACAATTGCTCAGCAGACCTGCAAGTAAAAGGCAATATTTAAAAATAAAGCGGCAATAACCTTGGACGATTTCCCCAAACAACTTAATGTTGTGATGCATATTTCTAACGATAGAAAGTCGATCTATACAAAGCAAATGAGAGTAAAACGGGTACGAACCTGCTTTGAGTGGCACAACACGAGGCTGGTTGCAAACTTCGCCCAGCAGTTGAAGATGTTGCTCGTTCTCTTCTTTTATTCCACAAAGTTCTTCTTTATACTTGGGTGTCGTTCTTGCACACATTTTCAAATGATAATTCCAAAAAATCCGCACTTGATCTCTGCTTGGCGATGAGTCATGTGCCTCTTTTCTTTAGCGGCTAGCTAGCTAACAAGCTAAGCTAACTACGCCGAAAAGCATCAACGCGCGAAGATGAGATTATCGGGACACAAAGACTGAATGAATTATGTCGTAGTCCTTTAGAGTAGCACTGGACATCCTATGAGAAAATTACAGTCAGTTCCACACTAAATCAGAAGAATTTAGCGGTGGCTGTTTTTATTTCGGTGTGGACGGGTCGGTGGATGTGGTCGAGGTCCTTCGGAAGCTGCGCGCTTGCTAATGACGTCATGCTTTAAGCACGCATTTTTTCAAATATATTTCTTTGCCTCTGTGTTTGTTTTTACCCATGTCTGTTCTATTTTAATATATATTTTATATAATATTTTAATTCGGTTGATAAAAAAAATTAACAAAATAACTAAAATAACGCCACATTGGCGCGTAAGCTCTGACGTCTCTTCCGCCTTTGCCCCGAGAAGCCGCTGCTGCAAGAGCAGTGGGACGTTTAAATTTCTCCTCCCGAACTTGCAACAATGCTGTGGTTCACTCGGGCTGCAAGATTGTATGAATATAATGTCTGCATATACTAGCAGTGCTTCTCAATTATTTCACGCCGGCCTCTACCAAGAAGAAAAAGATTCGCGCCCCCCAACCACCATTATATTTTTGTCTGAGTGTACTGATGTTAGATTGTCAATAAAATATCCCTTAACTAAGCTAAATTAATAAGAAATATAATTTTGAGAAATATTATAGTGAGGATCTCGAAACTCAGTACTCTGTTGTGCAAATATTGATGAGATTACAAATATTTGTCATGTTATTGTTGGAGTTGGGTCACCGTGGAAATGAGAACTAGTTAGTAAATCAACCTTTAAAAGCCAAACTTACTCCAATGCGTGTTCGTTTTTTGTACTCAAGAAGAAAAGGGTCAAATAAAACCTCAACAACTGATTAGAGTTCCGATATTTAGTTTCTTCAATTTCTGGAGTTCAGGAAATAGTACAAAGACAGATATCTGGGCGGCTTTTTCTTAATCTCATGAGAAAACTGCACTCGGGCGAGCACAGTCGAAAAATGTGCACCATCTTTCAGCCCAGCTTCAGTTTTTATAGGAGTTTTTTATGTCAAGGGTAATGTAGGTTGAATCGGTCGTCCTCGCTCCCTCCCACGGCACGGGTCCACGTCCAAGGGAAGGTCCTCCCCAGGTTAGTCATCGTCTGGATAAATTGATTCCCGTCTGGTCCCCAAGACTGGCACGCCAAGGCTGGCCTTCTCCGGCGGGCAGTCTCTCCGTCTCTCTCTTCGCTGGCATTCCTCTGTAATCTTGTCTGTGTGCATGTGTACGTGTGTATGTGCACGTGTATGTGCAGGTGTAAGTACGTGCCTGTGTGTATGCATGCGTGTTCATGTGCTCCGATCTCCAATTGTTATGTCTTTCGGAATGTATTTTTTGCGATAGTGTCTATGTGACACCTCTAGTGCCAAATTTGGTATGTTTGCATCTCTACAGCCAATGTGGGGAATGTGCTTCGTCGTATTTGTCCATGAAGTGCTGTGAATGCAAGTCATGGAAATGCTATGTGTGCAAATTTGTTCTCACTACTGAGAATTTCAATAAAGTTCACACATTTAAACTAAGTACTATAAATTTAGCATATGAGAAAAATATAATAAATCAGAAAACATCAGGACTACAATCCCAGTTATTCTTGTGACCCGTGCTTCTAGTTCCATTTGATAAATGCTTCTTGTTTCATCAATGTTTAACATATTCCGTAAATATGAACCTGCTAAATTAAATAATTGACATTCTGTCCTGTAAGTGTTTAAAATAATGCCAGTAATCGTAATATAATCCTTTAATCCCCGCCGAAAAATATTTTACCATCAAAATGAAAACGCAACCTGTGGCCACAAAAAATGCATGCGGCAAGAAATATACTATGACCCCCCCCTGTCAACCCCACCCCCTAGTGGGGTTGATCCCAATCAAAGTTATATGAGCCAACAAAAAGTAACAAATGAATTAGTGCCGTCCCGCAATTAAATTTCTTAACTAAATAATCGCAACACTACCGTCATTAATTGCACTCAATCACCTTTTTTTAACTTGTTTGTGAAGCTTGTATCAGTCACTTGAATAAGATATTGTAATTAACGTAGACCCACCAAATTTTATATCTATATCTATTTCAATTCCCAGACTGTTGTAAAAGCTTTCTTTTAATATAATCTAGACCAGGGGTGCTCACACTTTTTCAGCATGCGAGCTACTTTCAAAATGACCGAGTCAAAATGATCTACCCACTACAAAAATGCAAAACATCTATTTATTTTCAAATGTATTAAGGATTATTTGTACGTACAATGTATGTTGATGTACCTTACATAACCAAATGAGCCAATATTGCAAAACACACATAATTAACTATTAACATTTTTTAAATTAACTGAGTTTACTTTGATGACTTGCACTGAATTGAATCAGCCAGGGATGCATAGTCCGGACAGTAGCTGCTGATAGCCAGCCTCAAACACACTTCCAAATGTTCATCAGTCATGGTGGAACGGTATTTGGACTTAATGATCTTCATGTAAGAAAAGGCTGACTCACATAAATAAGTGGAGCCAAATAATGCAGTCAAAGAGATAGCACATTTCCTCATGTTAGGGTACTTTTCCTCCGTGAGTAAGTTCCAGAACTGTCCATGAGCTCTCGACTTCAGTTCAATGTCGGTTTGTAGAGTCAAAATCTCATCTTCCACTCCAGAAGAGTTCAAGTGAAACAGTGATGCAATGTTTGATGCGAGTGAATCAACCTCAACATCTTCCTGAAAAGGATAGCACATGAATGTAGCGACTGGCTCAAGCAAAGAAAAGTCTTGAAAGCGTTTGTTAAATTCTGACAGACAACCGGTGATCTGCTCCGTGTAGCGTGCACTGTCAAGTTGCTCACAGGCCTTCCCTTGCGTCTCCAACTCTGACGCCAGGTTCTGGAAATTTGCCAAATCATGGCGCTGCAGCTTTGTGGAGAAATGTTGCATCTTTCGTTTGAAAGCGTGAACTGAGCTGATCATATTGGTCACTGTTTTGTCTTTTCCTTGCAGCTCAAGATTAAGGTCATTCAACAAGTTTGTCAGATCGGTTAAAAATGCCAAGTCTAACAGCCACTGGCCGTCATTTAGCTGCTTGTATTCTGCATGTCCAGATACACGGAAAAACTCCTTAATCTCCGGACAGAGCTCTCGAAATCTTTTGAGGAATTTCCCACGACTAAGCCATCTCACGTCAGTATGTAGCAACAACTCAGAGTGGTCGCAGTCAGCCTTCTCCAGATGTGCACGGAATAACCGTCTTTGAAGAGATCTGGCTCGAATAGAACATGCGATCTTCGTTGCCACATCCATGATCTCTTTCATGTTAAGCATTTTAGCGCATAGCGCTTGTTGGTGGATAATGCAATGGTAATTCAAGAAGTCTGGGAACGCATCATCCTGCCTGCACTTGGCAATAAATCCATTCACACGCCCAACCATTGCAGGTGCTCCATCTGAGGTGATAGACACCAATTTGTACATTGGGAGCTCAGTTTTCTCGATAAAGTTTTTAAACGTCTGAAATATGTCCTCTCCTCGCGTCTGTTCTTTCATGGGAAGTACTGTTAATAGCTCCTCTTTTGCAGTGATATCACTTAACACCATGCGAATGAAAACGCACATCTGGGCTGTGTCACTCACATCCGTAGATTCGTCCAACTGCAGTGAGAAAAATTCACAATTTCTGATGTCCGTCCACATTTGCTGGGTTAAATCCTCGGCCATGGCATCACAGCGACGTGTAACTGTATGTCTTGACAACTGCAGAGCTTTGATTGAAGATAATATCTCTGCCTTATTTTTAAAGTCCCGGAACAATGAGTCAGCTGCTTCAACGAATGCCTCTTTTACCATCTCTCCGTCTTGGAAGGACTTCTTGTTTTTAACAATGGCGTGACACACCCGGAACGATGCTTCGGTGGCCGCCTTCGCTTTTGAAGTATGTTGTGTTGTCAACTGGGATTTTAGTTCATTCACCTTTCTCTTTCTTAGCTCGCTTTTCGGCGGGAAGTCGTTTTCGTATCTTTCTTGAACAGTCCGAAAATGCCGCTCCACATTTCCCTTCTTTGGTACTGCGATGATAGAATGGCATATGAGGCAAACGCACTTCGAAAATGACATTGTGAAAAAAAAGTCCACCTCCCATTCTGTATGGAAGTGATATGTTTTTGCCTTTTTACTTGGTCCAGCTCCTTCACTCATTTTAGTGACCATAAACTTTAGCGAGGGCTTAAAATCTGACACAATTCCCCGACTAGCTTAGCACTTTGCGTCGTTGTTTACGCATGAGCGGTGACCTAAAGGTCGAAATTCAGTTGTTATCTGACTGGTTGTCCTGTATGTCAATCAAGTAACGGGGATGGATGATAGGCTGACATCGTAAGTTCTGCTGCACTTAGAGCCGTTGTTTGATTTGATTGGTCAACAGAATGGCAACGTTCAGTTGTCATCTGAATGGCTGCCTTGTATATTAATCAAGTGACGGCATTGATGCTAGGATGATATTTTTTTAATGTCACGCCGCGATCGACCAGTACCACCTCCGCGATCGACCGGTAGATCGCGATCGACTTCATGAGCACCCCTGATCTAGACAGTGGCATCCTCACAGGCATTGCCCCGAGAAACAATTTTCCAACGTATACATTTCGTTGTGCCGATAATCACCACAATCCAGCAATGTTGGTTCGCAATAATGTCCGAATGATATCCAGCTAATATGGCACAATGTTAGAATTTGGCTTTGCAAGATGGGCAAATTATTCCTGAATTAAAGAAAATGTAGTTCACCGAGTTCAAATATCTAACTGTTTAGAGATTATAAATTAAGCCCTGAGCTAATGCTCCAATTTTGACCGTTTTTTGGCAAATCTTCAAAGCAAACCAAATGAAATAGTAACCATTTATGATTAAAAAAAATAAATAAATAAATAAAAATCCCAAACTAGAATTACGCAGATACCAAATTAAACCATTTTTTACGGGAAGAATAGGTGCTCTCCAAGACGTAGACAGCTCCAAGAACCGCTGCAGTCTTCACCTCCTATTGTCTCCCGAATGCCTCCCTCCACCTCCAGGCTGTGCCAACTCTGATTCTGTCAACTGGGCGAGGGTGTAGAGACAGTAAAACAATTGGGGGAGCTGTGGAGAAGAGCCCAAAATCAGTCGGGCCTCGTGTCCACAAACCCTCCGGCAGAGACGCACACAGAGCTAACCTCTCCCGAGTGACCCGTTTCGTGAAATTTAGAAATTTAGTCACGTTCCCAAAACCGAAGAATTTGTAGTGGGTGCAGAAGTATGATACCCTGTTAGTGACGCAGCGTATTCAACATTCGTAATAGACATCTGAACCCAGCCAACCGCCTCGACACACCGCTTTACCATGGGGCCTAGATCTTTAGTATGAAGACGCGCATCAATAGTCAATGTGATTTGTGGCTCAGCGAAAGTAAACAATTCATACCATTTCTGCTGCTCAGGGACAAGGCACGCATGCGAGGCAACGCCGGTAGACATAACACATATATAATCCGAATGCAAGATGAACTCCTGACTAAATTTGGATGAATGCATTTTGATAAACCAAATCATGTGTGCGATCATATGTACAGTGTACAATGTACTGGTTCAATTGGTGAATGGGTGGAGGTTGGATCAGGAACAGGGCATACCCACCGCGGGAGGATGAGAACCAGGTTTCAGAGCTGCCCTCAGATGTTTCAGTTCAGCCACTGGAATGGAGGAGAGCACCACATATGCTCCGCGGCCCCCTGTCATGGAATGGGGTACCAGCGGGTTGGTGTCAAGAGTGCGTTGGGAGTGGGTAACGGTGGCGCCCCCTGCGCTGGTTGAGCTCTGGGCGACAGGAATGGCACCGGACCAGAGGATGGCACATTCCAGGAAGTGGCTCGGTATGGACAGCTCATCACCCAGTGACCCCGCAGCAAGAGCACACCCAACTCACAACCCCCGTCTATAACCACCCCTACCTCTGTTAACGCAATCCCGACCTCGTTGACCGGCCGGGTACGGACAGCCAATCTGCTGTGGTGCCGCGTCAACCGAACCTTGCCTAGGAGCAGCAGAAGCGGAAGGCGCAGGTGCAATGGGAGCTGCATGCATTAGCTGCCCCACCCCTTTTTTTCATTTTCATTATTTTATAATTTTTTGCCCTCTTGGCCACCTGAACCTGCAAGTACAACAATTTTTAGTAACGCTCCTTAATCCAATCCCACATTTTCCTTTTCTGATGTCGTGCAAAATGATGTAAAAAAAAATGTGTTCTCCTGAGACTGATTAGCATTTTTTTATTGATGGACTGTTTCACATGATGTCCGTAACCGGAAGGACACGCCCTAAGGACGGCCAACTGGAACAGCTGCGGAATGACGACATTATTGGATGGGTCACTGCCGGAAGTCTCACTCCATTCACGTCTCGCCCTGGCCACATAGACCAGGCCTGTCTCCTCCGCTCCCCACCTGAAAGATACAGCAACATCGGCCCCAACGGGGCCAGAAATATCTGATGCACGGCACGACCAATCTCACCTGAGGTGTCCCCATTCAGCCGGTGACCGTCATGCTGGTCTGTAGGTCTGGCCTCGGCCTCAAGTAAGGACAGTTCCTGACAAGTAAATTTTGTCCCGCATGTAACTCTGTAATCCCCTCTACGAAGAACCTACCCTTGCGTTAAGTGAGTATTTTTCATAAAAACAGCACCACCGCCAACTTAACTGAAATTAACCTCAAGTATCACCGCTGTGGTGCCGTATATTATGGAAAAGTCTTAACAATACAACAAAATTCTGCTCTATCCTGGACTGGGTGTGTGTTATCTATTCATGCACCCAATGTGAATATTAAAACTGCGGAGCACATGAGCAGGCTAAAGCAACAACTATATCTTAATCTGTTTTCATGGACACTAACTTAGAATATCTTATCAATATCACCCTCCTTGTTGAGGAGAACCTCCGGGATGGGCGTGATGAGACGCTATTTGAAGCGTTCTCCGACCTTCTAGTCACACGGGTCACATGTCACCTAGAACCTGTGGAGAGAACTGGAGGAGTGGCACTTGCCAGTGAGAAGGGGTAAATTACCTCCCTTCTGAAAATTTCAGTTTTGCATAAATTTTGTGTAATAATGTCAATCAATCATTCACTTGATGCTTGAATTTGATTAGTCCAATCTGTCTCCAATAACAATTTGAAAATCAGTACTTGGGAGTGCAATAGGGATTCAGGTTGATCAGGCCTGTCCGCCCATTGCATCCTAAGTACTGTAAGGGCTTGCCGGTGCCCTTCATCAGGTTTCTTTCCTGAGGCCCGTCCCTTAAACATTCACTCAAACCACTTAGACATACAAACACTTTTTCTGTCACACTTTCATTCACCAAAAAGATAATTTCCAATTCCACACAGAGACCCCTCCCTCGGCGCTAATTTAGCCTCAATTTGGCCAGCGTATGCCAAAGTTTACCACTGTGCGTTTGTGGATTTTCCCATTCAGTCTCCGTGAAATCGTTTCTCCTGTTCCTCCTGGACTCAGCTGACGATCCTGCACCTGTGACGTCAAACAGCTCATAGATGCGGATGTTAGTCTGGTATTTGTGGAATGCTGTCTTGTCCCTTAAAAGTTGTCATCTCAGGGCTGGTGTCGCAAAGTCATAAAATATCTGTCGTCCACCTTTGTTACATTTGATACACATCAGTTAATAAATCAGCTGCCGAACTATTTAATCCAACTTTATACTTGGCAAACCTCTCATCAATTGCTAGACATCTCCTGTTCTAAAGATTTTCTTTGAACATGATCATAAAATGTTTCAATTCAAACCTGTCCCAAAAACCTAATCCTTTTGTGTCATGGTCTGTTTTGTCCTGTCATGTTTTTGTTTTGTGTTTGCCCAGCTGGAGTGGGGGCGTTTCCTTCCAGCGCTTGTTCCTGTTCATGTCGTCATCGCTGGAAAGACGCGCCCACCAGCCACGCACCTGTCACTCGTCAAGTCATTGATTACTGCACTATTTAAACACTCCACGCTGACTACTCAGCGTCGGAATATTCATCTTGCTAATGCTCATGTCCCAAGTTGTGAATTCTAGACACCTTGTTATTGCATTCCGTGTACCTTGTTCCCGTTCATTGTTTGTGTTTCCGTTTTCATTTATTGATCTTCTCGGTTGCGCTCAATTGGTTTCTCTTGCCCTTCTGCGGTAAGCGATTTTTGTTCATTTTGTTCCTTGCCTTTTGCAAGCCTTTTTCGTTACCTTCCTCAGCAGGAGGCCGTCCGCCATGCACAACTCCGCTCTCATAGGGTAAAACTGAGGGTAGTTCCCTTTTGACCATACATTGTTCATACATGGTGACACTTTGTTCAAGACTGGGTCCGTAGCCGTCTCTGCAACAATTTGTTGCAGCATAGCGTCAGTAGCAGGAAGTACGGCTGTGACCATGATGACCTTGATGTCACTGATAGGGTGCGGCGCTCAGGATAACGCATCAGCAAGCACTATGTATTTTCCAGGCGTGTATATTAGCTCAAAATCATAGTGCTGCAATGTCATCATCATGCGTTGAATTCTGGGCGTCATGTCATTGAGATTTTTCTTCCTAGTTTAAATCAGTGGCTTATGATCAGTCTCTGCTATGAACGTGGGCAGTCCATAAACATACGTGTGAAATTTGCCAAATCCAAACACTAAACCCAGTGACTCCTTTTTGATCTGAGCATAGCATTTTTCAGTCGCTGACATTGACCTGGATGCATATGTGTCTCTCGCCTTTTGCAGCAGTACGGCACCTAGCCCATCTTTCGACGCAAGCGTGGAAATTTTGGTTGGTTTTGATGGATCAAAGTAGGCAAGGACTGGCTCAGCTGTCACAGTTCTCTTTAGATCTTGCCATTCTTCGTCATGTTTTGTTGTCCACTCAAAGACTACGTTGTGATGCAGCAGCAAACTTTGGGACTTTGACTTGAAGAGAGGTTTGGAATGAACTTGCCCCGGAGGTTTATCATCCCCATTGCTCGCAGAAGTCCTTTTTTCTCATTTGGAGCTGGCATGTCCAGTATTGCTTGCACTTTGGTTCTGTCTGGCACCACTCCATCTGCTGTGAGCTTGTCTCCCAAGAATGTCAATTCTGTAACTCCAAACAGACATTTCTCTCGTTTTAGTTTAAGTCCATTCATTTTAACTCTTTGTAGCAGTTTCTCCAGTCTCTCATTGTGTTCTTGTTCTGAGTTCCCCCACACAACCAAATCATCAATATACACACGGGTTCTTTCCAGACCTTCTATGATTGACTCCATAGCTCTGTGAAAGATCTCAGGCACAGACTTTATGCCAAATGGCAGTCTCAGAAAACAGAAACGCCCAAATGGTGTGTTGAAGGTGGTGTACCTGCAGCTTTCGGTGTCCAGCTTCACCTGCCAAAATCCATGCGATGCATCTCATTTGCTAAAGTACTTCGCACCTGCCATGTCACTCAGGATTTCTTCACGCTTGGGAATCTAATGATGTTCGTTTTTAATGTTCTCATTCAGATCTTTGGGGTCGAGGCAAACACGTAACTCTGGGAAGTTCCTCTTTTTAACACACGTGATGGAATTTACCCAGTCGGTGGGTTCTTCCACTTTCTCTGACTCTGATCGGTGTCATTCTGCTCAGTTCCTTTTTTAATCTGTCTTTGAGAGGGGCTGGAACTCTTCTCGGGGCATGTACTACAGGTTCAGCATCTTCCTTGAGCTGTATTTTGTTAGTGTAAGGTTGCGTCCCTTGTCCTTTGAAGACAGAAAAGTATTTGTTCACTATACTCTTACTACCTTCACTCTGCAACACTTTGTTGATTTGGTAAATTCCTTTTTCCAGTCCAAGCTCTTCAGATGTCTTGTCTCTCAGGATTGACTCCAGTCCACTTGGCACAATTGTGAACGTTAATTTGTGTTGTCTTCCCTTTGCTGTCACTTTTAGCCTACAACATCCCTTTGTTTTGATTGGCTGATTGTTGTCGGTTTTCAATTTCACAGCCTTGTTAGACGGTTGCGACAGCCAATCAGATCACGAGTTGGTTACAGTGAGACTTTTCGCTGGCCTTTTGCTGAGGGTGATGAACGCGTTTTGTGATTGGATACTCACTCGTGAGGGGGCAGCGCTATGCCGAATCAACACACTCGAAAGTCGTAATTGGCGGCCGTTCGAAAATCTAAAATATATTCTTGCTTTTTTTGAACCACAATGGCCAAAGGAGGGAAAAGTGTGGATTTAATTTTAGATACACTTGCAAGGACATTTTCAAGTCGGACCTTTCAAGAGAAGCTATATCGTCCAACACTCACCTAGTGGTGCGGTAAGTGTGTTTCTGTATATTATTTGTCCAGCCGTGGTGTCATAAATGATGGTATTTTGATGGGGATTTATTCAAGTAGGACGAAGTAGGACTTCACTGAAGGCTCAGGTGTGAAATGCACTGAAGTAACTAAAAAGTAAAAGTAAAAAAAAATAAAAAATACGATTAAGAATGTGCAAGAAAGAAAAATGTTGACAAATGTTGAAAATAATGATATTTTCCAGGAGGTATTTATTTCTTTGTTGTTTATTCATTCAATTCTATACTTATTTCAATATTTGAGTATTATTTTTCTTTCAATATGTGGTATATTTTGTCTTTGAAGTGTGGGTCCTTGCTGCCTTCCGGAGAGGCAGCCGAGCAAGGCTGGATTGGTGATGGAAAAGAACTGGTTCGAAAAAGATTTTATTCTCGTCACATGCTGATGTCAAAAGAAGTCTCCCCAAAAACGTGCTAGCCCCCTCTCAGACATTCCCTTCTTACAGGGAATGCCCAAATAGGACATGAATTTCTAATTTTCCCTTGTTGCGTATGCATTCCCATCCCGCTCGTCTTTGGGATTTCCGTCCAAAAGTCCCCCAGAGGGAGAGCAGATGCGTCTCCCCGTTGATACGACCAGTCTACTCGTGACCACCTTAAATTACTTCCATACCCTGGAAGGTCACTGACCTGGCGGGAGAATTGCCCCCACCATGAAAAATGCTCAGGCCTATTTTCTCTCAGGGCAGTATCTGGTTACATCGGAACTTCAGAACCAAGACTGGTCACTTCTGTGAGCTCCAGTCCCTTCATAGTTTCAAGAAGAGAATTACATCCCATATCTAAATTAGGCCATTTAAAAATACACAACTTTTTTTTTCATTTATTTCAATTTATATTTAAGCTTGCTTATGTAATACTACAATATTTATTCAATTGTTTTAGTATGTAAAATTATCAACAATTTGAACATTTTTATTTCACACTTGAATATTTCTGAACATATTTGTTCTTTTGAAAATGTGTGCAATTTAAATTATTCCATCCATCCAGCCATTTTCTGCCGCTCATCCAGGGTCGGGTTATTGAATTAATTTTTTAAGTATTTTTTATAATTCAATATTTATTTCAATATCAGGACTCTTCTCAATTAGTTCAATATTTATAAAATGTTTCTATATTTGTTAATTGAATTAAGTCTGTATGTGGTTTCCAATTTTACATTTTAATATTTTCCTATTTCACTATATAAATAATCCAATGTATAAAAAATATAATACAGCATGAAAAAAAATATTTGGTATATTTGACAAAATAGTTTTTTTCCAAAGTGAGATTCTGATTAGTAACAAACCCCAAACACTTGATAGAGCTCAACCCATTAAGTGTATTTTGCAGAAATTTATTCAGAAAGCATAATATTAAATGTATGTAAGGGGATATTTGAAGAGTTTGAGTTATGTTCAATAGACCATTCATACCCGAGCCACCCAAACACAGCAAGAAAACCAGCGCTGACTCCAGTCACCATCAGGTTGTCAACTCCTGACATTCCAAAACCTTTGAGAGAAACTGAGCCGATTTGCGTTTCTCTTTCTGGTTCTTTTTATCGTTCAACTTCTAGTTTAGCTTTTCACCTTTTCACGGCGTAATGAAGGCCAGTTGAGCAAGTGGAACAAGTGATTTTATTGATGATTGTGGAAGGCACCGATTTCATAAGCAGTTTCTTCTCACACCTTTTCCATTAAGTACGATTAAAATGACAACTGAAAAGCAGAACATTAACAAATGTTATTCCAGGCAAAGGCAATTAATTTATTTTACATGTTTGATGTAAACACACACAAAAAAAAATCATCATCACTCAGACACAATGGTTCTTCTGGCAATGATCACATTGGCTTAATGTCAATAAAAGAGCTTTGCAAAATTCAATATTTCATATTTTATTCAAAATCACATTTACATCTTACCACAAAGACTCAGTTCCTTCAGTTTTTTTGTCTTTTTTTAAGCTTCAAGTATCGCTGCTTATCTCACCAGCACAATTGTGACTCTCCGCATGCTGTTTAGTGGAGAATTTTTTAGCACAAACGCTGCAACTGAATGGCTTGTCTCCTCTGTGTGTTCTTGTGTGGCGTCGTAAATGTGACTTTACAGAGAACCCCTTGGCACAAACTGAGCATGAAAATGGTTTTTCTCCAGTGTGTAATCGTGTATGTGTTTTTAAATTTGGCTTAAAAGAAAAGCTTTTGCCACAAACTGAGCAAGAAAAAGGTTTTTCTCCAGTGTGTGTTCTTGTGTGACTTATTAAATCAGACTTTCGCGAGCAACTCTTGCCACAAACTGAGCAGGAAAAAGGGTTTTCTCCACTGTGTTTTCTTGTGTGTTCTGTTAAACTTTCCTTTCTCAAGAAGCATTTTCCACAAACTGAGCATGAAAAAGGGTTTTCTTCAGTGTGTAATTGTGTATGTCTTTTTAAATTTGACTTAAAAGAAAAGCTTGTGCCACAAACTGAGCAGGAAAAAGATTTTTCACCACTGTGTGTTCTTGAGTGATTTATTAAATGAGACCTTCGAGAGAAACTCTTGCCACAAACTGAGCAGGAAAAAGGTTTTTCTCCACTGTGTGTTCTTGCATGGCTTGTTAAATGTGCCTTTTGAGAGAAGCTTTTTCCACAAACTGAGCATGAAAATGGTTTTTCTCCAGTGTGTAATCGTGTATGTGTTTTTAAATTTGGCTTAAAAGAAAAGCTTTTGCCACAAACTGAGCAAGAAAAAGGTTTTTCTCCACGGTGTGTTCTTGCATGTTCTATTAAATTTGCCTTTTGAGAGAAGCATTTTCCACAAACTGAGCAGGAAAAAGATTTTTCAACACTGTGCGTTCTTGTGTGCCTTACTAAATGAGACTTCCGAGAGAAGCTTTTGCCACAAACCGAGCAGGAAAAAGGTTTTTCACCACTGTGTGTTTTTCTGTGCCCTTTTAAAGACAACTTTGAAGATAATGAGTCAGTGTGACATGCCCTTTCACCTTTAGTTTGCTCATTATCATCATCATCATCATCGTGATGAGCGTCTGATAATGTGTCCTCATTATGTGCTTGTGATGGCCCCCGGTGGTCTTCATCACCTTCTGTTGTCACGTGACAACTTGAACTGCTGCTTGGAGGCTCCGCCCCTCTCTTGTCCTCACTCTCATCCTTGTTTTCATCTTCAGTCTTTATAGGGACAACGTTCACTGGTGACTTGTTGATCTCCTCCTCGTCCTCCTCCTTTTTGATGTGAGTCAAGTCTGGGTCCTCTTTCACAGAACAGAGATCATTTTGTCTGACGTCTGCAGGACACAAAAAGACAAATTTGGTTTGGTCAAGTCAAACCACATGCGGCGACTTTGTCTTATTTTCTACAGCGCTATCTTGACTTGTGCCTGCCGAACACCAATCAATGCGTGCGACCCCGATTTGGACCGGACCATGGGGGCATTTCACAAAATTACGTCCTAAGATGTAAACCTCACTTTAGCAGCACAACAACAGTGATAAACGAGCATTTAAAAAGGAAGCACGTTGCGGCTGATGCCCGATTTCATTCCTGACATAGTCACAGACGTTTCTGGAAGCGAGCTGAAGTTAGCACACACAGGCTCTTGTGTGCGTCTGATGGAACACCTGTTGTGGGACCCTAACTTATTGATGCAGACCACTGGGGCCCATTGCAACATAACGTCATTGATAGAATAGAAATCATTCAAGTGAAAAATGTTTACAAGTATTTCTTTTTGCATTTCGAGATTGTTTCATCGTGGGTATTTTTTTGCTTCCATTATAATCTGGATGCCTAAAAGAATTAAAGGGGCCCTGGAATCAGAGTTGCTATTTATTGCATGATTTACGTTTGGGTTTTTTTTGCCCAAAATGACATTTAGCCTGCAAGTACATTCCAACATTCCCCTTTTTATTTTTTTTTTTTAATTTCTGTTTTTAAATAAATTTTAAAACAACATTATGTTTGAAGAGTCAAAATCCCTACACATAAGCATTAAGCAACAACACTTTCACTCTAACTTTCATGTTGACATATTTGAATAATGACTGTCTATTTTAAAGTTATCCAATATGTATTCAAATTCGACTAAGATCCACCATAATATTTGAAGAGTTCACTGAATTATTTTGGAACTGCAATGATGCTTAACAGCCATAGGGTGTCAGTAATGAGTAACAAAGTAACACAACATTGTCATTTGCATAAATTACCAGGAACTATGAGTTGCGGGGGAGATGCAAACCACCTGGGCCACAGGAACTTTATTACCAGGAACGAAATGTTCCTGGACTTGTTGGTAGAAAAGGGGGTTGTGGCGTACTCCCTTTTTAAGCCCATAGTAAGCCAAAGATGCAGATGCATTCCTTGCAGCATGCGCTTGTTCACTGATGAGATCCGAGCAACCCTGAATGGATGCATTCAATGTATTTTAAATGTTTGGATGGGGTGAAACTACGCACATGTGCACAAAACAGTGCAGAGCCACCCGAGGTTCATTGACTCTCACCCGACGAAGCCAGTACAAAGTTAATAAATAAATAAGACCATTACGTGCTTGATTTTTTTTAAAAACTTAATATTTTGTGTTTTATCCACTAAAATTGATCAACCGCCATTGATGTTTTCGCCGCAGTGTGCACATTTTTTAGAGTCGGGCAGAATTCCTTCCGGAAGGAATTGCTTGAACAAGATATAAATACCAGAAAACGTAAAATGTTAAATAATCAGTTCAAATTTTATTTAAAAAAAAAACATGGAGTTGACCCCCCACTAATGGTTATTCTTTGGCATATATTTTCTGCACTGATTTCATTTGGCAAAAACAAATGTTCAGCAGACCTGCAAGTAAACGGCAATATTTAAAAATAAAGCGGCAATAACCTTGGACGCATTTCCCCAAACAACTTAATGTTGTGATGCATATTTTTAACGATAGAAAGTCGTTCTTGACAAAGCAAATGAGAGTAAAACGTGTACAAACCTGCTTTGAGTGGCACAACACGAGGCTGCTTGCAAACTTCGTCCAGCAGTGGAAGATGTTGCTCGTTCTCTTCTTTTATTCCACAAAGTTCCTCTTTGTACTTGGGTGTCGTTCTTTCACACATTTTCAAACGCCAATCTCAACAAATCCGCACTTGATCTCTGCTTGGCGATAACTCGTGTGCTTCTCTTTGTTCGATGAGATGAAAGAAAGATGGCATCGTTTTTCAAAGTCCCACTGAAAGGATTTCCTGTTCGTCACGAAAGTGGAAGAACAGGACACACCCCGCTGTGATATGATTGGCTGTTGGCTCTGTGGAGCACTGTCACCAACTCACCGAGAGATGTCGCCATTTGCGATGCAAATCATTGTTATCTTCTTCTAAACCTAAGATGCACATGACCAAACATTTTAGTTCCCAAATATGAACTTGCGAGATGTATTGAATTTTACTTTTGTTGCTGGTTTTGTTTATACATCTGACACCATGTTGTTGGTTGGATAGTATTCCAAATCTATTTCCCTATTATTAACAGTTGACATGATAAAGTGTTACTTTATGTCAACATATTTGCACCCTTGCCTTTTTACAGGGTTTTTCACCAGGTTGTGATGTGGTTGCGAATTTTAAATTAAAATATGTCACTCTTTTATTACTTAACTGTTATTGTGTTCGAAAATGATTTCAATATTTATTTTAGTACTTTAATGTTTCATTATTTGTTTTAGTATTCATTAAACTATAATAATTCACTATTAATTTCAAGATTCATTGAACTGTTTTAGGAATAATTTAGTATTCAATGTTTAATCGTTACAGTATTTAATTTTTAAATTTTTGTTTCACCATTTTGTTCAATCTTAATCTTATGGAAAATTATTTAGCAAGCACCAACACAAGGTTTTTAAAGATAAAGATAAAGATGTCCTTCAATAGTCCCACAATGGGTAAATGTAAATTTGCAGTGTTACGACGGCAAAGATATGGATCACACAGAGGCGGTGGTGCAATGTAGCCGTTAATGTATGACATTAGCAGCAGACATTCAGAAAAAGCAAACCTATGCGAATATACACAGTATATACGTAAATACACAAATCCCCATGTGTATGTACACACTTACATCCCACAACATTTACAAGTGTAAGGAAACACTCCGAATGTCTGTCTATGGTACAGAGGGGAAATCAATAAAAATGCTGCAATGATAGAAAATACTGCAATGATAAGACGACTGCAATGGTAAATGAACGATTGTATTATGATCGCTGGCATTATTTTAAACACTTACAGGACAGAAGGTCAATTATTTAATTTAGCAGGTTCATATTTACGGAATATGTTAAACATTGATGAAACAAAAAGCATTTATCAAATGGAACTAGAAGCACGGGTCACAAGAATAACTGGGATTGTAGTCCTGATGTTTTCTGATTTATTATATTTTTCTCAGATGCTAAATTTATAGTACTTAGTTGAAATGTGTGAACTTTATTGAAATTTTGGGTAGTGAGAACAAATTTGCACACATAGCATTTCCATGAGCTGCCCTCACATTCACAGCACTTCATGGACAAATACGACAAAGCACATTCTCCACATTGGCTGTAGAGATGCAAACATACCAAATTTGGCACTGGAGGTGTCACATAGAAGCCATCGCAAAAAACACATTCTGAAAGACATAACAATTGGAGATCGGACCACATGCACATACGCATGCATACACACAGACACGGACTTATACTTGCACAAACACGTGCACATACACACGCACACGTGCACACCGACAAGATTACAGAGCAATGACAGCTGGAGAGACGGAGAGACTGCCCGCCGGAGAAGGCCAGCCTTGGCGTTCCAGTCTTGGGGACCAGACGGGAATCAACTTATCCAGACGATGACTAACCTGGGGAGGACCTTCCCTTGGACGTGGACCCGTGCCGTGGGAGGGAGCGAGGACCACTGATTCAACCGATTCAACCTACATTACTCTTGACATAAAAAACTCCTATAAAAACTGAAGCTGGGCTGAAAGATGGTGCACATTTTTTGACTGTGCTCGCCCGAGTGCAGTTTCTCGTGAGATTAAGAAAAAGCCACCCAGATATCTGTCTTTGTACTATTTCCTGAACTCCAGAAATTGAAGAAACTAAATATCGGACCTCTAATCAGTTGTTGAGTCTTTATTTGACCCTTTTCTTCTTGAGCACAAAAAAACGAACACGCATTGGAGGAAGTTTGGCTTTTAAAGGATGATTTAGTAACTAGTTCTCATTTCCACGGTGACCCAACTCCAACAATAACATGACAAATATTTGTCATCTCATCAATATTTGCACAACAGAATACAGAGTTTCGAGATCCTCACTGTAATAGTTCTCAAAATTATATTTCTTATCAATTTAGGTTAGTTAAGGGATATTTTATTGACAATCTAATATCAATCTACAAAGACAGAAAAAAAATGGTGGTGGGGGGCGCGAATCTTTTTCTTCTTGGTAGGGGCGGGCGTGAAATAATTGAGAGGCACTGCTAGTATATGCAGACATTATATTCATACAATCTTGCAGCCCGAGTGAACCACAGCATTGTTGCAAGTTCGGTAGGAGAAACGTAAACGTCCCACTGCTGGAGCAGCGGCGGCTTCTCGGGGCTTAGGCGGAAGTGACATACGAGCTGACTCGCCAATGTGGCGTTTATTTAGTTATTTTGTTAACCGATTAAAATGTTATATAAAATATATATTAAAATATAAACAAAACACAGAGGCAAAGAAATATACATAATATTATAAATATATTTGAAAAATACGCGCTTAAAGGATGACGTCATAAACAAGCGCGCAGCTTCCGAAGGACCTCGACCACATCCACCGACCCGTCCACACCGGAACAAAAACACTCACCGCTAAATTCTTCTGATTTAGTGTGGAACTGACTGTAATTTTCTCACATGATGTCCAGTGCTACTCTAAAGGACTACGACATAATTCATTAAGTCTTTATGTCCCGAAAACCTCATCTTCGCGGGTTGATGCTCTTCGGTGTAGTTAGCTTAGCTTGTTAGCTTAGCTGCTTGTTAGCTAGCTAGCTGCTAACGAAAAGAGGCACATGACTCATCGCCAAGCAGAGATCAAGTGCGGATTTGTTGAGATTGACGTTTGAAAATGTGTGAAAGAACGACACCCAAGTACAAAGAGGAACTTTGTGGAATAAAAGAAGAGAACGAGCAACATCTTCCACTGCTGGACGAAGTTTACAACCAGTCTCGTGTTGTGCCACTCAAAGCAGGTTTGTACACGTCTTACTCTCATTTGCTTTGTATAGAACGACTTTCTGGAGTTAAAAATATGCATCACAACATTAAGTTGTTTGGGGAAATCGTTCAAGGTTATTTCCGGTTTATTTTTTAATATTGCCTTTTACTTGCTATTTTGCTGAACATTTGTTTATGCCAAATGAAATCAGTGCAGAACATGGATGCCAAAGAATAACCAATAGTGGGGGGTAAACTCCGTGTTTTTTTCCTAGTTTAAAATTTTAACTGATTATTTAACATTTCACATTTTCCAGTTTTTATATGTGTTTAAAGAAGTTTGTCATGTCATCATGTTTCAAAAATATGCTTACAGGTTTATAAAAAGTCACAAAAACATGGACCTCTTAAACAGGAAAACGTGAGTTCAGTGGTAACAGAGTTGTGTCTATGCTGGCAGTTTAGCCGGAAGCCACAAAAACAGATGCACGTCTTGAGCCGTGTTTGACAGGAAACCGTTTCGCTCGCATTTAACAGAAGTGTGACCCAAACATGTCTTGTAAGCTGAAACCGTTCGAACAACAGGAAGAGTGTGGACGGGTGTGATGAAGTCAAAGTGTTCATGTTTTTCCATTATTTATGAGTTTTCATATTCAAATTGCTTTGCTGTGCTTCAATAAAAGGCCGCACAGGAGCGGGAACGCTTTTCTCTTTGGCGGACTGCTCCTCGCAAGTGACAAAGATAATCTTGGCTGGGTGATTCATTTATGAAGGCTTGTCTCGTTTTTGACAATAACTTCTCTGACATATCTTGTTCATGCAATTCCTTATGGAATGATTCGACCTGACTCTAAAAACTGTGCACACTGCAGCAATAAGATCAATGGAGGTCGATCAATGTTTGTGAATAAAACACAAATTATTACGTTTTTTAAAAAATCAAGTACGTATTGGTCTTATTTATTGAAGAACTTTGTTCTGTCTTGGTCGGTCGGGTGAGAGTCAATGAACCTCCGGTGGATCTGCACTGTTCTGTCTTCATGTGCGTAGTTTCACCCCAGCCAAACATTTAAAATACATTTAATGCGTCCATCCAGGGTTACTCGGATCTCATCAGTGAACAAGCGCATGCTGCAAGGAATGCATCTGCATCTTTGTCTTACAATGGGCTTAAAAAGCGAGAACATCACAACCCCCTTTTCTACCAACAAGCCCAGGAACATTTAGTTCTATCTCTAAATGCAAAAAGACATACTTGTAAACATATTTCACTTGAAGGATTCCTATTCTATCAATGACATTATGTTGCGATGGCCCCCAGTGGTCTGCATCAATATGTTACACAATAGCCTGTGTGTGCTAACTTCAGCTCGCTTCCAGAAACGTCTGTGACTATGTCAGGAATGAAATAGGGCATCGGCCGCAACGTGCTTCCTTTTTAAATGCTCGTTTATCACTGTTGTGCTGCTAAAAGGAGGTTTACATCGTAGGACGTAATTTTGTGAAATGCCCCCATGGTCCGGTCCAAATCGGGGTTGCACGCATTGCTTCGTATGCGGCAGGCATAAGCCAAGGTAGCACGGTAGAAACAATATAAGACAAAGTCGACGCACGAGCTTTGACTTGACCAAACCAAATGTGTGTTTGTCTTTGTGTCCTGCAGACGTCAGTGAAAATGATCTCTGTTCTGTGAAAGAGGAGCCAGACTTGACTCACATCAAAAAGGAGGAGGAGGAGGAGGAGATCAACAAGTCACCACTGAATGTTGTCCCTATAAAGACTGAAGATGAAAACAAGGATGAGAGTGAGGACAACAGAGGGGCGGAGCCTACAAGCAGCAGCTCAAGTCATCACGTGACAACAGAAGGTGACGGCGACCACTGGGCGCCATCACAAGCACATAATGAGGACACATTATCACGCTCTCCTGATGATGATGATGATGGGCAAGCCAAACGTGAAAGGGCATGTCACACTGACAGATGGATATGTTCTCACTGTAGGAAATCATTAACTTCAAAATTCTCTTTAAAACTGCACATAAGAACACATAGTGGAGAAAAACCTTTTTCCTGCTCAGTTTGTGGCATGAGTTGCTCTCAAAAGTCGCATTTAACAAGCCACATAAGAACACACACTGGAGAAAAACCTTTTTCTTGCTCATTTTGTGGCAAGTGTTTCTCTCAAAAGTCAAGTTTAACAAGACACACAAGAACACACAGTGGTGAAAAACTTTTTTCCTGCTCAGTTTGTGGCAAAAGCTTTTCTGTAAAGTCAAGTTTAACAAGGCACACAAGAACACACGCTGGAGAAAACCCCTTTTCCTGCTCAGTTTGTGGCATGAAATTCGATAAAAAGTCAAATTTAAAAAGGCACACAAGAACACACACTGGAGAAAACCCTTTTTCCTGCTCAGTTTGTGGCAAGAGTCTCTCTCATAAAGCGCGTTTAACAGAACACACAAGAACACACACTGGAGAAAAACCCTTTTCCTGCTCAGTTGGCGGAAAAAGTTTCTCTCGAAAGTCTACTTTAGTAAGGCACTCCAGAACACACAGTGGTGAAAAACCTTTTGCTTGCTCGGTTTGTGGCAAAAGCTTCTTTTTTAAGTCAAATTTAACAAGTCACGCAAGAACACACAGTGGTGAAAAACCTTTTTCCTGCTCAGTTTGTGGCAGAAGCTTCTTTGAAAAGTCAACTTTAACAAAACATAGAAGAACACACAGTGGTGAAAAACCTTTTTCCTGCTCAGTTTGTGGCAAAAGCTTCTTTTTTAAGTCAAATTTAACAAGTCACGCAAGAACACACACTGGAGAAAACCCTTTTTCCTGCTCAGTTTGTGGCAAGAGTTTCTCTCTAAAGGCAAATTTAACAAGCCACACAATAACACACAGTGGTGAAAAACCTTTTTCCTGCTCAATTTGCGGAAAAAGTTTCTCTCGAAAGTCACAATTAACAGCGCACTCAAGAGCACACACTGGTGAAAACCCTTTTTCCTGCTCAGTTTGTGCCAAGAGTTTCTCTCAAAAGTCGCATTTACGAAGCCACACAAGAACACACAGTGGAGACAAGCCATTCAGTTGCAGCATTTGTGCTAAAAAATTCTCCACTAAACATAGTGCTGAGAGACACAATTGTGCTGGTGAGAATAGCAGCGATCCTTGAAGCTTAAAAAAAAGAAAACAAAAAACTGAAGGAACTGACTCTTTGTGGTAAGATGTAAATGTGATTTTGAATAAAATATAAATTACATTTTGCAAAGCTCTTTTAATGACACTAAGCCAATGTGATCAGTGCCAGAAGAACCATTGTGTCTGAGTGATGATGAGTTTTTTTGTCTTTACATCAAACATTATAAATAAAATTGCTTTTGCCTGGAACAACATTTGTGAACATTATGCTTTTCAGTTGTCTTTTTGTCAGGTTTAAATGCCCTGACGCCTTTTGGGAGAGCTTACTGAAATAACTTACTAAAGGTAACGGCCAAAATAAAAAGATGGCTGAGAGGCCAGGAGGAACCAGACATGGCGTTCATTTTCACCGGCCGGCGGGGGAAAGAGTGGGACAAAGCGGAAGCGAGCAGGCAGTTCCGCGTGACTCCTTCCTCTCTCTTCCTCCCTGCTCTGCTCTGCTTTTATTAGCTTGACTCAAGAATCACCAGGAGACAAGAAATTAAAATACAATGAAAGTCTGTTTAGTCTAAACTAATCACTAGAAGACTCCAACAGGCAGGAAATCACAACTCACGGTGTAAAGGTTACTTTAACTAAACACATTGTTCGAATAATATTTAGAGGTTATTATACATTTGCCATGACACAGCTTTATTTCAATTTGTGGTGCGCATGACATGTTGCAAATTAGTGGAGTGGACTATGCTTGAGTGTTTACAGTTTGAGTGGAGGTACAGGAGGAAACCTTTACTGCAGGGAGGTGTCTGCAATTGGCAGGGCGGCGGCACTTCTTCAGAAGTGAGGATGAAGTAAACAACTGTGACGACCGACTCTGCTAGGGAAGGAGGGAAGTAACATAAACCGAGCTGTTAAATGGTGTGGAGAGAGTTTACAATTTATTTTTAGTAAAGAAAAGAGCTAGGGTTTAAACAAATGATCTCAACCAACAGGTATTAACCCAAGTTGACAAATGTGTATGAATAACAAAAGCAAGTGTCTCCAAACTTCACAAAAGTCCAAACAAGAGACACAACAAGCGCAAGCGAGGCAAACTGAACTCTAAAGTCCCAGCCGCCCTGAGCAGCAGAACCGAGGTCCTTTTATTGGTCCCAGCTGCCCAGGTGGAGCTCGTTGGTTGGGACGTCCATGAGTAACGAGCAGGAAAGCAGTCCACCAATGGGGAACGAGCGGGAAAGCAGTCCAGCGCTGAGGCACAAGTCCATTGACTTTACAAACGAAAGGGTGGAAGAGTTACTGCAATACAACAAGGGCGTGGCCTTGTAGGTGGGCCCGAGCCCAGGGCCGTAACACAACATCGTGATGAGCCCTGATAGAAGAAGTTGGCACCAAAGTCTGACGCAAACAGCATCGTGCTGGGTCCTGTTAGAAGATGTTGATGTCAAAGTCAGCTGCGACCCACGACGGCACGCTCATGATAAACCGGACTAAACAAGCTTTTGAGAAGACGAACTGTACCACCCTTGAGTGTAATCTGATTTCTCAAAGTGTAATCTGATTCCTCGATGTTATAAAAGGGAATGTGTGAAAAACATCGAGGAACAGAAGGGAGATGAAGTTGCCAAGTAAACATTATTAACCTCTCTGTCTCCACTTGAGCTGAGTGCCTCTCTTCTTTCAGCTATGAACCCTATATGTCAAATTGGCGAACCTGACACACATCTTCAGGATACAGTGTGTGTGTGTGTTAAAATAACAAGTAAGTGTCTATGTGTGTGTATTAAACATTAATGAGTGTATAAAAACATGATTATGAATACACAAACTGATTACCTCTCCTCAGCGCATCTTACATTTCCCCCCGTTTGTGGGTTTAAATCATGGCCTTACGGCTTTAAGACAGATCATCATAATGAAATCATACAACAGTGTGATTATCAGTGGAGGGGTGAAAACCCTCAGTAGGGACAAAATTCCCCTCCTCCCTTCCGGCGTGGAACGAGATCCTCATAATTTGATGACCATCAGGGAATAAAACATATATATATATATATATATATATATTAAAAAAACATTTCAATATGCCTAGTGAAAAAAAAAAAAAACTGTCTCCACGCAGAGCTTGTCCCTGAGGTGACTTGGTGGAGGCCCTTGCCTCGTGGTAGGATGGGACAGCCGTCCTAGCTTCCCGGATCTTCGTGTGTGGTGTCTGTGTGCACATGTTTGGGCAGGGGCAAAAAGGGTCCATGTGTTTTTTAGGTTTCAGTGTCCAGTTCGAGTTCGTCATTGTCCAGTTCAAGTTCATCATTCTCAACATCAATTAGGTTGGAATGGTACGTTTGGGCAACAAACATACGATTAACCATAGTCTTTGTCATAGGAACAATGCAACATGAACAAACAACACATAACAAAATGAAAACTATGATTATCCCGATAAATTGTGTCTTTCAAATTTTTCATAGTGGTCATAACATCAATAATTGTTTCATTTTACTAAAATTTTAAATGCAGTAATGTTCTCCAATCAAGGCTGAAATTTCTTTGTTATGTACGTCATTAATGTCCAAACAATATCTAATCTTTTTGTTCTGTGGCTCCAACATTCGTATCTGTGGCTGGTTGTGTGGTTCTGATGTGCGTGTGGTCCGAGATTGTGACTCGGGGAGGGATTCGCGTTGCTAGGCCTTTAGCTGGAAACCGGTGAAGCTTGCACTGCGACTGGTGGATCCAGTCACCACGCCCCGCGACCTTTGCAGCGTCGGGGTCACTGCCATCATCTGGCGAGGGCCATCTCAGCATTCACTTGTCCCAACGAAGTTGTTTCAACGCCTTGAAGAAGAGTTGGTCTCCCACACGGACGTGGTTTCTCTGTGGATCAGAACACACTGACCAGTAATTGTGTCTTTTGCATCTTTTTCGGTCAAACATGTCTTTCATGTGGACTGGGACCGATGTGCCAGTCGCTGGTGGTTCTGATGAGTCAAGATCTGGGAATCTATACTGGGTGGCCATATAGGATTTGTTTGCACCTTTGTTATCCCAATTTGTGCATTCAATTAGTGGTGTATTTTTCCTGGCGTGACATCAAATTGTCAAGTTGATTTGCTGCGTGTGTGTGTGCGTGGGTGTGTGGGGGTGGGTGCGTGGGGGTGGGGGTGTGTGTGTATGTGTTCATTTTCCCTTATAGTAATGCAGTGCCGACTTTGAGGTCATGCTTTGGGCTGCAGCCTTCGCTGCATTGTCAGCGAGGCAGTTTCCAATTGTATTTGGGTCATTTTATTAAGTAAGTTTTGCTTTTTTACATAACTATTTAGACGTGCTTTTATGCACAACTTTTCTTTTATCCTTTGTGATTTTTAAAGCACCCGTTCGCCCAAAGTCGACAGAATACACGAACATTTTATCTTGACTGTCAGTTCACATTGTAAATACAACCCATACAAGATGGGAAACCCCAAATTTTGACTATCTCACACCCGCCTAGGCTCTTCCTGCCCATTCTAATAATTTCTCTCTTACAAATGATCTGTTTTGTGACCTTGCTTCTCAAACGCTTCTACTCCTCACCAGTCCGGAATGTGCACCTCATTTCTTTCTTAACAGTCTGGAATGTGCACCTGGTTTTTGTGTCTTACACGCCTGAATCAGTGCAAAACATCATGCTGCTTGTCTTGAACATACAGAATTTAGCATCCCTTGAAACAAAATTTCCATTTGCAATCCCCAAAACAAAAAATGTTCCTCCAGTCGGGAGAAAAATGTCCTTAAAAAAAAGAAAAAATGTCCATAAGGTCAAGTCGCGGTTTGGTGATAATTTGGAGCGGCTTCCACAGTCGTGTGGCGTCTTCTACTGGTGCGGGAAAAAGTGACGCTGGGCTGAAACGCACCGCACCTTATCAGTGTAATGTGTCCCTGTGACAATGAGGTCGCCGTGCAATGTGAATGTGGTGGACAAGAATATAATTTTTTAATTCCTGAAGCAGCAGTCAAGACTGCTTGAACACACTCTGACGTGGCTCTTACCACGGGATCCAATTATTGTGACTAATATGCAAATGAATTCACTTTCCTGTGTTTCTGCAGCAACACAAGTCCATGAAGCCATTTTTTTTGCAGTCACTGTTTGCTCAATGCTCATAGTAATTTGGTAGTGCGTTAAGATGCTCCTTTTTGGTCTCATGTTCCCTCGAACATTATGTTTACTACACACTACACATGACCTACAAAATTTTTAAAAAGGTTTGTTGTCCTAGCTGTACTATGGATATCAATCCCCCCTGTTGAGACATGGGAATTTCCATGACTCAATTTAGCAGTTAAATATCAAGTTGGTAGTGCTAACACATCGTAATCAATGAGTTCATGCTTGACAAGTTCAAAAGCTTTGTCAGCCTCAAATGTTCAAACAATTATTCTCTTCTTGCAAATATCATTGGCTTATCATAAATGATGTCCAGCAATGGTCGTGTGATTTCTGAGTAATTTGCAAATCATGAATTAAACACCTATAAAAACATCATTAACTTCTCTGTCATTGGTTTTAAGGCTCTGGCAATGATTTTCCTTTTTGCTTATCACCGATAATGCGCCCTTTTAAAGTTTTGACGTCTGTTTGAATTCGCCCTTGCTTATTAATTCTGATATTAAAGTCCAATTGTGTCAGTGCATCACGGCCTAATAAGTAAAATGCACGTTGATGTAGAACTTCTTCTACACAGACTTTTTATGTTTGTTTTTTTATGTCACGTGATCCTCCGTTGCTACCACAACTCGTCCTGAAAAAGTAATGTTTAAAACAGGACTTTCTGCTTTCTCCTTTTTTCTTCCTTTTGCTCAACACGTTCATGCTTTTTGTGCATAATTTTCTTTTCCATTTTACAAGTTGGCCAATTTAAATTAGGTTGTTTTATTTAAAAAGCCTGCAATTTTCTTTTCTTCACATAATCACAAATTTCTTATCACAAAAGTGAACATGTTAATTCTATTTTATTTCCTATTTTCTAATCTTGTGACTTATTTCACTTTAACCAGCTCTAACTCAAAGTGGACAAGTACACATAAATGTTATTTGTAGTTTCTAATTTCTTCTTTGCTTTAATGAAAATTATAGCCCTTGCCAAATTTTTTCCTGTATCATTTCTATTTCTGCATTTCATTCCATTTCTGGCCTACCTTAATACTGTTGGAGTTTTTAACTTTAAATGTACCAAAAGTTTACCAAAATAGTTCGAATTAATTATCTGACTCCATTAATGGTTAACCAAACACAACCTCCATTCTTCCAACAATTATGCGCGCTCGTTTTGAGAGAAAGATGACCAGGATGCCGGCAACTTCACACGGGAGCGGATTTATTCTTAACAGGAGATCTAATACAAAGTCTGAGAGGCCCGGTTACAGCAACCAACAGGAAAAAAACAACGCCCCCCCCAGTTGCCCAGGATCATTTGTACATTTCAGCAACCAAAGCCAAGACTTCCTACTCTTCCCCTATTGGCTATGTGTCATCTGCAGTTAACTTTAGCTTTCTCTTAGTGGACGTCTTCTGCCCGCAAGGTGACGTGTCGGCTCTTCCCACGGTGCGCGCCATGGCAGTTGTTTGTGTGCTCCACTGCCGATGAACCACTGGATCTGTTATTCTGCTCTCACGGTCGACCGTGTGACCATCTCACACAACAACAGACGGGTGGCCTTGATCGAAGTCCGGGACCCTTCGCGTCTGCACACTCAGTTCTCCGACGTGCGGCTCATCCTGCACAAAACATCTGCCACCCATGCATTTCACACAGCCTGGCCTGACCTTTTCTCATGCATTGATTTAAAGCCCAATCAGTATATATCTTTATTGCATTAAACTGAATACATGTCACTTGTAGTCAAGCTTATAAAATCCTTTAATCCCTCTCATGGCCTCAGCGAACTGAGGCCATCACCCCCGCCAAAATAATAATAGAAAAATAATAACAGTAAAAAATGTAGAATGATATCTAAAATTTTATTCCCTCTCATGGCCTCAGACAACTGAGGCCATTACCACTTACTCCGCTGAACCCCATGGACCTGCTGGCTGCCAGAGGAACCGGCTGTGGGTCCGACACGGGTATCATCATGTACTTGCCACCCGGTCGCAACGGGCCCAAGGTGCGCTCGAGGGTTTTAACTGTAAGAGATCTGATACAAGGTATACAACAACATCCGCAAAGCACCATAATTAGCTGTAAATACTGCCACTGAGATTAATATAGAGCTAATCAGACCTGTCCATTTAGCAAAGACATTCAACCATCCTGACCATATTTCCGAATCTACACCTGAATGTTCTTTAATCTTTTTTTCAAAGTTTGCAAACCTTCCAATGCCTTGGTGAGACGCCCATCCGGTGCCGTGTTGTTTGGGATGAAACTACAACATTGATCCCGAAATGTCCCGCACACTCCTTGTTTTTCAGCCAATAACCTATCTAAAGCAATCCTATTTTGAAACATTATTAATAAAGTTTTTGACAATTGTTTATGTACCGCCTCTAATTGATCCCAATTTAACTGGTCCAAATCTACAGGTGTCACACTCACCGGCAGGGCACACCTGCCAGAGGCATTGGTCGGCAGCCTGTCGTATCAATTTTCCACCATAACACAACCAGACGTCTGCACGGGAAAGCGGGGGTCCTGCTGGAAGAGACACATTCGTTTCACACCAATCCCACGGTATTTGTCCAATTGTGTGTCCTGCTCCATTCAACTTCAAACACGTAAAATTTTGCTTGGCCACCTTATTATCAATCACTTAAATTCTCTAAATCAATTGTGTGATTGAATAATTTCGCATATATACCAACCTCGGGGTCTTGGTCACAAATTTTATAAAACAATATCACCTGTGCGTCTGTCAACCTATCCGAGCTGTCCTCCCGTTCCTCGTACATGACCGTCTGGTTGCAGTGGTACTGTAACATCACAATTTTTGTCTCCCCTCCGTCTGTCTAAAAAACAGTCTCATAGATTAGAAGCAAACATACTAAAAGCGCAGAAAGCAAGCCTATCATTCAGAAATAATAAGAAAAAGGACAGCCGTGTCCATTTTTATGTTTGATTTGTATGTGTTTCAATTGGTCAGTATCTCACCCTCTCTTGACCTGCCCGTCCGGGCGGTCAACCTTCAGGCTTACCATATCGGGGAAAGAACTCCGGTGCGGGTTGAAGTTGTGTGTAATAGAACCACTTACAACCTTTTGTATCTAACTGCACCGTATTTTCATTTGATAAATGCTTTCTGTTTAATTAATGTTTAACATATTTAGTAAATATGAACCTGCTAAATTAAATATTTGACCTTCTGTCCCGTAAGTGTTTACAATAATGCCAGCAATCGTTATACAATCCTTCAAAAAATGCATGCTAAATAATCGCAATAATACCCTAATTAATTGTATTCAATCACCTTTTTCAATTTGTTTGTGAAGCTTGTATCAGTCACTTGAATAATATATTTTAATTAACGTAAACCCACCAAATATTATATCTATTTCAATTCCCAGACTGTTGCAATAGCTTTCTTCGAATATAATCTAGACCGTGTCATCCTCACAGGCATTGGCCCCAGAAACAATTCTCCAACGTATAAATTTAGTTTTGCTGATAATCACCACAAGCAGTGTTGGTTCGCACTAATGTCCTAATGATATCCAGCTAATATGGCACAATATTAGAATCTGGCTTCGCAACATGGGCAAATCATTCCTGAATTAAATAAAATTTAGTTCACTGAGTTCAAATATCTAACTGTGTTTAGAGATTACAATTTAAGCCTCGAGCTAACGCTCTAATTTTGACTGTTTTTTGACAAATATCCAAAGCAACCCAAATGAAACAGCAACCATCCACGCTCAAAACAAAAACTCCCAAAACCATAACAACGCAGATACCAAACCAAACCCTTTTTTTTTTTTAGCGGGAAGAATAGGTGCTCTCCAAGACATAGACAGCTCCAAGACCGCTGCAGTCTTCACCTCCTATTGTCTCCCGAATGCTTCAATCCACCTCCAGGCCGTGCCCACACTGCTTCTGTCAACTGGGGAGGGTGTAGAGACAGTAAAAACAATACACACACCGAATTACCTCTTCCGAGTGACCCGTCTTGTGAAATTTTGGATGCTGCCAAAACCGAAGAATTTGTAGTGGGTGTTAAAATATGATATTCTGATAGTGATGCGGAGTATTCAACAACTCTGGGGCCTAAATCTTTTGTATGATGATGTGCATCGATATTCAATGTGATTTGTGGTTCGGTGAAAGTAAACAATTCATACCATTTCCGCTGCTCAGGGACAAGGCAGGCGTACGAGGCAACGCCGGTAGACATGACAAATGTATAATCCTAATGGAAGATCTACTCCTGACTAAATTTAGATGAATGCATTTTGATAAACCAAACCATGTGTGACCACATGTACAATGTAATGTCAATTGGTGAATTGAATGGGTGGAGGTTGCTACACCACTCAGACCAGAGCAGGAACAGGGCATACCCACCGCGGGAGGATGGGAACCAGGTTTCAGAGCTGCCCTCAAATGTTTCAGTTCAGTTTAGCCACTGGGAAGGAAAAGAGCACGACATATGCTCCCTCCGTGGGATGTGCACAGTCAAGTTCAGTCCCATCCGGAAATGCCACTCAAATTCCAGTGTTCGTTCAGTCAATGGCAGTGACTCAGGCAATCTCGAGAGTCCACAAGGCTCACTGGAAGATGCGGAAGGAGCTCACAGCTCGCCCCAATATCCAGCACCATCGAAAACTTGTCCATCCACCGTCCCCGGAATCCAGGGATCTGCCAGTCCTCGAAAGCTGAAGCTCCGCGGCCCCCTGTCATGGAATGGGGTACCAGTGGGTTGGTGTCAAGAGTGCGTTGGGAGTGGGTAACGGTGGCGCCTCCTGCGCTGTTGGAGCTCTTTGTGACAGGCATGGCACCGGACCAGAGGATGGAAGATTCCAGAAAGTGGCTCGGTATGGACTGCTCACCACCCAGTGACCCCGCAGCAAGAGCACACCCCACTCACAACCCCTGTCTATAACCACCCCTACCTCTGTTACCGCAATCGTTGACCAGCCTGGTACGGACAGCCAGCCTGCTGTGGCGCCACGTCACCCGAACCTTGCCTAGGAGCAGCAGAAGTGGAAGGAACAGGTGCAATGGGACCTGTTTGCGTCAACGGCTGCATTAGCTGCTCCCCTCCCTTTTTTTTATTTTATTTTTTCTCTCTCTTGGCCTCCCTAACCTGCAAGTACAACAATGTTTAGTCACGCTCCTTAATCCAATCCCATATTTTCCTTTTCTGAAGTCGTGCAAAATTATGTACAAAATGTGTTCTACTTGGACCGATTAGCATTTTTCATTGATGGACTATTTCGCCTGATGTCTGCCACCGGAAGAAGCACGCCCTTGTGGACGGCCAACTGGAACAGCTGTGTAATGTTGACATTATTGGATGGGTCACTGCCGGAAGTCTCACTCCATTCACGTCTCGCCCTGGCCACATAGACCAGGCCTGTCTCCTCCCCTTCCCCACCTGAAAGACACAGCCACATCGGCCCCAACAGGGCCAGAAATATCTGATGCACGGCACGGCCAATCTCACCTGAGGTGTCCCCATTCAGCCGGTGACCGTCATGCTGGTCTGTAGGTCTGGCCTCGGCCTCAAGTAAGGACAGTTTCTGACAAGTAAATTTTGTCCCGCATGTAACTCTGTAATCCTGTTTTGAAACAATTCTGATACTGCTTATGATCAATTACAGCATCAATAAGAGTGACTTGTAGCGAGACTGATACCCAATCGCCAGGCTACAATGGGTTAAGTTGTCTGTTATATCCAATCAGACAAGCGTGAGCCCTTGAGTAGACACTGCTTATAATCAATTACAGTATCAAATAATATAATAGTCACAACTCATGATCAATTGCTATGACTTATTATTAACTTCAGGATCGCGGATCGTCGGCGACTTACATGGACAACAAACACTTCACTGCGTTAAACAAGCAGCACATTTTATTTAACCCACAGTATAAAGTGTACAAGCAAGCAAGCAACAATTGTATCTCAGCTCATAGATTACATGCAATACATAAATCTCATTACCGTGTGCTGGAAGGACGGAGAGCCCCGGCGTCCTCAGTAATGCGAGCAAAAAATACGATGCTGGGCGTCCGCGCGTAGAACCCTCAGCCGACTCCACTTTCGTTTTGCCTCCGTTACATTCTTATAGCCAATATCGCACCCCATCCCCTCCCGTTCGAGTGCGCTTTGATGGTTTGCATGGCCCTTCGCACAACCTTGGCCTTTGCCAATCCTTACTCCCTTTTCGATACTCCCTTTTTTCGTTATCGGCTGTACCTTTTCGCATGAGTCAGACATTCCTGGTGCTTAGGCCCTGTGCGAATTCCCTCCAATTATTCCCATTCTCATAACACATAGACACAGACATCTACTAACGCGTGTATATAGGTATAAAATGGTTATTATGCAGCATTTATGTGGTAAAACAACATTAATAAACCATATTTCACTTCAGTGATGCACAGGAATGACATTACAGCTCGCTCCACAGTCTATTTGAAATTTAACTTGTGTAGTGTCAATTAGCATACCAGCAAAGAGTTGTTTTTCTGGAGTATGTCTGTCTCCAATTTGGTTCACGTTCTCTTTTGTCTCAACGATGTGGGTTATCATCATAATATCTTCATATTCTTCTTTATCTTGCTCTTGAATTGCATTCACAGCGCTATCATTTTTACCATGTGCATTTTTTGTCTTACACATAGCAGCAAAATGATTATCCTTCCCACATTTTTTACACTTTTTTCCAAAAGCAGGGCACTTCTTTTTATTCCACTCGTGCTTCTTGCCACAAAACTTACAGCAAACATCACCTCTGCTTGCTTTTTCTTGTTTGAGTAGATGCACTTCCTCCTCTGACTGCCCTTGCAGTGTTTTACCATTTTCTCGTGACAACTCTTTTGCTCGACAAATCTTCATGCATTTTTCTAATGTCAGATTGTCTTCTCTCAGCAGTCTTTCCCTCAGCGCATTGTCGTTTGTGCCACACACGATTCTATCTTTTATCAATGAGTCTCTCAGCTGCTCAAAATTGCAGGTGCTGGCCAAAACTCTCAATTCAGTAACGTACTTGTCCACATTTTCGCCCGGTGTTTGATCTCTCATGAAGAATCTGTATCTCTCCACAGTCTCCTTTAACTTAGGGTTACAATGTTCGTCGAATTTTCTCATCATCTCCCTCACGGTAGTTCTTGCCGACACATCATCCATCAACAACGTGTTCAACAGTTCTCTACCTTCTTCGCCTATGAGGTAATGAAACAGCTTGCATTTCGTGGATTCCTCCGAGTCCGGCATTGTCAGGTCCACATACAATGTGAATTCCTCTTTCCACGCTTTCCACGTCTTCGTCAAATTGTTTGAATCCAAAGCCAGAATCGGCGGCGGTCGCAGTCCTTCCATCGTAGCGACTGTCCGTAGTTAGCTTCCGTGCTAACAAGCTAGCGATCCTTTCAACACTCTCTTCCCGTCGCCAGTTATGACTCACGCGCTGCCACCATGTTTCACTCTGTCCTTTTTCTCATACAGAGTGGACGATTAAAGCATTGACTTGCTTACTTCACTTTTATTAACTTCTTAACTTTTGCAGTACAGTACGTTACTTCAGTCTGTTGACATAGGGAAAACGTCACTTCCTCCTTCTCTCGTCCGTCACTGTAATCGGCCCCTAAGCAACATAACATAACTAACAATAATATTGTTACAGTTGTGGCAGTTGAAATGAGCACACACGACTGACTGTGAACACGTCTTTATTCCAAGACTGCCAACAACAGAATAACACACAATCACAAATTCGCGCCAACAAACATTAACATGAATACGCCCCCAAACGGGATGCCTGCTGGGTGAGAGGCATGGTCCTAATGTCCGCCACACAGCCCCCCCCCGAACACCCAGAAGGTCGCTCAGAACAAAAACCTCACAGGGGGCTTCACCGGCCTGCCACAACGACTACGCAGGCCATCCTTTAGTGGTGCAGTTGAAACCCGGTGGGCAGGGGGGTCAGGCGAGACAGGAGCGGGAGCACGACACACAACGTCGTCGCGCGGAAGTGAGGGCGTGGACTTTGGAGGGCGACCGCGGCGAGGGACGTGGGCCGGCAACAGCACATCGCCTGCAACCAAATGAGCTGGTTTTAGCCTATCTACCGAGACGCACTCCCTTCGCCCACCCATATCAAGCACAAAACTCTTATCGCCGCGCTCCAGCACCCTAAACGGGCCGTCATACGGTGGCTGCAAGGGCGAGCGGTGGGCATCGTGGCGCACAAAAACAAAACGGGCTGACATAAGCGCGGACGGCACGAATACCTTGGGAACACAGTGGTGAACCGGTGCAGGGCTCAGGGGCCCCCCCGACAAAAAGGAAAAGGGCGGAGCGTCCAAACCGTCTGGCAGAAATTCACCAGGTACGCGAAGCGGCTGACCGAGCACCAACTCAGCAGGAGCGGCGTTAAGATCCTCCTTCGGCGCTGAACGTAAGCCGAGCAAAATCCATGGCAGACGGTCGACCCAGTTACCGTCCGATAACGCAGCTCGCAGCGCAGCTTTAAGTGACCGGTGAAAACGTTCGCACAAACCGTTAGCCTGCGGATGGTAGGCAGTAGTGCGGTGCACGCGCACACCCAACGATACTGCCAAGGCTGACCAGAGCTCAGATACAAACTGGGGGCCCCTGTCCGAGGTGATATCGGACGGCGTGCCAAAACGCGCGACCCAGGACGACAGAAACGCACGGGCTATATCCACCGAGGTCGTGGAGGACAGAGGAACCGCCTCTGGCCACCTAGTCGTCCGGTCCACCATAGTGAGTAGGTGAGTAAAACCTTGCGAAGGGGGAAGGGGACCTACCAAGTCCACATGCACATGGTCGAACCTCCTGGCCGGAATCGGAAAAGGTTCAAGGCTCGACCTGGTGTGTCGGTGGACTTTGGCACGCTGACATGCTACACAGGCCGCTGCCCACATCCTGACGTCCTTACGAAGCCCGGGCCAGACAAACTTTGCCCCAACCAGCTTGACCGATGCACGGACGCCAGGGTGTGACAGGGAGTGGATCGAATCAAAAATCCGGCGACGCCATTCCAACGGAACTACAGGACGAGGGCGGCCCGTGGACACATCGCAGAGGAGAGCAGTGCCACCGCCCCGCAACACCACCTCCTCAAGCTTAAGAGCCGTACTCACTGCCTTGAGGTTGCGGATGTCAGGATCAACGGACTGGTCGGCAGCCATTTCCGAAAAATCAACCCCGAGCTGGACTGGACACACGATCGCGCGCGATAAACAATCAGCTACAGGGTTACACTTACCGGCCACGTGCCGAACGTCCGTCGTAAACTCTGAAACGGCCGCCAAGTGCCGCTGCTGACGGGCCGACCATGGTTCAGTAACCTTTGACATCGCAAACGTAAGTGGCTTATGATCTACGTAAGCCGTGAAACGGCGTCCTTCAAGAAGGAAGCGAAAGTGGCGCGTCGCAAGGTACAAAGCCAACAACTCTCGGTCGAAAACACTATACTTGCGTTCGTTATCCCGCAGCTTTCGACTGAAAAACGCAAGAGGCTGCCACACATTTGCCACGAGCTGCTCAACCACTGCCCCAACATCTATATCAGAAGCATCTGTAGTTAAGGCAACTTGCGCAGTCGCAATCGGGTGGACCAGGAGAGTCGCACTCGCCAGGGCGTCCTTAGTTTGTCGAAAAGCCTGTTCCCGCGGTGCAGACCACTCGACAGTATCATTAGCTTTCTTATTTTTCAAGGCATTGTAAAGAGGATGCAGGAGGTGGGCCGCACGCGGGAGAAACCGGTTATAAAAATTAACCATGCCCAAAAACTCCTGCAGCGCCTTAATTGAGGCCGGGCGGGGGAAATCCACCACTGCCTTCACCTTGGCGGGCAAGGGGACCGCGCCCTGTGCTGAAATCCGGTGGCCCAAGAAATCAATCTCAGCCAGACCAAATTGACATTTCGCTGGGTTAACGATCAGACCATGCGAATCAAGACGCTTGAAAACCTCTGTTAAGTGCGACAGATGTTCCTCTGGTGAAGGACTGGCCACCAGAATATCGTCAAGATAAACAAACACAAAGTCGAGGTTGCGCAACACAGAGTCCATCAATCTTTGAAAAGTCTGTGCTGCCCCCTTCAGTCCAAAAGGCATGCGCAAGAATTCAAAAAGACCGAACGGGGTTATCACCGCGGTTTTGGGCACATCTTCCGCCTGCACAGGCACCTGGTGGTAACCACGGACCAAGTCCACTTTTGAAAAAATGGTGGTGCCCGCCAAACGGGTGGAAAAGTCTTGAATGTGTGGAATGGGGTAACGGTCATGCGTAGTCACATTGTTAAGGCGACGAAAATCACCACAAGGCCGCCAGGAACCATCCCTTTTAGGCACCATGTGTAAAGGCGAGGCCCACGGACTGTTAGAACGCCTCGCAATCCCCAAACGCTCCATTGTAGCAAACTCCCCTTTTGCTATCGCTAATTTGGCCGCGTCAAGGCGACGCGCGCGAGCAAAAACTGGCGGGCCGACCGTGGGTATGAAATGCTCCACCCCGTGTTTAGTGCATGCGGTGGAAAAGGCTGGAGTCGTTAGGGAGGGAAAGTCTGTCAGCAGGCGCTGATAAATGTCACCCGATGCCAAATAATTCGCATGCGTTAATGGCCCGAGTCCCCCAGCCTCACACGGAAAAGTAGCAAAAGAAACAGCGTCAATCAAACGGCGGTTTGCGACATCAACGAGCAGTCCATGTGCACACAGAAAATCCGCGCCGATAATGAAAGTTCCACTGGAAATCACGTCCATGGAAGCACAGAGTCACCGACCTGGAACCAAAGCTGATGATGGGCGAGCCGTTAGCCGCACACAGGGGTGGTCCACAAACGCCGCCCGCCTTGTCCACGGCGGAGGGTGTAAGCAGGCTGACTTGCGACCCGCAGTCCACCAGGAAACGTCTTCCAGAGGACGAGTCTGTAAGGAAAAGCAGCTCGCTCTCTTTGCCGGCGCCCACAGCCACTACTGAACGCCGGCGTTGGAGTTTCCCGGAGCTTCGTAGGTGCAGGGGGGAACACAACGCCGAGCCCTGGCGCCAAACCGCTGATGAAAGAAGCAGAGAACCTTCCCACGACGCTTTTGAACGACCACTGCGGCCACCGTTGACGGATCCACGTCCGGTGTCGTCCCAAGGGTGGAATCGGCCGCCACACTTTGCACGGCGAACCGTCTCGTAGCCAGCAGAACTCGATCCGCTTCCTCAGCCAAACCTCGATGATCGCCGGTCGCCAGACAAGCGGAGTTAGCCAACACTGCGCGCACCGGAGATGGTAGCTGTCGCAGGAAAATGTGCGGGAAAATAAAACCGCCCTCATCCGAACCCAAGAGCGACAGCATATTGTCCATGAGATCCACTGCCGTGCCATCGCCCAAACCGGGCAGGGAAAGGAGCCTATCTGCCCTCTCTGAGTCCGACAAACAGAACCTCCTCAGCAGAAGCTGTTTGAGCGCGTCGTATTTCCCGCCATGTGGAGGTGCTCGCAATAGCTGCATAACACGACGTGTAGTCAGTTGGTCGAGGGACGCCACGACCATGTAGTACTTCGGGTCATCGGAGGTGATTCCACGAAGGTGGAAAAGCGCTTCCACATGCTGGAACCACGAAGCCGGATCGCTCTGCCAGAACTCCGGTAGCCTCACGGTAGCGGTGACGGCTGCAAGATGAGGGAGTTGGGGCGGCATGGCCGAGGAAGACACCTCTTCATCTACGACTTGAAACATACTCAGCGTCGGGGTCACCAATGTGGCAGTTGAAATGAGCACACACGACTGACTGTGAACACGTCTTTATTCCAAGACTGCCAACAACAGAATAACACACAATCACAAATTCGCGCCAACAAACATTAACATGAATACGCCCCCAAACGGGATGCCTGCTGGGTGAGAGGCATGGTCCTAATGTCCGCCCTACAGTAGCCATTAAAAAAACGTATAGTCACCATAAAATTATTTTTAAAAAAACGTATCGTAAACATACTAAAGCTGTTGCTTTATGTTATTTACAAAGATTTTTTGTTTAAAATCCCCCTGGCTCTTCTTTTTGTCTTTTCTATATTATGTACGTATTAATAACTGTGTTTGGTTTGCTGATGTTAATAAAGTTTTTTACAAAAACCGTATGAGTAAATATTTATCATCTCATCAATATTTGCAGAACAGAGTACTGAGTTTCGAGATCCTCACAATAATAGTTCTCAAAATCATATTTCTTAGGAATTTAGCTTCGTTAAGGGATATTTTATTGACAATCTAACATCACTATACAAAGACAGAAAAAAATTGGTGGTGGGGGGAGCGAATCTTTTTCCTCTTGGTAGGGGCGGGCGTGAAATAATTGAGAAGCACTGCTAGTATATGCAGAAATTATATTCATACAATCTTGCAGCCCGAGTGAACCACAGCATTGTTGCAAGTTTGGTAGGAGAATCGGAAACGTCCCACTGCTGTAGAAGCAGCGGCTTCTCGGGGCATAGGCGGAAGTGACGTAAGAGCTGACTCGCCATTGTGGCGTTAATTTAGTTATTTTGCAAAAAAAAATTATCGACCCAATTAAAATATTATATAAAATATATATTAAAATAGAACAGCCAGGGGTAAAACAAACACAGAGTCAAAGAAATATATTTGAAAAATACGTGCTTAAAGCATGACGTCATTACCTAGCGCGCAGCTTCCGAAGGACCTCGACCAGATCCACCGACTCCACACCGGAACAAAAACAGCCACCGCTAAATTCTTCTGATTTAATGTGGAACTGACTGTAATTTTCTCATAGGATGTCCAGTGCTACTCTAAAGGACTACGACATAATTCATTAAGTCTTTGTGTCCCGATAACCTCATCTTCGCGCGTTGATGCTTTTCGGCGTAGTTAGCTTAGCTTGTTAGCTAGCTAGCCGCTAACGAAAAGAGGCACATGACTCATCGCCAAGCAGAGATCAAGTGTGGATTTTTTGGAATTATCATTTGAAAATGTGTGCAAAAACGACACCCAAGTACGAAGAGGAACTTTGTGGAATAAAAGAAGAGAACGAGCAACATCTTCAACTGCTGGGCGAAGGTTGCAAGCAGCTTCGTGTTGTGCAACACAAAGCAGGTTTGTACACGTCTTACTCTCATTTGCTTTGTATAGAACGACTTTCTATCGTTAGAAAAATGCATCACAACATTAAGTTGTTTGGGGAAATCGTTCACGGTTATTGCCATTTTATTTTTAAATGTTGCCTTTTACTTGTCGGTTTGCTGAACATTTGTTTCTGCCAAATGCAACCAGTGCAGAAAATAAATGCCAAAGAATAACCAATAGTGGGGGGTGAACTCCATGTTTTTCCCAGTATAAAATTTGAACTCGTTTAACATTTTACATTTTCTGGGTTTTATATCTTGTTCAAGCAAGTCCTTACGGAAGGAATTCTGCCCGACTCTAAAAAATGTGCACTCTGCGGCGAAAACATCAATGGCGGTTGATCAATTTTAGTGGATAAAACACAAAATATTAAGTTTTTTTTTTTTTAAATCAAGTACGTATTGGTTTTATTTATTTATTTATTAACTTTGTACTGGCTTCGTCGGGTGAGAGTCAATGAACCTCGGGTGGCCCTGCACTGTTTTGTGCACATGTGCGTAGATTCACCCCATCCAAACATTTAAAATACATTTAATGCATCCACCCAGGGTTGCACGGATCTCATCAGTGAACAAGCGCATGCTGCAAGGAATGCATCTGCATCTTTGGCTTACTATGGGCTTAAAAAGGGAGAACGTCACAACCCCCTTTTCTACCAACAAGGCCAGGAACATTTATTTCCCGGTCATAAAGTTCCTGTGGCCCAGGTGGTTTGCATCTCCCCCGACACTCATAGTTCCTGGTAATTTATGCAAATGACAATGTTGTGTTACTTTGTTACTCATTACTGACACCCTATGGCTGTTAAGCATCGTTGCAGTTCCAAAATAATTCAGTGAACTCTTAAAATATTGTGGTGTATCTTAGTCGAATTTGAATACATATTGGATAACTTTAAAATATACAGTCATTATTCAAATATGTCAACATGAAAGTCAGAGTGAAAGTGTTGTTGCTTAATTTATGTGGAGGGGTTTTGACTCTTCAAACATAATGTTGTTTTAAAATTAATTTAAAAACAGAAATTTTATAAAAAATAAAAAGGGGAATGTTGGAATGTACGAGCAGGCTAAGTGTAAATCATGCAATAAATAGCGACTCTGATGCCAGGGCCCCTTTAATTCTTTTAGAGATCCAGATTATAATGGAAGTAAAAATACCCACGATGAAACTTTCTCTAAATGCAAAAAGAAATACTTGTAAACATATTTCACTTGAAGGATTCCTATTTTATCAATGACATTATGTTGCGATGGCCCCCAGTGCCCCCCATTAATAAGTTAGGGTCCCACAACAGGTGTTCCATCAGACGCACACAATAGCCTGTGTGTGCTAACTTCAGCTCGCTTCCAGAAACATCTGTGACTATGTCAGGAATGAAATCGGGCCTCAGCCGCAACGTGCTTCCTTTTTAAATGCTCGTTTATCACTGTTGTGCTGCTAAAAGGAGGTTTACATCATAGGACGTAATTTTGTGAAATGCCCCCATGGTCCGGTCCAAATCAAGGTCGCACCACGCATTGCTCCGTGTGCGGCAGGCATAAGTCAAGGTAGCACGGTAGAAACGATATAAGACAAAGTCGCCGCCTGAACTTTGATTTGACCAAACCAAATTTGTCTTTTTGTGTCCTACAGACGTCAGTGAAAACGATCTCCGTTCTGTGAAAGAGGAGCCAGACTTGACTCATATCAAAAAGGAGGAGGAGGAGGAGGAGATCAACAAGTCACCACTGAACGTTGTCCCTATAAAGACTGAAGATGAAAACAAGGATGAGAGTGAGGACAACAGAGGGGTGCTTCCTTGTTAAATGCTCGTTTATCACAGCTGTGCTGCTAGGAAAGGGAGGTTTACATCGTCAAACGTAATTTTGTGAAATGTCCCCATGGTCCGGTCCAAGTTGGGGTCGCACGCATTGCTCCGTATGCGGCAGGCATAAGTCAAGGTAGCACGGTAGAAACAATATAAGACAAAGTCGCCGCATGAGGTTTGACTTGACCAAACCAAATTTGTGTTTGTCTTTTTGTGTCCTGCAGACGTCTGTGAAAACGATCTCCGTTCTGTGAAAGAGGAGCCAGACTTGACTCATATCAAAAAGGAGGAGGAGGAGGAGGAGATCAACAAGTCACCACTGAACGTTGTCCCTATAAAGACTGAAGATGAAAACAAGGATGAGAGTGAGGACAAGAGAGGGGCTGAGCCTCCAAGCAGCAGCTCAAGTCATCACGTGTCAAAAGAAGGTAATGAAGACCACTGGGGGCCATCACAAGCACAAAATGAGGACACATTATCAGGCGCTCGTGACGATGATGATGATAATGAGCAAACTAAAGGTGAGAGGGCATGTCACACTGACTCATCTTCAAAGTTGTCTTTAAAACTGCACAAAAAAACACACAGTGGAGAAAAAACATTTTCCTGCTCAGTTTGTGGCAAGTTTCTCTCAAAAGTCAAGTTTAAAAACGCACACAAGAACACACACTGGAGAAAAACCTTTTTCTTGCTCAGTTTGTGGAAGATACTTCTCTAGAAAGTCTAATTTACAAATTCACACAAGAAAGCACACTGGAGAAAAACCTTTTTCCTGCTCAGTTTGTGGTAAAAGCTTCTCTGGAAAGTCACATTTACGAATCCACACAAGAAAACACACTGGAGAAAACCCTTTTTCTTGCTAAGTTTGTGGTAAAAGCTTCTCTCAAAACTCAACGTTAACAAGCCACACAAGAACACACAATGGAGAAAAACCTTTTTCCTGCTCAGTTTGTGGTAAAAGCTTCTCCCAAAATTCTCATTTAACAAGGCACGCAAGAACACACAGTGGAGAAAAACCTTTTTCCTGCTCGGTTTGCGGTAAATCTTTCTCTGTAAAGTCAAATTTACGAATCCACACAAGAACGCACAGTGGAGACAAGACATTCAGTTGCAGCGTTTGTGCTAAAAAATTCGATCTGAAGCTTAAAAAAAGGACAAAAAAACTGAAGGAACCGACTCTTTGCGGTAAGATGTGATTTTGAATAAAATATGATAAATTGAAATTTGCAAAGCTTTTTTATTGACACTAAACCAATGTGATCATTGCCAGAAGAACCATTGTGTCTGAGTCATGATAATTTTTTTTGTTTTTATATCAAACATGTGATGTCATTATCCACACCGCTTATCCGGTACAAGGTCGCGGGAGGGTGCGGGAGCCTATCTCAGCTGACTCCGGGCGAAAGGCGCACTACACCCTGAACTGGTCACCAGCCAGTCACAGGGCAGACATAGACAGTGAGAACTGAGTGGGAACTGAACCCACGCTGCCTGCACACAGATCGGGCAAGTGTACCACTACACCATCAGTGGCTTTATATCTAACATTATAAATAAAATAAATTGCCTTTGCCTGGAACAACATTTGTTTACATTCTGCTTTTCAGTTGTCTTTTTAATTGTACCTAATGGAAAAGGTGTGAGAAGAAACGGTGCTTATGAAATCGGTGCCTTCCACGATGATCAATAAAATCACTTGTTCCACTTGCTCAACTGGCCTTCATTACGCTGTGAAAAGGTGAAAAACTGAACTAGAAGTTGAACTTTAAATAGAACAAGAAAGATAAATGCAAGTAGTCTCAGTTTCTCTCAAAGATTTTGGAATGTCAAGAGTGTAGCTACACCGGTCCAGCGAAAAGGCCACGATTCAGACTGATGTCCAGATTTTCTTTTTTTATTTCTCTTCCTTTGATGGCTTTAGGAAATCACGTGACACAGTGAAAACTACAAATACATACACGCCGAATGAGTCCTTGAGGCCAATGCAAACAATGTACATTAATAAACAAAGTAAAAATGAAGAAAGGCACAAATATCGTGTGCGCCTCCTGAACACAGTGTATTTATCGCTCTGCTGTTGCACGGTCCGTTCTTGCTTTCGTAAATCTTCCCGCTTCTTTTTTTTCGTCACCACGGAGGAGAGGATCCGCATTACGCAGTTCGTTGCTGCGCGTCTGAATTGCAAAAGTGAATCACCGTAATTTAATGAATACTGAAATGAATAATTAAATATTTAAGTACCTAAATAAATACAGAAATATTATAACACTCTAACATTTACATAATAAAACTGCAACATATTTCAATTTAAAATTCACAACCACATACTGAGTTAATTAAATTCATAATAAATATAGAAACATTTAATAAATATTGAACGAATTTTGAAAGATAAAAAATAATGAATGAAATTTTAAGTATTAATTAATGCATAAAATAAATAAAATAATTGCACACATTTAAATGAACAAATATGTTGACAAATATTCAAGATTTAAATAAAAATAATTAAAAAATATTGAAATAATTTTTATGTATTAAAAAAATTAATAAATATTGTCGTATTATATAAGCAAGCTTAAATAATTCCATGAAAATCGAATTAAATACTGATAGTGGTAAAGAATAGTAAAAGAAAAAAATACTTAAATAGTGACGTGCAAATAAATGAAAAACAACAGACAAATCCCTGATGAAAAATACAATTTATCAACATTTGACAAACGACAATGTGAAATGTTGATCTGAGAGATTTCTTTCTTGCGTATTCATATTCTTAAAGAACCTTAATTATTTTTTTCTTTTACTTTTTTAGTTACTTAAGAGCTCAATCCACGTGAAATATCCCCTTGGGAGATAAAAAAAAAAATCTCATGCAAAAAATAAAGAGCGACTAATTGTTTTTGAGGCACCATAGCACTGGCGAAAAAGCCTGTAAAAGGCAAAGGTGCAAATATGTTGACATTAAGAAACACTTTATCACGTCAGCTCTGGCACCCTCCCGCGACCCAGTACAGGAAAAGCGGTGTGGATAATGACATGGCATGACATTTGGAATACTGTCCAACCGACAACATGGTGGCAGATGTTTCAACAAAACCAGCAACAAAAGTAAAATTCAATACATCTGTCAAGTTCATGTTTGGGAACTAAAATGTTTGTTCATTTGCATACGGTTTAAATCTTAAGTTTTTCCGATGTTTAGAAGAAAATGACAATGATTTGCATCGCAAGTGGCGACATCTGTTGGTGAGTTGATGACAGTGCTCCACATAGCCAGCAGCCAATCATATCACAGCGGGGTGTGTCCTGTTCTTCCGCGTTCGTGACGAACAGACTGCCATTTTCAAGCAGGGGATCCATTCAGCGCTACTTTAAAAAACGACGCGATCTTTCATTCGTCTCGTCTAACAAATAGAAGCACAGAGATCAAGTGCGGATTTGTTGAGATTGTCAGGGGAGGGATTTCACTGGTCACCGAACCATAGAGTCATGGTTTCAAATCGAAACCAAAAATATCAGCTTACAAGCAAACAATGAAACAAAGAAATAAAATTATCACAAAACATGCATCTCTCATGCCATTCATATCCCCATAAGAAATAAAAACAACACAAAAACAGTACTGATGCATTCCGGCAGCCTCAGCCAATCAGATGGCTGGTTAGAGAAATGTGAGTGGTGTGCTTTGGGCAGTGTGTTTTCATTTATTTTTTTGCAGTCTGTTGTCTAAACCTGTGATGTATCTTGCTTGCAATAACATGAATGATAAGACAGACATCGTGTACAGCTGCCCTTTTGTCCCGCTTTCTCCTGCACCATCAGCCAAAGAACGTATTCACATAATGTTTATGTCACAGTCAATTTGAAGCAAAGATGTCTCAGACTTTGGCCAGCAGTGTGTGCTAAAATGCCCTCTGAAATACCTCAAGGGGAACAAGCCCATGGTCGAGAGAGTTTCTCAGTCCATATAATTGGCGTGTCACATTACAAGACGTCTCGCTTGTTTTGGGGAAGATTTAGGACTTTGAAGTGCGCCTTATGGTCGTGAAAATACAGTAAGTACCCACGATGAAACTATCTCTATGTGCAAAAAGAAATACTTGTAAACATATTTCACTTGAACGATTCCTATTTTATCAATGACATTATGTTGCGATGGCCCCCAGTGGCCCCCATTAATAAGTTAGGGTCCCACAACAGGTGTTCCATCAGATGCACACAATAGCCTGTGTGTGCTAACTTCAGCTTGCTTCCAGAAACGTCTGTGACTATGTCAGGAATTAAATCTGGCATCAGCCGCAACGTGCTTCCTATTTAAATGCTCGTTTATCACAGTTGTGCTGCTAAAGGGAGGTTTACATCGTAGGACGTAATTTTGTGAAATGCCCCCATGGTCCGGTCCAAATCGGGGTTGCACACATTGCTCCGTATGCGGCAGGCACAAGTCAAAGGTAGCACAGTAGAAACAATATAGCAATATGCTGCCATGGATATTACGGCCCTGGATGAGGACCACTGAAGTCATCTTCCTGCAGCACTTCATTCAATTGACTCTTATATTATCTCATCTATTATTGCATAGCATCATTGTATGTGTCAAATGTTGCCCAGTTGGCATCCATTGCAGCCTGGTCATCCTGGAAGGGGGATTCCCCCATCTGTGGTCCCTTCTCAAGGTTTCTCACTTTTCCCCTAATGAGGTTTTGTGAGTTTTTCCTTGCCCTCCTGGGGGTTAAGATCGGGGATGTCGATTGTGGCTATGTAAAGCCCTTTGAGACTGTCTGTGATTAAGGGCTATACAAATAAAATTGACTTGACTTGACTTGACATAAGACAAAGTCACCGCATGAGCTTTGACTTGACCAAACCAAATGTGTGTTTGTCTTTTTGTGTCCTACAGACGTCAGACAAAACGATCTCCGTTCTGTGAAAGAGGAGCCAGACTTGACTCACATCAAAAAGGAGGAGGAGGAGGAGAAGGAGGAGCTCAACAAGTCACCACTGAACGTTTTCCCGATAAAGACTGAAGATGAAAACAAGGATGAGAGTGAGGACAAAAGAGGGGCGGAGCCTACAAGCAGCCGCTCAAGTCATCATGTGACAACAGAAGGTGATGAAGACCACTGGGGGCCATCACAAGCACATAATGAGGACACATTATCAGACGCTCATGACGATGATAATGGGCACGCTAAAGATGGAATGGCATGTCACACTGACTCATTAACTTCAAAGCTGTCATTAAAACGGCACACAAGAACCCACAGTAAAGAAAAACCCTTTTCTTGCTCGGTTTGTGGCAAAAGCTTCCTGCATAAGTCAATCTTAACAATCCACACAAGAACACACACTGGAGAAAACCCTTTTTCCTGCTCGGTTTGTTGCAAGAGTTTCTCTCAAAAGTCAAGTTTAAAAAGGCACACAAGAATACACACTGGAGAAAACCCATTTTCCTGCTCAGTTTGTGGCAAGAGTTTCTCTCGAAGGTCTCATTTAATAATTCACACAAGAACACACAGTGGTGTAAAACCTTTTTCCTGCTCAGTTTGTGGTAAAAGCTTCTCTCTAAAGGCACATTTAACACAACATACAAGAACACACAGTGGTGAAAAACCATTTTCCTGCTCAGTTTGTGGCAAAAGCTTTTCTGTAAAGTCAATTTCAATGAAACACACAAGAACACACACTGGTGAAAAACCTTTTTCATGCTCAGTTTGTGGGAAAAGCTTTTCTCTAAAGTCAAATTTAATAAAACACACAACAACACATAGTGGAGAAAAAACTTTTTCCTGCTCAGTTTGTGGCAAGTGTTTCTCTCAAAAGTCAAGTTTAAAAAGGCACACAAGAACACACAGTGGAGAAAAACCTTTTTCCTGCTCAGTTTGTGGTAAAAGCTTCTCTCTAAAGGCACATTTAACACAACATACAAGAACACACACTGGTGAAAAACCTTTTTCATGCTCAGTTTGTGGGAAAAGCTTTTCTCTAAAGTCAAATTTAATAAAACACACAACAACACATAGTGGAGAAAAAACTTTTTCCTGCTCAGTTTGTGGCAAGTGTTTCTCTCAAAAGTCAAGTTTAAAAAGGCACACAAGAACACACAGTGGAGAAAAACCTTTTTCCTGCTCAGTTTGTGGTAAAAGCTTCTCTCTAAAGGCACATTTAACACAACATACAAGAACACACAGTGGTGAAAAACCATTTTCCTGCTCAGTTTGTGGCAAAAGCTTTTCTGTAAAGTCAATTTCAATGAAACACACAAGAACACACACTGGTGAAAAACCTTTTTCATGCTCAGTTTGTGGGAAAAGCTTTTCTCTAAAGTCAAATTTAATAAAACACACAAGAACACACAGTGGAGAAAAACCTTTTTCCTGCTCAGCTTGTGGAAAATGCTTCTCTCAAAAGGCAAATTTAACAATACACACAAGAACACACACTGGAGAAAAACTTTTTTCCTGCTCCGTTTGTGGCAAAAGCTTTAATGTAAAGTCATTTTTAACAAACCACACAAGAACACACAGTGGAGACAAGCCATTCAGTTGCAGCGTTTGTGCGAAAAAATTCTCCTCAAAACAGAGTGCTGAGAGACACGATTGTGATGGCGAGAATAGCAGCGATCCTTGAAGCTTAAAAAAAAGACCAAAAAACTGAAGGAACTGACTCTTTGTGGTAAGATGCAAATGTGATTTTGAATAAAATATGATAAATTAAATTTTGCAAAGCTCTTTTATTGACATTAAGCCAATGTGATCAGTGCCAGAAGAAGCAACGTGTCTGAGTGATGCTGATTCTTTTTTTGTTTGTTTTTATATGAAACATTTTAAATTAAATTAATTGCTTTTGTCTGGAACATGTTTTAATATGCTTTTCAGATGTCTTTTTAATCGCACCGAATGGAAAAGGTCTGAGAAGAAATCTGTATGAAATCGGTGCCTTCCACAATCATCAATAAAATCACTTGTTCCACTTGCTCAACTGGCCTTTCATTACGCAGTGTGAAAAGGTGAAAAACAGAACTAGAAGTTGAACTATAAAAAGAACCAGAAAGAGAAACGCAAATCGTCTCAGTTTCTCTCAAAGGTTTTGGAATGTCAGGAGTTGGCAATCTGATGGTGACTTTAGTCAGCGTTTATTTGTCACCACAAAGGAGATGATCTGCATCACGCAGTTCGTTGCTGCTGCTGTTGCTGCGCGTCTGAAGACTGAAATGAAATGAAATATTTAAGTACAGACGCTCCTGATGAAAAAAACGAAGAAGAATACTCTGCAATCGTCGTCAGAGCGCTTCTTTCGGCCTGTTTCGAGTAAATCCTCCAAGGAAGATACTTATCAACCCTCATGTTCTTCCTACATTGAAGTTACGGAGGAGGAAGTAACTTTTGAAGCCCATTGCGGCGATGACGAAGACCCTTTCATGATATAAAATGCTCCTCTTCCTCCATCATCTCCTTAAGCATCGGGTACATCATCCAAAAGTAAGTTAAACTTCATTTGATTTATCTTATTACGTCCATGTACATCCTGTGTGTGGGTGTGTCTCTCTCTCTAACATACGTAGTACAGTACTGTAGGTATTGTCTCCATTTTATTAAATGTTTTTTTTCAGTACAAACCAATACAGGTTACTTATACAAGCCTTAAACATATTTATATAAACCTTCAATATACTCATATAGGCCTTAAACATAAATTACAAGACAAAATAAAGCGCTGAAGCAACTTACAAACAAATTCAGCTAACGAACGACCGTTCGGAACGTATCTCGTTCGTAAGTTGGGGAGCGTCTGTACTTAAATAAACGCTAAAATATTTTTAACACTAACGTAATAAAATAGTGAAACATTTCAATTTAAAATTCGCAACCACATACAGAGTAAATTAAATTAATAATAAAATAGAAACATTTACTCAATATTGAACAAATTGAAGAGTCCTAATTTTGAAAAATAATTTTAAAAAAAATCAAATTTAAATATATTAAATCAATAAATATTTGGGCACATATTTAAATGAACAAATATTTTGACAAATACTCAAGATTGAAATATTTGTATATTTTTTACATGTTAAAATAATTGAATAAACATTGTTGTAATCACAGTCGAAAGGATCTAAATCAAGAAGAGCAAAACGTTCCGTTAAAAATAGTGTCTGGGCATTTTTGTTCATCATGACATGCAATGCACAACTCTGAGTGGTGACATTTGCTTATTAAAATAAATAAAACAAACAAACAAAAAAGGTTTATAGAAGCATATAGATCTCAAGGGACAATATTATTGAACCAAACAATGATATTTGTAAACAAAAAATTGTTTGGAATGATTACAAAAGCAATAAGAGCAGCATGTTAGAATGCAGAAGACCCTTCTATCGACTGTGTTTTTGAGTCCTCTCGGACGTCGTACTTTTGTAAAATGCGATTGGACAGTAAACAGCCAATCAGAATCAGCCCTAGTGTCCGACTCCTGATTGGTTAATAATTGAGGCCCAGTTTGCATCGTAAGCATAAAACCGTGGCCGTGTCCAAATTAACAGGCTGCGACCTCGGAAAGCTACTTTTTCGGCTGCGTTACGTCTTTTTCGGCGCGGCATAACCGCACGTGGAGTCCAAATTCACGCTGTCACGTACGGCCTTCGAATCCAGCCTTGAAATCGGTATTCGTTACCGTGGAGACGGCCCCAGAGCCAAGGCCGCTTAGCGCAACACTTACATTACGCCCACACACATTGCTCCGCTGTTCGACGCCGGTGTTACGCATTTACGGTGGCTTTATATGCGGCTTGGATAATGAATGTTTAATCTGCGACGAGCTCCAGATTTTATTAAGATTTCATTTTGAACAATGCAACCCAAACTTTTCTGCATTTTATTTCATTTTTTAGTTTACTTACATTTTGTTCTTGAGAGGAGAATCACGCTTTGCCATTGGAGAGTTGTCCTTTATCGAACGAATGAAGTAAGTTACAAATACGTCTACCAGCATTTTCATACTGTAACCAACATTGACAGGTAAATAAGTATATAAAGTGACTGTTACAGATGAACTAAAAATATAGCCAGTAAGACCCAAAAAGATAACTTCAGTAGTACATGTGTTTGCTTCATAATAGAACGAACATCCATCGATCCATCCATCCATTATCCGCCGCTTATCCGGGGTCGGGTCGCGGGGGCAGCAGCTTCAGCAGGAAAGCCCAGACTTCCCGCTCCCCAACCTCATCTTCCAGCTCTGCTGTAGGGATGCCCAGGCGCTCCCAGGCCAGCCGGGAGACGTAGTCTCTCCAGCGTGTCCTGGGTCGTCCCCTGGGCCTCCTGCTAGTGGGACATGCCTGGAACACCTCACCAGTGAGTCGTCCAGGAGGCATCCTAAACAGATGCCGAGCCACCTCATCTGGCTCCTCTCTACGTGGAGGAGCAGCGGCTCGACCATGAGTCCCTCCCAGATGGCCGAGCTTCTCACCCTATCTCCAAGGGAGAGCCCAGACACCCTGCGGAGGAAACTAATTTCGGCCGCTTGTATCCGAGATCTTGTTCTTTCGGTCGCGACCCACAGCTCGTGACCATAGGTGAGGGTAGGAACGAAGATCGACCGGTAAATCGAGAGCTTCGCCTTTTGGCTCAGCTCCCTCTTCACCACGACAGACCGATACAGCGTCCGCATCACAGCGGAGGCTGCACCCATCCGCCTGTCGATCTCTCGCTCCATCCTCCCCTCACTCGTGAACAAGACCCCAAGATACTTAAACTCCTCCACTTGGGGCAGGATCTCCTCCCCAACCTGTAGAGGGCATTCCACCCTTTTCCGACTGAGAACCATGGTCTCAGATTTGGAGGCGCTGATCTTCATCCCAACCGCTTCACACTCAGCTGCGAACGGCTCCAATGAGAGTTGGAGATCACGGCTTGACGAAGCCAACAGTACCACATCATCTGCAAAAAGCAGAGATGAAATACTGAGTTCACCAAACCGGATCCCCTCATCGAAACAAATCCGACTTACTGCCGGCAATGCGGACCAAACTTTGACATCGGTGGTACAAGGACCCAACTGCCCGTATCAAGGGGCTCGGTACCCCGTACTCCCGAAGCAAGCTCCACAGAACTCATCGTGGGACACGGTTGAATGCCTTCTCCAAGTCCACGAAACACATGTAGACTGGTTGGGCAAACTCCAATGAACCCTCAAGGACCCTGTAGAGAGTGTAGAGCTGGTCCACTGTTTCACGGCCAGGACGAAAACCGCACTGCTCCTCTTGGATCTGAGATTCAACCTCCTCTCCAGTACCCCTGAGTAGACCTTACCAGGGAGGCTGAGGAGTGTGATTCCTCTATAATTGGAACACACCCTCCGGTCCCCCTTCTTAAAAAAGGGGACCACCACCCCGGTCTGCCAATCCAGAGTCAGTGTCCCCGATGTCCACACAATGTTGTAGAGGCATGTCAACCATGACAGCCCCACAACATCCAGAGCCCGAAGGACCTCCGGGCGGATCTCATCCACCCCCGGGACCTTGCCACCGTGGAGCTTGTTAACTACCTCAGTTACTTCAGCCCCCGAGATAGGTGAGTCCACCACAGCGTCTTCAGGCTCTGCTTCCTCAAAGGAAGGCGTGTCGGTAGAGTTGAGGAGGTCTTCGAACTATTCTCCCCACCGACTCACAACGTCCTGAGTCGAGGTCAGCAGCACCCCATCTCCACTATAAAAAGTGTTGATGATGCACTGCTTCCCTCTCCTGAGACAACGGATGGTGGACCAGAATTTCTTCGAAGCCGTCTGGAAGTCGTTTTCCATGTCCTCACCGAACTCCTCCCACGCCAGAGTTTTTGCTTCGGCAACCACCGAAGCTGTATTTCGCTTGGCCAGTCGGCACCTGTCAGCTGCCTCCGGAGTCCACAGGCCAGAAAGGCCCGATAGGACTCTTTCTTCAGCCTGACAGCATCCCGTACCGCCGGTGTCCACCAGCGGGTTCGGGGGTTGCCGCCACGACAGGCACTGACCACCTTACGTCCACAGCTTCAATCGGCTGCCTCAACAATGGAGGCATGAAACATGGTCCACTCAGACTCAATGTCCCCCGCCTCCCCCGGTACGTGGGCAAAGTTCTGCCGGAGGTGGGAGTTGAAACTCTTTCTGACAGGGGATTCTGCCAAGCGTTCCCAGCGGACCCTCACAATACATTTGGGTCTGCCGGATCTTCCCCCACCATTGGAGCCAACTCACCACCAGGTGGTGATCAGTTGACAGCTCCGCCCCTCTCTTCACCCGAGTGTCCAAAACATGCGGCCGCAAATCCGTTGACACGACTACAAAGTCGATCATCGAACTGCGGCCTAGGGTGTCCTGGTGCCAAGTGCACATATGAACACCCTTATGTTTGAACATGGTGTTCGTTATCGACAATCCATGACGAGCACAGAAGTCTAGTAACAGAACACCGCTCGCGTTCAGATTGGGGGGGGCCATTCCTCCCAATCACGCCCTTCCAGGTCTCACTGTCATTACCCACGTGAGCATTGAAGTCCCCCAGCAGAACGAGGGAGTCTCCAGGGGGAACGCTCTCCAGCACACCCTCCAAAGACTCCAAAAAGGGTGGGTACTCTGAACTGCTGTTTGGTGCCTAAGCGCAAACAACAGTCAGCACCCGTCCCGCCACCTTGAGGCGGAGGGAGGCTACCCTCTCATCCACCGGGGTGAACCCCAGTGTACAGGCGCCAAGCCGGGAGGCAATAAGTATGCCCACACCTGCTCGGCGACTCTCACCTTGGGCAACTCCAGAGTGGAAGAGTTTCCAACCCCTCTCAAGAGGACTGGTACCAGAGCCTAAGCTGTGTGTGGAGGTGAGCCCAACTATATCTAATCGGAATTTCTCTTCCTCGCACACCAGGTCAGGCTCCTTCCCCGCCAGAGAGGTGACATTCCATGTCCCAAGAGCTAGTTTCTGTAGCCGGGGATCAGAGCGCCAAGATCCCTGCCTCTTGCCGCCGCCCGACTCACACTGCACCCGACCCCTTTGGCCCCTCCCACAAGTGGTGAGCCCATGGGAAGGGGGACCCACGTTGCCTTTTCGGGCTGTGCCCGGCCGAGCCCCATGGGTGCAGGCCCGGCCACCAGGCGCTCGCCGACGAGCCCCATCTCCAGGCCTGGCTCCAGAGGGGGGCCCCGGTGACCCGCGTCCGGGCAAGGGAGGACGTGGTCCAATCATTTTTAACATCATAAGGGGTTTTGGCGAGCCGTGCTTTGTCTGGACCCTCACTGAGGACCTGTTTGCCATGGGTGACCCTACCAGGGGCAAAAGGCCCCGACAACTTAGCTCCTAGGATCATTGGGACACGCAAACCCCTCCACCACGATAAGGTGACTGCTCACGGGGGGCAATTTCATAAAAAAAATATTTGATATTCGAGACGCAGTTGATGAATTAAGTGAACAATAAAAGTGTTGTGAATGACAATGGACTCATTGTAATTAAAGATTTTTATTTTAAAAAAATTAGTTTCTCCAGCGTTTTGTTATTCAGTCTATTTCTTTTTTTGAGGCAATTTCCCCCACCTTTGAGAAGATCCTCTCACAAGGCACTGAAGAGTCCGGTGTGCACAACGCCTGTGTGGCCAATATAAATGGGTGAGGGAACGTTGCCTCCATGGACTTCCAGTATAAGAGCGAGTCTTCCGTACGTGCAACGTGTCCTGCTGACATATAGCGCTGCACCTCTGAGTGCGCATCAAAAGTGACGTCTTCCATCTTGCGGATATTTAACGCAAAGTAACGCGTCAATAACTCGATGCTTGTTTTGAGCGTCAATCCTGTTGGCAGATGCGCTTCCCTATGAACACAGTTTGGCGCGCGACCGCTGTGTCGACACGATTCTGGTAGTGGTCACGTGACTTTCTTAAAGCGGTACGCGCACCGACACGGGGTTTGCCCTGGAAGCTCGGCGCACGCATCGACGTCTCGGTGTCGCTGGACCCATCACTACTGGCTCCTCACTCTTGTGATCCAGTTAGCCACGTTAAGTTCGCCTTTCTTATTTTGCACCCTGCCCCGTTGTCTGTCATTATTTTGGTCCCCTAATAAATTGCTTAAGTTACACCTTCTCCAGCTTCCTCGCGTTCTGGGTCCACCTCCTCCTCGCCGACCGGCGACCCTGACAACTGCAATGATAAGCGACTGCAATGGTAAATGAAGGATTGTATTATGATTGCTTGCATTATTTTAAACACTTACAAGACAGAAGGTCAATTATTTAATTTAGCAGGTTCATATTTACGGAATATGTTAAACATTGATGAAACAAAAAGCATTTATCAAATGGAACTAGAAGCACTGGTCAGAAGAATAACTGGGATTGTAGTCCTGATGTTTTCTGATTTATTATATTTTTCTCATATGCTAAATTTATAGTACTTAGTTTAAATGTGTGAACTTTATTGAAATTCTCAGTAGTGAGAACAAATTTGCACACATAGCATTTCCATGACTTGCATTCACATTCACAGCACTTCATGGACAAATACGACGAAGCACATTCTCCACATTGGCTGTAGAGATGCAAACATACCAAATTGGGCACTGGAGGACTCACACAGACGCTATAAAAAAAACACATTCCGAAAGACGGAACAATTGGAGATCAGAGCGCATGCATACACACAGACACACCCTTACACCTGCACATACACATGCACATACACGTATACCTGCATATACATGTGCACATACACACGCACGCATGCACACCGACAAGATTCCAGAGCAATGCCAGCTGGAGAGACGGAGAGACTGCCCGCCGGGGAAGGCCAGTCTTGGGGACCAGACGGGAATCAACTATCCACACGATGACTAACCTGGGGAGGACCTTCCCTTGGACGTGGACCCGTGCCGTGGGAGGGAGCGAGGACGACCGATTCAACCGATTCAACCGATTCAACCTACATTACCCTTGACATAAAAAACTCCTATAAAAACTGAAGCTGGGCTGAAAGATGGGGCGCATTTTTCGACTGTGCTCGCCCGAGTGCAGTTTTCTCGTGAGATTAAGAAAAAGCCGCCCAGATATCTGTCTTTGTACTATTTCCTGAACTCCAGAAATTGAAGAAACTAAATATCGGAACTCTAATCAGTTGTTGAGTCTTTATTTGACCCTTCTCTTCTTGAGTACAAAAAACGAACACGCATTGAAGTAAGTTTGGCTTTTAACGGTGGATTTACTAACTACTTCTCATTTCCACGGTGACTCAACTCCAACAATACTAAAGCTATTGCTTTGTTATTCATATAGAATTTTTGTTTAAAATCCCCCTGGCTCTTCTTTTTGTCTTTTCTATTATGTACGTATTAAGAACTGTTTGTTAATGTTAATAAATTTTATTTATTTTTTTTTACAAAAAACGTATTCGTAAATATTTACCATGTCACTGAAGGTGTACTGGTACACTCGCCTGAGTTGTGTGCAGGCAACGTGGGTTCAGTTCCCTCTCAGTGACGGTGTCTATGTCTGGCGGTGACTGGCTGGCGACCAGTTCAGGGTGTCGTGCGCCTTTCGCCCGAAGTCAGCTGGGAAAGGCCCCAGTACCCTCCCGCGACCCTGTTCAGGATAAGCCGTGTGGATAATGACATGACATGACAAATATTTGTCATCTCATCAATATTTGCACAACAGAGTACTGAGTTTCTAGATCTTCACTGTAATAGTTCTCAAAATTATATTTCTTATCCATTTAGCTTAGTTAAGGGATATTTTATTGACAATCTAACATCACTATACAAAGACAGAAAAAAATGGTGGTGGGGGGGCGCGAAATAATTGAGAAGCGCTGCTAGTATATGCAGACATTATATTCATACAATCTTGCAGGCCGAGTGAACCACAGTATTGTTGCAAGTTCGGTCGGAGAAATGGAAACGTCTCACTGCTGTTGCAGCAGCGGCTTCTCGGGGCAAAGGCGGAAGTGACGTAGTGCTGACCCGCCAATGTGGCGTTAATTTAGTTATTTTGTTATTTTTTTATCAACCTAATTAAAATATTATAGAAAATATATATTAAAATAGAACGGCCAGGGGTAAAAACAAACACAGAGGCAAAGAAATATATTTGAAAAATACGCGCTTAAACCATGACGTCATCAGAAAGCGCGCAGCTTCCGAAGGACCTCGACCACATCCACCGACCCGTCCACACCGGAACAAAAAATCCCACCGCTAAATTCTTCTGATTTAGTGTGGAACTGACTGTAATTTTCTCAAAGCATGTCCAGTGCTACTCTAAAGGACTACGACATAATTCATTAAGTTTTTGTGTCCCGATAACCTCATCTTCGCGCGTTGATGCTTTTCGGCGTAGTTAGCTTAGCTTGTTAGCTAGCTAGCCGCTAACGAAAAGAGGCACATGACTCATCGCCAAGCAGAGATCAAGGACGGATTTTTTGGAATTATCATTTGAAAATGTGTGAAAGAACGACACACAAATACAAAGAGGAACTTTGTGGAATAAAAGAAAAGAACGAGCAACATCTTCAACTGCTGGGCGAAGTTAGCAAGCAGCCTCGTGTTGTGCTACACAAAGCAGGTTTGTACACGTCTTACTCTCATTTGCTTTGGAAAGAACGACTTTCTATCGTTAAAAATATGCATCACAACATTAAGTTGTTTGGGGAAATGCGTTCAATGTTATTGCCGTTTTATTTTTAAATATTGTCTTTTACTTGCAGGTCTGCGGAACATTTATTTTTGACAAATGAAATCAGTGCAGAAAATAAATGCCAAAGAATAACCAATAGTGGGGGGTGAACTCCATGTTTTTCCCAGTATAAAATTTGAACTGGTTAGTTAACATTTTACATTTTCCGTTTTTTATATCTTGTTCAAGCAATTCCTTACGGAAGGAATTCTGCTTGAATCTAAAATATGTGCACACTGCGGCGAAAACATCAATGGCGGTTGATCAATTTTAGTGGATAAAACACAAAATATCAAGTTTTTCTTTTTAAAAATGAAGTGCGTATCTGTCTTTTTTATTTATGAACTTTGTACTGTCTTAGTCAGGTGAGAGTCAAAGAACCTCAGGTGGCTCTGCACTGTTTTGTGCACGTGTGCATAGTTTCACCCCATCCAAACATTTAAAATTCATTTAATGCATCCATCCAAGGTTGCACGGATCTCATCGGTGAACAAGCGCATGCTGCAAGGAATGAATCTGCATCTTTGGCTTACTATGCGCTTAAAAAGGGAGAACGTCACAACCCCCTTTTCCACCAACATTTAGTTCCTGGTAATAAAGTTCCTGTGGCCCAGGTGGTTTGCATCTCCCCCGCAACTCATAGTTCCTGGTAATTTATGCAAATGACAATGTTGTGTTACTTTGTTACTCATTACTGAATCCCTCTGGCTGTTATACATCATTGCGGTTACAAAATAATTCAGTGAACTCATAATATTTTGGTGTATCTTAGTCGAATTTGAATACATATTGGATAACTTTAAAATATACAGTCATTATTCAAATATGTCAACATGAAAGTCAGAGTGAAAGTGTTGTTGCTTAATGCTTATGTGTAAGAACTTTTACTCTTCAAACGTAATTTTGTTTTAAAATTTATTTCAAAACAGAAATTTTATAAAAATAAAAAGGGTAATGTCGGAACTTACTCGCAGGATAAATGTCATTTTGGGTAAAAAAAAAACCCAAACGTAAATCATACAATAAATAGCGACTCTGATGCCAGGGCCCCTTTAATTCTTTTAGGGATCCAGATTATAATGGAAGCAAAAATACCCACGATGAAGCTTTCTCTAAATGCAAAAAGAAATACTTGTAAACATATTTCACTTGAAGGATTCCTATTCTATCAATGACATTATGTTGCGATGGCCCCCATTAATAAGTTAGGGTCCCACAACAGGTGTTCCATCAGACGCACACAATAGCCCGGGTGTGCTAACTTCAGCTCGCTTCCAGAAACGTCTGTGACTATGTAAGGAATTAAATCGGGCATCAGCCGCAACGTGCTTCCTTTTTAAAGGCCCGTTTATCACTGTTGTGCGGCTAACGGGAGGCTTACATCGTAGGACGTAATTTTGTGAAATGTCCCCATGGTCCGGTCCAAGTTGGGGTCGCACGCATTGCTCCGTGTGTGGCAGGCACAAGTCAAGGTAGCACGGTAGAAATAATAAAAGACAAAGTCGCCGCATGAGCTTTGACTTGTCCAAACCAAATGTGTGTTTGTCTTTTTGTGTCCTGCAGACGTCAGACAAAATGATCTCTGTTCTGTGAAAGAGGAGCCAGACTTGACTCACATCAAAAAGGAGGAGGAGGAGATCAACAAGTCACCAGTGAACGTCCCTATAAAGACTGAAGATGAAAACGAGGATGAGAGTGAGGACAACAGAGGGGCGGAGCCTACAAGCAGCAGTTCAAGTCGTCACGTGACAAAAGAAGTTGATGAAGACCACTGGGGGCCATCACGAGCACATCATGAGGACACATTATCAGACGCTCATGACGACGATGATGATGATGCTGGGCAAGCTAAAGGTGAAAGGGCATGTCACACTGACTCATTAACTTCAAAGCTGTCTTTAAAAGGGCACAGAAAAACACACTGTGGTGAAAAACCTTTTTCTTGCTCAGTTTGTGGGAAATGCTTCTCTCGAAAGTTTGATTTAACAATCCACACAAGAATTCACAGTGGAGAAAAACCTTTTTCCTGCTCAGTTTGTGGAAAATGCTTCTCTCGAAAGTTTGATTTCACAATCCACACAAGAATGCACAGTGGAGAAAAACCTTTTTCCTGCTCGGTTTGTGGCAAAAGCTTCTCTGTAAAGTCACATTTAACAAGGCACACAAGAACGCACAGTGGAGAAAAACATTTTTCCTGCTCAGTTTGCGGAAAAGGTTTCTCTGACAAGTCTAATTTCACAAGCCACAGAAGAACACACAGTGGTGAAAAACCTTTTACTTGCTCGGTTTGTGGCAAAAACTTCCTGCGTAAGTCGCATTTAACAATCCACGCAAGAACACACACTGGTGAAAAACCTTTTACTTGCTCGGTTTGTGGCAAAAGCTTCCTGCGTAAGTCGCATTTAACAATCCACGCAAGAACACACACTGGAGAAAAACCTTTTTCCTGCTCAGTTTGTGGAAAATGCTTCTCTCAAAAGGCAAGGTTCATAGCACACAAAAGAATACACAGTGGAGGAAAACCATTTTCTTGCTCGGTTTGTGGCAAAAGCTTCCTGCATAAGTCAACGTTTACAATCCACACAAGAACACACACTGGAGAAAAGCCTTTTTCCTGCTCAGTTTGTGGCAAAAGCTTTTCTCTAAAGTTCCGATTAACAGAGCATGCAAGAACACACACTGAAGAACCTCTTTCTTGCTCATTTTATGGTAAAATCTTCCCCCATAAGTCACATTTAACAGAACACACAAGAACACACAGTGGTGAAAGTCCTTTTTCCTGCTCAGTTTGCGGAAAAAGTTTCTCTCAAAAGGCAAGTTTAACAAGACACACAAGAACTCACAGTGGAGAAAAACCTTTTTCCTGCTCAGTTTGTGGAAAATGCTTCTCTGAAAAGTCAACGTTAACAAGACATACAAGAACACACAGTGGAGAAAAACCTTTTTCCTGCTTAGTTTGTGGAAAATGCTTCTCTGAAAAGTCACATTTACGAAGTCACACAAGAACACACAGTGGAGATAAGCCATTCAGTTGCAGTGTTTGTGCTAAAAAATTCACCACTAAACAGCAGGCTGAGAGACACGATTGTGATGGAGAGAATGTAGGGCTGGGCAATATGACCTAAAATCAATATCGCAATAAAATGAGCAATTTTGCCTCGACAACGATGAATCAATTACATTTCCGCCCGTGGACCAAAATCAAAATAAATGCAGGAAATACATAACTGTTTTCTTTATTGACCAAGTGGTACACATTACTTTCAATGGAAAATAAAAGTACAAAAATCATGTGTAGAAGCCTTCCAAATATCTTACTTTGCATGACTTGAACAATGTGACAAAGAACAGGAGAAAAAGGGAACTTCTCGCAAAATCTTCTCTGCAAACAGATTGTGCCAAGATGCTGTAATGCCATGTGCAAAGGCGCTAGTCGCCTGTCAACAAAATGCTAAATAAAATGAAAAAAAAATGTCAATGGAATGCCAATGCCAAATAAAAAAAGTGTACTTCATCAGGAAAATGCGCCGTCTCGAGTACTCTGGTGCGCAGGTGCCACTTGTCGTCTATGTAATGCACATTCATGCTCAAACAGGGGTCCATGTCGCGTCTCGACCACAAGTCGGATGAGGATGCAAAATGCTTGTCATGTCTGCGCTCCTGTCCCAATGTTGTCCATATTGGGAAGTGCGGTTTGCGACAAATATTTTCGTACCTCTTGTCGGCTACTTTCATGAGGCGTTTGAATCTTGTGCGCTCCACTGTCGCTCGAGGAGCTTTAGCTTTCGAGCTATGTGCTCGGCTATCGCGTCCACCACTGAGACGTTCTCTCGTATGGTGTCGGCTCCGTTATGGGCTGTTGTCACTTGTCCAACCTTGCTTCTCACTTTGAACTTTTAGCGTAAGCTCCAAGTCAACAGCATGGTTGTGTTGTGGGTGGTGAAAAAGAAAAGGTTGGACGCGCTGTTTCGGATGCTTACGATGTACTTGGTAGTTCGTGTTCTTTTGCTCAAACATCGTCTTTGTGGAACCCAAAACATTTCCAAACGACAGATGTCCAATTTCTTTTCGGGACAAGCGCGACAGGAACAACTTCAACTAACGTTACTTCGCGTGTCAGCCGCTTCTGGATTTGAATCGCCAGCAACGACCGACCGGGTCGTCAGTTTTCTTTCTAGTTCAGCTGGGTGGAGTCACGTGACTAAAAAGACTTTTCTTTTTTTTTTTAAACACTGAATTTTCCGACATGGGCAAAATGATTGTATTAAATTTCAGGAACAGTAAATTTTCGGTTTATCATCCAGCCCTACGAGAATAGCAGCGATCCTTGAAGCTTAAAAAAAAGGACAAAAAAAACTTGAAGGAACCAACTCTTTGTGGTAAGATGTAAATGTAATTTTGAATAAAATATGATAAATTTAATTTTGCAAACTTTTTTATTGACATTAAGCCAATGTGATCAGTGCCAGAATAACCTATATGTCTGAGTGATGATTATTTTTTTGGTGATTTTACATCAAGATGTAAATAAAATTAATTGCCTTTGCCGAGAACATTTGTTAACATTATTCTTTTCAGTTGTGTTTTTGATTGTACCTAATGGAAAAGGTGTGAGAAGAAACTGCTTATGAAATCGGTGCCTTCCACAATCATCAATAAAATCACTTGTTCCACTTGCTCAACTGGCCTTCATTACGCTGTGTGAAAAGTTGAAAAACTGAACTAAAAGTTGAACTATAAAAAGAACAAGACAGAAAAACGCAAGTGGTCTCCGTTTCTCTCAAAGGTTTTGGAATGTCAGGAGTTGGCAACTTGATGGCAAGTGGAGTCAGCGTTTATTTGTCACCACGGAGGAGATGATCCGCATCACGCAGTTTGTTGCTGCTGCTGTCTGAATTGGACCCGGGTGGCCACACACGAGCGTCCCTGAATTTCACCGGCGGATCTTCAGCTATCCCACGTCTGACCCCAGATTGTTATGGAATTTTCAGCAGTGAGGGAAGATCAATGAGATAGTCTGGAAAATAAATTGTCTTTTGGGTCAGTCTGCAGAGTGATCTCAATGGGAGAAGTGCATGGGAAGATACTGATGCACACAGGAAGATGAAGATTTATTTGACAGGAACTTTGTAATCTTAAAACAAAAAGATCCTTTTTCTGCGTTGAGCCTACTCATCAGTCAAGGTCGTGTTGTTTTGGCTTCACAAAGACTCCTCGAGTACTAGATGTGAAAGTCACTTTCTTCAAAAGCAGGTGGCCACAATAAATAACAAAAACCTTACTTGCAAAATCATTTTCCAGAACATTAAGATTGAACAAAATAGTGACACAAATATTTAAAAAGTAACGACAGTAATGATTAAACATTGAATACTCAATTATTACTAAAACAGTTCAATGAATCTAGAAATAAATAATCACCGTAGTTTAATGAAAACTGAAACGAATAATGAAATATTTAAGTTGGTTAAGTTATAAACACTGAAATAATTTTTTAACACTAACATTTAGATAATAAAACAGTGACGTATTTTAATTTAAAATTCGCAACCACGTCGCTGGCAAAAAAACCTGTCAGAAGGCAAAGGTGCAAACATGTTGACATAAAGTATCAATTTATCATGTCAACTGTTAATCATAGGGAAATACATTTGGAATACTGTCCAACCGACGACATGGTGGCAGATGTTTGAACAAAACCGGAAACAAACGTTAAATAAATACATGTCTCAAGTTCATATTTGGGAACTAAAATGTTTGGTCATATTGTTGGAATCTTAACTATTATCTGTACCAAAAGTTTACCAAAATGGTTCGAATTAATTATCTGACTCCATTAATGGTTAACCAAACACGACCTTCATTCATACAACAATTATGCGCACTCGTTTTTGAGAGAAAGAAATGACCAGGAAGCCGGCAACTTCACACGGGAGCGGATTTATTCCTAACAGGTGATCTAATACAAAGCCTGGGGCTCGGTTCCGACCATTACAGCTCTGCGCGTCCCTGTACCCAACAGAGGACGACGCCCCGCCCGAGTTGCCCAGGATCATTTATACATTTCAACAAAACAAAGCAAAGACATCAAAGACTAGTCTCCTATTTGCTATGTGTCATCTGCAACTAACTTGAGCTTTCTCTTATTGGATATCTTCACCCCGCATGATGGCGGGTCAGCTCTTCCCATGTGCGCGCGCCAAGGCAGTTGTTCATGCGCTCAACTGCCCATGAGCCACTCGATCTGTTATTCCACTCTCACGGTCGACCGTCTGACCATCTCACACAACAGCACCTGGATGTCCTTGATGTCTGGAACTTTTCCGCGTCAGCTCACCCAGTTCTCCGACGTGCGGCTCGTCCTGCACAAAACATCTGCCACCTATGCACTTCACACAGCCTGCCCTGACCTTTTATTGTACATTGAATTAAAGCACAATCAGTACATATCTTTATTGCACTAAACTGAATAAACTTGTAGTCAATTGTATAAAATCCTTTAATCCCTCACATGGCCTCAGCGAACTGAGGCCGTCACCCCCACAAAAATAAGAATAGAAAAATAATCAAAACAGTAAAAAATAAAAATGTAGAATGATATATAAAAATTGTATTCCCTCCCATGGCCTCAGACAACTGAGGCCATTACCACTGACTCCGCTGAACCCCATGGACCTGCTGGCTGCCAGAGGAACTGGCTGTGGGCCCGGCACGGGGATCATCATGTACTTGCCACCCAGTGGCAGCGGGCCCAAGGTGCGTTCAAGGCTTATAACTGTAGGAGACCTGATACTGTCATGACCCGCGTTGGTCATGTCAGTGTTTTTTGTTATTCTTTTTCTTCACCTCCCTGCCATGTCTTCATTCTGTTTATTTTGTCAGCTGAGTAGGGGCATTTCCCCCCAGCACTCCGTCCCCACCAGCCACGCACCTGTTCCCCATTAGCCGCGCACACCTGACTCCCATCTGCTCCCCGAATCAATGGACTATTTAACCACCCCGTGCCGACAGCTCAGCGTCGGTGCATTGCTCCAGCTACACCCTCTATTCGCTGTTTCAGTCTAGTCACTTTCTGTTTATCCTTCGTTATTTTCGCACCCCGCCTCGTTCTGGTTTGTCCAGTTTCCTCGTTCGCCTGCCTGTTCATTTAATAAACTCCCTCCAAGTTACCTTGCCTTGGCTTCCCTGCCTCTTTGGGTCCTGCCCGCTACCGCGACGACCCCGCAGCCTGACAGATACAATGTATACAACAACATCCGCAAAGCACCATAATAGCTGTAAATACTGCCACTGAAATTAATATAGAGCTAATCAGACCTTTCCATTTACCAAAGACATTCAACCATCCTGACCTCATTTCCGAATCTACACCTGAATGTTCTTTCATCTTTTTGTTCAAAGTTTGCAAACCTTCCAATGCCTTGGTGAGACGCCCATCCGGTGCCGTGTTGTTTGGTGTGAAACTACAACATTGATCCCGAAATGTCCCGCACACTCCTTGTTTTTCAGCCAATAACATATCTAAAGCAATCCTATTTTGAAACGTCATTAATGAAGTTTTTGACAATTGTTCATGTACCGCCTCTAAAGCTTCTGTAGTAAAATTACTCAATCTCTGAGCGTTGTAATGAATATAATTTATGCAATCCACATTTTTGTTTGGGGTCAAATGCTTTCAAACCCTGATGCAATTTGGTCTGCCAATTTGTATTTGTCCGGGACCCCTCTTGGCACGCTTATCGTAACCAATCTCTCAGGCCTCTTTTTTGTCTATCCACACCGGACATCGGGACGACTTGATTGAATTGATCCCACTTTAACTGGTCCAAATCAACAGGTGTTGCACTCACCGGCATGATTAAAGTCACCAGGGAACACCTGCCAGAGGCATTGGTCGGCAGCCTGTCATATCGAAATTTCCCACCACACCACAACCAGACGTCTGCACGGGAAAGCGGGGGTCCTGCTGGAAGAGACACATTCGTTTCACACCAATCCCACGGTATTTGTCCAATTGTCTGTCCTGTTCCATTCAATTTCAAACACGTAAAATTTTGCTTGGCCACCTCATTATCAAACCCTTGAATTCTCCAAATCAATTGTGAGATTGAATAATTTCGCACATATACCAACCTTGGGGTCTTGGTCACAAATTTTATAAAACAATATCACCTGTGCGTCTGTCAACCTATCCGAGCTGTCCTCCCGTTCCTCGTACATGACCGTCTGGTTGCAGTGGTATTGTAACATCACAATTTTTGTCTCCACTCCGTCTGTCTAAAAAACAGTCTGATAGAGTAGAAGCAAACATACTAAAAGCGTCCTGCTAAATTAAATAATTGACCTTCTGTCCCGTAAGTGTTTAAAATAATGCCAGCAATCGTTATACAATCCTTCCAAAAAAATGCATGCAGCAAAAAATATACTATGAAAAATATAAAATGACCCCCTGTCGACCCCACCCCCTAGTGGGGTCAATCCCAATCAAAGTTATATTAGACAACAAAAAGTAACAAATAAACTAGTGCCGTCCCGCGATTAAATTTCTTAACTAAATAATCGCAATAATACCATAATTAATTGTATTCGATCACCTTTTTCAATTTATTTGTGAAGCTTGTATCAGTCACTTGAATAATATAATGTAAACCCACCAAATATTATATCTATTATGAAGTCATCTTCCTGCAGCACTTCATTCAATTGACTCTTATATTATCTCATCTATTATTGCATAGCATCATTGTATGTGTCAAATGTTGCCCAGTTGGCATCCATTGCAGCCTGGTCATCCTGGAAGGGGGATTCCCCCATCTGTGGTCCCTTCTCAAGGTTTCTCACTTTTCCCCTAATGAGGTTTTGTGAGTTTTTCCTTGCCCTCCTGGGGGTTAAGATCGGGGATGTCGATTGTGGCTATGTAAAGCCCTTTGAGACTGTCTGTGATTAAGGGCTATACAAATAAAATTGACTTGACTTGACTTGACTATTTCAATTCCCAGACTGTTGTAAAAGCTTTCTTCGACTATAATCTAGACCGTTTCATCCTCACAGGCATTGCCCCCAGAAACAATTCTCTAACGTATAAATTTAGTTTTGCTGATAATCACCACAATCCAGCAGTGTTGGTTCGCAATAATGTCCTAATGATATCCAGCTAATATAGCACAATATTAGAATTTGGCTTCGCAACATGGGAGAATCATTCCTGAATCAAATAAAATTTAGTTCACTGAGTTCAAATATCTAACTGTGTTTAGAGATTACCAATTAAGCCCCAAGCCAACGATCCAATTTTGACCGTTTTTTGTCAAATCTTTAAAGCAACCCAAATGAAATATAAAAATAAAATAAAAAATCCTAAAACTATAATAACGCAGATACCAAATTAAACCTTTTTTTTACGGGAAGAATAGGTGCTCTCCAAGACATAGACAGCTCCAAAGACCGCTGCAGTCTTCACCTCCTATTGTCTCCCGAATGCCTCCCTCCACCTTGAGGCCGTGCCCACACTGATTCTGTCAACTGGGGAAGGGTGTAGAGACAGTCAAAACAATCATGGAGCCGAGCCCCAAATCAGTCGGGCCCTGGGACCACAACTCCTCTAACAGAGACACAAACACAGAACTACCTCTTCCGAGTGACCCTTCTCTGGAAATTTTGAAATTTAGTGATGTTCCCAAAACCGAAGAATTTGTAGTGGGTGCTGAAGTATGATATCCTGATAGTGACGCGGAGTATTCAGGGACAAGGCACGCATGCGAGGCAACGCCGGTAGACATAAATATATAATTCTAATGGAAGATCTACTCCTGACTAAATTTACGTTCACCAGCCCCTGTAGTCCCGGTCCCTCGTGTCCTTCGCGTCTCCCGTTCCCCTGAATCCCTATGGCGGCAGGCTGATAGGGATCAGGCCCCCGACCCAGCTCCTCACGAGCTGCAGCCTCCCGTCCCGGCCCCTGGCCAGCTGCCGAGCCCCGTTCCGGCCCCTCGCCAGCTGCCGAGCCCCGTTCCGCCCCCTCGCCAGCTGCCGAGCCCCGTCCCGGCTCCTTGCCAGCTGCAGCCTCCAGTGCCGGCCCCACGTCAGCTGCAGCCTCCAGTGCCGGCCCCACGTCAGCTGCAGCCTCCAGTGCCGGCCCCACGTCAGCTGCAGCCTCCAGTGCCGGCCCCTCGTCAGCTGCAGCCTCCAGTGCCGGCCCCACGTCAGCTGCAGCCTCCAGTGCCGGCCCCTCGTCAGCTGCAGCCTCCAGTGCCGGCCCCTCGCCAGCTGCAGCGTCCCGTCCCGGCTCCTCGCCAGCTGCAGCGTCCCGTCCCAGCTCCTCGCCAGCTGCAGCGTCCTGTCCCGGCTCCTCGCCAGCTGCAGCGTCCCGTCCCGGCTCCTCGCCAGCTGCAGCATCCCGTCCCGGCTCCTCGCCAGCTGGAGCCTCCTGTTCCGGCTCCTCGCCAGCTGCAGCGTCCCATTCCGGCTCCTCGCCAGCTGCAGCAACCCACGCAGCCTCCAGAGTCCCACTCCGGCTCACCGCCAGCTGCTGAACCTCATCCCGGCTCCTCGACAGCTGATGAGCCCCGTCCCGGCTCCCCGCCAGCTGCTGAGCCCCGTTCCGGCTCCCCGCCAGCGGATGAGCCCCGTTCCGGCTCGCCGCCAGCGGATGAGCCCCGTTCCGGCTCGCCGCCAGCGGATGAGCCCCGTTCCGGCTCCCCGCCAGCTGATAAGCCCCGTCCCGGTTCCCCCCGAGCTGCTGGGGCCCGTTCTGACCTCCCGAGAGCTGCTGACCCCCATTCCGGCGCCTTGCCAGCGCTTCAATTCCCTGTTCCAGCGGAGCACGTCCTGCGTCCGCCACAAGTCCCTGTTCCGGCGGAGCACGTCCTGCGTCCGCCACAAGTCCCTGTTCCGGCGGAGCACGTCCTGCGTCCGTCACAAGTCCCTGTTCCGGCGGAGCACGCCCTGCGTCCGCCACAAGTCCCTGTTCCGGCGGAGCACGCCCTGCGTCCGCCACAAGTCCCTGTTCCGGCGGAGCACGTCCTGCGTCCGCCACAAGTCCCTGTTCTGGCGGAGCACGTCCTGCGTCCGCCACAAGTCCCTGTTCCGGCGGAGCACGCCCTGCGTCCGCCACAAGTCCCTGTTCCGGCTGAGCACGCCCTGCGTCCGCCACCAGTCCCTGTTCCGGCGGAGCATGCCCTGCGTCCGCCACAAGTCCCTGTTCCGGCGGAGCACGTCCTGCGTCCGCCACAAGTCCCTGTTCCGGCGGAGCACGCCCTGCGTCCGCCACAAGTCCCTGTTCCGGCGGAGCACGCCCTGCGTCCGCCACCAGTCCCTGTTCCGGCGGAGCACGCCACGCGTCCACCACAAGTCCCTGTTCCGGCGGAGCACGTCCTGCGTCCGCCACAAGTCCCTTTTCCGGCGGAGCACGTTCTGCGTCCGCCACCAGTCCCTGTCCCCGCTGCGCCCGGCCAGCCGCCGCTCCAAATCCCTGCCTCGGCGGTGCCAGACGGCCCGCCGCCAGCCCAATTCCCTGTCCCGGCGGCGCCCGAGGACACGCCGTCGCTTCCCGTCGCTGCCTCGGCGGTGCTCGACCATCCGCCGTCGCCCCAAGCTCCTTTTTCGGCGGGACTCGACGATCCGCCGGCGCTCCAGTTTCCTGCCTCGGCGGTGGACGACGACCCGCCGTCGCTTCTCGTCTCTGCCGCAGCGGCGCCCGACGAAGCGCCGCCGCTCCCGGTGCCTGTCTCGGCGGGGTTCGACGACCAGCCGCCGCTCCACGTTCCAGTCTCGGCGGCGTTCGATGACCGGCCGCCGCTCCACGTTCCTGTCTCGGCAGGGTTCGACGACCAGCCGCCGTTCCACGTTCCTGTCTCGGCGGCGTTCGACGACCGGCCGCCGCTCCACGTTCCTGTCTCGGCAGGGTTCGACGACCAGCCGCCGCTCCACGTTCCTGTCTCGGCGGGGTTCGACGACCGGCCGCCGCTCCACGTTCCTGTCTCGGCGGGGTTCGACGACCGGCCGCCGTTCCACGTTCCTGTCTCGGCGGGGTTCGACGACCTGCCGCCGCTCCACGTTCCAGTCTCGGCGGCGTTCCACGACCGGCCGCCGCTCCACGTTCCTGTCTCGGCGGGGCTCGACGACCGGCCGCCGCTCCAAGTGCCTGCCTCGGCTGCGCCCGCTCCGTCGCTGCTCCAAGCTCCGGTCTCGGCTGCATCCGGCGTCCCGCCGCCGCGTCTCGTCTCAGCCTCGTCAGCGGACTCCATGCGGCGTTCGGGTCATCCCGGACGTCCGCCTGAATGGCCGCCCTTGGACTTATGCGTCTGTCCTCCCGGACGCCCGCCTGAATGGCCACGGCTAGACTCCCTGGTCTGGTTTCCCGGACGGCCGCCTGAAGGGCCACGGCTGGACTCGCTGGTCTGGCCTCCCGGACGCCCGCCTGACCAGCCTTGATTGCGGACTATGGTCCCGCCTCCTGGCCCCCTTGCGCCCACCCTGATTTTGGACAATTTTCTTTTGTTTGTGTTTGGGACGTCTGGGATCCGTCCCTTAAGGGGTGGGTACTGTCAGGATTTGTATTTGTTATTTTTGGTTTAGTATTTGGTTTCATGTTTTGGCCTTGTTCATGTGTCTTGTCTCGTCTTGTCTATTGTTTCCACCTGTGCTCGTTTACCCAAGCCCTAGTGTTAACCAATCCGGTCCTTCCAACCCTCCGTGTCTTGTCCAGGTGCTCCTCGTTGTCTCGTCAAGTTGTGTGTATTTAGTTCCCTGGTTGCGTTCAGTTCTTGTTGGTTCATTGTCATTGTCATTTTAAGTGTCGCTTGTCCCTGTCGCTTGTCCCGGTTGCCTGTCCCTGTTGCCAGTTCCTGTCGCCTCTCCCTGTAGTTGGTTTCCTGTCGTTAAGTTTTTCCAAGTTCCTTGTTTGCCTTAGTTTTCTGTTTAATAAATGCCCTTTAAGTTACCCCTGCCTGGCTTCCCTGCGTTTGGGTCCTCACCTTCCTCAACCCTGACAGTCTCCCCCTTCCCCACCTGAAAGATACAGCAACATCGACCCCAACGGGCCAGAAATATCTGATGCATGGCACGGCCAATCTCACCTGAGGTGTCCCCATTCAGCCGGTGACCATCATGCAGCAGGTCTGGCCTCGGCCTCAAGTGAGGACAGTTTCTGTTAAGTAAATTTTGTCCCAAATGTAACTCTGTAATCCCCTCTACAAAGAACCTACCCTTGCATTAAGTGAGTATTTTTTTCATAAAAACAGCGCAACCGCTCCACTTAACTGACATTAACTTCAAGTATCACCACTGTGGTGCCAGATATTATGGAAAGGTCTAAACCAGGGGTCTCAAACTAAATTTACCTGGGGGCCACTAGAGGCAGACTCTGGCTGAGGCTGGGCCGCATCAGGTTATCCGCAAGAAAAAAAATTAAAAAAATCTAATCTTCTCAAATGTCTTTATTTTTATTTTTTAACACAAAATAAGATTTAAAAATAAATAAGGAATTAATAAGAACATTAATCAGTAATAAATAATAATAATAATAATGAGTCAAATGTCTGGGGACATGTGTGTTCCTTAGACCGGCTTTTAGACTGATCGTCTTTAAACTATTTATAATTATAAAACCTAATAGAATAATAAAAGACTGCCCACTAAAACAGACCTGCAAAGTGCGCATGGAACGGGATCACGGCTGCAGGATTGTCATGTCATGTCATGTATCCGTGCATAACTGCGCGCACTGGCTTTTTGATTATTTCGTGGCGAGACAGAGGGGGAGGGTGGGAGGAGGAGATGAGGATTAGCCGGGAGGTAAGGATTAATTATGAAATACAACACAATTTCAAGGCATTTGGCGGAAAGCGGGGAACATAGGACCCTTTTGGGGAAAAGCAGGGAACATCGGACTTATATTTACAAAAAGGGTCCTATATTCCCCGGTCCCATACAAAGCGGGGAACATAGGACCCGGGGAACATAGATACGCTCCCCATGAAGGCCATGGTGTTTCTATGGTAAGGACCGGGATGGCGAGCGCAAAAAGGCGACTGCTTACGGACCGTTGTTGTTATTTATTTTGACTACTTTTACAGAGAGAGATAACGATAACTATCTTAATAACAGATAACTGCCCCTGGGACTCACTAAACTGGTCGGGACCAAGTTTCATGAATGAAACCGAGTCCGTCTCCGCCAGCTTTCACAGGCACAGACGAGAAATCATTTCCTTATTCAATCAAACCGCCGGCCAATTTTGCCGTAGTTCCGTCGTCTTTAATGAAAAAAAAAATATTGTTCATCACTTTTCACTACTATTACGAACATGGCATATCCTTTTGATGAGGATCCCATTGATGAAAGTGCAGCATTAACCCACAGAGAATTAACTACGTCGCGAGCGGATCATTCGACCCCGCATAGACGTATAATCATATCCTGACAACTATCTGTTTGAGTGATACAGTTTCACTTCATAGTCCATTTCTAAATCCATAACCTGCTATATGTCATGACCCGTGTCTGCCACGTCAGTGTTTTTGTTGTTATTTTCTTCCCTCCTTCCTGCCATGTGCCTTTTGTTATTGTTTTCATCACCTCCCTGCCATGTGCCTTTGTTATTGTTTTCGTTCTCACCAGCTACGCACCTGTTCCTAGTCATCATCACGCACCTGTTCCTAGTCATCATCACGCACCTGCTTCCCATCTGCTCCCCTAAGTACCCGGACTATTTAAACCTTCCAGACCGACAACGCAGTGTCGGGTCATTACCCTGTTTGCCTCCTGTTGCCACGTCACCTCGGACTCTCACGACTTGCGCGTCGCTCCCGTTGTTGCACTTGTCTTCGTTCCCTGTCCGCCTGGCTCGTTCCCGTCTCGTGTTTGGTCCTTGTCATCGTCCAGTTAGTCTCGTTCAGTTGCCTGTGTTGTTTCTTTGCCCACGCCCCGTTGTTCGTCCCCACCAAGCTCCACAATAAATCTCCTTAAAGCTTCACCTACCCCTGCTTCCTCGCTTCTTGGGTCCACCTCCTCATCGCCGCAAGGCGACTCCTGACACTATAATCCGTACGCAGATCTTCAACATCAACAGTCACAGTCTCATCCCAGCACACGAATGAACTCGCTGCTGTAACTCTCTGCTTACGTCAAGCCCGGCCGATGTCCCACCCTCGAGAGCCATATACTCCACCGTGATTGGTAGGTTCGTTCAGCTTCGCACAAAACACTGTAAAGTGCCAGTCATATCAAATTCGCGGGCCGCACGAACATTAAACTTTCATAATAAGGCGGGGGCCGCAAACTATCATCCCGCGGGGCGCAAATGGCCCGTGGGCCGCGAGATTGAGACCCCTGGTCTAAACAATACAACGAAATTTCCCTATCCTGTACTGGGTGTGTGTTATCTATTCGTGCACCCAATGTGAATATTAAAACTGCGGAGCATATGGGCAGGTTAAAGTAACAACTATATCTTAATAATCTGTTTTGTGGGCCCTAAATTAGAATATATTATATCACCCTCCTTGTTGAGGAGAACCTCCAGGATGGGCGTGATGTGACGCTATTTGAAGCGTTCTCCAGCCTTCTGGTCACACAGGTCACATGTCACCTCAAACCTGTGGAGAGAACTGGAGGAGTGGCACTTGCCAGTGAGAAGGGGTAAATTACCTCCCTTCTGAAAATTTCAGTTTTGCATAAATTTTGTGTAATAATGTCAATCAATCATTCACTTGATGCTTGAATTTGATTAGTCCAATCTGTCTCCAATAACAATTTGAAAATCTGTACTTGGGAGTGCAATGGGAATTCAGGTTGATCAGGCCTGTCCGCCCATTGCATCCTGCGTGCCGTTAGGGCTTGCCGGTGCCCTCAATCAGGTTTCTTTCCTGTGGCCTGTCCCTTAAACATTCACTCAAACCACATCTGCATACAAACACTTTTTCTTTCACACTTCCATTCACCAAAAAGATACTTTCCAATTCCACACAGAGACCCCTCCCTCGGCGTGTCCTTCTTGATTACACTGAGATTTGTGCTGGCAGCTCCTTAATTTTGCCTCAATTTAGCCAGCGTATGCCAAAATTTACAACTGTGGGTCTCTTTATTTTCCCATTCAGTCCCCGTGATGTCGTTTCTCTTTCTCCTGTTCCTCCTGGACGTGGCTGACGATAATGCACCTGCGACGTCAAACAGCTCATAGATGCGGAAGTTAGCAGTCTGGTATTTATGGAATGCAGTCATGTCCCTTAAAAGTTGTCATGTCAGGGTTGGCGTTGTACAGTCATAAAACATCTGTCTTCCACCTCTGTCACATTTAATACACATCAGTTAATAGATCATCTACATGACTATTTAATCCAGCTTTATATTTGGTAAACCAATCTCCAATTGCTAGATATTTCCTGTTCCAAGGATTTTCTTTCAACATGTTCATAGAATATTTCACCTAAAACCTATCCCAAAACCATAATCCCTTTAACTCAAAAATTTTTATTTTAATAAGATTGTCACTGTTCTTCAGGTGTCTCTTGTATGTTTTTAGTGTTGGTGTTCTAATTACCTGCTAATTTATATTCATCTTATCTATTAATTTCTTCATTACCTGATATGGAAAGTAAAATGCGCTATATCAATTAAGTTGTATATTCTTTATGTCCCAAAAATTTTAAAATCCCAACTCACCCGCACACACAAAGAGTGAGGGAAAAAGAGAGAGAGAGAGAGAGTTAGGGGCAAGGGGATTGAAAAGGGTCTTAATGCTTTGAGTTGATGTTTCGATGAACGCCTCCTAGTAAAGACGTTTGTTTTCTATAGGACTAATTAATTCTACAAATTTAACAGGTCAGCTATATAAGTGGCCAGTGCTTATGTCACTAAAAAATCCTTAACAGCGGGTGACACATCAATCTTGCAAGGAACCTGCAGTATGACGTCACTTTGACCCCATCAAGGCTCATATTTTCTTATCGGGAACACAAATTCCTTCACTGACCTTTGTTTATGCCAATGGATCCTTAAAAAAAAATCTTCATGCAACATAATAAGAAGAAATAAATTTACAATGACCTTCAGAGAGTAAGCAGAAAAGAAAGTAAACAAAACTCTAGTAGACCAAACTACCAGCTATGTTTAGCAGCCAAAGGGAACACAGACACACACACCCCCACACACCCCCACCCGCACACCCCCCCACACACACACAGTGAAACGAGGAGATTAGTGTCAGGAAAAGAGACAAACTGGGCTGTGAAGGGGTGGGTTGTATGGAAACAAACATAGGGGCCGCGGGCCACTCAGGGCCTCAGTGGTTTTCCACTCGTATTTGTCTGGAATTATTAAGGGAAAAATATTAACTCCGAAAAATCAAAAGTAAAATAAATAATATTATCTGCCAATTCACAAAATCTTATTAATTAATTGAATAAATAGTGGATTTGTTGGTTCTCTCTATGGTTTTCAATTCATTATTTTATGGCTCATTCTTGTAAAGTAAAAATTGACTGACAATATGTTTTGCAGGCCTTCCTCATACGTCAATGCAATAGGTCATATACAGAACACTCAGAACGTTATATTAACAATCGATATATATATAGTGCTTTCTTATCCAGTGCATCTTTTACTCTGCATACAGGGCTATTGTTTTTTGATAATTTTTACTTTGTGTTCGATAAATGTGGTTTCCAACACAAATTCTAATTAAGAATGACACCCAGAAGCAGTTTCTCTTACTCTATCTCTTATGTTAATTTGAACACTCATGTCTCTCCTACTGTTACTGAATAACATGAAATTTTTTTGACTTAATAATTCTAATTACACTAATTTATTAGATAATTTATTTTAATCCAACCTGATTTTTATTCTTTTAAATTCTTGTTTCAAGCCCTTCAGCACCTGTAATATATTCCCCCAAAATTAAAATAAACATAAAAATATTATTTATCCCTGCTCCCTATTTTCTAAATTACTTGAAAATCCCTTTGAATGCAACTCCTCCGCAACCACATTTACTCAGTTTTTAAGGAGCACACTATAATCCAAGGTATCAAAAGCCTTTTAAGGTAAACAAAAACACAAAATTTTCTCATCTAATACAGTTCCGTTAATTCCATACGTACCCTCCTTACACAAGATACGTTTATACTGTGTATATTTGCATGCTTTTTCTGAATGTCTGCTGCTAATGTTATACATTAACGGCTACATTACGCCGCCGACTCTGTGTGATCTATACCTTTGCTGCTGTAACACTTCAAATTTCCCCATTCTGGGTCTAATAAAGGACATCTTTATCTTTATCTTTAATGTGGAGTGCGTACTTCTAAACATTGTATCGCTCTGTAGATTTGTCTGACCTAAATTTAAACAGTTTCTCGAATATCCTACATAACAGCCATTGGCCTGTAGTTTTGAAAAAACAAATCATGTTTATCCCCATTTTTCTAAACTGGAATAACTTTTGACATTTTCATTTTGCCTGGAAACCCCTGACATACATGATTGGCTACAAATATACGCCAAAAGGTTCAACAACCAGTTCAATATCACCCTTTACCAATCTTGTCACTTGCACAACTTTCCACAACATTCAACATCTTCTTTTTCTCACGTGCCTCTTCTTCTTGTCCACTTTCACAACTTTCTCAACCTTTTCTTCCAATTTTATGTTTGCCAATGTTGTTGCCACTGTCGCCAATTGATGCACACTACGTCTGTCCTCCTCCACCATTGCCAATTCTTTTTCCATTTTACCTTTCCGAATCCATTTAGCTTTATCTTTTGCCTCTTTCGATTGTTTGATGTCATTCAACATTTTCCTCGTCTTTCTTTAGCACCTGCTTAGCCAACTGAATCATATCCCATGTGGTCATCCTTTTGTAATTTAAAAAAAAAACACCTTCCGATATCTCTCTTTTTCTCTTTTATTCTTTTTCTCCTCAATTGCACTCATTAATTGCGTCTCCAACTTCACATAATGTCCATCCATTTCTTGCCACACACCATCGCTTTCATACACATCATCGGAACCGAGCCCCATATCACACCTATCTCCTCTCCACCTGAACAATCCACTCCCATGCATCCAAGCCAAATATCAAACAAAACAGTCCAAATTATATCACACCAATCACACTGCTTACACTTGCACACAAATTGAGATACGTAAATCCCAGATTTTAAAACGTATCAATACCACATATAGTCCCAGACTATTTTTGTAATAAGTAAATCCCAGATTTTACACCTTATTACGACTTCGCGATACGTAAATCCCAGATTTTACACTGTATCAGAACCACAAATTGAGTAATAAGTAAATCCCAGATTTGACACCTTATTACGACTTCGCGATACGTAAATCCCTGATTTTACACCGTGTCACAATCCACACTTTTAATATTTAATGTCCCAATTATCCCCGTTTTCCTCTGTTACATTTATTTTTCCCCAATTGTGCAGAATTCAGACATGTAGTAACAGGTATTCCGCTTACCTTTTAGATGTGGTACCACCAGAGGAAAACAGGTCTAAATCGGGATTTCCTTTCCGTTCAACAAGTCGTCACTTGGTGTGGATATGGGTCCCTGAGACCCTGTGGTTCTCTTTTTCGAAGTCTGTGGATTTCTTTTGCAGTCCTCTCCCTCTCATCACGTCGGGGTCACCAAAAATTGTTGGGATTTCTAACTTTAAATGTACCAAAGGTTTACCAAAATAGTTCAAATTAATTATCTGACTCCATTAATGGTTCACCAAACACGACCTACATTCATCCAATAATTATGCACGCTCGTTTTGAGAGAAAGATGACCAGGAAGCCGGCAACTTCACACGGGAGCGGATTTATTCCTAACAGGAGATCTAATACAAAGCCTGGGGCTCGGTTCCTACCATTACAGCTCTGCGCGTCCCTGTACCCAACAGAGGACGACACCCCCCCCTCGTTATCAGAAGTGCGGCTCGTCCTTTACAAAAAAAATCTACCACCTACGCCTTTCATACAGCCTGCCCTGTCCTTCCACCGCACATTGAATCAAAGCACAATCAGCACATATCTTTATTGCATTAAACTGAATACATATAACTTGTAGTCAATCGTATAAAATCCTTTACTGGTTTGTCATCAGTTTGACCTGAGCAGACTGAATCTGTTTGTTCTGAATGAGAGTGTGGGTCATGAAAATACTTTGTGTGCAATTTTGAGGTCTTACATTTAAACTAAGTCATATAGCATATGGTCCCGTAGACTGGCAGGCCAAGGTTGGCCTTCTCCGGCGGGCCGTCCCTCCGTCTCTCTTTCCGCTGGCATTCTTCTGTAATCTTGTCGGTGTGCATGTGTGCGTGTGTATGTGCAAGTGTATGTGTGTGTGCATGCGTATGTGCATGTGCTCCGATCTCCAGTTGTTATGTCTTTCGGAATGTGTTTTTCTTTTGATAGCGTCTGTGTGAGTCCTCCAGTGCCTAGTTTGGTATGTTTGCATCTCTACAGCCAATGTGGAGAATGTGCTTCGTCGTATTTGTCCATCAAGTGCTGTGAATGTGAGAGCAGCTCATGGAAATGCTATGTGCGCAAATCTATTCTCACTACTGAGAATTTCAATAAAGTTCACACATTGCAACTAAGTACTATAAATTTAGCATTTAAGAATAATATAATCAGTAAACATCAGGCCTACAATCCCAGTCATTCTTGTGACTTGTGCTTCTAGTTTCATTTGATAATTGCTTTTTGTTTCATCAATGTTGAAAATGTTCAGTAAATATGAACCTGCTAACTATAATAATCGACATTCTGTCCCGCATGTGTTCAAAATAATGCCAGTAATCAATAGTAATAGACTCCTTCAGTGTGTAAGTGTTTTTCTGGATATTATTTGTCCAGCCGTGGTGTCAAAAATGATGATATTTTGATGTGGATTCATTCAAGTAGGCCGAAGTAGGACTTCACTGAAGGCACAGGTGTGAAATGCACTGAAGTAACTTAAAAAGTAAAAGTAAAAAAAAAAATTACGGTTGTTTACGAATGTGCAAGAAAGAAAAATGTTGACAAATGTTGAAAATTATAATATTTTCCAGGAGGTATTTATTTCTTTTTTGTTTATTCATTCAATTCTATACTTATTTCAATATTTGAGTATTATTTTTCTTTCAATATGTCGTATATTTTGTCTTTGAAGTGTGGGTCCTTGCTGCCTTCCGGAGAGGCAGCCGAGCAAGGCTGGATTGGTGATGGAAAAGAACAAAAGAAAGAAGAAAGATTTTATTCTCGTCACATGCTGATGTCAAAAGAAGTCTCCCCAAAAACGTGCGAGCCCCCTCTCAGACATTCCCTTCTTATCGGGAATGCCCAAATCGGACATGAATATCTAATTTTCCCTTGTTGCATATGCAATTCCCATCACGCTAGTCTTCGGGATTTCCCTCCAAAAGTCCCCCAGAGGGAGAGCAGATGCGTCTCCCCTTTGATACGACCAGTCTACTCGTGACCACCTTAAATTCCTCTCATACCCTGGAAGGTCACTGACCTGGCGAGAGAATTGCCCCCACCATAAACAATGCTCAGGCCTATTTTCTCTCAGGGCAGTATCTGGTTACATCGGAACTTCAGAACCAAGACTGGTCACTTCTGTGAACTCCAGTCCCTTCATAGTTTCATAAAGAGAATTACTTCCCATATCTAAATTCGGCCATTTAAAAATACACGACTTTTTTTTTTCATTTATTTCAATTTATATTTAAGCTTGCTTCTGTAATAATACAATATTTATTAAATTATTTTAATATGTGAAATTATATAAATATTAATTTAAACCTTTTTATTTCACACTTGAATATTTCTTAACATATTTGTTCATTTGAATATGTATGTAATTTAAATTATTCCATCCATCCAGCCATTTTCTGCCGCTCATCCGGGGTCGGGTTATTGAAATAATTTAAAACATTAGTCATTTTTATAATTCAATATTTATTTCAAGATTAGGACTCTTCTCAATGAGCTCAATATTTATAAAATGTTTCCATATTTCTTATTAATTGAATTAGGTCTGTATGTGGTTGCCAATTTTAATATTTCCCTATTTCATTATATAAATAATCCAACGTATAAAATATTTAATTGGGTATATTTAACAAAATGATAGTTTTTTCCAAAGTGAGATTCTGCTTAGCAACACACCCCAAACGCTTGATAGAGCTCAACCTAGAAAGTGTATTTAGCCAGTCAGAAATGTATTCAGAAAGCGAAATATTAAATGGATATGAGGGGATATTTGAAGAGTGTGAGTTTTGTTTAATGGACCATACATATACGAGCCAGCCAAACACAGCGAGAAAACCAGCGCTGACTCCAGTCGCCATCAAGTTGCCAACTCCTGACATTCCAAAACCTTTGAGAGAAACTGAGACGATTTGCGTTTCTCTTTCTGGTTCTTTTTATAGTTCAACTTCGAGTTCTGTTTTTCACCTTTTCACACAGCGTAATGAAGGCCAGTTGAGCAAGTGGAACAAGTGATTTTATTGATGATTGTGGAAGGCAACGATTTCATAAGCACCGTTTCTTCTCACACCTTTTCCATTAGGTACGATTAAAAAGACAACTGAAAAGCATAACGTTAACAAATGTTATTCCAGGCAAAGGCAATTAATTTTATTGACATGTTTGATGTAAACACAAAAAAAAATCATCACCACTCAGACACAATAGTTATTCTGGCGCTGATCCCATTGGCTTAATGTCGATAAAAGAGCTTTGCAAAATTAAATTTTTCATATTTTATTCAAAATCACATTTACATCTTACCACTAAGAGTCAGTTGCTTCAGTTTTTTGTTGTCTTTTTTTTAAGCTTCAAGGATCGCTGCAATTCTCACCAGCACAATCGTGTCTCTCAGCAAGACGTTGAGTGAAGAATTTTTTAGCACAAACGCTGCAACTAAATGGCATGTCTCCACTGTGTGTTCTTGTGTGGCTTTGTGAACTTGACTTTACAGAGAAGCTTTTGCCACAAACTGAGCAGGAAAAAGGTTTTTCTGCACTGTGTGTTCTTGTGTGGGTTGTTAAATTTGACTTTACAGAGAAGCTTTTGCCACAAACTGAGCAGGAAAAAGGTTTTTCTCCAGTGTGTAATCGTGTATGTGTTTTTAAATTCCACTTAAAAGAAAAGCTTTTGCCACAAACTGAGCAGGAAAAGGGTTTTTCTCCACCGTGCGTTCTTGTGTGGCTTCGTAAATGCGACTTTAGAGAGAAACTCCTGGCACAAACTGAGCAGGAAAAAGGTTTTTCTCCACTGTGCGTTCTTGTGTGGCTTCGTAAATGCCACTTTAGAGAGAAACTCCTGCCACACACTGAGCAAGAAAAAGGTTTTTCTCCAGTGTGTGTTCTTGTGTGGCAAGTTAAATTTGCCTCTACAGAGAAGCGTCTACCACAAACTGAGCAGAAAAAAGGTTTTTCTCCACTGTGTGTTTTTGTGTGTTTTGTTAAACTTGACTTTTGAGAGAAGAATTTTCCACAAACTGAGCAAGAAAAAGATTTTTCTCCAGTGTGTTATTGTGTGTTCTGTTAAACTTGACTTTTGAGAGAAGCATTTTCCACAAACTGAGCAAGAAAAAGGTTTTTCTCCACTGTGTGTTCTTGTGTGTTTTGTTAAATTTCCCTTTTCAGAGAATCCTTTGCCACAAACTGAGCATGAAAGAGGCTTCTCTCCACTGTGTGTTCTTGCGTGCCTTACTAAATGAGACTTTTGAAAGAAGCTTTTGTCACAAACTGAGCATGAGAAAGGCTTCTCTCCACTGTGTGTTCTTGCGTGCCTTACTAAATGAGAATTTTGAGAGAAGCTTTTGCCACAAACTGAGCAAGAAAAAGGTTTTTCTCCACTGTGCATTCTTGTGTGGATTGTTAAATCAAACTTTTGATAGAAGCTTTTGCCACAAACTGAGCAAGAAAAAGGTTTTTCTCCACTGTGCATTCTTGTGTGGATTGTTAAATCAAACTTTCGAGAGAAGTTTTTGCCAAAAACCGAGCAGGAAAAAGGTTTTTCACCCCTGTGTGTTTTTCTGTGCCCTTTTAAAGACAGCTTTGAAGAGAATGAGTCAGTGTGACATGCCCTTTCACCTTTGGCTTGCCCATCATCATCGTCATGAGCATCATCATCGTCATGAGCGTCTGATAATGTGTCCTCATTATGTGCTTGTGATGGTCCCCAGTGGTCTTCATCACCTTCTGTTGTCACGTAATGACTTGAACTGCTGCTTGGAGGCTCCGCCCCTCTCTTGTCCTCACTCTCATCCTTGTTTTCATCTTCAGTCTTTATAGGGAGAACGTTCAATGGTGACTTGTTGATCTCCTCCTCCTCCTCCTCCTTTTTGATGTGAGTCAAGTCTGGCTCCTCTTTTACATAAAGGAGATCGTTTTCACTGACGTCTGCAGGACACAGAAAGACAAATTTGGTTTGGTCAAGTCAAACCTCATGCAGCGACTTTGTCTTATATTGTTTCTACCGTGCTACCTTGACTTGTGCCTGCCGCATACGGAGCAATGCGTGGACCCCAACTTGGACCGGACCATGGGGGCATTTCACAAAATTACGTCCTACGATGTAAACCTCCCTTTAGCAGCACAACTGTGATAAACGAGCATTTAAAAAGGAAGCACGTCGCGGCTGATGCCCGATTTCAATCCTGACATAGTCACAGACGTTTTTGGAATATGTATTCGAATTCAACTAAGATACACCATAATATTTTAAGAGTTTACTGAATTATTTTGGAACTGCAATGATGCTTAACAGCTATTAGGGTGTCAGTAATGAGTAACAAAGTAACACAAGACCTCCCACTGATACATCATGATTGTCATTTGGATAAATTACCAGGAACTATGAGTTGTGGGGGTGATGCAAACCACCTGGGCCACAGGAACTTTATGACCAGGAACTAAATGTTCCTGGCCTTGTTGGTAGAAAAGGGGGTTGTGGCGTACTCCCTTTTTAAGCCCAAAGTTAGCCAAAGATGCAGATGCATTCCTTGCAGCATGCGCTTGTTCACTGATGAGATCCGTGCAACCCTGGATGGATGCATTCAATTTATTTTAAATGTTTGGATGGGGTGAAACTACGCACACGTGCACAAAACAGTGCAGGGCCACCCGAGGTTCATTGACTCTCACCCGACCAAGCCAGTAAAAAGTTCATAAATAAATAAGACCAATCCGTGCTTGATTTAAAAAAAAAAAAAAAAACTTAATATTTTGTGTTTTATTCACTAAAATTGATCAACCGCTATTGACGTTTTCGCGGCAGTGTGCACATTTTTAGAGTCAGGCGGAATTCCTTCCGTAAGGAATTGCTTGAACAAAATATAAAAACCAGAAAATGTTATTTTGTTATTTCAAATGTAAATTTTATACTGGGAAAAACATGGAGTTCACCCCCCACTATTGGTTATTCTTTGGCATATATTTTCTGCACTGATTACATTTGACAAACAATTGCTCAGCAGACCTGCAAGTAAAAGGCAATATTTAAAAATAAAACGGCAATAACCTTGAACGCATTTCCCCAAACAACTTAATGTTGTGATGCATATTTCTAATGAAAGAAAGTCGTTCTTTACAAAGCAAATGAGAGTAACACGTGTACACACCTGCTTTGAGTGGCACAACACGAGGCTGGTTGCAAACTTCGTCCAGCAGTTGATGATGTTGCTCGTTCTCTTCTTTTATTCCACAAAGTTCCTCTTTGTACTTGGGTGTCGTTCTTTCACACATTTTCAAATGATAATTCCAAAAAATCCACACTTGATCTCTGCTTGGCGATGAGTCATGTGCCTCTTTTCGTTAGCGGCTAGCTAGATAACAAGCTAAGCTAACTACGCCGAAAAGCATCAACGCGCGAAGATGAGATTATCGGGACACAAAGACTTAATGAATTATGTCGTAGACCTTTAGAGTAGCACTGGACATCCTTTGAGAAAATTACAGTCAGTTCCACACTAAATCAGAAGAATTTAGCGGTGGGTGTTTTTGTTCCGGTGTGGACGGGTCGGTGGATGTGGTCGAGGTCCTTCGGAAGCTGCGCGCTTGCTAATGACGTCATGCTTTAAGCACGTATTTTTCAAATATCTTTCTTTGCCTCTGTGTTTGTTTTTACACCTGGCTGTTCTCTTTTAATATATATTCTATGTAATATTTTAATTCGGTTGATAAAAAAAATGTAACAAAATAATTAAAATAACGCCACATAAGCGAGTCAGCTCCGACGTCACTTCCCCCTATGCCCGGAGAAGCCGCTGCTGGAACAGCAGTGGGAAGGTAACGTTTCTCCTACGGAACGAAGCAACAATGCTGTGGTTCAATCGGGCTGCAAGATTGTATGAATATAATGTCTGCATATACTCGCAGTGCCTCTCAATTATTTCACGCCCGCCCCTACCAAGAAGAAAAAGGTTCGCGCCCCCCCCCACCGCCAATTTTTTTCTGTCTTTGTATATTGAGATTAGATTGTCAATAAAATATCCCTTAACTAACCTACATTGATAAGAAATATAATTTCGAGAACTATTATAGAGAGGATCTCGAAGCTCAGTACTCTGTTGTGCAAATATTGATGAGATGACAAATATTTGTCATGTCATGTCATTATCCACACGGCTTATCCTGAACAGGGTCGCGGGAGAGTGCTGGAGCCAATTCCAGCTGACAACGGGCGAAAGGCACCCTGACAACACCCTGAACTGGTCGCCAGCCAGTCACAGGGCAGACATAGACACCGTCACTGAGAGGGAACTGAACCCACGCTGCCTGCACACAACTCAGGCGAGTGTACCACTACACCATCAGTGACATGATAAATATTTACTAATACGTTTTTTGCCAAAAACTTTATTAACATTAACAAACAGCTATTAATACGTACATAATATAGAAAAGACAAAAAGAAGAGCCAGGGGGATTTTAAACAAAAATTCTACATGACTAACATAAAGCAACAGCTTTAGTATTGTTGGAGTTGAGTCACCGTGGAAATGAGAAGTATTTAGTAAATCAACTTTTAAAAGCCAAACTTACGCCAATGCGTGTTCGTTTTTTGTACTCAAGAAGAAAAGGGTCAAATAAAGACTCAACAACTGATTAGAGTTCCGATATTTAGTTTCTTCCATTTCTGGAGTTCAGGAAATAGTACAAAGACAGATATCTGGGCGGCTTTTTCTTAATCTCACGAGAAACTGCACTCGGGCCAGCACAGTCGAAAAATGTGCGCCATCTTTCAGCCCAGCTTCAGTTTTTATAGGAGTTTTTTATGTCAACGGTAATGTAGGTTGAATCGGCCGTCCTCGCTCCCTCCCACGGCACGGGTCCACGTCCAAGGGAAGGTCCTCCCCAGGTTAGTCATCGTCTGGATAGTTGATTCCCGTCTTGTCCCCAAGACTGGCACGCCAAGGCTGGCCTTCTCCGGCGGGCAGTCTCTCCGTCTCTCCAGCTGGCATTGCTCTGGAATCTTGTCGGTGTGCATGTGTGCGTGTGTATGGGCACATGTATATGCAGGTATACGTGTATGTGCAGGTGTAAGGGTGTGTCTGTGTTTATGCATGCGTATGTGCATGTGCTCTGATCTCCAATTGTTCCGTCTTTCAGAATGTGTTTTTTTATAGCGTCTGCGTGAGTCCTCCAGTGCCCAATTTGGTATGTTTGCATCTCTACAGCCAATGTGGAGAATGTGCTTCGTCGTATTAGACCATGAAGTGCTCTGAATGCAGCTCATGGAAATGCTATGTGCGCAAATTTGTTCTCACTACCCACAATTTCAATAAATTTCACACATTTAAACTAAGTACTATAAATTTAGCATATGAGAAAAATATAATAAATAAGAAAACAGGACTACAATCCCAGTTATTCTTGTGACCCGTGCTTCTACTTTCATCTGATAAATGCTTTTTGTTTCATCAATGTTTAACATATTCCGTAAATAAGAACCTGCTAAATTAAATAATTGACCTTCTGTCCCGTAAGTGTTTAAAATAATGCCAGCAATCATAATACAATCCTTCATTTACCATTGCAGTCGTCTTATCATTGCAGTTGTCAGGGTCGCCGGTCGGCGAGGAGGAGGTGGACCCAGAACGCGAGGAAGCTGGAGAAGGTGTAACTTAAGCAATTTATTAGGGGACCAAAATAATGACAGACAGACAGACGGGTTATGACAGCAGTATTTTTTATCATTGCAGCAGTTTATTAATTTTCCCTCTGTACCATAGACAGACATTCTGAGTGTTTCCTTACACTTGTAAATGTTGTGGGATGTAAGTGTGTATATACACATGGGGATTTGTGTGTTTACGTATATACTGTGTATATTCGCATAGGTTTGCTTTTTCTGAATGTCTGCTGCTAATGTTATACATTAACGGCCACATTGCACCACCGCCTCGGTGTGATCAATATGTTTGCTGCTGTCACACTGCAAATTTCCCCATTGTGTGACTATGAAAGGACATCTTTATCGTTATCTTTAAAAACCTTGTGTTGGTGCTTGCAAAATAATTTTCCATAAGATTAAGATTGAACAAAATGGGGAAACAAAAATTAAAAAAGTAAATGCTGTAACTATTAAACATTGAATACTAAATTATTCCTAAAACAGATCAATGAATCTTGAAATTTTGAGTGAATTATTGCAGTTTAATAAATACTGAAACAAATAATGAAATATTACAGTACTTTAAATAAATACCGAAATCATTTTCGAACACAATAACAGTTAAGTAATAAAAGAGTGACATATTTTAATTTAAAATTCGCAATCACATCACAACCTGGTGAAAAACCCTGTAAAAAGGCAAATATGTTGACATAAAGTATCACTTTATCATGTCAACTGTTAATAATAGGGAAATACATTTGGAATACTATCCAACCAACAACATGGTGTCAGATGTGAAAACAAAACCAGCAACAAAAGTAAAATTCAATACATCTCTCAAGTTCATATTTGGGAACTAAAATGTTTGTTCATGTGCATCTTAGGTTTTTCTCTATGTTTAGAAGAAGATAACGATGATTTGCATCGCAAATGGTGACATCTGTCGGTGAGTTGGTGACAGTGCTCCACAAAGCCAGCAGCCAATCATATCACAGCGGGGTGTGTCCTGTTCTTCCGCTTTCGTGACGAACAGACTGCCATTTTCTCGAAGGAAAAAAACGACGCCATCTTTCATTCGTCTCGTCGAACAAAGAGAAGCTCACGAGTTATCGCCAAGCAGAGGTCAAGTGCGGATTTGTTGAGATTGACGTTTGAAAATGTGTGCAAGAACGACACCCAAGTACAAAGAGGAACTTTGTGGAATAAAAGAAGAGAACGAGCAACATCTTCAACTGCTGGGCGAAGGTTGGAAGCAGCCTCGTGTTGTGCTACACGAAGCAGGTTTGTACACGTCTTACTCGCATTTGCTTGGTAAAGAACTACTTTCTATCATTAGAAATATGCATCACAAATGGGGAAATGCGTTCGAGGTTATTGCCGTTTTATTTTTAATTATTGCCTTTTACTTGCCGGTGTCGTACCAAAGTACTTACCCCTGCCAAAATCTGTATCCCCTGTCGCGGGAGCGCGCACGCATTGACTGAAGGCGGCGCGATGTTACTACGTTTGTTTTCATTGAAAGGCACGAAGAATGTATGATTTTGTGTGTTTGATTTGCTGTAATTTAAACCAGGGTTTCCATAAAAGTGGTCGTCTTCGTCGGTGTGGGTTTCAGCACACCATTCGCTACAATTTAACACGTAAAGTAAGCGTTTGACTCCTCCGAAATCGGGGGGAAATTCCCTGAATTTGCATTAGTTAGTGTTAGACCAAAGAAATTTTGCAATCAATGAAGCTACCATAAGGGAATTTCAGTGATCAAAACACGATGGAAAGGGGAGAGGATTAGTGAAGTGGGCTATATCGTTTTTCCAGCGAGATCAAATTAAGTGGCAACATACAGATAGGTGGTATCCGGTTAGAGAACACGTAATTGTATTCCAATTGACTGATTTGTTTATTTTTTTATAACCACCGATAGCTGCGTCAAGAGTAGCAAAAGAATAAAAAAAATAAATAAAGTCACTCGCGTTCTGCGTCGGACTCGAGGTGCATTCACTGACCACTTAGGCAGTAGGACAGTTACCAGGGGGGACTGATTCTGGCAGCACCTGCCAGAATAGGTACCCCCCTCTAATCACAAAAATATTGACCCCAACCATCAAGTGACTTATTCTGTGTGCTTATTGGATCATTTTGAGTATGTGTGGCAAGTTTGAGCAGGATCCCACTTTTCTAAGCAAAGTTACCAGGGGGGACCGATCCTGGCAGCACCTGCCTCAATAAGTACCCCCCCCTCTAATCACCTGCTTTGATAAATGCAGTAATCAATTTAATGCATATGCAAACAGTCACAAACACACATTTACATATTTATTTAAGTGCTAATACTATAAAAAATAAAATAAATAAATAATACTACTGTATCATAGAACTTTACATACTGTAATAGTGCAGTCCTTATGTAATATTTATGCTGTCCTCAGTAAATTGTGTCAGTTGTTTTATAATTGGAATTCTATTTCTATGTGTAATTTTGTTTATTGTTTGATCCTCAGTCGGTTACTTTGTGGCTTTTTGACTTTTTTTGCATGTAGGCTTAATATCATTATTGCGACACCTGGACCGAATTGAGTGTGTGGACACACTTGGACTGAAGAACTTCAGCCAGTTAAGTGTTGTAAACTGGCCAGATTTGCCAGTTGCAAATGAAGAAAGCACTCCTCGATTTCCTTCAGAAGTACAACAGGCAGACTGGATGGGAGGGTTGCTCAGGCTGTGACGTGTCGGAAGCTGTTGGATGACCATCTGATATGCCTCTACTCACTAGGGTCGCAGGCATCCTGGAGGCTATTCTATTAAATTTACTTTACTTTATTTAATTAAATCACCCTCTAGTTTATTTTACCTGGAGGGCAGTACATGATACATGAATCGCACAAAGATTAACAAGATTTATTCATAGGTTCCTCAAGTAAATATGATAAACCATGAAAAAATAAGACAACATAAGTATGCATGTTCTCCCCATGACTGCGTGTGTTTTCTACTTGTACTCCAGTTTCCTCCCTCATTCCAAAAACATGCATAGTGGGTTCATTGGACACTCGAAATTGCCCCGAGGTATGAATGTGAGCGTGAATGGTTGTTCGTCTCTGTGTGCCCTGCAATTGGCTGGCAACCAGTTCAGGGTGTCCCCCCGCCTACTGCCAAAGACAGTTGGAATAGCCTCCAGGATGCCTGCGACCCTAGTGAGGAGAGGCATATCAGATGGTCATCCAACAGCTTCCGACACGTCACAGCCTGAGCAACCCTCCCATCAAGTCTGCCTGTTGTACTTCTGAAGGAAATCGAGGAGTGCTTTCTTCATTTGCAACTGGCACTATTTGAGAATCACTGTATTAGTTAGTTAAAAAAAGAATAGCTTAATTATAGTTTACGTGTTCATGGGGATTGAATATGAATCATAAACAGAAGACAAAACCAATTGGCATTGGCTTTTGTAAAATATGATGAGGGATTAAGTTCGTGAGCTCTTAAGGGAGACGGGGCGAGACGCGAATGGATTGAAGCTTCCGCCAGTGACCCGTCCAATAGTGTCACCACCACACAGCTGTGCCGGGTGGCCGTCCTCGAGGGCGTGCGCCTCCCAGTTACTGACATCATGCGAAACAGTCCGTCAATTAGAAACTGCTAATCAGTATGAGTAGAACCCCCGTTTCTGCATCGATGAAAGAAAATATTGTATTGGATGGAGAAAAGAATTGTTACACTTGCGGGTTCAGAGGGCCAAGAGTGCTAATTCACCAGGAAAGGAAAAAAGAATATGGGAAAAATAAATAAAATAAAACGGGGGGAAGCAGTTAATGCAGCAGCCGACACATGCAGCTCCCATTGCGTCTGCTCTTTCCGTTTCCGCTGCTCCTGGGCCAGGTTCTGGTGACGCAGTGCCACAGCAGACTTGTTGTCCGCACCGGCCGGTCAACAAGGTCACGTAACAGAAGTAGGGGTGGTTCTAGACATGGGTTGTGAGTGGGACGTGCTCTTGCTGTGGGGTGTGGGGTCACTGGGTGATGAGCGGTCCAAACCGAGCCACTTCCTGAAATGTACCATCCTGTGGTCCAGCGCCATGCCAGTCACAAAGAGGTCCACTAGCACCGGGGCGCCATCGCTACCCCCTCCTCCGACAACGCTTCTATGGCTTCCAAACGCACAGTTGACGCCTCAGCCCGATTGGGACCACATTCCACGATAGGGGTGCCCGCGGAGCCTCAGCATTCAAGGACCGGCAGGTCTTGGCATTCAGGTGACGATTGATGGACAACAGTTTTTGATGGTGGAACAAGATATTCCACGCTTTGCAAGCTTCTTCTGCATATCCCAGTGAGCAACAACACTGTCATGCTTGTGGGACTCTTGAGATTGGCCAAGTCACTGCCATGGACCGAACCCACACCTGTGAAACACTGGAATTCGAGTGGGACTGAATTTGACTGTGCACATCCGGCGGGGAAGCATATGTTGTCCTCCGTTCCAGTCGACTGGGCAGCTCTGAGACCAGGGTCTCCATCCTCCCGCGGGTGGTACGTCCTGTTCCTGCTCTGGTTTGCCTAGTGAAGCCGCCTCCACCCCTTCAAACCACCAATTGGTCCTTTGCATTGAACACTGAGTTATGATTATTTGGTTTGTCAGGATACATTCACCTAATTTCGAGGGTCAGAAGTGCGTCTTGCATTAGGATTATGTATTTGTGATGTCTACCGGTGCTGCCTCGCATGTGTGCCTTGCCCCAGAGCAGAGGAAACTGTATGAATTGTCTCTGTTCGCTGAGCCACAAATCACATTCACTATTGGTGCGCATCATCATACTAAAGATTTAGGTCCATTGGTGAAGACGGTTGGCAGAGTTAATTTCAGATGTAGAATACTCCATGTGACTTGCAGGGTGTGGTGTTTCAGCACCCATTACGAATTCCTCTGTTATGCAACATTTTCCGAATTTCGACACTATGGTGGACCCGGGGTCTGACTGATGTTGTGCTCTGGTCCACAGCTTCTCCAATTTGTTTTTGCTATATCTGCGAAAGTTTTTATCTTATTGTGAAAGAAATTAAGTTTGTCATGTCATCATGTTTCAAAACTATGCTTACGGGTTAATAGAAGGTCACAAAAACATGGACCTCTTAAACAGGAAAACGTGAGTTCAGTGGTAACAGAGTTGTGTCTATGCTGGCAGTTTAGCAGGAAGCCACAAAAACAGATGCACGTCTTGAACCGTGTTTGACAGAAAACCGTTTAGCTCGCATTGAACAGAAGTGTGATAAAGTCAAAGTGTTCATGTTTTTCCATTCTTTATGAGTTGACATACAAATTGCTTTGCTGCGCTTCAATAAAACGCCGCACAGGAGCGGGAACGCTTTTCTCTTTGGCGGACTACTCCTCGCGAGTGACAAAGACAATCTTGGCCCGGTGATTCATTTGTGCAGACTTGTCTCGTTTTTGACAAAAACTGTGCACACTGCGGCAAAAAGATCAATGGCGGTTGATGAATTTTAGTGGATAAAGCACAAAGGATTAATTTTTTAAAAATAAATCAAGTACGTATTGGTCTTATTTATGAAATTTTTACTGGCTCGGTCAATGAACCTCCGGTGGCTCTGCACTGTTTTGTGCTCGTGTGCATAGTTTCACCTCATCCAAACATTTAAAATACATTTAATGCATCCACCCAGGGTTGCACGGATCTCGATCAGTGGACAAGCGCATGCTGCAAGGAATCCATCTGCATCTTTGGCTTACTATGGGCTTAAAAAGGGAGTACGCCACAACCCCCTTTTCTACCAACAAGCCCAGGAACATTTAGTTCTATCTCTAAATGCAAAAAGAAATTGTCATGATCCGTGTCGGTCATGGCAGGGCTTTGTTGTCATTTTTCACGTCCCATGCCTTGTCCTTGTTTTTGTTTACCCCGGTCAGCTGAGTAGGGGCGTTTCCCCTCAGCTCTCCGTTCCCACCAGCCACGCACCTGTTCCCCGTTAGCCCCGCACACCTGACTCCCATCTGCTCCCCTAATCAATGGACTACTTAACCACCCGTGCCGACAGCTCAGCGTCGGTGCATTGCCCCATTTGCGGACAGCACTCCCATTGCTTTGCCCTTTCCTCATGCCACCGTTACTCTTTGCTGTCATTCCTGATCATAGCTCGTAGTCACTTGTTATTGTCCCCGTTTCACAGTCTAGTTCAGTTCTGTCTTGTCGCACCGTTGTTTGACCTCATTGTTTTGTTATTTTGTCCCTAGTACCTTGTTGCCTTTTGGTTTCGTTTTGTTGAATAAATTCCCTTTAAGTTACCCTAATCCCGGGTTCCTCGCATTTTGGGTCCACCCCCTCCTCGCCGACCGGCGAACCTAACAGAATGCACCGACCAAGAAAGGACCCAGCGAGAGGCTCACGGCGGCGTCATGGGCGCCGCCGCTCGGACAACCACCCTCTTCAGCCTGCCGACCAGCCCCGTGCCTTTCCGTTGGTTCAGCCTTCCGTACCTCGTCTGACTCTTCTCCCCTTGGCAATGTAAACGACTACCCCCCAGTCATCACCACCTTATAATAGACTCCGATTTGGCCGACGATTTTGAGCACCAGGTCCCTCACGTTCTGGTCGACTCAGATCACAAGGATGACTTCGAGTATATCTACCATCTTTTAGACGCCCAGCGCAACCCGGACTCACTCAGTGACCAGATTTCAGAACTCCAGACCTGCTTTTCCTTCTTGGCCGAAAAGGAGGAGCAGCTGCAGGCTGCACTGGTAAAGATTGAGGAGGAGGCTGCCGCCGAGAACCCAGCCCAGAAGAAGATCCAGGAACTGGAAGCTCAGATCGCTGAGCTGCAGGAGGATCTGGAATCGGAGAGACAGAATCACAACCAGGCTTTTGATGAGCTTAATGACCAACTGGAGCAGGCCAAACGGAACAAGATGTCGGTGGAGAAAGCAAAGCAGGTTCTCGAGAGCGAATGGGACGAGGTGCAGATCGAGCTCAAGACTCTGATGCAAGGCAACTCCGATTCCGAGCATCGTCGGAAGAAGGCGGCGTACCAGGTTCAGGAGCTGCAGGTCAAGCTTGGAGAGAGCGAACAGCAGAGGCAGGAGATGGCCAAAGTGCAGTCTGAGCTGGACAATGTCAACAGCCTTCTGACTGAAGCCGAGGGTAAGAACATCAAACTCAGCAAAGACCTTTCTTCAGTGGAGTCGCAGCTGCAGGATGCACAGGATTTGCTCCAAGAGGAGACTCGTCAGAAGCTGAGCCTCTCCACTCGCTTGCGGCAGCAGGAGGAGTGCAAGAGGAACATGGAGAAGCAGGTCTCCTCGCTTCGGGACCAGCTGGCCGACATGAAGAAGGCTGATAGGGATCAGGTCCCCCGTCTCGGCTGCGCCTGGCCCGCCTGCTGCGCCTGGTCCGCCGCCGCCTCCATGTCAGCTGCAGCAACCCATGCCATCTCCACGTCAGCTGCACAGACCATGCCGCCTCCACGTCAGCTGCAGCAACCCACGCCGCCTCCATGTCAGCTGCAGCAACCCATGCCATCTCCACGTCAGCTGCACAGACCATGCCGCCTCCACGTCAGCTGCAGCAACCCACGCCGCCTCCACGTCAGCTGCATCCACCCACGCCGCCTCCACGTCAGCTGCAGAAACCCACGCCGCCTCCACGTCAGCTGCAGAAACCCACGCCGCCTCCACGTCAGCTGCAGCAACCCACGCCGCCTCCATGTCAGCTGCAGCAACCCATGCCATCTCCACGTCAGCTGCACAGACCATGCCGCCTCCACGTCAGCTGCAGCAACCCACGCCGCCTCCATGTCAGCTGCAGCAACCCATGCCATCTCCACGTCAGCTGCACAGACCATGCCGCCTCCACGTCAGCTGCAGCAACCCACGCCGCCTCCACGTCAGCTGCATCCACCCACGCCGCCTCCACGTCAGCTGCAGAAACCCACGCCGCCCCCACGTCAGCTGCAGAAACCCACGCCGCCTCCACGTCAGCTGCAGCAACCCACGCCGCCTCCATGTCAGCTGCAGCAACCCATGCCATCTCCACGTCAGCTGCACAGACCATGCCGCCTCCACGTCAGCTGCAGCAACCCACGCCGCCTCCATGTCAGCTGCAGCAACCCATGCCATCTCCACGTCAGCTGCACAGACCATGCCGCCTCCACGTCAGCTGCAGCAACCCACGCCGCCTCCACGTCAGCTGCATCCACCCACGCCGCCTCCACGTCAGCTGCAGAAACCCACGCCGCCTCCACGTCAGCTGCAGAAACCCACGCCGCCTCCACGTCAGCTGCAGAAACCCACGCCGCCTCCACGTCAGCTGCAGCAACCCACGCCGCCTCCACGTCAACTGCAGCCTCCAGCGCCGGTCCCTCATCAGCTGCATCCTCCAGAGCCCCACTCCGCCTCACTGCCAGCTGCTGAGCCCCGTCCCGGCTCCCCGCCAGCTGCTGAGCCCCGTCCCGGCTCCCCGCCAGCTGCTGAGCCCCGTTCCGGCTCCCCGCCAGCCGCTGAGCCCCGTTCCGGCTCCTCGCCAGCCGCTGAGCCCCGTTCCGGCTCCCCGCCAGCCGCTGAGCCCCGTTCCGGCTCCCCGCCAGCTCCTGAGCCCCGTTCCGGCTCCCCGCCAGCTCCTGAGCCCCGTTCCGGCTCCCCGCCAGCTCCTGAGCCCCGTCCCGGCTCCCCGCGAGCTACGGAGCCCCGTCCCAGCTCCTCGCCGGCTGCTAAGCCCCGTCCCGGCTCCTCGCCGGCTGCTGAGCCCCGATCTGGCTCACCGCTGGCTGCTGAGCCCCGATCCCGCGTCTTGCCAGCGCCCCAGGTCCATGTTCAAGCGGAGCACGTCTTGCGTCCGCCCCAAGTTCACGTTCCGTTGGAGCACGTCCTGCGTCCGTCCCAAGTTCACGTTTCGGCGGAGCACTTCTTGCGTCCGCCCCAAGTTCACGTTTCGGCGGAGCACTTCTTGCGTCCGCCCCAAGTTCACGTTTCGGCGGAGCACGTCTTGCGTCCGCCCCAAGTTCACGTTCCGGCGGAGCACGTCGTGCGTCCGCCTCAAGTCCACGTTCCGGCGGAGCACGCCATGCGTCCGCCTCAAGTCCACATTCCGACGGAGCACGTCCTGCGTCCGTCCCACGTCCACGTCCCAGTGGAGCACGTCGTGCGTCCGCCCCAAGTCCACGTTTCGGCGCAGCACGCCCTGCGTCCGCCTCAAGTCCTCGACCCGACGGCGCACGCCCTGCGCCCGTCCCAAGTTCCTGCCTCGGCAGTGGCTGACGACCCACTGCCGCGTCTCGTCTCAGCCTCGGCGGCGCTCGACGACCCACCGCCGCTCGAGGTTCCGGCGTCGGCGGTGGAAGACTACCCACCTCCGCTTCTCGTCTCCGCCTCGGTGGCGCTCGACACCCCGCCGCTGCTCCAGATTCCTGCCCCGGCGGTGGACGACGTTACGCCGCCGCTTCTCGTCTCTGCCTCGGCGGCCTTCGACAACCCGCAGTCGCTCCCGGTTCCTGCCCCGGCGGTGGACGACGACATGCCGTCGCTTCTCGTCTTTGCCTCGGCGGCGTCCGATGAACCGCCGCCGCTTCTCGTCTCTGCCTCGGCGGCGTCCGATGAACCGCCGCCGCTTCTCGTCTCTGCCTCGGTGGCGTTCGACGATCCGCCGTTCCAAGCTCCTGTCTCGGCTGTGCGCGACGGTCCGCCGCCGCTCCAAGCTACGGTCTCGGCTGCACCCGACGGCCCGCCGCCGTTCCCAGTTCCTGTCTCGGCGCCACCCGACGATCCGCTGCTGCACCAAGCTCCTGTCTCTGCTGCACCCGACGGCCCGCCGCCGTTCCCACTTCCTGTCTCGGCGCCCCCCGACGGTCCGCTGCAGCACCAAGCTCCTGCCTCGGCTGCGCCCGGCGTCCCGCTGCCGCTTCTCGTCTCAGCCTCGTCGCCGTACTTCATGTGGCGATCTGGACCTCCCGGACGTCCGCCGAATGGCCACGGCGGGACTTGCAGGTCTGGCCACCCGGACGGCCGCCTGAAGGGCCACGAAGGGACTCACTGGTCTGGCCCCCCGGACATCCGTCGAGCGTGGGCCATGGTCCCCTCCTGCCCACCCTCGTTTTTGGACAATTTTGTTTGTTTTTTTTCTCCTTGTTGTTTTGGGACGTCTGGGATCCGTCCCTTTAGGGGGGTTCATGATCCGTGTCGGTCATGGCAGGGCTTTGTTGTCATTTTTCACGTCCCATGCCTTGTCCTTGTTTTTGTTTACCCCGGTCAGCTGAGTAGTGGCGTTTCCCCTCAACTCTCCGTTCCCACCGGCCACGCACCTGTTCCCCGTTAGCCTCGCACACCTGACTCCCATCTGCTCCCCTAATCAATGGACTACTTAACCACCCCGTGCCGACAGCTCAGCGTCGGTGCATTGCCCCATTTGCGGACAGCACTCCCATTGCTTTGCCCTTTCCTCATGCCACCGTTACTCTTTGCTGTCATTCCTGATCATAGCTCGTAGTCACTTGTTATTGTCCCCGTTTCACAGTCTAGTTCAGTTCTGTCCTGTCGCACCCTTGTTCGTCCTCATTGTTTTGTTATTTTGTCCCTAGTACCTTGTTGCCTTTTGGTTTCGTTTTGTTGAATAAATTCCCTTTAAGTTACCCTAATCCCGGCTTCCTCGCATTTTGGGTCCACCCCTCCTCGCCGACCGGCGAGCCTAACAGAAATACTTGTAAACATATTTCACTTGAAGGATTCCTATTTTATCAATGACATTATGTTGCGATGGCCCCCAGTGGCCCCCATTAATATGTTAGGGTCCCACAACAGGTGTTCCATCAGACGCACACAATAGCCTGTGTGTGCTAACTTCAGCTCGCTTCCAGAAACGTCTGTGACTATGTCAGGAATTAAATCTGGCATCAGCCGCAACGTGCTTCCTTTTTAAATGCTCGTTTATCACAGTTGTGCTGCTAAAGGGAGGTTTACATCGTAGGACGTAATTTTGTGAAATGCCCCCATGGTCCGGTCCAAATCGGGGTTGCACGCATTGCTCCGTGTGCGGCAGGCACAAGTCAAGGTAGCATGGTAGAAACAATATAAGTCGAAGTCGCCGCCTGAGATTTGACTTGACCAAACCAAATTTGTATTTTTGTGTCCTGCAGACGTCAGTGAAAACGATCTCTGTTCTGTGAAAGAGGAGCCAGACTTGACTCACATCAAAAAGGAGGAGGATGAGGAGGAGGAGATCAACAAGTCACCACTGAACGTTCTCCCTATAAAGACTGAAGATGAAAACAAGGATGAGAGTGAGGACAACAGAGGGGCGGAGCCTCCAAGCAGCAGTTCAAGTCATCACGTGACAACAGAAGGTGATGAAGACCACTGTGGGCCATCACAAGTACATAATGAGGACACATCAGACGCTCATGACGATGATGACGTTGACGGTGGGCAAGCCAAAGGTGAAAGGGCATGTCACACTGACTCATTCACTTCAAAGCTGTCTTTAAAAGGGCACAGAAAAACACACGGTGGTGAAAACCCTTTTTCCTGCTCGGTTTGTGGCAAAAGCTTCTCTCGAAAGTCTCATTTTGTAAGGCACACAAGAACGCACAGTGGAGAAAAACATTTTTCCTGCTCAGTTTGCGGAAAAGGTTTCTCTGAAAAGGCAAGGTTAATAGCACACAAAAGAATACACAGTGGGGAAAAACCTTTTTCCTGCTCAGTTTGTGGTAGACGCTTCTCTGTAAAGTCAAATTTAACTTGTCACACAAGAACACACACTGGAGAAAAACTTTTTCCTGCTCAGTTTGTGGCAAGAGTTTCTCTCAAAAGTCGCATTTAATAATTCACACAAGAACACACAGTGGAGAAAAAACATTTTCCTGCTTGGTTTGTGGTAAAAGCTTTTCTCTAAAATCAAGTTTAAAATACCACACAAGAACACACACTGGAGAAAACCCTTTTTCCTGCTCAGTTTGTGGCCAAGGATTCTTTCGAAAGTTTCAATTAACAATCCACACAAGAACACAGTGGTGAAAAATATTTTTCCTGCCCAGTTTGTGGAAAATGCTTCTCTCATAAGGCAAATTTAACAAGCCACACAAGAACACACAGTGGTGAAAAACCTTTTTCCTGCTAAGTTTGTGGCAAGAGTTGCTCTCGAAAGTCTCATTTAATAACTCACACAAGAACACACACTTGAAAAAAAACATTTTCCTGCTTGGTTTGTGGAAAAAGCTTTTATCTAAAATCAAGTTTAAAATACCACACAAGAATACACAGTGGAGAAAACACTTTTTCCTGCTCAGTTTGTGGCAAGAGTTGCTTTCGAAAGTCTCATTTCATAATTCACACAAGAACACACACTGGAGAATAACCATTTTCCTTCTCAGTTTGTGGAAAATGCTTCTCTCAAAAGGGAGGTTTAACAAGCCACACAAGAAAGCACAGTGGCGAAAAACCTTTTTCCTGCTCAGTTTGTGGCAAAAGCTTCTCTCAAAATTCAACTTTAACAAACCATAGAAGAACACACAGTGATGAAAAACCTTTTTCCTGCTCAGTTTGTGCCAAGAGTTTCTCTCAAAAGTCGCATTTACGAAACCACACAAGAACACACAGTGGAGACAAGCCATTCAGTTGCAGCGTTTGTGCTAAAAAATTCTTCACTAAACAGCATGCGGAGAAACACGATTGTGCTGGTGAGAAAAGCAGCGATCCTTGAAGCTTAAAAAAAAGAACAAAAAACTGAAGGAACTGACTCTTTGTGGTAAGATGTAAATGTGATTTTGAATAAAATATGATATACAGTTAACCCCCGGTTATCGCGGTTAATGGGGACCGAGACCACCCGCGAAAACTGAAAATCGGCGAAGTAGCGTCGCACCTTAAAAAAAAAAAACACCGTGTATATATATACTTCGCACCTGTATGTATATATATATATATATAAATATGTACAGGTGCAAAGTAGCGGCACACCTTCAAAAATGCTTAAAAAAAAATATATATATATATATATACAGTGAACCCCCGGTTATCGCGGTTAATGGGGACCGAGACCACCCGCGAAAACTGAAAATCCGCGAAGTAGTGTCGCACCTTCAAAAAAACAAAACAAAAAAAAAAACACCGTGTATATATATATATACTTCGCACATATATATATATATATATATATATACATACATACACTGGTAGAGAGAGAGAGAGTGAAATTCATGTTATAACAAAAAAATAAATATTATTAAAACTTATTTTTTTATTCCCCAGCCATTATTTTTGTATTTATTCAATTACTTCTTTTTGTATTTATTTAATTACTTCGACTTTTACCTGCTGGTACGCCGTCCGGTGTGCCCTGTGAATGTTATGATCCTCCAGCAGAACTGGAGGATTGAACATAGGGCTGGGCGATAAACCGAAAATTTACCGTTACCGAAATTTATTACAATGACCGAAATCATTTTGCCCATGTCGGTAAATTCGGTGAATAAAAAAAGAAAAGCCTTTTGTCTGCGGCAATGTTCATGCCCCTTTAAGACCGCTACAGCGCCTCTAGTCATGTGACTCCACCCGTCTGTCGCTCTCGTTGCTGGCGATTCAAACCCAGAAGCTTTCTCACCACCCACAACACAACCATGCTGTGCTGAAAGTTCAAAGTGAGAAGCAAGGTTCGACAAGTGACAACAGCCCATGAACGGAGGCGACACCATACGAGAGAACGTCTCAGAGGTGGACGCGATAGCCTAGCACATAGCTAAAGATAAAGCTCCTCTAGTTACGTGGCGCGCACAGGATTTAAACGCTTCATGAAAGCCGTATTTCCCGATATGGACTACATCGGGCCGGGAGCTTAGACATGTCAAGCAATTTGCATCTACATCCGACTTGTGGTCGGGTCGCAACATGGATCCCTGATTGAGCCTGACTGTGCATTACATAGATGACAAGTGGCGACTGCGCAGTACTCGAGACGGCACATTTTCCCCGATAATGCCCACTTGTTTATTTGGCTTGCATTGACATTTTCTTTCATTTTATTTAGCGTTTTTTTATTTGCCATTATTTACATCATGAGAGCATCTTGGCGCAATCTATTTGCAGAAAAAGATTTCGCAAGAGGTACCCTTTTTCTTTGTGACATTGTTCAAGTCATGCAAAGCAAGCTCAGGGTTCGCGGTTAACCGCTTCCCGATTGCCCGGGGCAAGTGAAATTTGGCCACGGGCAAGGTAAAATTATGGGCAACTTGCCCGACCGGGCAAGCATTTTTTAAAGCAGCCAAATATCTTTAATTTTGACGAAAACGGTGGTGTGATCTGTTTGTGTGCACTGTATGGTGATGGTTTAACCCAGACACCCCCTTATGTTTTGGTATGGTCCATTGGCCTTATCGGGGGCAATGGGCGGGCGCAACGGGGATCAGTTAGTTCAGTGAATGTCGAGTTAAAGTGGACATCAATAAATCCCGCAGTATTGGAACTCTCTGTAGTCGCATCCTCATTTGAAGTTTGAAAAACACAACAAAAACCTACGATATTTCGGCCGAAAATTGACAGCCGGAAGTTTTCTTACCTTCTGCGCATGTTTACAAGTGGCGAGTTCGTTCAAATCCGAACATTTCGGATTCCTCTGACATGACTAAAATAGCTCGAATATTTTTAAGTAGACAATTCAGTTGTGAGTAAGGAAGGGAGTAATATTTGATTATTGGCTGTTAATTCATTAGCTCCATGATGTGACCTGACATAGTGTCAGTGACTGTGTTCTGTTTATGCTATGAAACTTATGGAGGCAGCACCACAGGCACTGGTCTTAAAGGAATACACAAATTTGCCACACTCATAATTTACTCATGTGATTCCTCAATTAATACGCTCTCCTGGACTTAAAATTGATCATCTGGATTGCTGTAATATCATTTTCCCAATTTAACATGCAGATTTGTTAATTATTAAAACTACAATTAACATTTTCAATAACTGCACATGATGATACATTTGCTCTTGTGAGTAGGGTTTCATGGTTGATGATGAAAACAAGATTAATTTATGCTTATCAGATTATATGTTTATTTACATTTGTGGCGCACATTTTACAACCATAAACATTTTATTCTTAGAGAAAAAAAATTGTCACTTGCCCAAGTTGGGCAAGTAATTTGGCCACTCGGGCAAGGCAAATTTTAGTGGCACTTGCCCTATGGGCAAGCAGTTTTTAAAGTTAACCGCGAACCCTGCAAGCTATTTGGAATGTTCATACAAATTATTTTTGTACTTTTATTTTTCATTGAAAGTAAAGTGTACCAGTTGGTCAATAAAAAAAACAGTCAATATGCAATTCCTGCATTTATTTTGATTTTAGTCCACGTGGGAATTTATCGTTATCGAGGTAAAATTGCTCGATTTCTCGCAATATTGATTTGAGGTCATATCGCCCAGCCCTAATTGAACAGGACTCTCCAAACGCAGACATGGGAAAAAAGGTGGTGATACAAAGATAGTGTAGCGACTTTGTAAATAGTTCAAGGGTTCTGTGTTTTCCTCTTTTCTGTGGAGGCTGTGAAGGCAGCAGGGGAGTGAACTTTATGTTGTTGTCGTTGTGTTGCTCTCTCTCTGATCGGCGTGGTTGTGGCCAACAGCAGCCGTTTTTGGCTTAATAATAAAAGCGTTCGCTGATGGACAAATTGGCCTGATTTATTATACAACGTTACAATATTTATTATAATCACAATATAGTCAGTGTAATCAGCGCGTCTCGCAGCAGCTGATGGCATGGCGCGAGACTATCGCTGGAGGAACGCCCACACAGCTGAAAAAACAAAAACACACGCAGCATGACAGGCACGGATTATGACAGTAAAATGAAAGGTGGCATTCTTCATTTATTTATTTATTCATTCATAACTGACAGCCTCGCTCTCCGCCGTTGCCCGGGCGGAAGTTGTTTCTCTTCGGCTTGACAGCCACACACGCCGGCCGGTCTCCTTCGGAGCTCACGCACGGTCCCGAGCGAAGCAAAATGTCGCCGCGCGAGTGCCCGGGCGGAAGTTGTTTCTCTTTGGCTTAACTGCCACGCACGTCGACCGCAGCTCGGGTACGGTCCGAACCGCGCGAAACGTCGCCCCCAATCGTGTCCGGGGGAACCTGCTCTTCTTCGTCCACTCTCTTCTTCGTCCACTCTCCTCTTCGGCGCACGCCGGCCGTCTAACCGTTTCAGCGCCCCCTTGTGCCGCTCGGCGAAACTACAATGCCCCCGAATATTTTTTAGACCCGCGAAGCACTGAACCCGCGAAAGGTGAACCGCGAAGTAGCGGGGGTTCACTGTATTGAATTTTGCAAAGCTTTTTTATTGACATTAAGCGTGTGATCCGTGCCAGAAGAACCATTGTGTCTGAGTATTTGTATTTGTATTTGTTTTTATTTTTGAAAGTATACAGGGACAGTGCATATTAATCAAACAGTTTCCTGTAAATATGCCAGATTATGGCCAATGGCTAATTTGCATCCGTTGTCCCTGAGTGATGTTGATCTTTTTTTTGTTTTCATATCAAACATTATTAATGAAATTAATTGCCTTTGCCTGGAGCATTTGTTAACGTTATGCTTTTCAGTTGTCTTTTTACTTAATGGAAAAGGTGTGAGAAGAAACGGTGCTTATGAAATCGTTGCCTTCCACAATCATCAATAAAATCACTTGTTCCACTTGCTCAACTGGCCTCCATTACGCTGTGTGAAAAGGTGAAAAACTGATCGAGAAGTTGAACTATAAAAAGAACCAGAAAGAGAAACGCGAATAGTCTCAGTTTCTCTCAAAGCTTTTGGAATGTCAGGAGTTGGCAACTTGATGGCGACTGGAGTCAGCGCTGGTTTTCTCGCTGTGTTTGGCTGGCTCGTATATGTATGGTCCATTGAACAAAACTCAAACTCTTCAAATATCCCCTCACATACATTTAATATTATGCTTTCTGAATAAATTTCTGACTGGCCAAATACAGGGCTCTATCAATCGTTTGGGGTTTGTTGCGAAGCAGAATCTCACTTCGGAAAAAATCATTTTGTCAAATATACCAAATATTTTTTTTCATGCTTTATTATATTTTTTATAGATTGGATTATTTATATAGTGAAATAGGAAAATATTAAAATGTAAAATTGGAAATCACATACAGACTTAATTCAATTAATAACAAATATAGAAACATTTTATAAATATTGAACTCATTGAGAAGAGTCCTGATCTTGAAATAAATATTGAATTATAAAAAATACTAAAAAATTAATTCAATAACCCGACCCTGGATGAGTGGCAGAAAATGGCTGGATGGATGGAATAATTTAAATTGCACACATATTCAAAAGAACAGATATGTTAAGAAATATTCAAGTGTGAAATAAAAAGGTTTAAATTGTTGATAATTTTACATATTAAAATAATTAAATAAATATTGTATTATTACATAAGCAAGCTTAAATATAAATTGAAATAAATGAAAAAATAAGTTGTTTTTTAAATGGCCTAATATAGATATGGGAAGTAATTCTCTTTATGAAACTATGAAGGGACTGGAGCTCACAGAAGTGACCAGTCTTGGTTCTGAAGTTCCGATGTAACCAGATACAGTGAACCCCCGGTTATCGCGGTTAATGGGGACCGAGACCACCCGCGAAAACTGAAAATCCGCGAAGTAGTGTCGCACCTTCAAAAAAAAAAAACAAAAAAAAAAACACCGTGTATATATATATACTTCGCACATATATATATATATATATATATATATATATATATATATATATATATACTGGTAGAGAGAGAGAGAGAGTGAAATTCATGTTATAACAAAAAAACAAATATTATTAAAACTTATTTTTTTATTCCCCAGCCATTATTTTTGTATTTATTCAATTACTTCTTTTTGTATTTATTTAATTACTTCGACTTTTACCTGCTGGTACGCCGTCCGGTGTGCCCTGTGAATGTTATGCTGGAGGATTGAACAGGACTCTCCAAACGCAGACACGGGAAAAAAGGTGGTGATACAAAGGTAGTGTAGCGACTTTGTAAATAGTTCAAGGGTTCTGTGTTTTCCTCTTTTCTGTGGAGGCTGTGAAGGCAGCAGGGGAGTGAACGTTTTGTTGTTGTTGTTGTGTTGCTCTCTCTCTGATCGGCGTGGTTGCGGCCAACAGCAGCCGCCGGGAGGAAGGATACAACCTCTACGTGGTCTCCCGGACGAGTCGGCGGTCCCCCGTCGACGACGAATGTATCCTGCCGGCACCCATATTACCCCACGACTCGGTCCGGAGGACCGGTCTGGGAGAGGGCGCCGCCACTATCTCCTGCCACCTTTTGGCTATGGCTCCTGCGGTGCCCCCGACTCATTCCCCTCCGGCAGAGGATTTTCGGCGACGCACCTCCCCCTCACAACGGCCTCTCCACCGAGCCGCAGAAGGTGATTGCGCTAGCTGGGCGAACCTTGGGAGGTTCCGCCCAGGCGCCAGCCCAACAACAACAACAACAACAACAGCAGCCGTTTTTGGCTTAATAATAAAAGCGTTCGCTGATGGACAAATTGGCCTGATTTATTATACAACGTTACAATATTTATTATAATCACAATATAGTCAGTGTAATCAGCGCGTCTCGCAGCAGCTGATGGCATGGCGCGAAATGATCGCTGGAGGAACCCCCCACAGCTGAAAAAACAAAAACACACGCGGCATGACAGGCACGGATCATGACAGTGAAATGAAAGGTGGCATTCTTCATTTATTTATTCATTCATTCATAACTGACAGCCTCGCTCTCCGCCGTTGCCCGGGCGGAAGGTGCTCCTATTCGGCTTAACTACCACGCACGCCGGCCGGTCTCCTTCGGAGCTCACGCACGGTCCCGAACGAAGCCAAATGTCGCAGCGCGAGTGCCCGGGCGGAAGTTGTTTATCTTCGGCTTGACAGCCACACACGCCGGCCGGTCTCCTTCGGAGCTCACGCACGGTGTCCGATCGTGTCCGTCGCCACCAATCGTCCGGGGGAACCTGCTCTTCTTCGGCCACTCTCTTCTTCGTCCACTCTCCTCTTCGGCGCACGCCGGCCGTCTAACCGCTTCAGTGCCCCCTTGTGCCGCTCGGCGAAACTACAATGCTCCCGAATATTTTTTAGACCCGCGAAGCACTGAACCCGCGAAAGGTGAACCGCGAAGTAGCGGGGGTTCACTGTACTGCCCTGAGAGAAAATAGGCCTGAGCATTGTTTATGGTGGGGGCAATTCTCTCGCCAGGTCAGTGACCTTCCAGGGTATGGAAGTAATTTAAGGTGGTCACGAGTAGACTGGTCGTATCAACGGGGAGACGCATCTGCTCTCCCTCTGGGGGACTTTTGGAGGGAAATCCCGACGACTAGCGGGATGGGAATGCATATGCAACAAGGGAAAATTAGATGAGACTTCTTTTGACATCAGCATGTGAGGAGAATAAAATCTTTCTTCTTTCTTTTGTTCTTTTCCATCACCAATCCAGCATTGCTCGGCTGCCTCTCCCGAAGGCAGCAAGGACCCACACTTCAAAGACAAAATATACTACATATTGAAAGAAAAATAATACTCAAATATTGAAATAAGTATAGAATTGAATGAATAAACAACAAAGAAATAAATACCTTCTGGAAAATATCATTATTTATCAACATTTGTCAACATTTTTCTTTCTTGCACATTCTTAAACAATCGTAATTTTTTTTACTTTTACTTTTTAAATTACTTCAGTGCATTTCACACCTGTGCCTTCAGGGAATTCCTACTTTGTTCTACTAGAATGAATCCCCATCAAAATACCATCATTTATGACACCACGGCTGGACAAATAATATCCAGAAACACACTTACGCACCACTGAGTGAGTGTTGGACGATGTAGCTTCTCTTGAAAGGTCCGACTTGAAAATGTCCTTGCAAGTGTATCTAACATTAAATCCATGCTTTTCCCTCCTTTGGCCATTGTGGTTTAAAAAAAAGCAAGAATATATTTTAGATTTTCGAACGGTCGCCAGTTACGACTTTTTGGTGTGTTGATTCTGCATAGCGCCGCCCCCTCACGAGTGAGTATCCAATCACAAAACGCGTTCATCACCCTCAGCGTAAGGCCAGCGAAAAGGCTCACTGTAACCAACTCGTGATCTGATTGGCTATCGCAACCGTCGAACAAATATGAAAGCTCATTGACTTTGACAGAAGAGATGCCCACAGAATTGCGTCTTCAGGCCTCAGAATGCATAATGCCCGCTCCCCGTATTGTGAAACCTGCCTGGCAACACGAGCGAGCGGAATTCCGATTGGATTCAAAACCCTCACCTAAAAATACAACGCTCAGCTATAATATGACATCCATGCGACGATTATGATTTTTTTTTTTTATTGATTATGTTTGGCCAGCAGAGAAGGCATTGAAGGCCCAACACTGAGTTACTTAATAGTCACAATTAAACTTTACTTTCATCAATAGAGTTAAAGTTATGCTTTATTGTAGGCGTTATGTAATTAATAGTGAAGGATTGTATTACGATTGCTGGCATTATTTTAAACACTTATGGGACAAAAGGTCAGGTTCATATTTACTGAATATGTTCAACATTGATTGAACAAAAAGCATTTATCAAATGAAAGTAGAAGTGCAGTGCATCGATAAGATTGACTGGGATTGTAGTCATGGTGTTTACTGATGCATTCATATGCTAAATTTATATGACTTAGTTTAAATGTAAGACCTCAAACTTGCACACATAGAATTTTATGACCCACACTCTCATTCAGAACAAACAGATTCAGTCTGCTCAGCTCAAACTGATGACAAACCAGATAGCACTTCATGGAAAATACGACAAAACACATTCTCCACATAGGCCATAGAAGATACAAACATATCAAGTTGGGCCGGGGAGGATGTCACAGGGACGCGATCAGGAACACCAAAAACATAATTTGATCTGGGAAAACATACACCACACAATCTGTACACTGACGAGATTACAGGGGAATGTGAGCAGGAGAGACGGAGAGACTGCCGCCTGCCTGAGAAGGTGAGCCTTGGACGTGGACGGGGGAGGGAGCAAGGACGACCGATTCAACCTACATGACCCTTGACAAAGAAAACCTCCTATAAAATGTGAGGCTGGGCTGAGATCAGCGCGACATTTTTCGATTGTGCTCGTCCGAGTACAGTTTCTCGTCAGATTAAGAAAAAGCCGCCCAGATATCTGTATTTGTACTATTTCCTGAACTCAAGAAATCGAAGAAACTAAAATATCACAACCCTAATCAGCTGTTGAGTCTTTATTTGACCCTTTTCTTCTTGAGTACAAAAAACGAACACGCATTGGAGTAAATTTGGCTTTTCAGGTTCATTTACGAAATATTTCTCGTTTTCTCGGTGGCTCAACGCCAACATTTTTGGTGACCCCGACGTGATTTTCTCAAAAAGGGAGTCCTTGCGGCTTGTTCTTCACACTCTACAATATTCCAGGCCTGGACAATCAGAACAAAGGTAGGGGAGAGCCTGTTTATTCAAAGTCTCCTGATTTGTTATATTGTAGAGTGGAAAGACGTGGCCGATTATTAGACCGTTAAATTTTGTCAGTGGTTCTGGATATATTGTTTCTCGACTTCAGGAATGCTTTGTATAGAATGTAGATTGCGCATGGATTACTAGTAATATTGGAAGCGTACGCAGGTGAAATAAGTAGGGGGCTCCTGTTGTCGGCCGGCAACAGAAATTAGCACCCGGAGTCAAAAAGGGGGACTCCTGCTCTGGCAGTCGAAGAAGGGGATGCACAGCTGACTAGCAGAACGTGTGCACGGCGATCCCAATAAAGTGACGCTCAGTATAGTTAGTATAGTATCGTATAGTATATAAGTGGCCTGAGGCTGGGAAAGATTGGATCTTTCGGACCGCCAATATTTGTCGCTGCAGAGGCATACACGGTGGAGGGAAGTGCACAGCTGACGAGCTGATGGTCGCACTGCAACCTAAAAAAAGAGTGCGCAGTCACGGTAAAAGAGCGGGCAGTCACGATATACGTGGTTGACAGAGGCGTGGAGCGTTCCGGTTGCTGGAATATAGAATAGATTTTAAGGTGTTCCGATATTGTTGACAGTTTCTTGATTTCAGGGTGTTCCAATGTGGTTCACTTGCTCTGTTGTGTGTTTGTGCTGTTGTCTGAATGTTATTTGTGACATGTATTTGTTGTGCAATTGTCTATACGTTGTGTGTGTCCCGTGGCAATTTGTGGCCATTGCTGTGCTGCGTTCTACTGGGTTGTTGTGTCCCATGTTTATGATTCCCGGGTCTATGTCTTATGATGCTCAATTGGTTTAATGTTAGGGTGTGTAGGAGAAAGTAGAGTGTTAATGTCTGGTGAGTGATGATAAAAAGGAGAGAGTGGGGTTTGCGTCCCACACTCACAACAAAACATGCTTAAAGTAACGTGTGGTGCATACAATATATCGTGTGAAAGTTCAAGCGATCGTGTGAGTGAATGCAACCCTGAAGCAGAACAGAACACTTTGTAGACCGGGGCGGGACGCTGACGGCGGTCAGCGATCCGCCGATTGCGCTCGGCGGTGCAGGACAGGGCCGCCCTGGCCTCCCTCCAGATGCAATGCGCCCGCTTAAGATGGAACTGGATGGACGGAACCTCCACCACCCCCTCCTGGGATGGAAACAGCGGAGGCTGGTAGCCATAGGCGGTCATGAAGGGAGAGCGCTCCGTGGCAGACGAGACCAGCGTGTTGTGCGCATACTCCACCCATGGCAGATGGTCGGCCCACAAGGATGGCCGATCGAGACACATCCACCGCAGAGCAGCTTCCAGGTCCTGATATGTCCTTTCAGACTGTCCATTGGACTAAGGGTGGTACCCGGATGACAGGCTTGACGTAGCCCCCAGGGACCGGCAGAATCGCTTCCACACCCGGGACACGAATTGTGGGCCTCGGTCGGACACCAAATCCGTCGGGATTCCGTGAAGCCTAAAAACATGAAGCACAAGCAGGTTGGCCGTCTCTAGGGCAGATGGAAGCTTAGGCAAGGCGACGAAGTGAGCAGACTTGGAGAAGCGATCCACAATGGTGAGTATGACGGAGTTGCCCCGAGAGGCAGGCAGACCCGTGACAAAGTCCAGGGCTATGTGTGACCAAGGTCGTGGAGGTATTGGCAAGGGGTGCAGAAGCCCCGCTGGAGGCTGATGCGATGCTTTACTCGATGCACAGATGAGCCCGAGGGTACGACGAACCCCGGGATGGCATGCCACCTTGGAGGATTGGCCCCACTTTAGTACTTCTGTGCGAAGTTGGGCCGGCACAAATAACCGGCCCACTGGGCACCCGGACGGGTTGTTGGCATCGTCCTGTGCCCCTTGGATTTGTTGCTCTATCTCCCACTGCAAGGATCCCACCAAGCAATGGTCTGGCACCACGCTGTCAGGTCCCGGCCTTTCCTCCACTGGATCATGGATGCGTGACAGGGCGTCCGGCTTGGTGTTTTTGGACCCAGGGAGATATGTTAAGGTGTAATTGTATCGGCTGAGGAGCAAGGACCAACGTGCTAGGCGAGGATTAAGTCTTTTTACAGTCCGGATGTATGAGAGATTCTTATGGTCAGTGTACACGGTGAACGGTTCTATGGAGCCTTCTAGCCAGTGTCTCCATTCTTGAAGCGCGAGGACCACCGCCAACAGTTCCCGATTCTCCACATCGTAGTGGCCTCACTGAGCCGGTGGGATAAGAAGGCGCAGGGATGGAGTCTCTGGTCGACTGGAGAACGCTGAGATAGCACCGCCCCCACTCCTGAATCAGAAGCGTCCACCTCTACAACAAAAGGAAACTCAGGGTTAGGGTGACGCAATATAGGCGGGTTGGTGAAGGCTCGTTTGAGGCCACGGAACGCGGTTTCAGCCCTTTGATCCCAGATAAAGATCGTCTTGACGGATGTGAGACGAGTGAGGGGTAATGCTTGGTGACTGTAATTCTAAATAAAGCGGCGGTAAAAATTCGCGAAACCCAGGAAACGCTGCAGCTGTTTAGGGTTAGTGGGTGTCGGCCAATCTACCACAGCGCGGGTCTTGGCCGGATCGGCCTAATTCTTGTGTAACTCACACTTCTCCACCTTGACGTACAACTTGTTTTCAAGTAAACGTTGCAAGATGGCCCGGACGTGTCGTTGGTGTTCTCCACGGAATTCAAGAAGGTTAAAATGTCATCAAGAGAAACAAAACAACAGACGTTCAACATATCTCTTAAGACGTCATTGATTAGGCTCTGAAAAACTGCGGGGGCATTGGTCAATCCGAAAGGCATTACCAAATATTCAAAATGCCTAAAGGACGTCTTGAAGGCTGTCTTCCATTTATCCCCCTCGCGTATTCTCACCAAATGGTAAGCACTTTGTAAATCTAATTTGGAAAACACTGTTGCTGATTGCAACGGAGCAAAAGCAGAGTCCAGCACCGCAAGTGGATAGCGATTTTTAACCGCAATGTGATATCGTTCAGACTCTTGTAGTCCACACAAGGGCGTAATGTCATATCCTTCTTTTCTACAAAGAAAAATCCATATCCCACCGGGGATTTTGAAGGCTGAATCAATCCCACCACAAGGGTGTTGGTGATATATTCTTTCATTGCTGTTTGCTCGGGCTGGGATACTTATACAGGCGAGCAGAAGGAAGGGTCGAGTTCGGAAGGAGCTCGACGGCGCAATCATATGGAAGGTGCGGGGGTTAGGATTGAGCCCTATCTTTGCTGAAAACGGAGCGGAGGTCATGATAAACTTCAGGAACATTATCTAAGCAAATAATTTCAAGTGGCGTGGCATGGGTACTTAGTCCTTCTTCCACTGAGCGTAAACAATGGGCATAACAATAAAGGCTCCAATTTTCAAAAGACAGCCTACCCCAATCTATTACCGGTTTGTGAGACCTCAACCAGGGTAACCCAAGAACAATCGGGGCTGCTCTGGAGGGCATGACAAAAAAAGGACCATTTCTCTACGTGGTTACTTGATAATTTTAAGGTTAACGTTTGCGTTACCCGTTTAATATCCGCCAGGAGTCGCCCGTCGAGATCGCAAACTCTCTCGGGTTTTCCTAATTCTCTGACCGAGCAACCTAATTTAGCGACCAACCCGGGTTCAATGAAACAATCATCCGCTCCCGAATCAACGAGGGCACGAATGTGGATACTAGTACTTAGTCCAATAATTTCCCCGTCCATCTCAAGTCTTTTAGTGTCCCCAGGTCGTATGTCCATTTGTCCTCTGACCTCGAGGCTTGAGTTCTCTTCCCCGGAGTCGGGGTGCTCGAGGTGGCGGATAGCCGACTTACAGAATTATCCTTGCTTCTGTGGTGGTGCCCGGCGTGAGGGTCGTGTCGGACATGAAGACACCCGGTGGCCCAGTAAGCCGCAATAGAAGCAAGACCCCGACCTGAGCCATCGCTGTCGTTCCACCGCATCCAGCCGACCTCCTCCCAGCTGCATAGGTTCATCAGAAGTAGAGGCACTAGGACCCGGGGGTGCGCTGGCTCAGTGTGAAGCTGCTCTGCTCCTCTCTCTCGGATTCTCTCTCTCAGGCATTTGTCCAGACGGATCGCCAGGCTGATGACCTCCTCCAGTGATGCCGTAACCTCGCGGACGGCGAGCTCATCCTTTAAAGCCGAGTTTATTCCTCGGCGGAACACGGTTCGTAAGGCACAGTCATCAAAACCACTTTCCGCCGTGCAAATGCGTAAAGAAATGGAATAGTCGGCCACCGATCAGCTGCCCTGAGTGCAATCTAACAGTTCACCTCCAGCCTCCTTTCCCTCAACTGTGTGATGGAATGCCCGCTGAAACTCAGCCAGGAAAGCAGGGAAAGAAGACCGGAGGTCTGGTCGGGCATTGCTCACAGCCATGGCCCAAGCACTAGCTTGGCCAGTCAAGAGACTCATCATAAATGCTACCTTGGTGCTGTCATGAACATTCGTGAGGGGCTCTTGATCGAAATTTAACCTACATTAATGAATAAACTCCCCACAAAGGCCAGGTTCCCCCCCATAATGGGAGGGGTGAGGTAAATTTGGCTCGCGACTGTGGTAGCCGGGCGGGAGAGCTCCGGTCGCAAAGACAATCGGGTCGGAACCCGAGACAGTGCGTGACAGCAGGCTACCTATGCGGGCATCGAAATTCTCAAAACGGTGGGCCAGCTGGCCAACTGCGTTGCGGGGGTCCGCAAGCTCAGTCTCCTGCTGTCCCACCAATCGTCCTTGGCTGGCCAGAGCCTTGTAAATCTTCTCTGTGTCCGCAGAGTCCATGGTCGGAATATTTTGTTATGGTATTTTCCATCACAGCTGGAAAATAGGATCAGGACTCTTCAAGCGCAGACACAGAGAGATGAATTTTAACAAAGATATTTATTTTTACAAAACAGGAACACTATATATATATAAAATCATACGCAATACCGACAAAGTGCAACTAAAGACGCGAGTGGAAAAACTGACACTAGGGGAATAGCGACGGGAACGAAAAAGGTAGTGATGGGTCCAGCGACACCGAGGCGTCGATGCGCGCGCCGAGCTTCCAGGGCAAACCCCGTGTCGGTGCGCGTACTGCTTTGAGAAAGTCACGTGACCACTACCAGAATCGTGTCGACACAGCGGTCGCGCGCCAAACTGTGTTCATAAGGAAGCGCATCTGTCAACAGGATGGACGCTCAAAACAAGCATCGAGTTATTGGCGTGTTACTTTGCATTAAATATCCACAAGATGGAAGACGTCACTGGTAAACGCAAGTTTTCTGCCGTGTGCGCACTTAGAGGTGCAGCGCTATTTGTCAGCAGGACACGTTGCACGTACGGAAGACCCGCTCTTATACTGGAAGTCCATGCAGGCAACGTTCCCTCACCTATTTATATTAGCCACACAGGCGTTGTGCACACCGGCCTCTTCAGTGCCTTGTGAGAGGATTTTCTCAAAGGTGGGGGAAATTGCCTCAAAAAAAGAAATAGACTGAATAACAAAACGCTGGAGAAACTAATTTCTTTTGAATAAAAATATTGAATTACAATGAGTCCATTGTCATTCACAACACTTTTACTTGGGCATTCAGACAGATGTTCTCTTAATTTATCAACTGCGTCTCGAATATCAAAGATTTTCTTTATGAAATTGCATGTATGTAAAAATAATGTGAAAGGAAATGCCTAATCAGAATCAGAAATCCCTTTGTCATTGTGCTCAAGTGTGCAACGAGATTAGAGAGCTCCCCTCTCCAGTGCAATACAACAATAATTCAGTTAAATATATAAATTAGATAAGAGAATAATTAGTGCGATGGAAAGTAATACGAAATAGGATATATAAAAACACATCACGTCGCTAATCAATGGAATTGGATAAAGTTAGTTTGACAGATCAGTGTCAGATGACCCTGTCAAATGTTTCCTGCAAGTCCACCAGGTGTCAGTATTCAGCAACACAGTGTCAACACAGTGTCAATACATTGTGTCACTGTGTCGAAACGATACAGGATGCCTCATCTACCCATCACTAGAAAAAGGCTTGCAAAAGGCAAGGAACAAAATGAACAAAAATCGCTTACCACAGAAGGGCAAGGAAAACCAATTGATGAGCGAGCTCAACCGAGAAAATCAATAAAAGAAAACGGAAACACTAACAATGAACGGGAACAAGTTACACGGAATGCAATAACGAGGTGTCTAGAATTCACAACTTGGGACATGAGCAAGAGGAATATTCCGACGCTGAGTAGTCATCGTGGAGTGTTTAAATAGTGCAGTAATCAATGACTTGACGAGTGACAGGTGCGTGGCTGGTGGGCGCGTCTCTTCAGCCATGACGACATGAACAGGAACAAGCGCTGGAAGGAAACGCCCCCACTCCAGCTGGGCAAACACAAAACAAAAACATGACAGGACAAAACGGACCATGACACAAAGGGATTAGGTTTTTGGGACAGGTTTTAATTGAAACATTTTATGATCATGTTTAAAGAAAGTCTTTAGAACAGGAGATGTCTCGCAATTGATGAGAGGTTTACCAAGTATAAAGTTGGATTAAATAGTTCGGCAGCTGATTTATTAACTGATGTGTATTAAATGTGACAAAGGTGGACGACAGATGTTTTATGACTATGCGACACCAGCCCTGACATGACGACTTTTAAGGGACAAGACAGCATTCCATAAATACCAGAATGCTAACGTCCACATCTATGAGCTGTTTGACGTCACAGGTGCAGGATCGTCAGCCACGTCCAGGAGGAACAGGAGAAACTACATCGCGGGGACTGAATGGGAAAATCAACAGACCCACAGTTGTAAACTTTGGCATACTCTGGCTAAATTGAGGCAAAATTAAGGAACTGCCAGCACAAATCTCAGTGTAATCAAGGCGGACGCGCCGAGGGAGGGGTCTTTGTGTGGCATTGGAAAGTACATTTTTGGTGAATGAAAGTGTGACAGAAAAAGTGTTTGCATGTCTATGAGGTTTGAGAGAATGTTTAAGGGACGGGCCTCAGGAAAGAAACCTGATTGAGGGCACCGGTAAGCCCGAACAGCACGTAGGATGCAATGGACGGACAGGCCTGATCAACCTGAATCCCTATTGCACTCCCAAGTACTGATTTTCAAATTGTTATTGGAGACAGATTGGACTAATCAAATTCAAGCATCAAGTGAATGATTGATTGACATTATTACACAAAATTTATGCAAAACTGAAAGTGTCAGAATGGAGGTAATTTACCCCTTCTCGCTTGCAAGTGCCACTCCTCCAGTGCTCTCCACAGGTTTGAGGTGACATGTGACCTGTGTGACCAGAAGGCCAGAGAACGCTTCAAAAAGCGCCGCATCACGCCCATCCCGGAGGTTCTCCTCAACAAGGAAGGAGATATAAGATATTGTAATTTAGGGTCCACAAAAACAGATTAAGATATAGTTGTCGCTTTAGCCTGCTCATGTGCCTCGCAGGTTTTATGATTCACATTGGGTGCGCGACTAGATAACACACACCCAGTCCAGGATAGGGCAAAATTTTGGTGTATTGTTTAGACTTTTCCATAATATACGGCACCACAGCGGTGATACTTGAAGTTAATTTCAGTTAAGGGGGCGGTGGCGCTCTTTTTATGAAAAAAAATACTCATTTAACGCAGGCACGAGCATTTGGGATGCCGCGGTCCACCGTCCACTACATCATCCACCGGGTCACTGGGGAAGTGGTGGCTCTTCGCCACAGAGTCATCCACTTCCCCAACACTGCAGGAGACCTTCAGGCAGTGACCCAGGGATTTGCAGGGCTGGCGAAGCACCATGCATTTGCAAAAGTTGCTGGAGCAATAGATGGTTGTCATGTCCGAATCAAGCCTCCAAGTGACCTTGATGGTCATGACTTATAAGAACCGCGAGCTTTTCAGCAGCATAATTATGCAAGCTGTGTGTGACCATCAGAGTCGCTTTCTGGACATCTACATGGGCTGGCCTGGATCAGTCCACGACTCCAGGGTCCTCCGCCACAGCCCCCTTTACCAAAGAGGGTTGTATCCTCCTCCAGGGCACTTCATCTTGGCAGATGGAGGGTACCTGTGCCACACGACCACTCCCCGTCATCACTCCTTACAAGCGGCCGGTGCAGGGTGTGTGGGCCCGGCGCTTCAGAATGATGAAGGTGAGATTCCGGGCCATCTTTTTCCACATCCTGGAGGTGCACCACACCTTTGGCACAAAATAATCTTTAACTGAATCATCAAAGAGCACAGACACACAAACATGGCAAAATATGAGAAGATGGAAAAATAGATTCATATACAATGTAATGAATGGTTAATAAATCTATCCCATCTTTTGGAGTGACATGGCAGCCATTTATTGCCCCAACCATCCCTGCAAACCCCCACGTAATGGATGACGTAGTGGACACTGCAACCGGTATGATGCCCCACTTCAAGTCACGAGAGGAAGATCAGGACTCTTGCTCGTGCCCCATCCATGTCATGGGTCCTGGAAGAAAGGTTCCATCCATGCTCCAAATGAGTCCCTGCTCAGGCGAGAATTGGCAAAACTGCACTGACACACTCAGGTTTATCCTGCAACAGTTATGAACTGGGGAATGCTTTTTATTTACTGTGAATAGTTACTGTGAGTTATGATGTACTTAATTTATGCCTTGTTTGTCCACCAGTTTTTCAATAAATTAAATTTGTAAGCAAAACAGACATGGTGGAGTCTTCATATTATTGTAAAGGTTTTGGTCTTTCACAAACCTGGGCTTTTTCACTTTTGTCTGAAGAAGCTGATCTCAAGGTGTGACTGGGATACAAACTAGTTCATCTGTTTTGAAAGTACCCCGGTTTTTGTTTAATTTTAAATGAATGTTATCTAAATTTTAGTCTTGAACACCAAGCATTGATTTTTATTTTGATCAATCATTTTTTCCATTAAACTGAAAAACCTTCGTCTCCCTCCTCTCAGTTGCCCTTCCCTCCTCTGCCAACCTCTGTCTCTCCAATTCCTGTCTCCGCATTGCTAAATCGAGTCTGTAAAGTCTGATAATTTCATCCTCTCTCCTTCGCTTTCTCCCTCTCTGTCGTTGCTCCGGCTGTTGGCCTCGCTCTTCTTCTTCTTCTTCTTCCTCCTCCTCCTCCTCTTGCATCACCCTGGCCCGACTTGGCCCTGGTATTTCTTCAGGGATGGCCTGACTTGGCCCTGGTCTTTCCTCAGGGATGGAGGCAATTAGGACAGGGGGGGTGATGGACGGTCTCTGTCCGAGCACTCCATCCATAAGTTCGAACCAGGGCCAAGTATCGGCAGTAGCTCTCCCTGCCACCCTTCGCCAGTCCCTGGGTTTTTGCAATCCTTTATATGAAAAAAGATAAAACAATCATATCTTCATTTTCACACACAAGAAAAAAAAATGTGGACTTCCATACTTTATACTTCATTTTTTAAAAAATTTTTTTTTGCCTGCAGGGGCGTCACTTTGCCCTGCAGCTCAAGTTTTTCCACGATGGTCCTGTATTAAATAAATAAAAATGCATGCAAAAATAAAGGATGAAAAAAAGGGTAAAAAAGATGCAAACATTAGTCAGAAATCCTGGTGTTATGGGTAACATGCAGATTATATTATTCATTAATATCAGTAATTGGGGAGCACATTGTCGGGGGTACATGGAATTTATACAGGGCACATTCTGTGCTAGAATAAACAGCTGCGTGTTAGCGCAAATCTAATTCAAACACAAATGGCTGATGAATGGAATAAAATTGCTATAGTGGGTCTCACCATTTTTATGCGTTTTCTTCTTGATATTTAGAGTTTAAATGGATGAAAATAAATAAGACAATAACCCGTCAAATATTTTTCCCGATAGTAATTGTATTTTTACCTCCATGCTGTGGCTGCGGAGAACTTGGCCCCCGTAAAGAGGCTGTCGTACTCCCCGCGTAGCTTGATCAGCGCGGTCATCTCCTTGCTCCCTAAAACATAAGGAAAAGATTAAATAAAATAATGCTAACATGCAGAAATAAGGCAATTCAAATGTTTCAGCCGTACCTCCTATGCAATAGTTCTTAGAGCTACATTAGTTATATTTGGCCGATATCGCAACTAATTAAATTATCTTAATCTGGAGCTAAATATCCAAACATTGCTGCCCAATATTTCTCATGAGTGCTGTCTTAATATTACATATAAATAACTTGTACTTACATCTGAAAGTGCACTCGGATGAGGCGGAACATGTGGCTTTGGTAGTTTGCATCTTGCGAGTGTAGAACGGCGTAGAGGAAGAGCGAGGATTTTATAGGGGCAATTTAGAGTGTTCAATCGGCCTGCCATGCATGTTTTTGGAATGTGGGAGAAAACCGGAGTACCCGGAGGAAACCCACGCAGGCACGGGGAGGACATGCAAACTCCACACAGGCCACTGTGCCGCACTGTAGAAACAATATAAGACAAAGTCGCTGCATGAGCTTTGACTTGATCAAACCAAATGTGTGTTTGTCTTTTTGTGTCCTGCAGACGTCAGTGAATACGATCTCCGTTCTGTGAAAGAGGTGCCAGACCTGACTCGCATCAAAAAGGAGGGGGAGCAGATCAACAAGTCACCAGTGAACGTTGTCCCTATAAAGACTGACGATGAAAACAAGGATGAGAGTGAGGACAAGAGAGGGGCGGAGCCTCCAAGCAACAGTTCAAGTCATCACGTGACAACAGAAGGTGATGAAGACCACTGGGGGCCATCACAAGCACATAGTGAGGACACATTATCAGACGCTCATGACAATGATGATGATGATGATGATGATGGGCAAGCTAAAGGTGAAAGGGCACGTCACACTGACTCATTCACTTCAAAGCTGTCTTTAAAAGGACACAGAAAAACACACAGTGGTGAAAAACCTTTTTCTTGTTCAGTTTGTGGAAAATGCTTCTCTCAAAAGGGAAATTTAACAGAACACACAAGAACACACAGTGGAGAAAAACCTTTTTCCTGCTCAGTTTGTGGCAAGAGTTTCTCTCAAAAGACAAATTTAACAACCCACACAAGAACACACAGTGGAGAAAAACCTTTTTCCTGCTCAGTTTGTGGCAAGAGTTTCTCTCAAAAGACAAATTTAACAATCCACACAAGAGCGCACAGTGGAGAAAAACCTTTTTCCTGCTCAGTTTGTGGCAAGAGTTTCTCTCAAAAGAAAAATTTAACAATCCACACAAGAGCGCACAGTGGAGAAAAACCTTTTTCCTGCTCAGTTTGTGGAAAATGCTTCTCTCAAAAGCCAAGTTTAAAAGCACACACAAGAACACACAGTGGTGAAAACCCTTTTTCTTGCTCAGTTTGTGGTAAAAGCTATTCTCAAAAGTCAAATTTAACAAGTCACACAAGAATGCACAGTGGAGAAAACCCTTTTTCCTGCTCAGTTTGTGGAAAATGCTTCTATGTAAAGTCAAATTTAACTTGTCACACAAGAACACACACTGGAGAAAATCCTTTTTCTTGCTCAGTTTGTGGTAAATGCTTCTCTCAAAAGTCAAATTTAACAAGTCACACAAGAATGCACAGTGGAGAAAACCCTTTTTCCTGCTCAGTTTGTGCCAAGAGGTTCTCTCAAAAGTCGCATTTACGAAGCCACACAAGAACACACAGTGGAGAAAAGCCATTCAGTTGCAGCGTTTGTGCAAAAAAATTCTTTTCTAAAAAGGGTGCTGCGAGACACAATTGTGCTGGTGACAAAAGCAGCGATCCTTGAAGCTTAAAAAAAAGACAACAAAAAACTGAAGGAATTGACTCTTTGTGGTAAGATGTAAATGTGATTTTGAATGAAATATGATAAATTCAATTTTGCAAAGCTTTTTTATTGACACTAAGCCAATGTGATCAGTGTCAGAAGAAGCAATGTGTCTGAGTGATGATCTTTTTTTTGTTTTCATATCAAACATTATTAATGAAATTAATTGTCTTTGCCTGGAACCACATTTGTTAACGTTATGCTTTTCAGTTGTCTTTTTAATCATACCTAATGGAAAAAGTGTGAGAAGAAACTGTGCTTATGAAATCGTTGCCTTCCACAATCATCAATAAAATCACGTGTTCCACTTGCTCAACTGGCCTTCATTACGCTGTGTGAAAAGGTGAAAAACTGAACTAGAAGTTGAACTATAAAAAGAACAAGAAAGAGAAACGCGAATAGTCTCAGTTTCTCTCAAAGGTTTTGGTATGTCAGGAGTTGGCAACTTGATGGCGACTGGAGTCAGCGCTGGTTTTCTCGCTGTGTTTGGCTGGCTCGTATATGTATGGTCCATTGAACATAACTCAAACTCTTCAAATATCCCCTCACATACATTTAATATTTCGCTTTCTGAATAAATTTCTGACGAGCTAAAACCACTTTCTAGGTTGAGCTCTATCAAGCGTTTGGGGTGTGCTTCTAAGCAGAATCTCACTTTGGAAAAACGTATCATTTTGTCAAATATACCAAATATTTTTTTTCCATGCTATATTATATTTTTTATACATTGGATTATTCATATAATGAAATAGGGAAATATTAAAATTGGCACTCACTTACAGACCTAATTTAATTAATAAGAAATATAAAACATTTTATAAATATTGAACTCATTGAGAAGAGTCCTGATCTTGAAATAAATATTGAATTATAAAAAATACTAAAAAAATAATTCAATAACCCGACCCTGGATGAGCGGCAGAAAATGGCTGGATGGATGGAATAATTTAAATTGCATACATATTCAAATGAACAAATATGTTAAGAAATATTCAAGTGTGAAATAAAAAGGTTTAAATTAATATTGATATAATTTTGCATATTAAAATAATTGAATAAATAATGTAGTATTATATAAGCAATCTTAAATATACATTGAAATAAAAAAAGTCATGTATTTTTAAATGGCCTAATATAGATCTGGGAAGTAATTCTCTTTTTGAAACTATGAAGGGACTGGAGGTCACAGAAGTGACCAGTCTTGGTGCTGAAGTTCCGATGTAACCAGATACTGCCCTGAGAGAAAATAGGCCTGAGCATTGTTTATGGTGGGGGCAATTCTCTCGCCAGGTCAGTGACCTTCCAGGGTATGAGAGTAATTTAAGGTGGTCACGAGTAGACTGGTCGTATCAAAGGGGAGACGCATCTGCTCCCCCTCTGGGGGACTTTTGGAGGGAAATCCCAAAGATTAGCGTGATGGGAATGCATATGTAACAAAGGAAAATTAGATATTCATGTCCTATTTGGGCATTCCCTGTAAGAAGGTAATGTCTGAGAGTGGGCTCGCACGTGTGCGGAGCGCACACGCACACGTTTTTGGGGAGACTTCTTTTGACATCAGCATGTGACGAGAATAAAATCTTTTTTGAACCAGTTCTTTTCCATCATCAATCCAGCCTTGCTCGGCTGTCTGTCCGGAAGGCAGCAAGGACCCACACTTCAAAGACAAAATATACTACATATTGAAAGAAAAATAATACTCAAATATTGAAATAAGTATAGAATTGAATGAATTAACAAACAAAGAAATAAATACCTCCTGGAAAATGTCATTATTTTCAACATTTGTCAAAGCACAACATTTCGATCAGATTGAGTTCTTGCTTGCACATTCTTAATCGTAATTTTTTTACTTTTAATTTTGAAGTTAATTCAGTGCATTTCACACCTGTGCCTTCAGTGAAGTCCTACTTTGTCCTACTTGAATAAATCCCCATCAAAATACCATCATTTATGACACGACGGCTGGACAAATAATATCCAGAAACACACTCCCGCACCACTGAGTGAGTGTTGGACGATATAGCTTCTCTTGAAAGGTCCGACTTGAAAATGTCCTTGCAAGTGTATCTGCAATTAAATCCACACTTTTCCCTCCTTCGACCATTGTGGTTTAAAAAAAAGCAAGAATATATTTTAGATTTTCAAACGGTCGCCAATTACGACTTTCAATGTGTTGATTCGGCATAGTGCTGCCCCCTCACAAGTGAGTATCCAATCACAAAACGCGTTCATCACCCTCAGCATAAGGTCAGCGAGAAGGCTCACTGTAACCAACTCGTGATCTGATTGGCTATCGCAACCATCGAACAAATATGAAAGCTCATTGACTTTGACAGAAAAGATGTGAAATGTATGTGAAACCTGCCCGGCAACACGAGCGAGCGGAATTCTGATGAGATTCAAAACTCTCACCTAAAAATACAACGCTCAGCTAGAATATGACATCAATGTGAAGATTCTGATCATTTTTTTTTATTGATTATGTTCGGCCAACAGAGAAGACCTTGAAGGCCCACCACTGACTTACTTAATAGCCTAAATTAAACTTTACTTTCATCAATAGAGTTAAAGTTATGCTTTATTGTAGGATTTATGTAATTAATAGCCTTTGATGGATTTAGTGTACTTAATGTAAACTGGTAACGCTGAAAAAACAAAACAGACAGCAATTCAAGTTTAAACCCATATACGTGACATGCGCTTTAGAAATAAAGTATATTTTTGCACACATTACGAGTTCCTCCAGATCGACGCTGACCTCAGTGATGAAGAGAGCCAATCAAAAATCGCAACCCAAAACACAAGCAAACAGGAAAAAGTGACAAACAAGAAAGCTGGGAAAGTGAAGCGTGTGAAACAGGTGAGAAACCCAACAACATTTTATGTTTGTATTTCCATACATTGTAATTTATGGACGGGAATAATTCTTAATTTCTACTTCTAACATAGCGCAACTGTTGCTCTGGTGAATGTATAATCTTGCGTTGAGCCGCCACTACAATGAGTTACGATTCTGAACTGCAGTGGGCCTCAACATAGTTTATGTCAGGTCAGGGATTTCGACAGGGGTCCCCGACTTATCAAGGGATGGATATACAGGAATGGGTCCCGGGTTAGACGAGATGGCGCCGAGGAGCAACATAAGGGGAGTCCACATCTGTTCTCGTCCTTGAGGGTTTTACCAATACAATCTTTTTCCAACCACCGGAGTGTCTCAGAAGTTTTTTTATATCACCACTCCAGCCTTGCTTGTCGACCTGTCCGGAGGGAAGCTGGGCCAGACCCGCACATCAACAACAATAATATACCACAAAGGTTAAAAGTCGTTGTTTATTAAACAGTAGATGGCGATAAAACCCGTCTTCACTCATTCAAAACTGTGGAAAACATTGCCACCTACAGGCGAGAAAACGCAATTGCAGTCTTTCAATTTGTCCCTCTCCGACCACTTCCGGGAATCTCAAATAAATAGAAAAGCCGTTTTTCCATTTTTGCTCGTGTTATATTCTATTTTTGTAGTCGAAACAAAATTTTAAATTCAAGCTGTTTTGAGACGTTTCCTTCCTTGTTGCAGAAAACAAACAAGCTGTATTTCAATTTGGGAATTTATTTTTTAAAATGAAAATCAAATAACCAGTCGTTTTTCCTTTGTTAATATCTGCTTCCAAATGTAATATAACTACTTTTCAACAAACACGTCCTTCACTACCTCATACATAATTTTTATGCCATTATGGGCGTGGTCTGGAATAGTTACTTCAACAGGCACTCGGTGTTACTCCTTTCGAGTTCAATCAAGGCTCAACTTTGTTCTTCGGTTTTAACAGATGTGATGTGTTGATTGTAGTCGTTTCTCATTGAGAATGCAGTGGTGCCCCCTGGGTAACTTGTTGATGACGTAAGTTGTTGTTGAGCGCTGAACGAAAAATACTGTAACGTTGTATAATAAGTCAGGCCAATTTGTCCATCCATCCATTATTAAGCCAAAAACGGCTGCTGTTGGCCGCAACCACGCCGATCAGACCACAACCAAACACAACGACAACAACAGCGGGACAAAGACCAGGAACCTTCTCCAGGTTTCCCGCGAAGGGCTTCTTCATGGAGGAGCCCTGCGAATCCTGGCTTCACAAGAGAGTTCCACAGAAACGCGCCATCACGTGTCACTATTTCACGCATCTTAGATAACTTTGAGGAGCATGGAAGCATCCAGTGTATGAGAGGGTCATTCTGGACGACACAGATCATCAACAAGCCCAGCAAGAGAACAAGAAGTTATTGATAATGTTCAAAATTCTCAGAGAAAATCGGTTCATCAAATTTCACGTGAAACAGGTATTCCCAAATCTAGCGTTCATCGCATTTTGAAGCGTGCTGAGTGGAAGAGTTTTATTCCAGCGCTTGTTCATGCTCTCAATGAAGACGATTCTGATCGAAGGGTTGAATTTTGTGAGTGGTACCTGGCTAAATGTGCAAATGATAATGAATTTCCTCATAAAATCATCTGGAGTGACGAAGCGACATTTAAATTGAATGGCTCAATAAATCGGCATAACTGCAGTTACTGGGCACTGGAAAATCGTCATGTTACAGTGGAGCGTCACTTGAATTTGCCTGGAATCATTGTATGGTGTGGACTATCAGCCAGAGGGCTTATCGGGCTGTTCTTTTTTGAAAGCACGGTAACAGGCCTACACTATCTCCACATGTTACAGGAATTTGCTATGCCGCACCTCCAAAAACAGTTTGAAGATACAGAGTTCTTCTTCCAGCAAGATGGTGCACCTCCCCACTTTCACCGCGATGTGAGAACTTATCTGGATGAAGATATGCAAAACAGGTGGATTGGAAGAAGAGGGACAGTTGAATACCCACCTAGATCGCCAGATTTAACACCAATAGATTTCTTTTTGTGGGGGTTCCTAAAAGACTAAATTTATAGCAGGAAACCCAAAACAATTGCTGAAATGAGAGGAGCAATTGAAGAAGAATGTGCTCAAATACCATTGGAAATGTTGCTGGACGTTTGTAGGTCCATTTCTTCAAGATATGAAAAGTGTATTGAACAGAACGGCAACCAGTTTGAGCACTTGATGTAAACTCATAATTATGAATATTCTGTTATTGACCCCAAGTAGTTCGTATCTTATTAAAGGTTAATTTCCTAAGGTTTTTGTATATTTTAGTCTCAGATTCATTTAATATGTATTCTTTCTCTTGTATCACTTTATTTCAAAAATTAAATAAGTTATAACGATTCAAAGAGTGTATACATTATTTTGGGACACCCTGTATATAATATATATATATACAGTGAAACCCCGCTACTTCGCGGTTCACCTTTCGCGGGTTCAGTGCTTCGCGGGTCTAAAAAATATTCGGGGGCATTGTTGTTTCGCCGAGCGGCACAAGGGGGCGCTGAAGCGGTTAGACGGCCGGCGTGCGCCGAAGAGGAGAGTGGACGAAGAAGAGAGTGGACGAAGCAGAGCAGGTTCCCCCGGACACGATTGGTGGCGACGTTTCGCGCGGTTCGGACCGTATCAGAGCTCCGGCCGGCGTGCGTGGCAGTTAAACCGTAGATGAGCACCTTCCCCGGGCACGGGCGGTGCCAAACGGCCCCTAAGTTTAACCGAATGGGAGCTGCCGAGGAGGAGGGCATGCTCGCGTCACACGAAGCCGAAGAGGAGCACCTTCGCCGGGCACGGGCGGAGCGCGAGGCTGTCAGTTATGAATGAATAAATAAATAAATAAATAAATGAAGAATGCCACCTTTCATTTCACTGTCATGATCCGTGCCTGTCATGCCGCGTGTGTTTTTGTTTTTTCAGATGTGTGGGCGTTCCTCCAGCGATTGTCTCGCGCCATGCCGTCAGCTGCTGCGAGACGCGCTGATTACACTGACTATATTGTGATTATAATAAATATTGTAACGTTGTATAATAAATCCGGCCAATTTGTCCATCAGCGAACGCTTTCATTATTAAGCCAAAAACGGCTGCTGTTGGCCGCAACCACGCAGATCAGAGAGAGAGAGCAACACAACGACAACAACATAACGTTCACTCCCCTGCTGCCTTCACAGCCTCCACAGAAAAGAGGAAAACACAGAACCCTTGAACCATTTACAAAGTCGCTACACTATCTTTGTATCACCACCTTTTTTCCCGTGTCTGCGTTTGGAGAGTCCTGTTCAATCCTCTGCTGGAGGATCATAACATTCACAGGGCACACCGGACGGCGTACCAGCAGGTAAAAGTCAAAGTAATTTAATAAATACAAAAAGAAGTAATTGAATAAATACAAAAATAATGGCTGGGGAATAAAAACACAAGTTTTAATAATAATTAGTTTTTTTTTTGTTATAACATGAATTTCACTCTCTCTCTCTCTACCCATATATATATATATATGTATATATATATATATTTTTTTTTTAAGCATTTTTGAAGGTGTGCCGCTACTTCGCACCTATATATATTTATATATATATATATATATATATATATATATATATATATATATATAGGTGCGAAGTATATATATATACGTTTTTTTTTTTTTTTTTTTAAGGTGCGACGCTACTTCGCGGATTTTCAGTTTTCGCGGGTGGTCTCGGTCCCCATTAACCGCGATAACCGGGGGTTCACTGTATATCTATATATATATATGTAAATACATATGATAGATATAGATATTGTCACGATCCATGTGTTATTGTTGCAGCTGGGTGGGCGTGCCCGTCGGCGCATTACCTCGGGACTCGGCCGCGAGCGAGACGCGCTCACGAGCCACACAGCTGCGACCCATGAAGCTAATGACTCACGGGCTATTTAAGCCAGCCACGCCGACACTCTCACGTCGGATTATTGACCGAACTTGCTCTCGCCCATGTGCCTTCGCTACAGTCTTCGCCCAAGTTTTTCCCCGTGTATGGTCTTTGTAAGTTTTGATGATTTCTATGTTTCAGCTACGTTTCGGCTCGCTTTTTGTTCTCGCTTCGTGCATTGGCTCTAACCTTACCCTTTTTGTGGAAGGACACTCTCGTTTTCTGTTTTCTTGCGTTGCAAGCTTTTTCTGTTCCTCGTTTTGATTTTCCTGGTGTGAGTTCTCTCCACCAGCGCTTTTCGTTCTCGTCTTCTGGCGACGTTAATTATAGATACCAAAGTATTAGTGATAGCAAGTTGTCTTGCCTATTGAGTAATGATTGTGATTTGCCGGTCAAAATAAACCCTTGTGACCCAAACTTTTCCCTTGTCAGCGTTTTAAGAGTCCACCTTCACCGCTTTCCAGCCCTGGCTGGAGAGCGGTCCTCACAGAATAATCCGACCATGAATTCTGCTGACACCGAGAAAATTTATCACGCCTTGACCAGCCAAGGACGCTTAGTCGGCCAACAGGCGACCGAGCTGGCCACCCTGCGCAACGCGGTCGGCCAACTGGCGCACAAGCTCACGAGCTTAGATGCTCGATTGAGTCCCCTGCCCCCCGCCACACCGGTTCCCAACCTGGCCGTCCCCTCTCCCGGGGCTCAGTTCCAGAGTTTCCCGTTTAAGGAGCCTAACTTGGCTCACCCCGACCGCTACGGCGGAGAGCCCGGACTTTGCGCCCCGTTCATCCACCATTTTCGGCTGATCTTTGATCAGCAGCCCCTGACGTACGCCCACGACAGTTCTAAAGTAGCGTTTATGATGAGCCTCCTGACTGGTCAAGCGAGTGCGTGGGCCATGGCCGTGAGCAACGCACGCCCCGAGGTCCGTTCCTCGTTCCCCGCCTTTCTCACGGAATTCCAAAGGGTGTTCCACCACCCTATCCGGGGAAAGGAAGCCGGAGCAGAACTGTTGGACTGTACCCAGGGTTCCCGATCAGTCGCGGACTACTCTATCGCGTTCCGCATCCGAGCAGCCGAGAGCGGATTCGACGACTGCGCCCTGAGGTCTGTGTTCCGGAGGGGTCTGAGCCCAGCTCTAAAGGACGAGCTGGCAGCCCGCGACGACGCCGAGACCCTGGAGGAGCTGATCACCCTGGCCATTCGGCTCGACAACCGCCTGCGTGAGCGTCGTCGAGAGCGAGGGGTGGAGCAGCGCCGCGCCGAGCCGCCGCACTTCCGGGCTCCCGAGTCTACGCCAGTCGACGAGCCCATGCAGATGGGAGCTAGTCGGCTGATGTCCTGCGAACGACGTCGAGAGCAGGAGTGGGGGCAGCGCCGCGCAGACCCTCCACGTCTCCGCGCCCCCGAACGACCATCCTTCGACGAGCCCAAGCAGCCGGGGCCGAGCCGTCCGGATTACCGCGAGAGGGAGCGGCGGCCCAGCCGGGGGCGTGTTTCTACTGTGGCCTGCAGGGTCATCTAGTAGCAGTGTGCCCGGAGATGATCGCCCGCCGGGAATCGCCTCCTCGCCGCCCAGCGCACTGTGAGTCTGCGGACTACTCCTCCGCGGCCACAACAGGCCGGCAAGAGCAGCCCGCCCGCGGGGCGGGGAGTCGGGACAGCCACGGTAACCCCCTGAGACTCGAGATGGACGGAGAGATCATCGGCCTCGGCGGGGGTGTCAAGATTCGTGCGCTGATTGACTCAGGAGCAGACGACTGCTTCATTGATGAGGGCTTAGTTGCCCAGCTCGGCTGCGTGGTCACCGAGTTTCACAAAACCGAGAGACTTTGTGATCTCGACGGACGTGTTCTGGCTGATATCAGACGGTTAACCGAACCACTCACGTTGAAACTATCGGGCAACCATATTGAAAAACGCTCGTTTTTCGTCATGCCGGCTAGGGCAGCCCCGGTCGTACTAGGGATTCCGTGGCTAGTAGCACACAACCCGGTGATCGACTGGGGTCGTCTCTCCCTCCAAAACTGGAGCCCGTTTTGCTACGCGCACTGCCTACGGTCAGCCGAGGAGGGCTTGCAGGTTAGAGCAGCCCCGGAGAGGGAGGTCGATCTTGACAACGTGCCGCCTATCTACCATGACCTCCGCGCCGTGTTTAGTAAGGAGAGCGCGAAGTCCTTTCCCCCACACCGCCCGTATGATTGCGCTATAGATTTGGTGCCTGACCCGGTCCTGCCGTCGGTACGATTGTACAAAGTGTCGCAACCCGAGCAAACTGCCATGAAGGAGTACATAACCGATTCGTTGGCCGCGGGGTTGATTAGACCATCTACATCTCCGGTTGGAGCGGGACTATTCTTCGTAGAAATGAAAGACAAGTCTCTCCGCCCATGCGTCGACTACAAGGAGTTGAACGCGATCACGGTAAAAAATCGCTATCCATTGCCCTTGCTGGACTCAGCGTTCGCCCCCCTTCAATCCGCAACAATTTTTTCAAAGCTAGACCTTCGCAGCGCATACCACTTGGTCCGCATTAGGGAGGGGGACGAATGGAAAACCGCGTTTAAAACCCCGCTTGGACACTTCGAGTATTTGGTCATGCCCTTTGGGTTATCGAACGCACCGGCAGTCTTTCAAGCACTCATCAACGACGTTCTCAGAGACATGCTCAACGTGTACTGTTTCGTGTACCTAGACGACATACTCATTTTCTCTCGCTCGGCAAAAGAACACCATCAGCACGTGCGCTCAATTCTACAACGACTGTTAGAAAACAAACTGTACGTAAAAGGGGAGAAATGCGAGTTCCACAAAACGTCAGTGTCATTTCTAGGATTTATTGTAGAGAACGGGCAACTAAAGGCCGACCCGGCCAAGACGCGTGCCGTCGTGGAGTGGCCGGTCCCGGCAACTCGAAAGCAGTTACAGCGGTTCTTAGGGTTCGCCAACTTCTACCGACGTTTCATAAAGGACTAGAGTCACCGGGCGTTGCCCCTCACTTGCCTCACCTCTACAAAGATCCGATTCTCATGGAGTAACGAGGCCGAGAAAGCTTTCGCTGATCTTAAAGAAGCATTCACTAATCCGCCTGTATTACACCACCCTAATACCGATCTCCCCTTTGTTGTAGAGGTGGACGCCTCTGATTCCGGAGTGGGGGCCGTCCTGTCGCAACGATCTCCGGTCGACCAGCGCCTCCACCCCTGCGCCTTCTTCTCCCGTCGCCTCTCCCCAGCGGAAGCGAATTACGACGTGGGAAACCGAGAACTCCTGGCGGTGGTTCTGGCTCTGCAGGAGTGGCGGCACTGGCTGGAGGGCACCCAGGAGCCCTTCGTGATTTACACAGACCACAAGAACCTGTCATACATCCGCCTTATGAAGAGACTGAACCCCCGGCTGGCGAGGTGGGCGCTTATCCTTAGCCGCTTCAACTACACGCTGACGTACCGGCCGGGGGCACGCAATACCAAGCCCGACGCTCTGTCCCGCATCCACGACGCATGGGAGGACGAGGAGGGGCCGGCGAGCGTGGTGCCCAGTCATCGGCTGGTGGGAGGCCTACAGTGGGAGGTGGAGCGGCGAATCCGGGAGGACCAGGAGAAGAGCGGCGCTCCAGCAGATTGCCCCCCTGGGCGACTTTTTGTGCCGCCCCAGCTCCGTTCGGAGGTGATTCAGTGGGGCCATGCCTCCAAATTAGCCTGTCACCCTGGCATACGGCGTACCCTGGGCCTGATCGGGCAATGGTTCTGGTGGCCCTCGCTAAAGAAAGACGTGACGGCGTACATCCAGGCTTGCCCGCCGTGCGCCGCCAGCAAATCTTCGCACCAGTCTCCAGCGGGTCTCCTCCGGCCGCTTCCAATTCCGGCACGCCCCTGGGCCAACTTTGCATTGGACTTCATCACCGGCCTACCCGCTTCCCGAGGGCACACCGTCATTCTCACCGTGGTGGACCGGTTCTCCATGGCCGCTCATTTTGGACCCTTACCCAAGCTGCCGACGGCCCTGGAAACGGCCAACCTCCTGGTGCAGCATGTGGTCAAACTCCATGGCATCCCGGACGACCTGGTATCAGACCAAGGCCCGCAGTTCATCTCCCGGGTGTGGAAGCGGTTCTGTCAGTGCCTGGGGGCGACATCCAGCCTCTCCTCGGGATACCACCCACAGACGAACGGGCAGTCGGAACGCGCAAACCAGGACCTTGAAACCGCACTCCGATGTGTTTGCCTGGACCAGCCGTCTACCTGGGTCGATCACTGGCCATGGATCGAATACGCCCATAATACCCTGGTTTCCTCGGCGACGGGCCAGTCGCCATTCCAGACGGCCTACTGATACCAACCTCCGCTGTTCCCGACTCAAGCTGGTACCGAAGAGGTTCCCTCGATCCAGCAGCACCTGAAACGGGCGCACCGGGCATGGAGAGAGGCCTGGGCCGCCCTGTCACGCACAACGCAGCGGAACCAGCGCATCGCGGATCGTCGCCGCCGCCCGGCCCCAGGGTACAAGATCGGCGACAAGGTATGGCTGTCTACACGCGACCTTAACCTGGCGGGGTCGTCCCGCAAGCTGGACCCGCGTTTCGTGGGCCCCTTCGAAGTCTCGGCCATCATCAACCCAGTCTCCGTTCGCCTTAAGCTGCCTCCCACCATGAAGATGCACCCTGTTTTCCACGTCTCGCTCATCAAGCCGGCCCCTACCTGCCCTCTGGTGCCACCTACCGCCCCGCCACCACCTCCGAGGATCATCTACGGCGATCCTGTCTACACCGTGAAGGAGATCTTGGACTCCAGGCGCAGGGGAAGGGGAGTTCAGTACCTGGTCGACTGGGAAGGCTACGGTCCAGAGGAGCGGCAATGGATCCCCCGCTCCTGGATCATGTGTCCATCTCTGCTTCGCGATTACCACCACGCCAACCCGTCGAAACCAGGTAGTCCGCCAAGGGGCGTCCATTGAGGGGGGGTACTGTCACGATCCATGTGTTATTGTTGCAGCTGGGTGGGCGTGCCCGTCGGCGCGCTACCTCGGGACTCGGCCGCGAGCGAGACGCGCTCACGAGCCACACAGCTGCGACCCATGAAGCTAATGACTCACGGGCTATTTAAGCCAGCCACGCCGACACTCTCACGTCGGATTATTGACCGAACTTGCTCTCGCCCATGTGCCTTCGCTACAGTCTTCGCCCAAGTTTTTCCCCGTGTATGGTCTTTGTAAGTTTTGATGATTTCTATGTTTCAGCTATATATATATATATATATATATATATATATATATATATATATATATATAACAGGGTTCTGGAACGGATTATGGTCGAGAACCGAGGTTCCACTGTACTTCGCACCTATATATATATATATATATATATATATATACGCTGAGTAAAATAGCAACCAGCCAGGTTAAGAAAAAGAATACAGCTAAGTTAAGAAAATAGCACACAGCTAGGCAACCACCCATGTTTGTAGTTTATACAGGTAAGCAAAGAAATATTAGATATTAGAATATTATAATATATTATATATTATTATAGATATATATTATAGTATATATATATATATCTATATATATATATATATATATATATATATATATATATATATATATATATATATAGATATATAAAATAAATAGCATGCTGCTAAGAAACAGCGTACAGCTAAGAAATAGTATGTAGTTAGGTTAAGAAACAATATACATTTAGGTTAAGAAAATAGAATACAGCTAAGAAACAACATGCGTTTAGGTTAAGAAATAGCAGCTAAGCTAAGATATCATTAAGGTTGTTTTACCAATTATTTTACCTTTCAAGGAGGAACATCATCTTGTCTGTAGACATCCCCAAGTCATCTTTGCAACAAGTTTTGACATGTTTTCACGTATTTCTTATCTATAGTTGGACAGACAGACGACCACCAAGTTGTGGTCGTGTTTGTAAGCGTAAACAACACCGCCCGCCCCCCAGAATCACGCTTCTGTCAAAAATAAGCACATCCCCTACTATCATATCCCGACCCCAGTCTCAATACAGCCAAAGCCCAAGTCACGCTCTGCACAGACAAACCAATTTTTCCGGCTGAAGAGCCAGACCTACTCTAAAAATGAAGACGCTCAGAACAAGACGCCGCATGGCCAGGGACATCACACCGAGAAGGGTGACAACCATCGTTGCACCTGATCAGGTTTCTAACAACCTTGCAGAATTATATCTTTGCTGCTGTAACACTTCAAATTTCCCCATTGTGGGACTAATAAAGGACATCTTTATCTTTATCTTTATCTTTCGTCAGGTAAACGATGCAACTATTAACTAACTATGTAGCTATATAATATTTAAGCAAAGTATCTTTGTATTACAGATAGCGGTGTGGATGAACCTACAAGCAACCGTGACATGACTATGGTTGAAAACGTTGTTGGTGTAGAAACCCTGACAACTGCAAACATGGAACAGGTTGACGCCTGTACAAATGTAGACCAGGATGGAACCCCTACAAAAACAGACGAGGACCAGGCAGGACCATCATACTCTTTATGGGTGGGCGGTACGGGAATCTTAGCAACCCCTGTTGTAGCCTCGTACAACACTGGCGAGCCATCATATTCAGGGTGGAGCCGTCCCGTTTCACCGACACCGCCGTCGACACCTCCGATGACCCCCACCTCGTCGGCAGAATCTTCACAAAACGAGAAGGTACAACAGCCCAGTTGGTCCCACCAGGCTGAATCTCCACAAATCAAGGAGGTACGAGTACCTAGTTGGTCCGAACAAGAGTTCTCAAACCGTTCGCTTGAGCCCTCTAAGGTTCAGACCGTCAACGACCCTTACCCCGGACCTGCACCTATTTCCGAGGATGATGTACAACATATGTCATGGGTTGATCCTCCTAAGGGATGGGTTGATATGGATGTCGTAATAGTTATTAAAGCGGCGATTCTTTACATGGTAAGACGCTTTTTGATAAAGTATCACAAAAAACGGGGTTGTTTGCATAGCTATAAATACTTAGGGCATAATTATTATCTAAGACAGCAATATGAGCGCATCATGCCAATCCTTTACGATAAAAAGTTTTTACCCTGTATTCACTACTTGTTAGATTTGTGTTCTGTAAAAACGGATAAAGAAACAGTCAAGCGAGTTGCAGAGATCTTAATGGTGGAGTTAGCGCTCGTAAAGAACTTACCCGACCGCCTTGCATTGGATGAGAACGTATGTCTTATGATATACCGTGATCAACTTGATGTTTTCGAAGAATATCTGATAGAAAATAATAACTTTGATTAAAAATGGGTAATGTGTTGAGAAAATTATCGATTTTTGGCTATAGAAGCCAAGGGTGGGCAGATATAATAAATAGAACAATTACATATAACCCCGATGATAAAGACCCTTTGATTGAAATTTTTTTATTGTTTATGCAAAAAGTGCGTGCCATGTCTTTGACAATTTTTCAGGAGCCTTGGGAATCGTTTGTGCAACATGTCATATTTTTGAGTCGCTCGGGTTCGATCGACACGTTTCAAAATATTTTGGAAAATGAGATAAGTGTAGGACATGTACTTACCATACTCACGCTGTTTACCGATGTGATAAGATACCGTCTCCGTCATCAACAACCTGTGGATCTCGCGCACGAATTGAAGATGTTTGAAGATCTGTTAGAATCAAATGTTAATCCATCTGTTTTAACCCTGACCTATAGACTTTTTACGACTTAGAGAATCCTTATCATGTGTAACCAGACTTAACCTTGTCATATTTTTGTATTTCATTCAATTAAAAATGGATGTTTTTAAAAATATGCTTTTGCGTCTGTGTGTTTAGACAAATAACAATGTGACGTTTGTCACGAAATCATAAACCGTCATGAGCGTTAAGCGTTGGTTGAAAAAATTGTACTACGATCCCATTCAACCAGCCAGCTTTGGAGGTGCAGATCGCCTTCATTTAGCTGCGAGGGAGAAAATGGGTCAAAAAGTGACGCGTCATAAAGTCAAGGATTTTTTTATCATCGCAAGATGCGTACACCTACGAAAATAGGAGCACAGAAAGGTTTAAAGGGAAGTCTCTGCTTTGAAGCTTGCCCCACAGAGTAATAAAATTGCACTTGGTAACAAATAAGTTACCGCAAAAGTCGGCCAGCCAGGATGAAATAGTTAAAGACAGAGAGTTTCCAGAGTTAACAAGTATCATTAAGCGTTCACTGTATCGCGTACCATCGCTATTTAGAATTTATTCTCATTGTGCCCGCAGGTGGTCAAATGTAAAGACGGCTGCCGCCAGCACAAACGGCCCCAAAACCTGAAAATAATATTGAAGAGAGATAGAAAAAGAAATCTGCCAATATGCAAATCCACTCGTGCCGGACTACGAGTCCATCATAAAACAGAAGCATTATTCGGTAAATAAATTAAGGTTGAATGATTTAGAATAATAACATAAATTAAGCTGCTTTATATTTTGATGTAAAATCATAAGAGCTCCTTTCAGAGCGCATTCTCGCATTTAGTACGAGGGATTGTGTACATTATTTAAGAAATGAGACATTAAGTGATAAAGACTGCGTAAACCTCATTTAAGAAATAATAAAAGCCTCGTTCTTCTGAACTGTCAGTAAAACACCGGACTTAATAGCTCTCGGGTGGTGCTTTATGTTTAGTGGAAAACACCAAAATTTGTTTCATACCATTTATGCTTGCATACTCTTACGCTGATATATTGTGTTTTCAGTAAGTCGATGTCAGATACACAGAATGGAATGGTGTTTATCTACTTCTTTGAAAAGGTAAATATTTTACGAATCCGATAATAAGAAATGCTGCAATTTTCGTAATGTGAACAAAGTCGAGTAAGTTTTGCTGCAGATATGACTTGACACCGATTTGACAGTCTTTTTCATCCTTAATTTACTTTTCTTTTTTTTTAAATTTGACTTGATGATTTATTATCCTGACAAAATTCTGACTAATAGCTACTGTTAACATCTTTGGCAGCGAGACTTCAGCAAACTATTAAAACAATAACAATAATATGCTTATTCTCTGACTTTGTTTTTTGTTTCTTTTGTAGGAGACATGACTGTGATATATTAACAAAAAAGATGGCAGGAATTTGTTCATATTCATTTTTGTTTGTCTTGGCGTGTTTAATTCTTTTTTAAAAGGAAAACAGGGAACATAAAAGATAGCCGCATTTTCGCAAATAAACCTCATTCTCATTTTCTGTATTTTGATTATTTGAAAAATATCTCTCGGGTTGTTGGGAGCGTGTCTTAAATTTCACAATGTATTATTTACCAGTGATGCACGATAATATTACCATTGTTTTTAACACGCTGGCCATCGATCATGTGGTATTGGCATTAATTTCACAGTTTGCGCCGTGACTTTTGACCGTAGGTCAGTCAAATGGTCCAGGCTGACTTTCTAGACACTGAGCATGAACTGTAAAATAGTCCCGCTTTTTCCATGCATTGTAAATGATTCACTTTGTGACTAGTGACATGTCAGAAAATAGTCAGAAATGTTTATCATTGTTTTCCAAAGTAAATGCCGGTGTTTGCCCGGCTTATTCTGAGTCACAAAGCAGAGAAAATTAACTTTCAAAAGGCTGAAATCAGGACTTGGGCAATTTGAATCTTAAGTAGTGTCTCTCAACGATTAACCGATTATCAAAATACTTCATATTTGATTCCAGATTAATTATAGCGGTCTCTGAAGGTGTAGTGGTACACTCGCCCGAGTTGTGTGCGGACAGCGTGGGTTCAGTTTCCACTCAGTGACTTTGTCTATGTCCGTCCTGTGACTGGCCGGCAACCAGTTTAGGGTGTTGTGCGCCTTTCGCCCCAAGTCAGCGGGGATAGGCTCCAGCACCCTCCCGCGACCCTGTACAGGATAAGCGGTGTGGATAATGACATGACATGATAGCCTAATCATTCAATTGTTGCACCTTTTCTTGCCTGATGACGACCGTTTTATTGCGTGCTACTTTTCAAACTTGTAACGATGCACTCTTGTATTTATTCTTCCACCTTCACCCTGTGTTTTCCATCAGGTAAGCTGTGACCTTTCCTGTCTTCGTCACTCCATGCACTGGCAAGTACCGCGGGCAGTCCTAGTCTGGCGGAAAGGGGCAGTACTCGTAAACTGTGCTGCTTCTGGAGATCCCATGGCTGCGGGCCCACCATCTCCCTCTGCGAGCAACCGAAAGCTCACACTGGTGGAGTTTGCAACCAACAATGGGTCAGAGGGTCTACACCAACACATGAGCTGTCCACATACCAGGAGGTCGGGAGGAAGCAGAACAAATTGCCATTAAACAACTACGGACATGTAAGTTCAACAACTCTTCTCTTAGTGTTCTGGTTTGCACAGGTGAAGGGTAAAAAACACAAAATGGAGACTTCTGCTCAATTATGCTGCTGCACAAACCAAATCAAAAACAGTTTCCATTAGTGCGTCTGCGTCTGCCTGTTCAGAAAGCCCGACTTGACTTTCAAAGCAACATATTGTAAATCTGAACATATGGCCAAGGAATGACACTGTCTTCGTGCTTCCGTAATGTCTGTGTTAGATTTGAGCTTGATTTCATGTAAGAAAACGCATCACTTTTAGTTTTACCCCGTGGTTTTCAACCGCACAACCATTTTTTTTCACTTTTTATGCATGTAGCAATGCGTTGTTCTTGACTGAATGTCAATTTTTAATTCTTAAAAGTAGGATCTAAGTCGACTCAGGGGTGAAACACTGAGCACTGGCGAAAATGCATCAGCTATGGTCAAAAGTACAACAATGGTTTTTCCTCATCTGCTGATATTGAGTTCTCGTTAAAAACCTCACATTTTTGGGATATTTGAGGCTACTCATCTTCCTGATACTGTCCCGAGGTTTTCATTTTTTTCTTTTAAATTCATTTTTTTTTTTACATTGCATTTTACGAATCTTTTGTGATCAAGGGAGTGTCACTATTTAACATGCTGCATAGCAGCATTTACCTCTGGTTATACCTCATCATGGACGTTTGACAGGACATTTGACAGCCAAAGTTTTTTTTTTCCAGTAAACTATACCCAAGATGTTCAGATTGACGCTTAGTTTTCGAGTTCATACTTATTGGTTGAGTCTGCAACTAGTTGGTGACACATGAATACTGGTGTACGATGCAACCCTTCATGAAAATGATCAAAGCGTTTCGGAACCTTTTTTCTGTTCTGCTTGAATCCTACTTTTAATTAAATGGAGACCTTAAAAAAGGCAAACAAATGTTGCTGATGAATGATAGAAAAAAAAAGAAAATACAATGAAATAATAATAATAATAGTCTAATTGCCACTATTCTGCTTTGGTAACCTGTTCTGACATTTCCAGTAAAACGGTGCGGCAGCTTCCTGGGATGTTCTCAAGAGGAAAAATGACCAAATTCTTTAAATGCATGTTAACCTGGGTTTGTGTCAGATGTTTACTCAATATTTTGAAGCTGGTGCTTTTCAAGGTGGAAATATCGTAAGAAACTGTGCCTTTTTACCGTTGGAGTAGACAACTCTGAGGTGTGTTATTTTCAGCGATTCAACTCCGTTTTTTATGAACATGTTTGCCGGTTGTGCTGAAAAGTTTAGACATTTGGCGAAACAATTTCACGATGGAAACAACAACTGCGGCAATCGTAGTCTGTTCATTTCTCCCCATTTGGCTCTCTGGCGAGCGAGATGCAGTTTCGATTGCAACGCTGCTGTCTTTCCTTCAAACCGAAAGTCGTACTATACATTCCAAGAAGTCTCCAGAGATTAAATTCGACCTAGAGGACGCACAAATACTGTACATCACCATTGCTAAGCAAAGCATCTATTAGTGCTATTAGACACCGTCACTGAGTGGAAACTGAACCCACGCTGCCCGCACAGCACACAACTCGGTCGAGTGTACCATTACACCTTCAGTGACCGCTATAATGAATCTGGAATCAAATATTAAGTATTTTGATTCTTGAAAGTTAATTTTCTCTGCTTTGTGACTCAGAATAAGACGGGCAAACACCGGCATTTACTTTGGAAAACAATGATAAACATTTCTGACTATTTTCTGACATGTTACTAGTCACAAAGTGAATCATTTACAATGCATGGAAAAAGTGGGACTATTTTACAGTTCATGCTGAGTTTCTAGAAAGTCAGCCTGGACCATTTGACTGACCTACGGTCAAAAGTCACGGCGCAAACTGTGAAATTAATGCCAATACCACATGATCGATGGCCAGCGTGTTAAAAACAATGGTAATATTATCGTGCATCACTGGTAAATAATACATTGTGAAATTCAAGACACGCACCCAACAACCCGAGAGATATTTTTCAAATAATCAAAATACAGAGAATGAGAATGAGGTTTATTTGCGAAAATGCGTCTATCTTTTATGTTGCCTGTTTTCCTTTTAAAAAAATTAAACACGCCAAGACAAACAAAAATGAATATGAACAAATTCCTGCCATCTTTTTTGTTAATATATCACAGTCATGTCTCCTACAAAAGAAACAAAAAACAAAGTCAGAGAATAAGCATATTATTGTTATTGTTTTAATAGTTTGCTGGAGTCTTGCTGCCAAAGATGTTAACAGTAGCTATTAGTCAGAATTTTGTCAGGATAATAAATCATCAAGTCAAATTTAAAAAAAAAAGAAAAGTAGATTAAGGATGAAAAAGACTGTCAAATCGGTGTCAAGTCATATCTGCAGCAAAACTCACTCGACTTTGCTAACATTACAAAAATTGCTACATTTCTTATCGGATTCGTAAAATATTTACCTTTTCAAAGAAGTAGATAAACACCATTCCATTCTGTGTATCTGACATCGACTTACTGAAAACACAATATATCAGCGTAAGAGTATGCAAGCATAAATGGTATGAAACAAATTTTGGTGTTTTCCACTAAACATAAAGCACCACCCGAGAGCTATTAAGTCCGGTGTTTTACTGACAGTTCAGAAGAACGAGGCTTTTATTATTTCTTAAATGATGTTTACGCAGTCTTTATCACTTAATGTCTCATTTCTTAAATAATGTACACAATCCTTCTTACTAAATGCGAGAATGCGCTCTGAAAGGAGCTCTTATGATTTTACATCAAAATATAAAGCAGCTTAATTTATGTTATTATTCTAAATCATTCAACCTTAATTTATTTACCGAATAATGCTTCTGTTTTATGATGGACTCGTAGTCCGGCACCAGTGCATTTCCATATTGGCAGATTTTTTTCTATCTCTCTTAAATATTATTTTCAGGTTTTGGGGCCGTTTGTGCTGGCGGCAGCCGTCTTTACTTTTGACCACCTGCGGGAACAATGACAATAAATTCTAAATAGCGATGGTACGCGATACAGTGAACGCTTAATGATACTTGTTAACTCTGGAAACTCTCTGTCTTTCACTATTTCATCCTGGCTGGCCGACTTTTGCGGTAATTTATTTGTTACCAAGTGGAATTTTATTACTCTGTGGGGCAAGCTTCAAAGCAGAGACTTCCCTTTAAACCTTTCTGTGCTCCTATTTTCGTAGGTGTATGCATCTTGCGATGATAAAAAAATCCTTGACTTTATGACGCGTCACTTTTTGACCCATTTTCTCCCTCGCAGCTAAATGAAGGCGATCTGCACCTCCAAAACTGGCTGGTTGAATGGGATCGTAGTACAATTTTTTCAACCAACGCTTAACGCTCATGACGGTTTATGATTTAGTGACAAACGTCACATTGTTATTTGTCTAAACACACAGACGCAAAAGCATATTTTTAAAAACATCCATTTTTAATTGAATGAAATACAAAAATATGACAAGGTTAAGTCTGGTTACACATGATAAGGATTCTCTAAGACGTAAAAAGTCTATAGGTCAGGGTTAAAACAGATGGATTAACTTTTGATTCTAACAGATCTTCAAACATCTTCAATTCGTGCGCGAGATCCACAGGTTGTTGATGACGGAGACGGTATCTTATCACATCGTTAAACAACGTGAGTATGCTAAGTCACTTATCTCATTTTCCCAATTTTCCAAAATATTTTGAAACGTGTCGATCGAACCCGAGCGACTCAAAGTAGCTTCTATAGCCAAAAAGCGATAATTTTCTCAACACATTACCCATTTTTAGTCAAAGTTAATATTTTCTATAAGATATTCTTCGAAAATATCAAGTTGATCACGATATATCATACAACATACGCTCTCATCCACTTTAAGGCGGTCCGGTAAGTCCTTTACGAGTGCTAAGTCCACCATTAAGATCTCTGCAACTCGCTTGACTGTTTCTTTATCCGTTTTTACAGAACACAAATCCAACAAGTAATGAATACAGGGTAAAAACTTTTTATCGCAAAGGTTTGGCATGATGCGCTCATATTGCAGTCTTAGATAATAACTATTGCATAGGTATCTATAGCTATGCAAACAACCCCGTTTTTTGTGATACTTTATCACAAAGCGTCTGACCATGTAAAGAATCGCCGCTTTAACAACTATTACGACATCCATATCAACCCATCCCTTAGGAGGCTCAACCCATGACATATGTTGTACATCATCCTTGGAAATAGGTGCAGGTCCGGGGTCAGGGTCGTTGACGGTCTGAACCTTAGAGGGCTCAAACACTTCGTTTGAACCCTCTTGGTCGGACCAACTAGGTACTCGTGCTTCCGTGGTTTGTGGAGAATCAGCCTGGTCGGACCAACTGGACTGTTGTACCTTCGCATTTTGTGAAGATTCTGCCGACGAGGTGGGGGTCATCGGAGGTGTCGACGGCGGCGTCGGTGAAACGGGACGGCTCCACCCTGAATATGATGGCTCGCCAGTGTTGTACGAGGCTACAACAGGGGTTGGTAAGATTCCCGTACCGCCCACCCATAAAGAGTATGATGGTCCTGCCTGGTCCTCGTCTGTTTTTGTAGGGGTTCCATCCTGGTCTACATTTGTACAGGCGTCAACCTGTTCCATGTTTGCAGTTGTCAGGGTTTCTACACCAACAACGTTTTCAACCATAGTCATGTCACGGTTGCTTGTAGGTTCATCCACACCGCTATCTGTAATACAAAGATACCATGATTAAATATTATATAGCTATATAGTTAAAGATTAATTGCAACGTTTACCTGAAGAGATTTCTGCAATGTTGTTAGAAACCTGATCAGGTGCAACGATGGTTGTCACCCTTCTCGGTGTGATGTCCATGACCATGCGGCGTCTTGTTCTGAGCGTCTTCATTTTTAGAGTAGGTCTGGCTCTTCAGCCGGAAAAATTGGTTTGTCTGTGCAGAGCGTGACTTGGGCTTTGGCTGTATTGAGACTGGGGTCGGGATATGATAGTAGGGGATGTGCTTATTTTTGACAGAAGCGTGATTCTGGGGGGCGGGCGGTGTTGTTTATGCTTACACACGACCGCAACTTGGTGGTCGTCTGTCTGTCCAACTATAGATAAGAAATACGTGAAAACATGTTGAAGCTTGTTGCAAAGATGACTTGGGGATGTCTACAGACAAGATGATGCTCCTCCTTGAAAGGTAAAATAATTGGTAAAACGACCTTAATGATATCTTAGCTTAGCTGCTATTTCTTAACCTAAACGCATGTTGTTTCTAAGCTGTATGCTATTTTCTTAGCTGTATTCTATTTTCTTAACCTAAATGTATATTGTTTCTTAACCTAACTACATACTATTTCTTAGCTGTAAGCTGTTTCTTAGCTGCATGTTATTTATTTTATAGATATATATTATAGTATAAATATATATATATATATATATATATATATATATATCATATATAATATTCTAATATCTAATATTTCTATGCTTACCTGTATAAACTACAAACATGGGGGTTGCCTAGCTGTGTGCTATATTCTTAACCTAGCTGTATTCTATTTTCTTAACCAGGCTGGTTGCTATTTTACTCAGCGTACGGACTACAAAAAAGGACTACAAACATGGGGGCTGCCGGCAGTAGGAAGGCTGTGACGTACAGGGAAATAGGAGGGTGCGAGGGGCGGGAGGGGTGGAGACATCACCCTTCATTTTTCTCGTCCGTAGCGGGATAAATGACGGCGTTTGACTGTCCAAATGTAGCCAACAAATACATGTCCAGACATGCAAACATGACTAGGCAGATTTTACAAAAAAGGCAAGGGGTCTGACGACCGGATGTCGACAGTTGCCTGCCACTCACTATCTTTTGAAACACCTTGAGGCTGCTGCAGGCTTGGAGGGTGTCTATGGCCGGCGTCTTGCCCGGACAACCCCCCAAGCCTGCACAATACCCTGTTTAAACTTATGTCGCTGGGAATATGTCCAGACATGTTTGCAAAAAGGGCAAATATCAACCGAATAAACATATTATTCAAAGGTAATAACAACGCCTGCTCTTCTCAACTCATATTATTTCACTCGTTTAATTTAATTTTATACATCTACATTATTTAATTAGATATATCTCATTTCATTGGATGCTTTATATACTTCAGATATTAAAATATGGATGACCTATATCCACCGAATAAACATCTTATTCAAAGGTAAAAACAACGCCTGCTCTTTTCAACCCATGTTATTTCACTTATTTCATTTGGTTTTATTTATTTAAATAGAACATTGCATTGGATGCTTTATATACTTCAGGTATTAAAATATGAATGACATAAGTACAGTTTGGGAGGGGGACACACGCACGCAGGGAACACATTGTTTTTAACATAAGAAGCATACAGTTTGGGAGGGGGGCTTGGCCCACACGCACGTAGGGGACACATTGTTTTTACTACTGAGGGCAATCAGGGGAGGGGGGCTTGGCCCACACACACACACACACACACACACACAACGTCATCACAATTTGAAAAAGCGTAATTCTGTAGGCGGGGCCCACTTCGACAAAAGCGTAATTCTGTAGGCGTGGTATTAAACCTTCAAGGGCAGGGAATATGTAAATATTTTGAAATAGGTGGCTGGAGATTGGATAGTTTTAACACAGGGGGCGGGGATAGCGGCCATTTTGGACAAAAGCGTAATTCTGTAGGCGGGGACAAGGAGACAAAAGCGTAACTCTGTAGGCGGGGCTATGACGTCATCAAAATTTGAAAAAGCGTACCTCTATTATCTCTAGCCACGCACCTGTTCCCCGTTACCCTCACACACCTGATGCCCATCTGCTCCCCTAAATTACTGGACTATTTGAACACCTCACTCCGACAACTCATTGGCGGTGCATTCCTCCGTTACGGACTGTCACGACGGCTCTCTGCTCTCGTTCATGCTCTCGCCCCCATCCCCGCTCTCGCCCCCGCTCTCGCCCCCGCTCTCGCCCCCGCTCTCGCCCCCGCTCTCGCCCCCGCTCTCGCCCCCCGCTCTCGCCCCCCGCTCTCGCCCCCCGCTCTCGTCCCCTCGCATTTGTCCCTGTCCTTGCTCCTTAGCCACGTTAAGTTCGCCTTTCTTATTTTGCACCCTGCCCCGTTGTCTGTCATTATTTTGGTCCCCTAATAAATTGCTTAAGTTACACCTTCTCCAGCTTCCTCGCATTCTGGGTCCACCTCCTCCTCGCCGACCGGCGACCCTGACAACTGCAATGATAAGACGACTGCAATGGTAAATGAAGGATTATATTATGATTGCTGGCATTATTCTAAACACTTACAGGACAGAAGGTCAATTATTTAATTTAGCAGGTTCATATTTACGGAATATGTTAAACATTGATGAAACAAAAAGCATTTATCAAATGGAACTAGAAGCACGGGTCACAAGAATAACTGGGATTGTAGTCCTGATGTTTTCTGATTTATTATATTTTTCTCATATGCTAAATGTATAGTACTTAGTTTAAATGTGTGAACTTTATTGAAATTTTGGGTAGTGAGAACAAATTTGCACACATAGCATTTCCATGACTTGCATTCACATTCACAGCACTTCATGGTCTAATACGACGCTCATTTTCCACATTGGCTGGAGAGATGCAAACATACCAAATTTGGCACTAGAACTGTAACATAGACACTATCGCAAAAAATACATTCCGAAAGACATAACAATTGGAGATCGGAGCACATGCACATACGCATGCATACACACAGACACGGACTTACACTTGCACAAACACGTGCACATACACCCCCACACATGCACACCGACAAGATTACAGAGGAATGCCAGCGGGGAGAGAGACGGAGAGACTGCTAGCCGGAGAAGGCCAGCCTTGGCGTGCCAGTCTTGGGGACCAGACGCGAATCAACTATCCAGACGATGACTAACCTGGGGAGGACCTTCCCTTGGACGTGGACCCGTGGCGTGGGAGGGAGCGAGGACGACCGATTCAACCAATTCAACCGATTCAACCTACATTACTCTTGACATAAAAAACTCCTAAAACTGAAGCTGGGCTGAAAGATGGTGCACATTTTTTGACTGTGCTCGCCCGAGTGCAGTTTCTCGTGAGATTAAGAAAAAGCCACCCAGATATCTGTCTTTGTACTATTTCCTGAACTCCAGAAATTGAAGAAACTAAATATCGGAACTCTAATCAGTTGTTGAGTCTTTATTTGACCCTTTTCTTCTTGAGTACAAAAACCGAACACGCATTGGCGTAAGTTTGGCTTTCAAAAGTTGATTTACTAAATACTTCTCATTTCCACGGTGACTCAACTCCAACAATGCAAAAGCTGTTGCTTTATGTTATTCATATAGAATTTTTGTTTAAAATCCCCCTGGCTCTTCTTTTTGTCTTTTCTATATTATGTACGTATTAATAACTGTGTTTGGTTTGTTAATGTTTATAAAGTTTTTTTTACAAAAAACGTACTAGTAAATACTTATCATGTCACTGATGGTGTAGTGGTACACTCACCTGAGTTGTGTGCAGGCAACGTGGGTTCAGTTCCCTCTCAGTGACGGTGTCTATGTCTGCCCTGTGACTGGCTGGCCACCAGTTCAGGGTGTCGTGTGCCTTTCGCCCCGAAGTCAGCTGGGATAGGCTCTAGTACCCTCCCGCGACCCTGTTCAGGATAAGTGGTGTGGATAATGACATGATGTGACAAATATTTGTCATCTCATCAATAATTGCACAACAGAGTACTGAGTTACGAGATCCTCGCTATAATAGTTCTCAAATTTATATGATCAATTTAGGTTAGTTAAGGGATATTTTATTGACAATCTAATATCAATCTACAAAGACAGAAAAAAAATTGGTGGTGGTTTCTTCTTGGTAGGGGCGGGCGTGAAAAAATTGAGAAGCACTGCTAGTATGTGCAGACATTATATTCATACAATCTTGCAGCCCGAGTGAACCACAGCATTGTTGCAAGTTCGGTAGGAGAAACGTAACATTCCCACTGCTGTTCCAGCAGCGGCTTCTCGGGAAATAGGCGGAAGTGACGTCGGAGCTGACTCGCTTTTGTGGCGTTATTTAAATTATTTTGTTACATTTTTTTATCAACCGAATTAAAATATTATATAATATATATATTAAAATAGAACAGCCAGGGATGAAAACAAACACAGAGGCAAAGAAAGATATTTGAAAAATACGTGCTTAAAGCATGACGTCATCAGGAAGCGCGTATCTTCGACCTCGACCACATCCACCGACCCGTCCACACCGGAACAAAAACACCCACCGCTAAATTCTTCTGATTTAGTGTGGAACTGACTGTAATTTTATCAAAGGATGTCCAGTGCTACTCTAAAGGACCACGACATAATTCAATAAGTCTTTGTGTCCGGATAACCTCATCTCGTCGTGCGTTGATGCTTTTCGGCGTAGTTAGCTTAGCTTGTTAGCTAGCTAGCAGCTAACGAAAAGAGGCACATGACTCAACGTCAAGCAGAGATCAAGTGCGGATTTTTGGGAATTATCATTTGAAAATGTGTGAAAAATCTACACCCCAGTACAAAGAGGAACTTTGTGGAATAAAAGAAGAGAACGAGCAACATCTTCAACTGCTGGACGAAGTTAGCAACCAGCCTCGTGTTGTGCTACACAAAGCAGGTTTGTACACATCTTACTCTCATTTGCTTTGTAAAGAACGACTTTCAATCGTTAAAAATATGCATCACATCATTAAGTTGTTTGGGGAAATTGTTCAAGGTTATTTCCGGTTTATTTTTGAATATTGCCCTTTACTTGCCAGTTTGCTGAACATTTGTTTATGCCAAATGAAATCAGTGCAGAAAACAAATGCCAAAGAATAACCAACAGAGGAAGGTAAACTCCGTGTTTTTTTCCCAGTTTAAAATTTGAACTGATTATTTAAGATTTTACATATTCCGGTTTTTATACGTTGTGAAAGAAATTAAGTTTGTCATGTCATCATGTTTCAAAACTATGCTTACGGATTAATAGAAGGTCACAAAAACATGGACCTCTTAAACAGTGTTGGAATCTAACTCTATGAATGTACCAAAAGGTTATCAAACTGTTCGAATTAGTTATCTGACTCCATTAAATTAATCACAACCTACATTCATCCAACAATTTTGCGCGCTCGTTTTGAGAGAGAAATGACCAGGAAGCCGGCAACTTCACACGGGAGCGGATTTATTCCTAACAGGAGATCTAGTACAACAAATTCCTCAACACAGTTCTGCGCGCCCCTGTACCCAACAGAAGACCCCCACCCACGAGTTGCCCTGGATCATTTATACATTTAATCAAAAACAAAGACATCCTCCTGTCCTACTATTGGCCATGTGTCATCTGTAGTTAACTTTAGCTTTCTCTTAGTGGACGTCTTCTGCCCGCAAGGTGACGTGTCGGCTCTTCCCATGGCGCACCAATGTTGTTGTTTGTGCGCTCCACTGTCCATGAGCCACTGGATCCGTTATTCTGCTCTCACGGACGACCGTGTGACCATCTCACACCAGCACCTGGATGTCCTTGATGTCTGGAACCTTTCCGCGTCAGCTCACCCAGTTCTTCAACGTGCGGCTCGTCCTGCACAAAACATCTGCCACCCATGCATTTCACACAGCCTGGCCTGACCTTTTCCCATACATTGAATTAAAGCCCAATCAGTATATATCTTTATTGCATTAAACTGAATACATGTAACTTGTAGTGAATCTTATAAAATCCTTCAACAGGAAAACGTGAGTTCAGTGGTAACAGAGTTGTGTCTATGCTGGCAGTTTAGCAGGAAGCCACAAAAACAGATGCACGTCTTGAACCGTGTTTGACAGGAAACCGCTCCTCGCAAGTGACAAAGACAATCTTGGCTGGGTGATTTATTTGTGCAGACTTGTCTCGTTTTTTACAATAACTTCTCTGGCATATCTTGTTCAAGCAATTCCTTCCGGAAGGAATTCTGCCTGACTCTAAAAAATATGCACACTGCGGCGAAAACATCAATGGCGGTTGATGAATTTTAGTGGATAAAACACATTTTATTTTTTTTTGAAAAATCAAGTACGTGTTGGTCTTATTTATGAAATTTTTACTGGCTCGGTCAATGAACCTCCAGTGGCTCCTGCACTGTTCTGTGCATGTGTGCATAGTTTCACCTCATCCAAACATTTAAAATTCATTTAATGCATCCATCCAGGGTTGCACGGATCTCATCAGTGAACAAGCGCATGCTGCAAGGAATGCATCTGCATCTTTGTCTTACTATGGTCTCAAAAAGGCTGAAAGTCACAACCCCCTTTTCTACCTACAAGTACAGGAACATTTAGTTCCTGGTAATAAAGTTCCTGTGGCCCAGGTGGTTTGCATCTCCCCCGCAACTCATAGTTCCTGGTAATTTTTGCAAATGACTGATGACAAAACAATGGGAGGTGTTGTGTTACTTTGTTACTCATTACTGACACCGTCTGGCTGTTATACATCATTGCAGGTACAAAATAATTCAGTGAACTCTTAAAATATTATGGTGTATCTTAGTCTAATTTGTATAAATATTGGATAACTTTAAAATAAACAGTCATTATTCAAATATGTCAACATGAAAGTCAGAGAGAAAGTGTTGTTGCTTAATGCTTATGTGTAAGAACTTTTACTCTTCAAACGTAATTTTGTTTTAAAATTTATTTCAAAACAGAAATTTTATACAAATAAAAAGGGTAATGTCGGAACTTACTCGCAGGATAAATGTCATTTTGGGTAAAAAAAAACCCAAACGTAAATCATACAATAAATAGCGACTCTGATTCCAGGGCCCCTTTAATTCTTTTAGGGATCCAGATTATAATGGAAGCAAAAAGTACCCACAATGAAACTATCTATAAATGTAAAATGAAATACTTAAACATATTTCACTTGAACGATTCCTATTTTATCAATGACATTATGTTGCGATGTCCCCCAGTGGTCTGCATCAATATGTTAGCAGGGTTCGCGGTTAACTTTAAAAACTGCTTGCCCATAGGGCAAGTGCCACTAAAATTTGCCTTGCCCGAGTGGCCAAATTACTTGCCCGACTTGGGCAAGTGACAATTTTTTTCTCTAAGAATAAAATGTTTATGGTTGTAAAATGTGCGCCACAAATGTAAATAAACATATAATCTGATAAACATAAATTAATCTTGTTTTCATCATCAACCATGAAACCCTCCTCACAAGAGCAAATGTATCATCCTGTGCAGTTATTGAAAATGTTAATTGTAGTTTTAATAATTAACAAATCTGCATGTTAATAATTAACAAATCTGCATGTTAAATTGGGAAAATGATATTACAGCAATCCAGATTATCAATTTTAAATCCAGGAGATTTTATTAATTGAGGAATCACCTGAGTAAATTATGAGTGTGGGAAATTTGTGTATTCCTTTAAGACCAGTGCCTGTGGTGCTGCCTCCATAAGTTTCATAGCATAAACAGAACACAGTCACTGACACTATGTCAGGTCACGTCATGGAGCTAATGAATTAACAGCCAATAATCAAATATTACTCCCTTCCTTACTCGCAACTGAATTGTCTACTTAAAAATATTCGAGCTATTTTAGTCATGTCAGAGGAATCCGAAATGTTCGGATTTGAATGAACTCGTCGCCACTTGTAAACATGCGCAGAATAAGGTAGGAAAACTTCCGGCTGTCAATTTTCGGCCGAAATATCGTCGGTTTTTGTTGTGTTTTTCAAACTTCAAATGAGGATGCAACTACAGAGAGTTCCAATACTGCGGGATTTATTGACGTCCACTTCAACTCGACATTCACTGAACTAACTGATCCCCGTAGCGCCCGCCCATTGCCCCCGATAAGGCCAATGGACCATACCACAATATAAGGGGGTGTCTGGGTTAAACCATCACCATACAGTGACTACAAACAGATCACACCACAGTTTTCGTCGAAATTAAAGATATTTGGTTGCTTTAAAAAATGCTTGCCCGGTCGGGCAAGTCGCCCATAATTTTATCTTGCCCGTGGCCAGATTTCACTTGCCCGGGGCAATCGGGAAGCTGTTAACCACGAACCCTGGCTCTGCTCCACAGCTTCTCCAATTTGTTTTTGCTATATCTGCGCCTTCCCCATTTGACAGAGTTAATGCCGGCACACCTTGGGGGCAAAGGGGGGCATTCCGGCCATAATGGCTGGGATGAGGACTGCACTGCTCTTGGTTCCCTCCACATCCTGGAATGGACTCTTTCCTGTGGAAAATGGATTTCATTGGCATCTCTGGTGCTCAATTTTTGTGTGGAGTGTGTCTGCTTGTTGTGTTTCAGTTGAAGTGTCGATGGAGTTGGATGCAGACTGGAATCTCACTTGGAGCAAGCGACGAGGAGGACTCCTATGAGGGTCATAGGATGTGGACGTGATAATCTGAAACAATACTGTTTGCAAGAGCTCGTCGGTGACGAGGGCTTTGGCATCTCTCGAGGGAGACGATGCCATGGGATTCTCTCGCTGGAGCGTGGCCTCAACTATGTTTTTGCATATCATTGGACTCGTGTTTGTGTTTTGTATGTTAATGTGTCTTGTCCTATCATGCATTTATTACGCTGTGGATTTATTCTGTTCTGTAACGGTGTTCCTTCATCCTACTTGCCTTGTGGATGCAGGTTCACGAGAAAGTGTTAGAAAGGATCTTCCTCTTTTTCCCCACTCTTTTGAAGGGGGCGGGGGGTTCCGACGAAGGTTCAGCGAAGCTTTGATGCCTCCATATGGACTAAACTGGAAATTGTTAGTGTTACTGCCGGTTTGCTTAAAGATCTATCATTGCGGGGGGAACTTCGTGATCGGGGTGGTTGATATGGGATTTTTTGGAATTATTGCTGGATTTATGTGTGGTCCTGCAGGAGGTGTTAGAGTGACGCCACGGAGCAATTTGGCCATACACTTAGTTTTCCAATTTAAACTACCTTTATGTAGCATGCCTTGAGCATGATTTAGGTTTTAGTCAATTAGGTTTCCCAAATTTTAGACAATGGATTCATATAAAAGGTTGGAATGGGATTTTTGGTGACATGCTGGTGTCGTTTTTGCTTTATCAGGACAAGATTTCCTCAAAGGGGGAAATATGTAGTGTATTTTTTTATTCACTCTTATGAACATTTTAGTAATTCTCTTAAATAACTATGAGGGAATTGGAGACTAAAGAAGTGACCAGTCACCTATTCTGTCATGCTCGGCGACCTGTCCGGAGGGAAGCTGAGCCAGACCCACACATCAACAACAAAATAAACCACACAGGTTAATAAAAGGTCACAAAAACATGGACCTCTTAAACAGCAAAACGTTAGTTCAGTGGTAACAGAGTTGTGTCTATGCTGGCAGTTTAGCAGGAAGCCACAAAAACAGATGCACGCCTTGAACCGTGTTTGACAGGAAACCGTTTCGCTCGCATTTAATAACAGAAGTGTGACCCAAACATGTCTTGTAAGCTGAAACCGTTCGAACAACAGGAAGAGTGTGGACGGGTGTGATGAAGTCAAAGTGTTCATGTTTTTCCATTCTTTATGAGTTTGCATATACAAATTGCTTTGCTGTGCTTCAATAAAACGCTGCACAGGAGCGGGAACGCTTTTCTCTTTGCCGGACTGCTCCTCCTCAATCTTGGCTGCGTGATTCATTTGTGCAGGCTTGTCTTGTTTTTTTACAAAAAAATTATCTGACATACCATGTTCAAGCAATTCCCTAAGGAATGATTCGACCTGACTCTAAAAACTCTGCACACTGCGGCATAAAGATCAATGGCGGTTGATGAATTTTAGTGGATAAAACACAAAGGGTTAAGTTTTTAAAAAAATCAAGTACGTATTGGTCTTATTTATGAACTTTGTACTGGCTTACAATGGTCTTAAAAAGGGAAAACGTCGCAACCCCCTTTTCTCCCAACAAGCCCATTTAGTTCTATCTCTTAATGCAAAAAGAGTTGTAAACATATTTCACTTGAAGGATTCCTATTTTATCAATGACATTATGTTGCGATGACCCCCATCAAGATGTTCGGGTCCCACAACAGGTGTTCCATCAGGCGCACACAATAGCCTGTGTGTGCTAACTTCAGCTCGCTTCCAGAAACGTCTGTGACTATGTCAGGAATGAAATCGGGCATTAGCCGCAGCGTGCTTCCTTTTTAAATGCTCGTTTATCACAGCTGTGCTGCTCAGAAAGGGAGGTTGACATCATCGGACGTAATTTTGTGAAATACCCCGATGGTCCGGTCCAAATCGGGGTTGCACGCATTGCTCTGTGTGCGGCGGGCACAAGTCAAGGTAGCATGGTAGAAACAATATAAGTCGAAGTTGCCGCCTGAGCTTTGACTTGACCAAACCAAATTTGTCTTTTTGTGTCCTGCAGACGTCAGTGAATACAATCTCCGTTCCGTGAAAGAGGAGCCAGACTTGACTCACATCAAAAAGGAGGAGGAGGAGATCAACAAGTCTCCAGTGAACATTGTCCCTATAAAGACTGAAGATGAAAACAAGGATGTGAGTGAGGACAACAGAGGGGCGGAGCCGACAAGCAGCAGCTCAAGTCATCACATGACAACAGAAAGTGATGAAGACCACTGGGGGCCATCACAAGCACATAGTGAGGACACATTATCAGATGCTCTTGACGATGATGATACTAATGATGATGATGAGCATGGCAAAGGTGAAAGGGCATGTCACACTGACAATTGGGTATGTTCTCAGTGTGGGAAATCATCAACTTCAAAGTTGTCTTTAAAATGGCACACAAGAACACACAGTGGAGAAAAAACTTTTTCATGCTCTGTTTGTGGAAAATGCTTCTCTGAAAAGTCACATTTACAAATCCACACAAGAACACACAGTGGAGAAAAACCTCTTTCCTGCTCAGTTTGCGGTAAATGCTTCACTCAAAAGTCTCATTTAGTAAGGCACACAAGAACACACAGTGGAGAAAAACCCTTTTCATGCTCAGTTTGTGGCAAAAGCTTCTCTCGAAAGTTTGATGTAACAATCCACACAAGAACACACAGTGGAGAAAAACCTCTTTCCTGCTCAATTTGCGGTAAATGCTTCACTCAAAAGTCTCTAGTAAGGCACACAAGAACACACAGTGGAGAAAAACCCTTTTCATGCTCAGTTTGTGGCAAATGCTTCTCTCGAAAGTCTCATTTAGTAAGGCACACAAGAATGCACACTGGAGAAAAACCTTTTTCTTGCTCAGTTTGTGGCAAAAGCTTCTCTCGAAAGTTTGATATAACAATCCACACAAGAACGCACAGTGGAGAAAAACCTTTTTCTTGCTCAGTTTGTGGAAAATGCTTCTCTCAAAAGGCACATTTAACAGAACACGCAAGAACCCATAGTGGAGAAAAACCTTTTTCCTGCTCAGTTTGTAGGAAAAGTTTCACTCAAAAATCAACTTTAACAAGGCACGCAAGAACGCACGGTGGCGAAAAACCCTTTTCCTGCTCAGTTTGTGGAAAGAGTTTCTATCGTAAGTCGCATTTAACGAGCCACACACACTGGAGACAAGCCATTCAGTTGCAGCGTTTGTGCTAAAAAAATTCTTTTCTAAAAATGGTGCTGAGAGTCACAATTGTGCTGGTGAGAATTGCAGCGATCCTTGAAGCTTAAAAAAAGACAACAAAAAACTGAAGGAACTGACTCTTTGTGGTAAGATGTAAATGTGATTTTGAATCAAATATGTTATATTGAATTTTGCAAAGCTTTTTTATTGACATTAAGCCAATGTGATCAGTGTCAGAAGAACCATTGTGTCTGAGTGATGATGAGTTTTTTTGTGTGTTTACATCAAACATGTAAATGAAATTAATTGAGAGTGAGAGGGGAACGATGGGCGTGAACGACAACAGGCGGATATGAGAGGGGAGATGGGCGTGAATGACAATGCAAAGGCACGCCCCCAGTGCAAAGCAGCCCCAATGCCCCAATATATACCAGGTGCAACACGTTGCTCAGGCAATTAATCAGCAAAAATGGCATCAATGAAGAGACACTCTTACGAAGCACAGTTCAAGCTGCAAGCTATCAGCTACGCAAATGTTCATGGGAATCGAGCAGCTGCGAGGGAATTAAAAAATCAATGAATCCATGGTTCGCAAGTGGAGGAAGCAGGAAGACAGAGTCAAGAAAGTCAAGAAAACTACACTGAGTTTTCGTGGAAGCAAGGCAAGGTGGCCCGTGTTGGAAGACCAGCTCGAGCAATGGATTGCTGCTCACAGAACAGCTGGGAGAAGCGTATCTACCATCACCATTCGACAGAAGGCAGTAACGCTTGCTGGCGAATTGAACATCGAACATTTCCAAGGAGGGGCGTCTTGGTGTTTTCGTTTTATGAAACGGCGCCATCTATCCATCCGGGCAAAGACGACCGTCGCACAGCAACTCCCAGAGGATTACAAGGAGAAGATGGTCGCCTTCCGCTCTTACTGCAGCAAAAAGATTACCGACAAACGTATCCAGCCCAGTCACATCACCAATATGGACGAGGTGCCACTAACTTTCGACATCCCGGCGAGCCGCACTGTGGAGAAGAAGGGGCTCAGCACGGTAGCAATCCGCACAACGGGGCACGAGAAGTCGGCTTTTACTGTTGTGCTAGCTTGCCATGCTAACGGACAAAAATTGCCACCTATGGTGATTTTTAAGCGGAAGACGCTGCCTAAAGAGAAGTTTCCTGCCGGCGTTATCATCAAGGCCAATCAAAAGGGCTGGATGGACGAGGACAAAATGAGAGAGGGGCTGAGTGAGGTGTACGTAAAGAGACCCGGTGGTTTTTTTCCACGCGTCACCGTCGCTGTTGGTCTGACTCCATGCGTACCCATCTGACAGCCGCTGTGAAAAACCAAGTCACGCATATGAACTCAGAGCTTGCCATCATCCCGGGAGGCTTGTCAAAGGAACTCCAACCACTCGACATTAGTATAAACAGGGCGTTCAAAGTGAAGTTGCGTGCTGCGTGGGAGCGATGGATGGCGGAGGGCGAACACAGCTTCACAAAGGCTGGGAGACAGCGAAGAGCAAGTTATGCCACAATTTGCGAGTGGATTGTAGCTGCTTGGACGAACGTGTCTGCTAGCTCTATTGTAAGAGCTTTCGCGAAAGCCGGCATTACATCCGAGGAGCCGCTCAGCAGCGACACAGAATTGGACAATGACGAGAGGGAACCTGGCGTGTTTGAGGGAGAATTTGCCCAACTGTTTGTATCTGATACGGAAGACGATGATTTTGAAGGATTTGTGGATGACTGATCAATATTAATGTGAGTACATTGTTAAATAAAATACAACCAAACTCAGTTTTGCTCCTGTTGCCTTTTTAAAAACAGCTAGCCACGCTAGCCGTGCTATCTTCTGTTTTAGTGTGCATACATGTTAACTAAGGTATTGTATGGTAATCTGGGAGGTGTAATTTTGCTGGGCCTACACTATTATGCTATTCAGTTGATTTGGGGTGATAGTTTTAGTTTTAATGTAACTCCGTGACCGCACATCGTTTGTTGATTAGTGACTTGCTCACGCCGGCATTGTGTCGGCATCCCATCTGAGGGGCTGCGCCGCAGCGAGACGGCGAGGCAGACTGATAATGACTCTCGTGTTTAGTGGAGAACTGTCCCTCTGTTTATCTTGGATAGAGAAGAAATGGACTTGGTGCATTTTTGGATAAGGACAACTTCAGCACGTTGTTAAGAGCTAAAATAAAGTACCACTGAACTCCCGCTGCCATTTTAAAAACACACTAGCGCGACTGAGCAGCTAGCGCGACTGCTCGGTTGCTTGGTTCTGTTTGCGCCCAATGATACGGTGCGTTCTATCTATGTATCAAATACAGAAATAGCACCCTCACCTGGGACTGCGCCCTTTGATACGGCGCGTCTTTTGGCCGTGTCTCTCCAGCCATGACGACATGAACAGGAACAAGCGCTGGAAGGAAACGCCCCCACTCCAGCTGGGCAAACACAAAACAAAAACATGACAGGACAAAAAGGACCATGACGCAAAGGGATTAGGTTTTGGGGATAGGTTTTAATTGAAACATTTTATGATCATGTTTAAAGAAAATCTTTAGAACAGGAGATGTCTAGCAATTGATGAGAAGTTTGCTAAGTATAAAGTTGGATTAAATAGTTCGAGAGCTGATTTATTAACTGATGTGTATCAAATGTAACAAAGGTGGACGACAGATGTTTTATGACTATGCGACACCAGCCCTGACATGACAACTTTTAAGGGACAAGACAGCATTCCAGAAATACCAGACTAACATCCGCATCTATGAGCTGTTTGACGTCACAGGTGCAGGATCATCAGCTACGTCCAGGAGGAACAGGAGAAACGATTTCATGGAGACTGAATGGGAAAATCCACAAACGCACAGTGGTAAACTTTGGCATACGCTGGCTAAATTGAGGCTAAATTAGCGCAGAGGGAGGGGTCTCTGTGTGGAATTGGAAAGTATCTTTTTGGTGAATGAAAGTGTGACAGAAAAAGTGTTTGTATGTCTAAGTGGTTTGAGTGAATGTTTAAGGGACGGGCCTCAGGAAAGAAACCTGATTGAGGGCACCGGCAAGCCCTAACAGCACGTAGGATGCAATGGGCGGACAGGCCTGATCAACCTGAATCCCTATTGCACTCCCAAGTACTGATTTTCAAATTGTTATTGGAGACAGATTGGACTAATCAAATTCAAGCATCAAGTGAATGATTGATTGACATTATTACACAAAATTTATGCAAAACTGAAATTTTCAGAAGGGAGGTAATTTACCCCTTCTCACTGGCAAGTGCCACTCCTCCAGTTCTCTCCACAGGTTTGAGGTGACATGTGACCTGTGTGACCACAAGGCCGGAGAACGCTTCAAATAGCGTCTCATCATGCCCATCCCGGAGTTTCTCCTCAACAAGGAGGGTGATGTTGATAAGATATTCTAAGTTAGGTTCCATGAAAACAGATTAAGATATAGTTGTTGCTTTAGCCTGCTCATGTGCTCCGCAGTTTCAATATTCACATTGGGTGCACGAATAGATAACACACACCCAGTCCAGGATAGAGCAGAATTTTGTTGTATTGTTAAGACTTTTCCATAATATACGGCACCACAGCGGTGATACTTGAGGTTAATTTCAGTTAAGGGGGCGGTGGCGCTGTTTTTATGAAAATTACTCACTTAACGCAAGGGTAGGTTCTTCGAAGAGGGGATTACAGAGTTACATGCGGGACAAAATTTACTTGTCAGAAACTGTCCTTACTTGAGGCCGAGGCCAGACCTACAGACCAGCATGACGGTCACCGGCTGAATGGGGACACCTCAGGTGAGATTGGCCGTGCCGTGCATCAGATATTTCTGGCCCGTTGGGGCCGATGTTGCTGTGTCTTTCAGATGGGGAGGGGAGGAGACAGGCCTGGTCTATGTGGCCAGGGCGAGACGTGAATGGAGTGAGACTTCCGGCAGTGACCCGTCCAATAATGTCGTCATTCCGCAGCTGTTCCAGTTGGCCGTCCTTAGGGCGTGTCCTTCCGGTTACGGACATCATGTGAAACAGTCCATCAATGAAAAAATGCTAATCAGTCTCAGGAGAACAAATTTTTTTTTACATCATTTTGCACAACATCAGAAAAGGAAAATGTGGGATTGGATTAAGGAGTGTTACTAAAAATTGTTGTACTTGCAGGTTCAGGTGGCCAAGAGGGCTAAAAATTATAAAATAAAAAAAATGAAAAAAAGGGGTGGGGCAGCTAATGCATGCAGCTCCCATTGCACCTGCGCCTTCCGCTTCTGCTGCTCCTAGGCAAGGTTCGGTTGACGCGGCACCACAGCAGACTGGCTGTCCGTACCCGGCCGGTCAACGAGGTCGGGATTGCGGTAACAGAGGTAGGGGTGGTTATAGACGGGGGTTGTGAGTGGGGTGTGCTCTTGCTGCGGGGTCACTGGGTGATGAGCAGTCCATACCGAGCCACTTTCTGGAATGTACCATCCTCTGGTCCGGTGCCATTCCTGTCGCCCAGAGCTCAACCAGCGCAGGGGGCGCCACCGTTACCCACTCCCAACGCACTCTTGACACCAACCCGCTGGTACCCCATTCCATGACAGGGGGCCGCGGAGCATATGTGGTGCTCTCCTCCATTCCACTGGCTGAACTGAAACATCTTAGGGCAGCTCTGAAACCTGGTTCTCCATCCTCCCGCGGTGGGTATTACCTGTTCCTGATCCAACCTCCACCCATTCACCAATTGACCCAGTACATTGTACACTGTACATATGATCGCACACATGATTTGGTTTATCAAAATGCATTCATCCAAATTTAGTCAGGAGTTCATCTTGCATTAGGATTATATATGTGTTATGTCTACCGTCGTTGCCTCGCATGCGTGCCTTGTCCCTGAGCAGCGGAATTGGTATGAATTGTTTACTTTCGCTGAGCCACAAATCACATTGACTATTGGGGCCTAGATCTTCATACTAAAGATCTAGGCCCCATGGTAAAGCGGAGTGTCGAGGCGGTTGGCTGGGTTCAGACGTCTATTACGAATGTTGAATACTCCGCGTCACTAACAAGGTATCATACTTCAGCACCCACTACAAATTCTTCGGTTTTGGGAACGTGACTAAATTTCAAAATTTCACGAAACGGGTCACTCGGGAGAGGTAGCTCTGTGTGCGTCTCTGCCGGAGGGTTTGTGGACACGAGGCCCGACTGATTTTGGGCTCTTCTCCACAGCTCCCCCAATTGTTTTACTGTCTCTACACCCTCGCCCAGTTGACAGAATCAGAGTTGGCACAGCCTGGAGGTGGAGGGAGGCATTCGGGAGACAATAGGAGGTGAAGACTGCAGCGGTTCTTGGAGCTGTCTACGTCTTGGAGAGCACCTATTCTTCCCGTAAAAAATGGTTTAATTTGGTATCTGCGTAATTCTAGTTTGGGATTTTTATTTATTTTTTTTTTTTTTATCATAAATGGTAACTATTTCATTTGGTTTGCTTTGAAGATTTGCCAAAAAACGGTCAAAATTGGAGCGTTAGCTCAGGGCTTAATTTATAATCTCTAAACATTTAGTTATTTGAACTCAGTGAACTAAATTTTCTTTAATTCAGGAATAATTTGCCCATCTTGCAAAGCCAAATTCTAACATTGTGCCATATTAGCTGGATATCATTCAGACATTATTGCGAACAAACACTGCTGGATTGTGGTGATTTTCGGCACAACGAAATGTATACGTTGGAAAATTGTTTCTGGGGGCAATGCCTGTGAGGATGCCACTGTCTGGATTATATTCAAAGAAAGCTTTTACAACAGTCTGGGAATTGAAATAGATATAGATATAAAATTTGGTGGGTCTACGTTAATTACAATATCTTCTTCAAGTGCCTGATACAAGCTTCACAAACAAGTTTAAAAAGGTGATTGAGTGCAATTAATGGTTACCAGACGAACAAGTGTGTCTGCACATAGACGAGAATGCAAGTCAGTAAATAAAGACACACAAGCTTGCAGCATCACATTACCTGCGTGACTTCTTAGAAGACAGAACGTTACATGGTACCAGGTCGCGGGTCAAGAAAAGGACTGACGCGAGATGGACTCCGTAAGGCCACCAGAAGCGCTGAAAATGACGGTAGATGTGGACGCGAGTTCAAGCAACAATTCCAGCTCTACCTTGCTGCCGTGGGAGTCGGAAACAGAGCGGACGAAAGAAAAATAGCCCTTTTGCGAACCAATGCCGGAGCCGAGGCCATCGAGGTATTAAACACCTTTGTTTATGATGAACCCGAAGATAAAGACAAGTTTGAAACGGTCCTGTGGATTTAATTGCAGATACACTTGCAAGGAGATTTTCAAGTCGGACCTTTCAAGAGAAGCTATATCGTCCAACACTCACTTAGTGGTGCGTTTCTGGATATTATTTGTCCAGCCGTGGTGTCATAAATGATGGTATTTTGATGGGGATTTATTCAAGTACTGAACTCTCACACACACACGAGAACACCCTTACCTTGCAGAACAGCATTGTGATGTGTTTTTATATACCCTATTCAGTACTAAATTCCATTGCACTCTCTTATTTATTTATCTAATTTATATATTTGTCTGTATTATTGTTGTATTGCACTGGAGAGGGGAGCCCTCTAATCTCGTTGCACACTTGAGTACAATGACAATAAAGGGATTTCTAATTTCTAATTCTAAAGTAGTACAAAGTAGGACTTCACTGAAGGCACAGGTGTGAAATGCACTGAAGTAACTTAAAAATTAAAAGTAAAAAAATTACGATTGTTTAAGAATTTGCAAGAAAGAACTCAATCTGATCGAAATGTTGTGCTTTGTTGTTTATTCATTCAATTCTATACTTATTTCAATATTTGAGTATTATTTTTCTTTCAATATGTAGTATATTTTGTCTTTGAAGTGTGGGTCCTTGCTGCCTTCCGGACAGACAGCCGAGCAAGGCTGGATTGGTGATGGAAAAGAACAAAAGAAAGAAGAAAGATTTTATTCTCGTCACATGCTGATGTCAAAAGAAGTCTCCCCAAAAACGTGTGCGTGTGTGCGCTCCGCGCGTGTGTGAGCCCCCTCTCAGACATTCCCTTTTTTATTGGGAATGCCCAAATAGGACATGAATATCTAATTTTCCTTTGTTACATATGCATTCCCATCACGCTAATCTTTGGGATTTCCCTCCAAAAGTCCCCCAGAGGGAGAGCAGATGCGTCTCGTCTCCCCGTTGATACGACCAGTCTACTCTTAAATTACTTCCATATCCTGCAAGGTCACTGACCTGGCGAGAGAATTGCCCCCACCATAAACAATACTCAGGCCCATTTTCTCTCAGGGCAGTATCTGGTTACATCGGAACTTCAGAACCAAGACTGGTCACTTCTGTGAGCTCCAGTCCCTTCATAGTTTCATAAAGAGAATTACTTCCCAGATCTAAATTAGGCTGTTTAAAAATACACAACTTTTTTTTTTCATTTATTTCAATGTATATTTAAGCTTTCTTATGTAAAATACAACATTTATTCAATTATTTTAGTGTGTAAAATTCTCAACAATTTAAACCTTTTTATTTCACACTTGAATATTTCTTAACATATTTGTTCTTTTGAATATGTGTGCAATTTAAATTATTCCATCCATCCAGCCATTTTCTGCCGCTCATCCAGGGTCGGGTTATTGAATTATTTTTTTAGTATTTTTTATAATTCAATATTTATTTCAAGATTAGGACTCTTCTCAATTAGTTCAATATTTATAAAATGTTTCTATTATTATTAATTGAAGTAAGGCTGTATGTGGTTTCCAATTTTAAAATTTTCCTATTTCAATATATAAATAATCCCATGTATAAAAAATACAATATAGCATGAAAAAAAATATTTGGTATATTTGACAAAATGATAGTTTTTCCAAAGTGAGATTCTGCTTAGCAACAAACCCCAAACGATTGATAGAGCTCAACCTAGAAAGTGTATTTAGCCAGTCAGAAATTTATTCATAAAGTGTAATATTAAATGTATGTGAGGGGATATTTGAAGAGTTTGAGTTTTGTTCAATGGACCATACAAATACGAGCCAGCCAAACACAGCGAGAAAACCAGCGCTGACTCCAGTCGCCATCAAGTTGCCAACTCCTGACATTCCAAAACCTTTGAGAGAAACTGAGACTATTTGCGTTTCTCTTTCTGGTTCTTTTTATAGTTCAACTTCAAGTTCTGTTTTTCACTTTTTCACAGCGTAATGAAGGCCAGTTGAGCAAGTGTTTTTATTGATGATTGTGGAAGGCAGCAATTTCATAAGCACAGTTTCTTCTCACACCTTTTCCATTAGGTACGATTAAAAAGACGTATAACGTGAACAAATGTTGTTCCAGGCAAAGGCAATTAATTTTATTTACATGTTTGATGTAAACACACAAAAAAAAATCATCACTCAGACACATTGGTTATTCTGGCGCTGATCCCATTGGCTTAATGTCGATAAAAGAGCTTTGCAAAAGTAAATTTTTCATATTTTATTCAAAATCACATTTACATCTTACCACAAAGAGTCAGTTCCTTCAGTTTTTTTGTTTTCTTTTTTTTAAGCTTCAAGGATCGCTGCAATTCTCACCAGCACAATCGTGTCTCTCAGCACTACGTTTAGTGAAGAATTTTTTAGCACAAACGCTGCAACTGAATGGCTTTTCTCCATTGTGCGTTCTTGTGTGGCTTCGTAAATGCGACTTTAGAGAGAAACTCCTGGCACAAACTGAGCAGGAAAAAGGTTTTTCTCCACTGTGCGTTCTTGTGTGGAGTGTTAAATCAAACTTTTGAGAGAAGCTTTTGCCACAAACTGAGCAAGAAAAAGGTTTTTCTCCAGTGTGTGTTCTTGTGTGGCAAGTTAAATATGACTTTACAGAGAAGCGTCTACCACAAACTGAGCAGGAAAAAGGTTTTTCTCCACTGTGTGTTCTTGTGTGTTTTGTTAAACTTGACTTTTGAGAGAAGCATTTTCCACAAACTGAGCAAGAAAAATGTTTTTCTCCACTGTGTGTTCTGTTAAACTTGACTTTTGAGAGAAGCATTTTCCACAAACTGAGCAAGAAAAATGTTTTTCTCCACTGTGTGTTCTGTTAAACTTGACTTTTGAGAGAAGCATTTTCCACAAACTGAGCAAGAAAAAGGTTTTTCTCCAGTGTGTGTTCTTGTGTGGCAAGTTAAATATGACTTTACAGAGAAGCGTCTACCACAAACTGAGCAGGAAAAAGGTTTTTCTCCACTGTGTGTTCTTGTGTGTTTTGTTAAACTTGACTTTTGAGAGAAGCATTTTCCACAAACTGAGCAAGAAAAATGTTTTTCTCCACTGTGTGTTCTGTTAAACTTGACTTTTGAGAGAAGCATTTTCCACAAACTGAGCATGAAAAAGGCTTCTCTCCACTGTGTGTTCTTGCGTGCCTTGTTAATTGTGCCTTTTGAGAGAAGCTTTTGCCACAAACTGAGCAAGAAAAAGGTTTTTCTCCACTGTGCATTCTTGCGTGCCTTGTTAATTGTCCCTTTCGAGAGAAGCTTTTGCCACAAAGTGAGCAAGAAAAAGGTTTTTCTCCACTGTGCATTCTTGTGTGGATTGTTAAATCAAACTTTTGATAGAAGCTTTTGCCACAAACTGAGCAAGAAAAAGGTTTTTCTCCACTGTGCATTCTTGTGTGGATTGTTAAATCAAACTTTTGATAGAAGCTTTTGCCACAAACTGAGCAAGAAAAAGGTTTTTCTCCACTGTGCGTTCTTGTGTGCCTTACTAAATGAGACTTTCGAGAGAGGTTTTTGCCACAAACCGAGCAGGAAAAAGGTTTTTCACCACTGTGTGTTTTTCTGCGACTTTTTAAAGACAGCTTTGAAGTGAATGAGTCAGTGTGACATGCCCTTTCACCTTTGGCTTGCCCATCATCATCATCATCATCATCGTCATGAGCATCTGATAATGTGTCCTCATTATGTACTTGTGATGGTACCCAGTGGTCTTCATCACCTTCTGTTGTCACATAATGACTTGAGCTGCTGCGTGTAGGCTCCGCCCCTCTGTTGTCCTCACTCTCATCCTTGTTTTCATCTTCAGTCTTTATAGGGAGAACGTTCACTGGTGACTTGTTGATCTCCTCCTCCTCCTCCTCCTCCTTTTTCATGTGAGTCAAGTCTGGCTCCTCTTTTACATAAAGGAGATCGTTTTCACTGACGTCTGCAGGACACAAAAAGACAAACACACATTTGGTTTGGTCAAGTCAAACCTCAGGCGGCGACTTTGTCTTATATTGTTTCTACCGTGCTACCTTGACTTGTGCCTGCCGCATACGGAGCAATGTGTGCGACCCCAACTTGGACCGGACCATGGGGGCATTTCACAAAATTACGTCCTACGATGTAAACCTCCCTTTAGCAGCACAACTGTGATAAACGATCATTTAAAAAGGAAGCACGTTGCGGCTGATGCCCGATTTCATTCCTGACATAGTCACAGACGTTTTTGGAATATGTATTCAAATTCAACTAAGATACACCATAATATTTTAAGAGTTCACTGAATTATTTCGGAACTGCAATGACGCTTAACAGCTTTCGGGTGTCAGTAATGAGTAACAAAGTAACACAAGACCTCCCACTGATACATCGTCATTGTCATTTGGATAAATTACCAGGAACTACGAGTTGTGGGGGTGATGCAAACCACCTGAGCCACAGGAACTTTATTACCAGGAACTAAATGTTCCTGGACTTGTAGGTAGAAAAGGGGGTTGTGAGTTTCAGCCTTTTTAAGCCCATTGTAAGACAAAGATGCAGATGCATTCCTTGCAGCATGCGCTTGATCACTGATGAGAACCGTGCAACCTTGGATGGATGCATTCAATGTATTTTAAATGTTTGGATGGGGTGAAACGATGCACACGTGCACAAAACAGTGCAGGGCCACCCGAGGTTCATTGACTCTCACCCGACCAAGCCAGTAAAAAGTTCATAAATAAATAAGACCAATCCGTACTTGATTTAAAAAAAATATATATATATATTTAGTGTTTTATTCACTAAAATTGATCAACCGCCATTGCCGTTTTCGCGGCAGTGTGCACATTTTTAGAGTCAGGCGGAATTCCTTCCGTAAGGAATTGCTTGAACAAAATATAAAAACCAGGAAATGTTATTTTGTTATTTTAAATGTAAATTTTATACTGGGGAAAAACATGGAGTTCACCCCCCACTATTGGTTATTCTTTGGCATATATTTTCTGCACTGATTACATTTGACATAAACAATTGCTCAGCAGACCTGCAAGTAAAAGGCAATATTTAAAAATAAAGCGGCAATAACCTTGGACGCATTTCCCCAAACAACTTAATGTTGTGATGCATATTTCTAATGAAAGAAAGTCGTTCTTTACAAAGCAAATGAGAGTAAGACGTGTACAAACCTGCTTTGTGTAGCACAACACGAGGCTGGTTGCAAACTTCGTCCAGCAGTTGATGATGTTGCTCGTTCTCTTCTTTTATTCCACAAAGTTCCTCTTTGTACTTGGGTGTCGTTCTATCACACATTTTCAAATGATAATTCCAAAAAATCCGCACTTGATCTCTGCTTGGCGATGAGTCATGTGCCTCTTTTCGTTAGCGGCTAGCAAGCTAACAAGCTAAGCTAACTACGCCGAAAAGCATCAACACGCGAAGATGAGGTTATCGGGACACAAAGACTTAATGAATTATGTCGTAGTCCTTTAGAGTAGCACTGGACATCCTTTGAGAAAATTACAGTCAGTTCCACACTAAATCAGAAGAATTTAGCGGGGGGTGTTTTTGTTCCGGTGTGGACGGGTCGGTGGATGTGGTCGAGGTCCTTCGGAAGCTGCGCGCTTGCTAATGACGTCATGCTTTAAGCACGTATTTTTCAAATATATTTCTTTGCCTCTGTGTTTGTTTTTACACCTGGCTGTTCTCTTTTAATATATATTCTATGTAATATTTTAATTCGGTTGATAAAAAAAAATGTAACAAAATAATTAAAATAATGCCACAAAAGCGAGTCAGCTCCGACGTCACTCCCCCTATGCCCGGAGAAGCCGCTACTGGAACAGCAGTGGGAAGGTTACGTTTCTCCTACCGAACTAAGCAACAATGCTGTGGTTCAATCGGGCTGCAAGATTGTATGAAAATAATGTCTGCATATACTAGCAGTGCTTCTCAATTATTTCACGCCCGCCCCTACCAAGAAGAAAAAGATTCGCGCCCCCCCACCACCAATTTTTTTTCCGTCTTTGTATATTGAGATTAGATTGTCAATAAAATATCCCTTAACTAACCTACATTGATAAGAAATATAGTTTCGAGAACTATTATCGTGAGGATCTCGAAGCTCAGTACTCTGTTGTGCAAATATTGATGAGATTGTGGCAGTTGAAATGAGCACACACGACTGACAGTGAACACGTCTTTATTCCAAGACTGCCAACAACAGAATAACACACAATCACAAATTCGCGCCAACAAACATTAACATGAATACGCCCCCAAACGGGATGCCTGCTGGGTGAGAGGCATGGTCCTAATGTCCGCCACAAGATGACAAATATTTGTCATGTCATGTCATTATCCTTACCGCTTATCCTGAACAGGGTCGCGGGAGGGTACTGGAGCCTATCCCAGCTGACTTCGGGCGAAAGGCACACTCCACCCTGAACTGGTCGCCAGCCAGTCACAGGGCAGACATAGACACAGTCACTGAGAGGGAACTGAACCCACGTTGCCTGCACACAACTCAGGCGAGTGTACCACTACACCATCAGGGACATGATAAATATTTACTAATACGTTTTTTGCCAAAAACTTTATTAACATTAACAAACACAGTTATTAATACGTACATAATATAGAAAAGACAAAAAGAAGAGCCAGGGGGATTTTAAACAAAAATTCTATATGAATAACATAAAGCAACAGCTTTAGTATTGTTGGAGTTGAGTCACCGTGGAAATGAGAAGTATTTAGTAAATCAACTTTTAAAAGCCAAACTTACGCCAATGCGTGTTCGGTTTTTGTACTCAAGAAGAAAAGGGTCAAATAAAGACTCAACAACTGATTAGAGTTCCGATATTTAGTTTCTTCCATTTCTGGAGTTCAGGAAATAGTACAAAGACAGATATCTGGGTGGCTTTTTCTTAATCTCACGAGAAACTGCACTCGGGCGAGCACAGTCAAAAAATGTGCACCATCTTTCAGCCCAGCTTCAGTTTTTATAGGAGTTTTTTATGTCAAGAGTAATGTAGGTTGAATCAGTTGAATCGGTCGTCCTTGCTCCCTCCCACGGCACGGGTCCACGTCCAAGGGAAGGTCCTCCCCAGGTTAGTCATCGTCTGGATAGTTGATTCCTGTCTTGTCCCCAAGACTGGCACGCCAAGGCTGGCCTTCTCCGGCGGGCAGTCTCTCCGTCTCTCCAGCTGGCATTGCTCTGGAATCTTGTCGGTGTGCATGTGTGCGTGTGTATGGGCACATGTATATGCAGGTATACGTGTATGTGCAGGTGTAAGGGTGTGTCTGTGTTTATGCATGCGTATGTGCATGTGCTCTGATCTCCAATTGTTCCGTCTTTCAGAATGTGTTTTTTTATAGCGTCTGCGTGAGTCCTCCAGTGCCGAATTTGGTATGTTTGCATCTCTACAGCCAATGTGGAGAATGTGCTTCGTCGTATTTGACCACGAAGTGCTGTGAATGTGAATGCAAGTCATGGAAATGCTATGTGTGCAAATTTGTTCTCACAACCCAAAATTTCAATAAAGTTCACACATTTAAACTAAGTACTATAAATTTAGCATATGAGAAAAATATAATAAATCAGAAAACAGGACTACAATCCCAGTTATTCTTGTGACCCGTGCTTCTACTTTCATCTGATAAATGCTTTTTGTTTCATCAATGTTTAACATATTCCGTAAATATGAACCTGCTAAATTAAATAATTGACCTTCTGTCCTGTAAGTGTTTAAAATAATGCCAGCAATCATAATACAATCCTTCATTTATTGCAGTCGTCTTATCATTGCAGTTGTCAGGGTCGCCGGTCGGCGAGGAGGAGGTGGACCCAGAATGCGAGGAAGCTGGAGAAGGTGTAACTTAAGCAATTTATTAGGGGACCAAAATAATGACAGACAACGGGGCAGGGTGCAAAATAAGAAAGACGAACTTAACGTGGCAAACTGGATCACAAGAGTGAGGAGCAAGGACAGGGACAAATGCTAGGGGGCGAGAGCGGGGGCGAGAGCGGGGGCGAGAGCGGGGGCGAGAGCGGGGGCGAGAGCGGGGGCGAGAGCGGGGGCGAGAGCGGGGGCGAGAGCGGGGGCGAGAGCGGGGGCGAGAGCGGGGGCGAGATCAGAGAGCGGTCGTGACAGTCCGTAACGGAGCAATGCACTGACAATGAGTTGTTGGAGTGAGGTGTTCAAATAGTCCAGTAATTAGGGGAGCAGATGGGCATCAGGTGTGTGAGGGTAACGGGGAACAGGTGCGTGGCTGGTGGGGAACGAGTGCTGGAGGGAACGTCCCACTCAGCTGACTAAATAAACAGAATGAGCACATGGCAGGAAGGTGAAGAAAATAATAACAAAAACACTGACATGACCGACACGGGTTATGACAGCAGTATTTTTTTTATCATTGCAGCATTTTATTAATTTTCCCTCTGTACCATAGACAGACATTCGGAGTGTTTCCTTACACTTGTAAATGTTGTGGGATGTAAGTGTGTATATACACATGGGGATTTGTGTGTTTACGTATATACTGTGTATATTCGCATAGGTTTGCTTTTTCTGAATGTCTGCTGCTAATGTTATACATTAACGGCCACATTGCACCGCCGCCTCTGTGTGATCTATATCTTTGCTGCTGTAACACTGCAAATTTCCCCATTGTGTGACTATTAAAGGACATCTTTATCGTTATCTTTAAAAACCTTGTGTTGGTGCTTGCAAAATAATTTTCCATAAGATTAAGATTGAACAAAATGGTGAAACAAAAATTTAAAAAGTAAATACTGTAACTATTAAACATTGAATACTAAATTATTCCTAAAACAGATCAATGAATCTTGAAATTAATAGTGAATTATTGTAGTTTAATAAAAACTGAAACGAATAATGAAATATTACAGTACTTTAAATAAATACCGAAATCATTTTCAAACACAGTAACAGTTAAGTAATAAAAGAGTGACATATTTTTATTTAAAATTCGCAATCACATCACAACCTGGTGAAAAACCCTGTAAAAAGGCAAATATGTTGACATAAAGTATCACTTTATCATGTCAACTGTTAATAACAGGGAAATACATTTGGAATACTATCCAACCAACAACATGGTGTCAGATGTGAAAACAAAACCAGCAACAAAAGTAAAATTCAATACATCTCTCAAGTTCATATTTGGGATCTAAAATGTTTTTTCATGTGCATCTTGGGTTTTTCTCTATGTTTAGAAGAAGATAACGATGATTTGCATCGCAAATGGTGACATCTGTCGGTGAGTTGGTGACAGTGCTCCACAAAGCCAGCAGCCAATCAAATCACAGCGGGGTGTGTCCTGTTCTTCCGTTTTCGTGCCGAACAGACTGCCATTTTCTCGGAGGAAAAAAACGACGCCATCTTTCATTCGTCTCGTCGAACAAAGAGAAGCTCACGAGTTATCGCCAAGCAGAGATCAAGTGCGGATTTGTTGAGATTGACGTTTGAAAATGTGTGAAAGAACGACACCCAAGTACAAAGAGGAACATTGTGGAATAAAAGAAGAGAACGAGCAACATCTTCAACTTCTGGGCGAAGGTTGCAAGCAGCCTCGTGTTGTGCTACACAAAGCAGGTTTGTACACTTTTTACTCTCATTTGCTTTGTAAAGAACGACTTTCTATCGTTAAAAATATGCATCACAACATTAGGTTGTTTGGGGAAATCGTTCAAGGTTATTGCCGTTTTATTTTTAAATATTGCCTTTTACTTGCCGGGTTGCTGAACATTTGTTTATGCCAAATGAAATCAGTGCAGAAAATGGATGCCAAAGAATAACCATTAGTGGGGGGTAAACTCCGTGTTTTTTTTCCCAGTTTAAAATTTGAACTGATTATTTAACATTTTACATATTCCAGTTTTTATACGTTGTGAAAGAAATTAAGTTTGTCATGTCTCAAAACTATGCTGACAGATGTAGTGTATTTTTATATCCACTGTTGGAGTTGAGCCACCGAGAAAATGAGAAACATTTAGTAAATGAATCTTCAAAGCCAAACTTACTCCAATACGTGTTCGTTTTTTGTACTCAAGAAGAATAGGGTCAAATAAAGACTCAACAACAACTGATTTCAGTTGCGATATTTTAATTTCTTCGATTTCTGGAGTTCAGGAAATAGTACAAATACAGATATCTGGGCGGCTTTTTCTTAATCTGACGAGAAACTGTACTCGGACGAGCACAATCGAAAAATGGCGCGCTGATCTCAGCCCAGCCTCACATTTTCTAGGAGGTTTTCTTTGTCAAGGGTCATGTAGGTTGAATCGGTCGTACTTGCTCCCTCCCCCGTCCACGTCCAAGGCTGACCTTCTCAGGCAGGCGGCAGTCTCTCCGTCTCTCATTCCCCTGTAATCTCGTCAGTGTACAGATTGTGTGGTCTATGTTTTCCCAGATCAAATTACGTGTTTTTTGGTGTTCTTGATAGCGTCCCTGTGACGTCCTCCCCTGCCCAACTTGATGTTTGTATCTTCTATGGCCTATGTGGAGAATGTGTTTAGTCGTATTTGTCCATGAAGTGCTATCTGGTTTGTCATCAGTTTAACCTGAGCAGACTGAATCTGTTCTGAATGAGAGTGTGGGTCATGAAAATACTCTGTGTGCAATTTTGAGGTCTTACATTTAAACTAAGTCATATCAATTTAGCATATGAATGCATGAGTGAACACCATGACTACAATCCCAGTCAATCTTATCGATGCACTGTTCTTCTACTTTCATTTGATAAATGCTTTTTGTTCAATCAATGTCGAACATATTCAGTAAATATGAACCTGCTCAATTAAATAATTGACCTGTCCCGGAAGTGTTTAAAATAATGCAAGCAATCATAATACAATCCTTCAATATTCATGTCAGGTGTGGCCATTCCCTATAACAGGGGTCTCAAACTCGCGGGCCATTTGCGGCCCGCGCGATGATAGTTTGCGGCCCCCGCCTTATTATGAAAGTTTAATGTTCGTGCGGCCCGCGAATTTGATATGACTGGCACTTTACAGGATTGTAATTTTTTTTCGATGTTTTAGTAGGGGTTTGATTGATGAATGTTCGGATTTTGTGGCGTCTGAAAATTACTTCCGGTTTTTATTTAGTGAGCAGGCTGGTTGAAAACTTTATCGAAATATAAACTGAGTTTTTATTATTTACTTTTGTTCGTGGCTCAGCTATGCGAAAGGAAGCGCTGCCAGGTCTCTAGCAGCAAGATGTAGGCATGAGAAGCCATGTTCAGAAGATCAGTTCATGTTCAATGTTCCACTCATGTTCATGACAATTCATGTTCAGAAGAAGATTAAAGAACTGTGAAGACAGACATTTGACTCATTATTATTATTTATTACGGATTAATTTTCTTATTAATTTCTTATTTATTTTCTTATTAATTGCTTATTTATTTTTAAATCCTATTTTGTGTTAAAAAATAAAAATAAAGACATTTGAGAAGATTAGATTTTTTTAATTTTTTTCTTGCGGAAAACCTGATGCGGCCCAGCCTCACCCAGAGTCTGCCTCTAGTGGCCCCCAGGTAAATTTAGTTTGAGACCCCAGCCCAATAAGAAGGGAACGTCGGAGAGAAGGGTACACCTTTCCCTTTTTTCTTTTTGGGGAGACTTCTTTTGACATCAGCATGGGACGAGAATAAAATCTCTTTCTAACCAAAATGACTGTGTCAGAGAATTTTTTTCCATCACCAATTCTGCCATGCTCGGCGACCTGTCCGGAGGGAAGCTGAGCCAGACCCACACATCAACAACAAAATATACCACATTTTTGGCGTCACAAACAGGATTCTTGCTCCATTGATTGTCTCAAGGGTGCTGGGGCGCAGGCGTTCAACAGCCGGCCGGCTGAACTTTAGGTGAGATGCTTTTACTCACAAAGGGTGTTGTGCGCCTGTGTCCAAGCGGTCGGGGCTTTTGGGGTCCTTAAAGAAAGCTTGTGCGTGTGGGTCTGCTGGCTGATTGGTCATGGAAAATGTCCCTGTGTTAGTTTCAATTATTGTTTAAACAAGAGGCCTCTATAAATGATTAAGACATTCACAGATGTCAAAGTAAAAAAATGATGATAGGAACTAAGTAAATGGGGACTAGTGTGGGAGAAATGTGCAGAAGATAAAGAAAAGAAAGGTCTAGTGGTTAAAGAAATGAGAAATAAGAAGTGTAAAACTATACCTCTAGACAACATAGTCGTGAATAAGCTCAGTTTGAGCACAGAACCTGGCCAGGGTGTAAATTTTAGCAGGAAAATGATGAGCTGAAAATAGAAATAATGAAGAGCAGCGCGCTTCCACGTATCGTATTGGGCACTTTGTGGCATGGAACACAGTAAGGATCGAGGCGTACCGTTGTGTGGAGGGCCCGACGGTTTTGCTGGTACGTAGCAAGAGTAAGGAATTAAGTCTGGGCCGGTTCGACTCCGCTGTTCAGATACGTTTCCTGTGATTAATCGTGTTCTGGTCAAGGCCACGCAAAATCAAAAACCTGGCTGCGGTCCGCCCCGTATTGGCACAGGATGTACGCAGGGGTTTGTGAAGAGATGAGATGAAAGTACGTGGAAGTTCGGCCTAATTAGGGGGGTTGCTGCTTCGTTTGTTTTTATTGTTATTTGTGTTGACACATGTGGGGCATGTGTCAAAGGGGGGAGATAGGTGCAGTATTTTGTTCTCATAATTGTTTTTTTGCATGTAAGGATTTTTAATATGACATGTCAACAATGATCATGCAGAGGTGAAAGAGTTGAAGATTGGGCCCAGCAGGAAGAATGCAAGCAGAGCGCTGTGGTCTCACCTCCATCTACTGTGGGACCAGGAAGTCAGGCAGCCCCCACGCAGGAGATAAGGGGTGAGAGTTATAAACCAGTGCCAGTCCCGCCTTTGTAGGAAGAAATGCCCCTTCTAAAACCCAAATGTTATTGCATTAATATTCCGTTTTATCAGTTCAACTAACGCGTGTGCGTCCTAGTGTGCATTGAAAGATGCAGCATAAAAAATGTTCAAAAATTTGGATAATAACTAAAGCAAAATTAGAATGAGAAAGATAATTGGCTACATAATCATTGGGGTGAAATTAATCTTCATTGCAAAAAGGGGTAATTTAAATAGAGAAATCTAAGATCATAAAAGGATGAATGCATGTTCCGTGGAATGTGATTTGTCAACACGGAAAAGCCCTGAGTGATGAAAACGTTAAGATATGGTTAAGGAACAGGTCTCTTTGACGGCAAAAGTCTGACTATGGTAAACAATTGAGAATTAGACCTCAATGAAGTGATTGTGCAGTTGAAAAAGTTCATATCTTGACTGTGAAAAGCTAAAGTGAGAAACTAGGATTAACTATTTGGCAAACACTAGAACGTATTCAGTCTCGAGGAAGACTGAATGTAGTAAAATTGCAATAAGGAGAACAACAAACCAGCCCAGTGTGTTACAATGTCCTGGAAACAAAAGTTTGGGATTGCCCCTGAGGGTGAAATTCCTCTCTGAACTCCTCCTTTTTGCCCCCGGCAGCAACTCGTGAACTCATGAAACAGGGATACTGATAAGAGATACAATTTTGTTGAAAAAGAACATGCAAGGTTAAAGGTCATGCAAAACAAAAAAAAAACCCATCTAATGTTCCATACTTCAGTTTTGCGACGGATGTACTACGGTAATTCAATTAATGGAACGACATTTTGAGATGGAAATGACAGGAATATGATGAATTATCATGTTATGAGGGGACTTTTGATTTACAGTTAATTGATATAAATTAAATTAGAGATTTTTAGTCTGCGGATAATCCACTTCCAAGAATACTGACTCATGGGTTGAGGAAAACGGGGTTATATTAGTTAGTTAAAAAAGAATAGCTAAATTATAATTGACGTGTTCATGGGGATTGAATATGAATCATAAACAGAAGACAAAACCAATTGGCATCGGCATTTGTAAGATATGATGAGGGATTAAGTTCGTGAGCTCTCTGGGAGACGGGGCGAGACGCGAATGGATTGAAGCTTCCGCCAGTGACCCGTCCAATAGTGTCACCACCACACAGCTGTGCCGGGTGGCCGTCCTCTAGGGCGTGCGCCTCCCAGTTACTGACATCAAGCGAAACAGTCCGTCAATGAGAAACTGCGAATCAGTATGAGTAGAACCCCCGTTTTTGCATCGATGAAAGAAAATATTGGATTGGATGGAGAAAAAGAATTGTTACACCTGCGGGTTCAGAGGGACAAGAGTGCTAATTCACCCGGAAAGGAAAAAAGAATATGGGAAAAAAAATTAAATAAAAGCGGGGGGAAGCAGCTAATGCAGCCGCCGACGCATGCAGCTCCCATTGCGTCTGCTCTTTCCGTTTCCGCTGCTCCTTGGCCATGTTCTGGTGACGCAGTGCCACAGCAGGCTTGTTGTCCGCACCGGCTGGTCAACAAGGTCACGTAACCAGGGTTCGCGGTTAACTTTAAAAACTGCTTGCCCATAGGGCAAGTGCCACTAAAATTTGCCTTGCCCGAGTGGCCAAATTACTTGCCCGACTTGGGCAAGTGACAATATTTTTTCTCTAAGAATAAAATGTTTATGGTTGTAAAATGTGCGCCACAAATGTAAATAAACATATAATCTGATAAGCATAAATTAATCTTGTTTTCATCATCAACCATGAAACCCTACTCACAACAGCATGTATCATCCTGTGCAGTTATTGAAAATGTTAATTGTAGTTTTAATAATTAACAAATCTGCATGTTAAATTGGGAAAATGATATTACAGCAATCCAGATGATCAATTTTAAGTCCAGCCTATTAATTGAGTAATCACATGAGTAAAATATGAGTGTGGGAAATTTGTGTATTCCTTTAAGACCAGTGCCTGTGGCGCTGCCTCCATAAATTTCATAGCATCAACAGAACACAGTCACTGACACTATGTCAGGTCACATCATGGAGCTAATGAATTAACAGCCAATAATCAAATATTACTCCCTTTCTTACTCACAAGTGAATTGTCTACTTAAAAATATTCGAGCTATTTTAGTCATGTCAGAGGAATCCAAATTGTTCGTATTTGAACGAACTCATTGCCACTTGTAAACATGCGCAGAAGGTAAGAAAACTTCCGGCTGTCAATTTTCGGCCGAAATATCGTCGGTTTTTGTTGTGTTTTTCAAACTTCAAATGAGGATGCGACTACAGCGAGTTCCAATACTGCGGGATTTATTGACGTCCACTTTAACTCGACATTCACTGAACTAACTGATCCCCGTAGCGCCCGCCCATTGCCCCCGATAAGGCCAATGGACCAAACCACAACATAAGGGGGTGTCTGGGTTATACCATCACCATACAGTGCACACAAGCAACACCACAGTTTTCGTCGAAATTAAAGATATTTGGCTGCTTTAAAAAATGCTTGCCCGGTCGGGCAAGTTGCCCATAATTTTACCTTGCCCGTGGCCAAATTTCACTTGCTCCGGGCAATCGGGAAGCGGTTAACCGCGAACCCTGGTAACAGAAGTAGGGGTGGTTATAGACATGGGTTGTGAGTGGGACGTGCTTTTGCTGTGGGGTGTGGGGTCACTGGGTGATGAGCGGTCCAAACCGAGCCACTTCCTGAAATGTGCCATCCTGTGGTCCAGCGCCATGCCTGTCACAAAGAGCTCCACTAGCACGGGAGCACCACCGCTACCCCCTCTTCCGACAAAGCTTCTATGGCTTCCAAACGCACACTTGACGCCTCAACCCGATTGGGACCCCATTCCACGATAGGGGTGCCCGCGGAGCCTCAGCATTCAAGGACCGACAGGTCTTGGCATTCCGGTGACGATTGATGGACAACAGTTTTTGATGGTGGAACCAGATATTCCACGCTTTGCAAGCTTGATTAGCAACAATACTGTCATGCTTGTGGGACTCTTGAGATTGGCCGAGTCACTGCCGTGGACCGAACCCGCACCTGTGAAACACTGGAATTCGAGTGGGACTGAATTTCCAGAAGGGACTGAATTTGACTGTGCACATCCGGCGGGGGAAGCATATGTTGTCCTACGTTCCAGTCGACTGGGCAGCTCTGAGACCAGGGTCTCCATCCTCCCGCGGGTGGTCCGTCCTGTTCCTGCTCTGGTCTGCGTGGTGAAGCTGCCTCCACCCTTTCAAACCACCAATTGGTCCTTTGCATTGAACACTCAGTTCTGATGATTTTGTTTTTCAGGATGCATTCACCCAATTTCGAGGGTCAAAAGTGCATCTTGCATTTGGATTATGTATTTGTGATGTCTACCGGTGCTGCCTCGCATGTGTGCCTTGCCGCAGAGCAGAGGAAACGGTATGAATTGTCTCTGTTTGCTGAGCCACAAATCACATTAACTATCGGTGCGCATCATCATACTCAAGATTTAGGCCCATTGGTGAAGACGGTTGGCAGAGTTAAATTTAGATGTCGAATACTCCATGTCACTAGCAGGGTGTGGTGTTTCAGCACCCATTACAAATTCTTCTCTTATGAATCATTTTCCGAATTTCTTGACACTATGATGGACAGTGAATGGGTCACTCTGAAGCGAAAGCTCTGTTTGCGTCTCTGCCTGAGGGGTTGTGGACCCGGGGTCTGACTGATGTTGTGCTCTGCTCCACAGCTTCTCCAATTTGTTTTTGCTATATCTTCGAAAGTTTTTATATTATTGTGAAAGAAATTAAGTTTGTCATGTCATCATGTTTCAAAACTATGCTTACGGGTTAATAGAAGGTCACAAAAACATGGACCTCTTAAACAGGAAAACGTGAGTTCAGTGGTAACAGAGTTGTGTCTATGCTGGCAGTTTAGCAGGAAGCCACAAAAACCGATGCACGCCTTGAACCGTGTTTGACAGGAAACCGTTTAGCTCGCATTTAACAGAAGTGTGACCCAAACATGTGTTGTAAGCTGAAACCGTTCGAACAACAGGAAGTGTGTGGACGGGTGTGATAAAGTCAAAGTGTTCATGTTTTTCCATTCTTTATGAGTTTGCATATTCAAATTGCTTTCCTGTGCTTCAATAAAACGCCGCACAGCAGCGGGAACGCTTTTCTCTTTGCCGGACTGCTCCTCGCAAGTGACAAAGACAATCTTGGCTGGGTGATTCATTTGTGCAGACTTGTCTCGTTTTTGACAAAAACTCTGACATATCTTGTTCAAGCAATTCCTTATGGAATGATTCAACCTGACTCTAAAAACTGTGCACACTGCGGCAAAAATATCAATGGCGGTTGATGAATTTTAGTGGATAAAACACAAAGTTGTTTTTTTTTTTTAAAAATCAAGTACGTATTGGTCTTATTTATGAAATTTTTACTGGCTCGGTCAATGAACCTCGGGTGGCTCTGCACTGTTTTGTGCACATGTGCATAGTTTCACCTCATCCAAACATTTAAAATACATTTCATGCATCCATCCAAGGTTGCACGGATCTCATCGGTGAACAAGCGCATGCTGCAAGGAAGGCATCTGCAACTTTGGCTTACTATGGGCTTAAAAAGGGAGACCGTCACAACCCCCTTTTCCACCAACAAGTCCAGGAGCATTTAGTTCTTTCTCTAAATGCAAAAAGAAATACTTGGAAACATATTTCGCTTGAAGGATTTCTATTCTATCAATGACATAATGTTGTGATGGCCCCCAGTGGCCCCATCAATATGTTAGGGTCCCACAACAGGTGTTCCATCAGACGCACACAATAGTCTGTGTGTGCTAACTTCAGCTCGCTTCCAGAAACGTCTGTGACTAAGTCAGGAATGAAATAGGGCATCAAAAGGGAGGTTTACTTCGTCGGACGTAATTTTGTGAAATGCCCTCATGGTCCGGTCCAAATCGGGGTCGCACGCATTGATTCGTTTTCGGCAGGCACAAGTCAAGGTAGCATGGTAGAAACAATATAAGACAAAGTCGCCGCATGAGCTTTGACTTCACCAAACCAAATTTGTCTTTCTGTGTCCTGCAGACGTCAGTGAAAACGATCTCCGTTCTGTGAAAGAGGAGCCAGACTTGACTCACATCAAAAAGGAGCAGGAGGAGGAGGAGATCAACAAGTCACCACTGAACGTTGTCCCTATAAAGAGTGAAGTTGAAAACAAGGATGAGAGTGAGGACAAAAGTGGGGCGGAGCCTACAAGCAGCCGCTCAAGTCATCACGTGACAACAGAAGGTGACGGCGACCACTGGGCGCCATCACAAGCACATAATGAGGACACATTATCAGATGCTCATGACGATAATGATACTAATGATGATGATGATGCTGATGATGGGCAAGCCAAAGGTGAAAGGGCATGTCACACTGACAGTTGGGTATGTTCTCACTGTGGGAAATCATTAACTTCAAAATTCTCTTTAAAACGGCACATAAGAACACACAGTGGAGAAATAACTTTTTCCTGCTCAGTTTGTGGCAAAAGCTTTTCTGTAAAGTCGCATTTAACAAGGCACACAAGAACACACAGTGGTGAAAAACCTTTTTCCTGCTCAGTTTGTGGCAAGAATTTCTCTCAAAAGTCTAATTTAGTAAATCACTCCAGAACACACAGTGGTGAAAAACCTTTTGCTTGCTCGGTTTGTGGCAAAAGCTTTTCTGTAAAGTCGCATTTAACAAGGCACACAAGAACACACAGTGGTGAAAAACCTTTTTCCTGCTCAGTTTGTGGCAAGAATTTCTCTCGAAGGTCTCATTTAATAATTCACACAAGAACACACAGTGGAGAAAAAAAAATTTCCTGCTCAGTTTGTGGCAAAAGCTTTTCTGTAAAGTCGCATTTAACAAGGCACACAAGAACACACAATGGAGAAAAACCTTTTTCCTGCTCAGTTTGTGGTGAAAGCTTTTCTTTAAAGGCAAGTTTAACAAGCCACACAAGAAAGCACACTGTAGAAAAACCTTTTTCCTGCTCAGTTTGTGGCAAGAGTTTCTCTCAAAATTCACAGTTAACAAGCCACACAAGAGCGCACAGTGGAGAAAAGCCATTCAGTTGCAGTGTTTGTGCTAAGAATTCTCCACTAAACAGAGTGCTGAGAGACACAATTGTGCTGGTGAGAATTGCAGCGATCGTTCAAGCTTAAAAAAAAGACAAAAAAAACTGAAGGAACTGACTCTTTGTGGTAAGATGTAAATGTGATTTTGAATAAAATATAAATTTAATTTTGCAAACCTCTTTTATTGACACTAAGCCAATGTGATCAGTGTCAGAAGAACCATCGTGTCTGAGTGATGATTTTTTTTTTGTTTTTATATCAAACATTAAAAATGAAATTAATTGCCTTTGCCTGGAACAACATTTTTTAACGTTATGCTTTTCAGTTGTCAGTAGTCATACTGATATAATTTCTACTGAGGTGGCAATACATGATGGGTTTAAGCATTCCTCCTCGGTCGGTTTTATTGACGACGAGCCGTTCTCTCAAAATAATAGCACTCGAAAGCTGGTAAATAACTATCGGATTCCGACCGTCAGAATTTCTCGCCGCGTTTATAGTCGCTCGAGGTACAATCCGGGACCTAGGCAAGGCAATCTCCTTAATATTATGACCAGGAGTCCTGTTGCGCGGAATAACTTAGATAGACCTATTTTACTGAAACTCGGTTTTTTAAATATTAGATCGCTTTCATCGAAAGCCTTGTTAATGACCTTATTAGAGACCATAATCTTAACATGATTGGTCTTTGCGAGACCTGGTTAAAACCGAATCAGTTTTTACCGCTAAATGAGGCTTCGCCTCCAAACTTCGTGAGCTCGCATGTTGCGCGCCCTCAAAAGAAAGGCGGGGGTGTAGCCCTCATTTCCGAATCTAACCTAAAACTTAGTCCTCGTTTTAGCAATTCCTTTAAAACATTTGAAGTTCTCATTATGCGATCCTCAGCCGAGCTGCCGTTTTATCTTGCCGTTCTTTATCGTCCGCCTGGCTCTTACTCCGGCTTTTTAGATGAATTCGTAGCTGATTTGGTAACTTATCATGGGCGACTTCAACATTCATATGAATCTCCCGTCGGAACCACTTACCGTAGCGTTTCGGACAATCATTGATATGTTTGGTTTCACGCAAATAATAAATGAAGCAACGCATATAAATGGCAATACGCTAGATTTGGTATTAACCCGAGGCTTAGCATCTTCAAAAATAATTGTATTACCATATACCAGTGCTATATCTGACCATTACTTTATCAAATTTGAAGTCTTGGCTCACTGTCATCGTTCTGACCATAATCAAAATTATAGCAGCCGTAACATTAGCTCCTCAACCATCGTTGCGTTCTCTGAGCTACTCCCTTTAGCAACTGCTTCGTTTCCTAATTATATTGGTACGATTGATGATCTCACAAACAACTTTAATGTCGCTTTGTTAAATGCGCTTGACTCCGTCGCACCTTTAAAAACTAAAACTCGTCCAAAGAGGCTTACTCTGTGGTTTACAGAGGAAACGCGCGTACTGAACCGATCTTGTAGGAAGCTTGAGCGCAAATGGCGTGCGACCAAACTTGAGGTCTTCCGTCAGGCATGGTGCGATAGTTTACTAATATACAAAGAAGCACTTAATTTAGCCAAAACTAATTATTATTCTAGATTAATTGTCTTACATAAAAACAACCCTAAATATTTATTTGATACCGTAGCAATGCTAACGCAACAGCGACCAACCTCGGATAGCTCTTCCTATTCAGCTCACGATTTTATGCAATTTTTTACTCAGAAGATAGAATGTATTCGTGAGGAGATTAAAGACACTGTTCTTAAAATTCCGTCGACTTCCGCGATAAATGGTGTTAATAGGGACATTAGGGCTGATAACTGTCCGATAACCTTATGTCAATTTAAAAAAATATCTCTTGAGAGCCTAACAAAATTGGTTAGTGCAGCAAAACCGACAACTTGTGTGCTCGATCCGCTTCCTGGCAAACTAATTAAAGAACTGTTTACGACCCTAGGACCGTCTGTTTTAAATATAATTAATCTATCACTTACCACGGGTGTAGTACCAGCAGCTTTTAGGACCGCCGTTATCCGACCGCTACTTAAGCAACCAAACCTCGACCCAGAGAGTCTCATCAACTATAGGCCGGTTTCAAATCTTCCGTTTATTGCAAAAATTCTTGAAAAAGTCGTAGCGCAACAACTTAATGAATATATGACTGCTAATAAGCAATTTGAACCTTTCCAATCGGGTTTTAGAGCCGACCACTCTACTGAGACGGCCCTTGCTAAAGTTACTAATGATCTTCTCATAGCTTTGGGCGCCGACACCTCATCAATATTACTCTTACTCGATCTTAGTGCCGCTTTTGACACCGTTAATTATATTATTAAAACTCCTTGAAACGTGTGTTGGCATTTCAGGTTCAGCGCTTTCTTGGTTTAATTCGTATCTGTCGGAGAGGACGCACCGTGTAATTCATGGCAATGCGACTTCGGATCTTTGTAAGATCACATGTGGAGTTCCGCAGGGATCGGTACTTGGACCTCTATTGTTTAGCATCTGCATACGACCGCTTGGTGATATTATACGGAAATATAACATTAGTTTTCATTGTTATGCTGATGATCCACAATTATCCATGCCGTTGGATATAACGAATTTGCGTGATTGCTATAAATTAGAGGCATGCCTTGCCGAAATTAAACAATGGATGTCTTTCAATTTTTTGCGTCTTAACTCAGATAAAACCGAGATGCTCATCATTGGACCAGCGCGTCATCGGTACCTTTTCAAAGACACCACTCTGAATATCGGTAAATGTAATATTGCCCAAAAGGATTCAACAAAAAATCTCGGTGTTATATTTGACGCAACTATGTCGTTTCAAATGCACATTAAAAATATTACTAGAACTGTGTTTTTTCATCTGCGTAACATTGCTAAAATTCGCCCAATTCTATCAACGTGTGACGCGGAAATCTTAATCCATGCGTTTGTTACGTCTCGCCTCGACTATTGTAACGTTTTGCTCTCGGGTCTCCCCATGTCTAGTATTAAAAGACTAGGACGAGAAAGTTTGATCATATTACCCCGATACTAGCCAATTTGCATTGGCTTCCGGTCCACTTGAGAGGTGATTTTAAAGTTCTGCTAAACCTTCGCTCACAAAATGCTGGTCTTTTAGTGATCCCGCGAGCCAAAAAGAAGTCTGCAGGTTCTCGAGCGTTCTCTATTCGGGCACCAATGCTTTGGAATGCACTACCCTCAGGTATTAGAGGCGCCACCTCAGTAGAAATGTTCAAAACACTATTAAAGACGCATTTATACTCTTGTGCATTTAGCTGAACTATTTGTTGTCCTGTTTTCTGCCGCTTTTTTCTCTTTTCTGCCCCCTTTTCCCCCGGCTGGGGGATTAGGTGACGGTGACCCACTGGGCATGCACCTGTTCCAGTGATGTCGTCTTCCTGCAGCACATCATTTGATCAATTTATTTCTATACTTTAGCATCTAAGTTAATTATTTGTAGGCCTGTTTACTGCCGCTTCTTCTTTTTTCTGCCCCCTCCTTCCCCTGCTTGGGAATTAGGTGATGGTGACCTGCAATGAAGATTACGGCACTGACCAATCGGGAAGGGACCTGCTCTGCCGAAGTCGTCTTCATGCAGCGCCTCTTCTGATTTCCTTATATTTCAGAACTTTGTTGAACTACTTGTTGGTCTGTTTACTACTTCTGTTCTTTCTTTATGTTCCCAATTCCCCGACTTGGGAATTAGATGATGGTGATTCACTTGGAAGTGGCTGTTCTGAATTTACACCAACTGACCGGTACAAGATCGAAGGCTCATCCTCGGATATGCTGCCATGGAGATTACGGCCCTGGATGAGGACGCGCTCCACTGAAGTCATCTTCCTGCAGCACTTCTTTTGATTGACTCTCAGATTATCTCATCTAACATTGTATAGCATCATTTTATGTGTCAAATGTTGCCCAGTTGGCATCCATTGCAGCCTGTAAGGGGGATTCCCCCATCTGTGGTCCCTTCTCTAGGTTTCTCACTTTTCCCCTAATGAGGTTTTTTGAGTTTTTCCTTGCCCTCCTGGGGGTTAAGATCAGTGGATGTCGATTGTGGTTATGTAAAGCCCTTTGAGACTGTCTCTGATTAAGGGCTATACAAATAAAATTGACTTGACTTGACGCATATGCATTCCCATCACGCTAGTCTTTGGGATTTCCCTCCAAAAGTCCCCCAGAGGGAGAGCAGATGCGTCTCCCCGTTGATACGACCAGTCTACTAGTGACCACCTTAAATTACTCTCATACCCTGGAAGGTCACTGACCTGGCGAGAGAATTGCCACCACCATAAACAATGCTCAGGCCTATTTTCTCTCAGGGCAGTATCTGATTACATCGGAACTTCAGAACCAAGACTGGTCACTTCTGTGAGCTCCAGTCCCTTCATAGTTTCATAAAGAGAATTACTTCCTATATCTATATTAGGCCATTTAAAAATACACTACTTTTTAAAAAAAATATATTTCAATGTATATTTAAGCTTGCTTATGTAATAATACAATATTTATTCAATTATTTTAATATGAAATTATATCAATATTAATTTAAACCTTTTTATTTCACTCTTGAATATTTCTTAACATATTTGTTCATTTGAATATGTATGCAATTTAAATTATTCCATCCATCCAGCCATTTTCTGCCGCTCATCCGGGGTCGGGTTATTGAAATAATTTAAAACATTAGTCATTTTTATATTTCAATATTTATTTCAAGATTAGGACTCTTCTCAATGATCTCAATATTTATAAAATGTTTCCACATTTCTTATTAATTGAATTAGGTCTGTATGTGGTTGCCAATTTTAATATTTCCCTATTTCATTATATAAATAATCCAATGTATAAAAAATTTAATTGGGTATATTTGACAAAATGATAGTTTTTTCCGAAGTGAGATTCTGCTTAGCAACAAACCCCAAACGCTTGATAGAGCTCAACCTAGAAAGTGTATTTAGCCAGTCAGAAATTTATTCAGAAAGTGAAATATTAAATGTATGTGAGGGGGTATTTGAAGAGTTTGAGTTTTGTTCAATGGACCATACATATACGAGCCAGCCAAACACAGCGAGAAAACCAGCGCTGACTCCAGTCGCCATCAAGTTGCCAACTCCTGACATACCAAAACCTTTGAGAGAAACTGAGCCGATTTGCGTTTCTCTTTCTGGTTCTTTTTATAGTTCAACTTCTAGTTTAGTTTTTCACCTTTTCACTGCGTAATGAAGGCCAGTTGAGCAAGTGGAACAAGTGATTTTATTGATGATTGTGGAAGGCACCGATTTCATAAGCAGTTTCTTCTCACACCTTTTCCATTAAGTACGATTTAAAAAGACAACTGAAAAGCATAACGTTAACAAATGTTGTTCCAGGCAAAGGCAATTAATTTTATTTACATGTTTTAAGTAAACACACAAAAAAAAATCATCATCACTCAGACACAATGGTTCTTCTGGCTTAGTGTTAATAAAAGAGCTTTGCGAAACTAAATTTATCACATTTCATTCAAAATCACATTTACATCTTACCACAAAGTCAATTCCTTCAGTTTTTTGTTTTCTTTTTTTTAAGCTTCAAGGATCGCTGCTATTCTCACCAGCACAATCGTGTCTCTTAGCACTCTGTTTAGTGGAGAATTTTTTAGCACAAACGCTGCAACTGAATGGCTTGTCTCCACTGTGCGTTCTTGTGTGGATTCCTAAATTTGACTTTACAGAGAAGCATTTTCCACAAACTGAGCAGGAAAAAGGTTTTTCACCACTGTGTGTAGTTGTGTGTTGTGTTAAACTTATCTTATGAGAGAAACCCTTGCCACAAACTGAGCAGGAAAAAGGTTTTTCTCCAGTGTGTGTTCTTGTGTGGCTTGTTAATTGTGCCTTTTCAGAGAAGCTTTTGCCACAAACTGAGCAGGAAAAAGGTTTTTCTCCACTGTGCGTTCTTGTGTGGATTCCTAAATATGACTTTACAGAGAAGCTTTTGCCACAAACTGAGCAGGAAAAAGGTTTTTCTCCACTGTGTGTTCTTGTGTGTTCTGTTAAATATGTCTTTCTTGAGAAGCATTTTCCACAAACTGAGCAGGAAAAAGGTTTTTCACCACTGTGTGTTCTGTTAAATATGTCTTTCTTGAGAAGCATTATCCACAAACTGAGCAGGAAAAAGGTTTTTCACCACTGTGTGTTCTGTTAAATATGTCTTTCTTGAGAAGCATTTTCCACAAACTGAGCAGGAAAAAGGTTTTTCACCACTGTGTGTTCTGTTAAATATGTCTTTCTTGAGAAGCATTTTCCACAAACTGAGCAGGAAAAAGGTTTTTCACCACTGTGTGTTCTGTTAAATATGTCTTTCTTGAGAAGCATTTTCCACAAACTGAGCAGGAAAAAGGTTTTTCACCACTGTGTGTTCTTGTGTGTTCTGTTAAATATGTCTTTCTTGAGAAGCATTTTCCACAAACTGAGCAGGAAAAAGGTTTTTCACCACTGTGTGTTCTTGTGTGTTCTGTTAAATATGTCTTTCTTGAGAAGCATTTTCCACAAACTGAGCAGGAAAAAGGTTTTTCACCACTGTGTGTTGTTGTGTGTTTTGTTAAACTTATCTTATGAGAGAAACTCTTGCCACAAACTGAGCAGGGAAAAGGTTTTTCTCCAGTGTGTGTTCTTGTGTGCCTTACTAAATAAGACTTTTGAGAGAAGCATTTACTGCAAACTGAGCAAGAAAAAAGTTTTTCTCCACTGTGTGTTCTTGTGTGGTTTGTTAAATGCGACTTTTGAGAGAACCTCTTGCCACAAACTGAGCAGGAAAATTGTTTTTCTCCAGTGTGTGTTTTTGTGTGCCCTTTTAAAGACAACTTTGAAGTTAATGAGTCAGTGTGACATGCCCTTTCACTTTTAGCTTGCCCATTATCACCATCATCATCATCGTCACGAGCGTCTGATAATGTGTCCTCATTATGTACTTGTGATGGTCCCCATTGGTCTTCATCGCCTTCTGTTGTCACGTGACTACTTGAGATGCTGTTTGGAGGCTCTGCCCCTCTGTTGTCCTCACTCTCATCCTTGTTTTCATCTTCAGTCTTTATATGGACACCGTTCACTGGTGACTTGTTGATCTCCTCCTCCTCCTTTTCCTCCTTTTTGATGTGAGTCAAGTCTGGCTCCTCTTTCACAGAACAGAGATCGTATTCACTGACGTCTGTCGGACACAAAAAGACAAACACACATTTGGTTTGGTCAAGTCAAAGCTCATGCGGTGACTTTGTCTTATATTGTTTCTACTGTGCTACCTTGACTTGTGCCCGCCGCACACGGAATAATCGTGCGACCCCAACTTGGACCAGACCATGGGGGCATTTCACAACATTACGTCCTACGATGTAAACCTCCTTTTAGCAGCACAACAGTGATAAACGAGCATTTAAAAAGGAAGCACGTTGCGGCTGATGCCCGATTTCATTCCTGAATTAGTCACAGACGTTTCTGGAAGCGAGCTGAAGTTAGCACACACAGGCTATTGTGTGCGTCTGATGGAACACCTGTTGTGGGACCCAAACATATTGATGCAGATCACTGGGGGTCATCGCAACATAATGTCATTGATAAAATAGGAATCTTTCAAGCGAAATATGTTTTCAAGTATTTCATTTTGCATTTAGAGATAGTTTCATTGTGGGTACTTTTTGCTTTAATGATAATCTGCATCCCTAAAAGAATTAAAGAAGCCCTGGAATCAGAGTCGTGATTTATTGTATGATTTACGTTTGGGTTTTTTTTGTTTGTTTTGTTTTTGCCCAAAATGACATTTAGCCTGCTAGTACGTTCCAACATTCCCCTTTTTACTTTTTTTATAAAATTTCTGTTTCTAAATAAATTTTAAAACAAAATTACGTTTGAAGAGTAAAAGTTCTTACACATAAGCATTAAGCAACAGCACTTTCTCTCTGACTTTTATGTTAACATATTTGAATAATGACTGTATATTTTAAAGTTATCCAATATGTATTCTAATTCAACTAAGATACACCATAATATTTTTTAAGAGTTCACTGAATTATTTTGGAACTGCAATGATGCTCAACAGCCATCGGGTGTCAGTAATGAGTAACAAAGTAACACAAGACCTCCCACTGATACATCATCATTGTCATTTGGATAAATTACCAGGAACTACGAGTTGTGGGGGAGATGCAAACCACCTGAGCCACAGGAACTTTATTACCAGGAACTAAATGTTCCTGGCCTTGTTGGTAGAAAAGGGGGTTGTGACGTTCTCCCTTTTTAAGCCCATAGTAAGCCAAAGATGCAGATGCATTCCTTGCAGCATGCGCTTGTTCACTGATGAGATCCGTGCAACCCTGGATGGATGCATGAAATGTATTTTAAATGTTTGGATGGGGTGAATCTACGCACATGTGCACAAAACTGTGCAGATCCACCGGAGGTTCATTGACTCATACCCGACCAAGCCAGTACAAAGTTAATAAATAAATAAGACCAATACGTACTTGATTTTTTAAAATAACTTAATATTTTGTGTTTTATCCACTAAAATTGATCATCCGCCATTGATGTTTTCGCCGCAGTGTGCACATTTTTTTTAGAGTCAGGCAGAATTCCTTCCGTAAGGAATTGCTTTAACAAGATATAAATACCAGAAAATGTAAAATGTTAAATAATCAGTTCAAATTTTATAAAAGAAAAAACCTGGCGTTCACCCCCCCCCCTATTGGTTATTCTTTGGCATATATTTTCTGCACTGATTTCATTTGGCAAAAACAAATGTTCAGCAGACCTGCAAGTAAAAGGCAATATTTAAAAATAAAACGGCGATAACCTTGAATGCATTTCCCCAAACAACTTAATGTTGTGATGCATATTTTTAACGATAGAAAGTCGTTCATTACAAAGCAAATGAGAGTAAGACGTGTACAAACCTGCTTTGAGTGGCACAACACGAGGCTGGTTGCAACCTTCGCCCAGCAGTTGAAGATGTTGCTCGTTCTCTTCTTTTATTCCACAAAGTTCCTCTTCGTTCTTGGGTGTCGTTCTTTCACACATTTTCAAATGATAATTTCCAAAAATCCGCACTTGATCTCTGCTTGGCGATGAGTCATGTGCCTCTTTTCGTTAGCGGCTAGCTAGCTAACAAGCTAAGCTAACTACGCCGAAAAGCATCAACGCGCGAAGATGAGGTTATCGGGACACAAAGACTTAATCAATTATGTCGACGTCCTTTAGAGTAGCACTGGACATCCTTTGAGAAAATTACAGTCAGTTCCACGCTAAATCAGAAGAATTTAGCGGTGGGTGTTTTTGTTCCGGTGTGGACGGGTCGGTGGATGTGGTCGAGGTCCTTCGGAAGCTGCGCGCTAGGTAATGACGTCATGCTATAAGCACGTATTTTTCAAATATATTTCTTTGACTCTGTGTTTGTTTTACCCCTGGCTGTTCTATTTTAATATATATTTTATATAATATTTTAATTCGGTCGATAATTTTTTTTTTGCAAAATAACTAAATTAACGCCACATTGGCGAGTCAGCTCTTACGTCACTTCCGCCTATGCCCCGAGAAGCCGCTGCTGCTACAGCAGTGGGACGTTTCCGTTTCTCCTACCGAACTTGCAACAATGCTGTGGTTCACTCGGGCTGCGAGATTGTATGAATATAATGTCTGCAGCTACTAGCAATGCCTCTCAATTATTTCACGCCCGCCCCTTCCAAGAAGAAAGAAGACTCGCGCCCCCCACCACCAATTTTTCTGTCTGTGTATATTGATGTTAGATTGTCAATAAAATATCCCTTAACTAAGCTAAATTCCTAAGAAATATGATTTTGAGAACTATTATTGTGAGGATCTCGAAACTCAGTACTCTGTTGTGCAAATATTGATGAGATGATAAATATTTACTCATACGTTTTTTTGAAAAAAAAACAAAAACCTTTATTAACATTAGCAAACCAAACACAGTTATTAATACGTACATAATATAGAAAAGACAAAAAGAAGAGCCAGGGGGATTTTAAACAAAAATTCTTTGTAAATAACATAAAGCAACAGCTTTAGTATGTTTACGATACGTTTTTAAAAAAAATACTTTTATGGTGACTATACGTTTTTTTAATGGTTACTGTAACAATATTATTGTTAGTTATGTTATGTTGCTTAGGGGCCGATTACAGTGACGGACGAGAGAAGGAGGAAGTGACGTTTTCCCTATGTCAACAGACTGAAGTAACGTACTGTACTGCAAAAGTTAAGAAGTTAATAAAAGTGAAGTAAGCAAGTCAATGCTTTAATCGTCCACTCTGTATGAGAAACAGAACAGAGTGAAACACACACCAATATCAAAGGCAAACAGTATTAACAATACACCAGAATGTCAAACGATGCACAATTATTCACCATATGACTGTGTATATCATAAAACCGTAACAAAATAACATTCATTCAGAAAATATCCCCTTAATCAGAACTCAAAGGGATGATTCTATAAACATGCAAACCTTCAGCACAGCAACCTTATTTATAAGACACAGTTACAAAGGAATACAAATACTGCGTGTAATGAAGGCAAGAAAATCATTCAAATATACAAACGCAGCTAGCAAACGATAATGAGTGATTATGTTCCAACGTTAATTGAACTCTTGTTCCTACTCTATTAGCTTGAGAGCAATGAACAAACGACACCGTGAAGCCAAAATGTGAGCGTCAGATGCGCGTAAAACTTCATTTTTTGCAGTTCAATCGCTATAAAACTACCAGCTGCAGATTTCAGAAAGTCCCGCCAACATGAAGCTGCTCTCGGCGGCGACTGTGAGCGTTGAACTGCCGCCATCCACAATCAAAACCGGGCACCGACGTCTCCGAAATCGTTGAAGCAAGTTTTTAAGTAGGGCTTATCTTGATAAATTGACCCCACATTTGACGTTTACACCACTACTTTGTCGCCTAAAATAATCGTAAAATCAAATGTTGTATCACAATAGAGTAATATTTACAAAAAACATTGCAATACCTCTGAAGGTTTTCTCTTCGGCTTATGTCGCTGGTTGGCACATTATGTATCGTGATTGGCTGTCCGAAGAACAAACGTCATGTCGGAGGAATCCTGGGTAATGGAGGATAGTGACAAGACGCCCGTTGAATAAATGTTGAAAAGCCTTGCCGAGGGATGCCATTTGAGTATTTATTCTATGGCCTTGAGCATGCATTTCACACTAGTCCGCCACAGCATTTAGGGGTTTACATGTTCACTAGTAAGATACAAAAATGAGCTTACTAGTGATCATGTAAGCTAAAAAAAAGCCCACTCGTTCACTAGTAAGATATTTTAGCTTACTAGTTCACACGTAAGCTCAGAAATGCCCATCACATGTTAACTAGTAAGCTAAAAAATGAGCTTACTAGTGAACTAGAGGGCATTTGTATCATACGTGTTAACTAGTAAGCTAAAAAAACTAGTGGGCATTTTTATCTTACATGTTAACTAGTAAGATACAAAAATGATCTTACTAGTGAGCTAGTGCGCTCAAAAAATTCACCCTAATTAACCCGTAAGCTAAAAACTGCCCACTCGTTACTAGCATACTAGTTAACATCTAATGGCCATTTTTTAGTTTACATGTCAACTAGTAAGCGCTAAAATAAGGTTACTAGTGAACTAGTGCGCATTTTTTAGCTCATGGGGATCAGTAGGAAAGAATGCAATGGTTTCCTATTGGCGGTCCATTTCAAATTAATATAATCTAACCAGTCACTGCTCATGATTTTGGTATACGGTAGTCTGAAATTAGTGACATATGATGACTGTATTTTATATTATGTAATATTTAATAGCTTAATATTTACTACACAGAAAGTATTGTACATGTTTTCTCTTTTATATAACTACATACCTATTTTTTTACACCAGCCTGCATATGGAGAGGGAGAGAGAGTAAGATTAATCATAAGTAGGATGTGTTTTTATACAATCACTCTTTTCATAACAGGTATGACGGGCCGGGCTCTTAAGGGTTAAAGCGTCAAGAGATCTCATCTAGATATTGACCAATCAAAGTACTTGTCCCGCCTGCTTCATTTGAATGCAGTTCACTCGTGAACATGTTGGTGTATGAGTGATTTTAGAGACAACAATGGTCACATATTTCATTTTACATGTTGTCTAGTAAGGGCCAAATGTCCACTAGTGACACTAGTTAAGCTTTTTCCTGGCCTTACTCGCTGACTTGTCAGATTCTCAAATGCTCACTAGCTCACTAGTAAGGCATAACTTGTCCACTAGTCACACTGGTTGAGATCTTGCCAACCTTACTAGCTGACTAGTGAGGTTCAAAATGTGAACTAGTTTCCTAGTAAATGCAAAGATAGCCACTGGTTAGTCTAATTTTTACCCCACTCGTTAACTTGTGAAACACATGTTTTCATTCTAGTGAACTAGTTGAGTCCACAATGAGTCACTCGTTAATGAGTGACACTGATGTTTATTTAACTAGCTAACAAGTAGAAGGAAGTTTGTCTCACTTGTCAGACACAGAAAAGAACCTGCGCAAGATTTGACTGAACGTTTGAATTTTATCCTACATGTTGGCCTTTTAATTGTACTTGTTAAAGGTTATGCATCACGAGTGATGCATTGTGCACAACAAATATCTAACATGTGGGGATTTTTGGTATACTAGCTAATGTTTTTGCATACTAGCTGGCATTTATATCATACTAGTTAACCAACATTGCTTACTAGTGGATATGTGTGCACAACTTGTGAACTTGTATCGTTGTAACTGGGAAACAAATCAACTTCTCAAATTTGATGATTTCACAAGTTAACTTGTTGTGTGCCCATGTCACCTAGTGCGCAATTTTGTCATCCACTTGTGAACTATTTATGTGAAAATAATTGTCACTTGTTTGCTCGTGACTCACTTTGAACCCAAATACTTTACTAGTTAGAATACATGAGCTTTACAAGTTAACAAGAGAGGTCAAAATGAGCACAACTAGTGTAACTAGTGGATATCTCAGCATGTACTAGTTTACTAGTTAATATTTTGAGCCTCTCTAGTGAACTTGGAAGGCCAAAATAGATTGCAAGCCTTTAAGTAGTTTGGCTTCATGCATTCACTCGTCAACATGTAGCCCATGAGAGGCAGCTGCTAGTTAACTAGCTGCAGTTCCCCAGGACCACTTGTCAACTTGTATAAAACATGTGCAAATAAAGTGGGTGGGACAATGACAAAATCTGAATTCTGATTCGTGTATTTAACTGTAGAGCCAATAGGAATCCTGGATGCACACATCTGCCCCACCTTCTCATTAGTTTTTTGTGTAACTAGTTGACTCGTGAGCAGTTTGGCATCCACTAGTTCTACTAGTAAACATTTTGGACCTCACTAGTTGAACTTTCCATCCATCTTCTATACCGCTTCTCCTCACTAGGGTCGCGGGGGGTGCTGGAGCCTATCCCAGCTATCTTTGGGCAGGAGGCGGGGGACACCCTGAACTGGTTGCCAGCCAATTGCAGGGCACACAGACACGAACAACCATCCGAGCTCACACTCATTCATACCTAGGGGCAATTTTGAGTGTTCAATCGGCCTGCCATGCATGTTTTTGGAATGTGGGAGGAAACCGGAGTACCCAGAGGAAACCCACGCAAGCACGGGGAGAACATGCAAACTCCACACAGGATGGCCGGAGCCGGGATCGAACCCACGCCCGATGATGTCTCTCACTGTGAGGCCATCGTGCTAACCAGTCGGCCTCCGTGCCGCCAACTAGTTCAGTCAAAATTTCTGACTAGTGTAACTAGTGGAAATTTGGGGCATCACTAGTTGACAAGTAACATTTTTGAAAGTTACTAGTGAAATATTAAGGCTTAAAGGGCTTTCACAAGTCTACTAGGAAGTATTCTAGCCATTACAAGTTAACTATTGGGTATTTTCGCTCTCACTAGTTAACTAGTGTAGGAAATCATATGTCACTAGTTAACATGTTGGAATAATCCACGTTTTACTATTTAACATGTTGCTGAAAATGAGTCACTTGTCAGAGTTTCTGTGCAACTAGTACGACAGAGGGCATCACTAGTGTAGCTGAATGTATAACTAGTGCTGGAAAAGACCGCACTAGTGAAATACGCAAATGTCTGATATCAAGGATATGGAATTAATGCTCATATGCGCGGATCAGGTGAAGTACGCACATGTGCACAAAACTGTGCAGGGCCATCGAGGTTCATTGACTCTCACCCGACTGCGCCAGTACAAAGTTCATAAATAAATAAGACCAATACGTACTTGAACTTAATAATTTGTGTTTTATGCACTAAAATTGATCAACAGCCATTGTCAGGTAGAATTCATTCCATAAGGAATTGCTGCAACAAGATATAAAAACCAGAAAATGTAAAATGTTAAATAATCAGTTCAAATTTTATACTGGGAAAAAACATGGAGTTTACCCCCCACTATTGGTTTTTCATTGGCAGACAATTTTCTGCACTGATTTCATTTGTCAAAAATAAATGTTCAGCAAACCGACAAGTAAAAGGCAATATTTAAAAATAAAACGGCAATAACCTTGAACGATTTCCCCAAACAACTTAATGTTGTGATGCATATTTTTAACGATAGAAAGTCGTTCTTTACAAAGCAAATGAGAGTAAGACGGGTACAAACCTGCTTTGAGTAGCACAACACGAGGCTGGTTGCAAACTTCGTCCAGCAGTTGATGATGTTGCTCGTTCTCTTCTTTTATTCCACAAAGTTCCTCTTTGTGCTTGGGTGTCGTTCTTGCACACATTTTCAAACGCCAATCTCAACAAATCCGCACTTGATCTCTGCTTGGCGATAACTCGTGAGCTTCTCTTTGTTCGACGAGACGAATGAAAGATGGCGTCTTTTTTTTCAAGTAGTGCTGAATGGATCTCCTGCGTGAAGACTGCAGTTTGTTCAGCACTCAAGCGGAAGAATAGGACACACCCCGCTGTGATATGATTGGCTGCTGACTTTGTGGAGCACTGTCACGAACTCACCGACAGATGTCGCCATTTGCGATGCAAATAATTGTTGTCTCCTTCCAAACAAAGGAAAAACGTAAGATTCAAACCGTATGCACATTACACAAATATGAACTTGAATTGAATTGAATTTTACTTTTGTTGCTGGTTTTGTTAAAACATCTGCCACCATGTCGTCGGTTGGACAGTCTTCCAAATGTATTTCCCTATTATTAACAGTTGACGTGATAAACTGATACTTTATGTCAACATGTTTGTGTCAAGTTATGGAGTAGGTTGAAGAGGACCCAAAAGCAGGGAAGCAAGGAGAGGGAAACTTAATGGGTATTTAATAAACAAAACAAAAGGCAAACAAGGAACTTGGAAAAACTAAAATATTGTAACGTTGTATAATAAATCAGGCCGATTTGTCCATCAGCGAACACTTTTATTTTTAAGCCAGAAACGGCTGCTGTTGGCCGCAACCACGCCGATCAGAAAACTAAAACAACAACGACAACAACATAACATTCACTCCCGTCGCTTCCCCGCTGCCTTCACAGCCTCCCCAGAAAAGAGGAAAACACAGAACGCTTGAACTATTTACAAAGTCGCTCCACTGCCCTCCCCTTTATCAACTGCCAGTTCCTCAAGCTCCTACTCCGGCGGTGCACGTTCTGTGCCCCCCCCCTGAGTTGCCCAGGATCATTTATACATTTCAACAAACAAAGCAAAGACATCCTACTACTCTCCTATTTGCTATGTGTCATCTGCAGCTAACTTTAGCTTTCTCTTATTGGTTGTCTTCCCCGCAGGATGGCGTGTCGGCTCTTCCCATGTGCGCGCCAAGGCAGTTGTTTGTGCTCAACTGCCAATGAGCCACTGGATCTGTTATTCTGCTTTTGCGGTCGCCATTTTACCTATCTCACACAACAGCGCCTTGATGTCTGGAACATTCTGCGTCAGCACACCCAGTTCTCAGAAGTGCGGCTCGTCCTGTACAAAACATCTGCCACCTATGCATTTCACACAGCCTGATCTGACCTTTTATTGTACATTGAATTAAAGGCCAGTCAATAAAAATCTTTCTTGCATTAAACTGAATACATTTAACTTGTAGTCAATCGTATAAAATCCTTTATAGTCAAATGTATCAAATCCTTTACTATGCTGGCAGTTTACCAGGAAGCCACAAAACAGATGCACGTCTTGATCCGTTTTCGACAGGAAACCGTTTAGCTCGCATTTAACAGAAGTGTGACCCAAACGTGTTGTAAAATGAAACAGTTTGAACAACAGGAAGAGTGTGGACGGGTGTGATGAAGTCAAAGTGTTCATGTTTTTCCATTATTTGAGTTTACTTATGAAAATTGCTTTTGTTCCAGGCCCCAGATTGGCAGGCGTGTTGACAGATAATAATCCTGCAAATGCAGGAAAAATGATGAGAACGGAGATCATTGTTGCCTTTTCAACGGATCTTGTCAGAACTGTGAACTCATAGAAACTACGACACAGCACCACTTTACTGCAGCCTGTAGTGAAGATACAATCACATCGCTGTTACCGTGCTGTTCCTTTACTGCCCTCTGCTGTCGAAACACGCACACTTTTCAAATCAACCTGGAAAATGGATTTCCCTTCACCACATCAACCATCCCAAATGAACCAAACTGTGACCACATATTTCGTGGGTCACACTTTGCCGTGCTTCAATAAAACGCCGCACAGGAGTGGGAAAGCTTTTCTCTGGACCTTCTCACTGAGAGGTTTGGCGGACCACTCCTCGCAAGTGACAAAGACAATCTTGGCTGGTAGATTCAGTTGTACAGTCAGAAGGCTTGTCCAGTTGTTTTGCAGAAACTTCTCTGACAGTTCCCAAATACGAACTTGAAAAACGTATTCAACTTAACTGCCGTTGAGAGAAACTGAGACGATTTGCGTTTCTCTGTCTGGTTCTTTTTATAGTTCAACTTCTAGTTCAGTTTTTCACCTTTTTACACAGCATAATGAAGGCCAGTTGAGCAAGTGGAACAAGTGATTTTATTGATGATTGTGGAAGGCAACGATTTCATAAGCACAGTTTCTTCTCACACCTTTTCCATTAAGTACGATTAAAAAGACAACTGAAAAGCATAATGTTAAAAAATGTTGTTCCAGGCAAAGGCAATCATATTCATAATGTTTGATGTAAACACCAAAACAAATCATCATCACTCAGACACATTGCTTCTTCTGACACTGATCACATTGGATTAGTGTCAATAAAAGAGGTTTGCAAAATTAAATTTATATTTTATTCAAAATCACATTTACATCTTACCACAAAGAGTCGGTTCTTTCATTTTTTTAATCTTCAAGGATCGCTGCAATTCTCACCAGCACAATCGTGTCTCTCAGCACTACGTTTAGTGAAGAATTTTTTAGCGCAAACGCTGCAACTGAATGGCTTGTCTCCACTGTGCGTTCTTGTGTGGCTTGTTAACTGTGAATTTTGAGAGAAACCCTTGCCACAAACTGAGCAGGAAAAAGGTTTTACTACAGTGTGCTTTCTTGTGTGGCTTGTTAAACTTGACTTTATAGAAAAGCTTTCACCACAAACTGAGCAGGAAAAAAGTTTTTCACCACGGTGTGTTCTTGAGTGCGCTGTTAATTGTGACTTTAGAGAGAAACTCTTGCCACAAACTGAGCAGGAAAAAGGTTTTTCACCACTGTGTGTTCTTGTGTGGATTGTTAACGTTGACTTACGGAGGAAGCTTTTGCCACAAACTGAGCAGGAAAAAGGCTTTTCTCCAGAGTGTGTTCTTCTATGTTTTGTTAAATTTGACTTTTGAGAGAAACTCTTGCCACAAACTGAGCAGGAAAAAGGCTTTTCTCCACTGTGCGTTCTTGTGTGATATTTTAAAGTTGACTTTACAGAAAAGCTTTTGCCACAAACTGAGCAGGAAAAAGGTTTTTCTCCAGTGTGTGTTCTTCTATGTTTTGTTAAATTTGACTTTTGAGAGAAACTCTTGCCACAAACTGAGCAGGAAAAAGGCTTTTCTCCACTGTGTGTTCTTGTGTGTCTTGTTACCTGAGACTTCTCAGAGAAGAATTTTCCACAAACCGAGCAAGCAAAAGGTGTTTCACCACTGTGTGTTTTTGTGTGACATGTTAAAATTGACTTTCGAGAGAAACGCTTGTCACAAACTGAGAAGGAAAAAGGGTTTTCTCCAGTGTGTGTTCTTGTGTGCCTTTTTACATTTGACTGATTAACAAAACTCATGCCACAAACTAAGCAGGAAAAAGGTTTTTCACCACTGTGTGTTCTTGTGTGAATTATTAAATTAGACCTTTGAGAGAAACTCTTGCCACAAACCGAGCAGGAAAAAGGTTTTTCACCACTGTGTGTTCTTGTGTGGCTTGTTAAATGTGACTTTACAGAAAAGCTTTTGCCACAAATTGAGCAGGAAAAAGGTTTTTCTCCAGTATGTGTTCTTATGTGCTGTTTTAAAGAGAATTTTGAAGTTAATGATTTCCCACAGTGAGTACATACCCAACTGTCAGTGTGACATGCCCTTTCACCTTTGGCTTGCCCATCATCAGCATCATCATCATTCGTATCATTATCATCATGAGCGTCTGATAATGTGTCCTCATTATGTGCTTGTGATGGCGCCCAGTGGTCTTCGTCATCTTCTGTTGTCACGTGATGACTTGAACTGCTGCTTGTAGGCTCCGCCCCTCTGTTGTCCTCACTGTCATCCTTGTTTTCATCTTCAGTCTTTATAGGGACAACGTTCAGTGGTGACTTGTTGATCTCCTCTTCTTCCTCCTCCTTTTTGATGTGAGTCCAGTCTGGCTTCTCTTTCACAGAACAGAGATCATATTCACTGACGTCTGCAGGACACAGAAAGACAAATTTGGTTTGGTCAAGTCAAAGCTCATGCGGCGACTTTGTCCTATTTTCTACAGTGCTACCTTGACTTGAGCCTGCTGCACACAGATTAATGCGTGCGACCCCGATTTGGACCGGACCATGGGGACATTTCACTAAATTACGTCCTACGATGTAAATCTCCTTTTAGCAGCACAACTGTGATAAACGAGCATTTAAAAAGGAAGCACGTTGTGGCCGATGCCCGATTTCATTCCTGACATAGTCACAGAAGTTTCTGGAAGCGAGCTGAAGTTAGCACACATAGGCTATTGTGTGCGTCTGATGGAACACCTGTTGTGGGACCCTAACTTATTGATGGGGACCACTGGGGGCCATCGCAACATAATGTCATTGATAGAATAGAAATCCTTCAAGTAAAATAAAAGTATTTCTTTTTGCATTAAGAGATATAACTAAATGCTCCAGGGCTTGTTGGTGGAAAAGGGGGTTGTGACGTTCTCCCTTTTTAAGCCCATTGTAAGCCAAAGATGCAGATGCATTCCTTGCTGCATGCGCTTGTTCACTGATCGAGATCCGTGCAACCCTGGATGGATGCATTCAATGTATTTTAAATGTTTGGATGAGGTGAAACTACGCACATGTACACAAAACTGTGCAGGACCACCCGAGGTTCATTGACTCTCACACGACCAAGCCAGTACAAAGTTCATAAATAAGACCAATACGTACTTGATTTTTTTAAAAACGTAATAATTTGTGTTTTATTCACAAACATTGATCAACCTCCATTGATCTTATTGCCGCAGTGTGCACAGTTTTTAGAGTCCGGTTGAATCATTCCATAAGGAATTGCTTGAACATGATATGTCAGAGAGGTTGCCAAAAACGAGACAAGCCTTCATAAATGAATCACCCAGCCAAGATTGTCTTTGTCACTTGCAAGGAGCAGTCCGGCAAAGAGAAAAGCTTTCCCGCTCCTGTGCGGTGTTTTATTGAAGCACAGCAAAGCAATTTGAATATGCAAACTCATAAAGAATGGAAAAACATGAACACTTTGACTTCATCACACCCGTCCTCACTCTTCCTGTTGTTCGAACGGTTTCAGCTTACAAGACATGTTTGGGTCACACATCTGCGAAACGGTTTCCTGTCAAACACGGTTCAAGACGTGCATCTGTTTTTGTGGCTTCCTGCTAAACTGCCAGCATAGACACAACTCTGTTACCACTAAACTCACGTTTTCCTGTTTAAGAGGTCCATGTTTTTGTGACCTTCTATTAACCTGTAAGCATAGTTTTGAAACATGATGACATGTCAAACTTAATTTCTTTCACAATAATATAAAACTTTCGCAGATGTTGCAAAAACAAAATGGAGAAGCTGTGGAGCAGAGCACAACATCAGTCAGACCCCGGGTCCACGACCAGACTTAATGCATTACGATTGCTACGTACCAGCGAAACCGTCGGGCCCTCCACACAACGGTACGCCTCGATCCTTACTGTGTTCCATGCCACAAAGTGCCCAATACGAGACGTGGAAGCGCGCTGGTCTTCATTATTTCTATTTTCAGCTCATAATTTTCCTGCTAAAATTTACACCCTGGCCAGGGTCTGTGCTCAAACTGAGCTTATTCACGACTATGTTGTCTATAGCTATAGTTTTACACTTCTTATTTCTCATCTCTTTAACCACTAGACCTTTCTTTTCTTTATCTTCTGCACATTTCTCCCGCACTAGTCCCCATTTATTTAGTTCCTATCATCAATTTTTAAATGTATTTATTTTTTTATATACTTTTTATAATGTTCTTTCATAGTGTGGTTACTTTGACATCTTTTAATGTCTTAATCATTATGGAGGCCTCTTGTTTAAACAATAATTTAAACTAACACAGGGACATTTTCCATGACCAATCAGCCAGCAGACCCACACGCACAAGCTCTCTTTAACGACGCCAAAAGCCCCGACCGCTTGGACACAGGCGCACAACACCCATTGTGAGTAAAAGCATCTCACCTAAAGTTCAGCCGGCCGGCTGTTGAACGCCTGCGCCCCAGCACCCTGAGACCCTCAATGGAGCAAAATGCCAAAAATGTGGTATATTTTGTTGTTTATGTGTGGGTCTGGCTCAGCTTCCCTCCGGACAGGTCGCCGAGCGTGGCAGAATTGGTGATGGAAAAGAATTCTCTGACACAGTCATTTTGGTTAGAAAGAGATTTTATTCTCATCACATGCTGATGTCAAAAGAAGTCTCCCCAAAAAGCAAAAAGGAAAAGGTGTCCCCTCTCTCCGGCCTTCCCTTCTTATAGGGAATGGCCACACCGGACATGAATATTGAAGGTTTGTATTACGATTGCTGGCATTATTTTAAACACTTACGGGACAGAAGGTCAATTATTTAATTTAGCAGGTTCACATTTATTGAATATGTTCAACATTGATTAAACAAAAAGCATTGATCAAATAAAAGTAGAAGTACAGTGCATCGATAAGATTGACTGGGATTGTAGTCATGGTGTTTACTGATGCATTCGTATGCTAAATTTTTATGACTTAGTTTAAATGTAAGACCTCAAAATTGCACACATAGTATTTTCATGACCCACACTCTCATTCAGAACAAACAGATTCAGTCTGCTCAGGTCAAACTGATGACAAACCAGATAGCACTTCATGGACAAATACAATAAAACACATTCTCCACATAGGCCATAGAAGATGAAACATATCAAGTTGGGACGTCACAGGGACGCGATCAGGAACACCAAAAACACAACAATTTGATCTGGGAAAACATACACCACACAATCTGTACACTGACGAGATTGCAGGGGAATGTGAGCAGGAGAGACGGAGAGACTGCCGCCTGCCTGAGAAGGTCAGCCTTGGACGTGGAACGTAGGAGCAAGGACCACCGATTCAACCTACATGACCCTTGACATAAAAAACCTCCTATAAAATGTGAGGCTGGGCTGAGATCAGCGCGCCATTTTTCGATAGTACTCGTCTGATTATAGTTTCTCGTCAGATTAAGAAAAAGCCGCCCAGATATCGGTCTTTGTACTATTCCCTGAACTCCAGAAATCGAAGAAACTAAAATATCGCAACCCTAATCAGCTGTTGTTGAGTCTTTATTTGGCCCTTTTCTTCTTGAGTACAAAAAACGAACACGCATTGGAGTAAGTTTGGCTTTGAAGATTCATTTACTAAATGTTTCTCATTTTCTCAGTGGCTCAACTCCAACAGTGGATATAAAAATACACTACATCTGTCAGCATAGTTTTGAAACATAATGACATGACAAACTTAATTTCTTTAGCAACATATAAATACCGGAATATGTAAAATGTTAAATAATCAGTTCGAATTTTAAAATGGGGAAAAAAACACGGAGTTTACCCCCCACAAATGGTTATTCTTTGGCATATATTTTCGGCACTGATTTCATTTGGCATAAACAAATGTTAAGCAGACCTGCAAGTAAACGGCAATATTCAAAAATAAAACGGCAAAAACCTTGAACGATTTCCCCAAACAGCTTAATGTTGTGATGCATATTTTTAACGATAGAAAGTTGTTCTTTACAAAGCAAATGAGAGTAAGACGTGTACAAACCTGCTTTGAGTGGCACAACACGAGGCTGGTTGCAAACTTCGCCCAGCAGTTGAAGATGTTGCTCGTTCTCTTCTTTTATTCCACAAAGTTCCTCTTTGTACTTGGGTGTCGTTCTTGCACACATTTTCAAATGATAATTCCAAAAAATCCGCACTTGATCTCTGCTTGGCGATGAGTCATGTGCCTCTTTTCGTTAGCGGCTAGCTAGCTAGCAAGCTAAGCTAACTAGGCCGAAAAGCATCAACGCGCGAAGATGAGGTTATCGGGACACAAAGACTTAATGAAATATGTCGTAGTCCTTTAGAGTAGCACTGGACATTCTGTGTGAAAATTACAGTCAGTTCCACACTAAATCAGAAGAATTTAGTGGTGGACTGTTTTTGTTCCGGTGTGGACGGGTCAGTGGATGTGGTCGAGGTCCTTCGGAAGCTGCGCGCTTGCTTATGACGTCATGCTTTAAGCACGTATTTTTCAAATATATTTCTTTGCCTCTGTGTTTGTTTTTACACCTGGCTGTTCTCTTTTAATATATATTCTATGTAATATTTTAATTCGGTTGATAAAAAAAATGAAACAAAATAATTAAAATAACGCCACAAAAGCGAGTCAGCTCCGACGTCACTTCCGCCTTTGCCCCGAGAAGCCGCTGCTGCTCCAGCAGTGGGACGTTTACGTTTCTCCTACCGAATTTGCAACAATGCTGTGGTTCAATCGGGCTGCAAGATTGTATGAATATCATGTCTGCATATACTAGTAGTGCTTCTCAATTATTTCACGCCCGCCCCTACCAAGAAGAAAAAGATTCGCGCCCCCCCACCACCAATTTTTTCTGTCTTTGTATATTGATATTATATTGTCAATAAAATATCCCTTAACTAACGTATATTGATAATAAATATAATTTTGAGAACTATTATAGTGAGGATCTCGAAACTCAGTACTCTGTTGTGCAAATATTGATGAGAGGACAAATATTTGTCATGTTATTGTTGGAGTTGGGTCACCGTGGAAATAAGAAGTAGTTAGTAAATCAACCTTTAAAAGCCAAACTTACTCCAATGCGTGTTCGTTTTTTGTGCTCAAGAAAAGGGTAAAAAAAAAAGACTCAACAACTGATTAGAGTTCCGATATTTAGTTTCTTCAGATTCTGGAGTTCAGGAAATATTACAAAGACTGGTATCTGGGCGGCTTTTTCTTAATCTCACGAGAAAACTGCACTTGGCGAGCACAGTCGAAAAATGTGCGCCATCTTTAAGCCCAGCTTCAGTTTTTATAGGAGTTTTTTATGTCAAGTGTAATGTCGGTTGAATCGGTTGAATCGGTCGTCCTCGCTCCCTCCCACGGCACGGGTCCACGTCCAAGGGAAGGTCCTTCCCAGGTTAGTCATCGTCTGGATAGTTGATTCCCGTCTGGTCCCCAAGACTGGCACGCCAAGGCTGGCCTTCTCCGGCGGATGGCCCCTACGTCTCTCTCTCCGCTGGCATTCTTCTGTAATCTTGTCGGTGTGTGCGTGTGTATGTGCATGTGCTCCGATCTCCAATTGTTCTGTCTTTCGGAATGTGTTTTTCTTTTGATAGCGTCTGTGTGAGTCCTCCAGTGCCCAATTTGGTATATTTCCCTCTACAGCCCATGTGGAGAATGTGCTTCGTCGTATTTGTCCATGAAGTGCTGTGAATGTGAGGGCAGCTCATGGAAATGCTATGTGTAGAGGTTATTTTAGATTCAATTAGTTTCTTCTTATTTTCGTTGTTCAACCTCTTCGTTTGGTGGCGAATAAAAACAACTTTTTACGCGTGAACAAACACTGATGGTCGAAGCACGGCAAAAAGACCGTGTTGCTCCTTCGCCATCATCTTTATTTCTTCTTCAACCAAAAAACACTTTCTTCTTCGTGCATAACAGTAAATAAAGAATTGCGCCCTCTAACGTTGACACATTTCACTCCACAAATCAAAATAATTACAAAAGACAAAGAAATGTATAATTTCTTCTCACAAACATATAAATGGCAAAAAACAAATATTTGCAATCATTATCCATAAAAATATAAACATTTGGGAAATGGCGCAAACAACTCATATTCAGAGACACAAAAGACAAGGGCCTGGAAACCCTCAGTGTTGAGAGAACACTATATCGGCAAAGGTAGGCCCCGCATTGTCTCCCTATACATTGATGACGGCGCTGAAGAAAGCGGACACAGAGACTGTGACTGAATAAGTCATCAGAGCTGAACAGAATATCATTATATTATATGGCGAGCGAAGGGTTGATGATGGCAATGATTATGAGAGGGCTACGGGAAAAATATAAGCCTTTCACGTTAATGGTGACGCACGACTCAATGGACGTTTCGCTGGGGGAGTTCAAGGCCAAATTATGGAACTTCGAGGCAGCGGAAGACACGGGATCACTCGCCGAGGAGGCCGGAGGGACAGTGATGAAAGCACGGGCGGCGCAAAAGAAGAAAAGCAGACCGCCGACGGAGCTGGCGTGTTGGCGATGCGGCGAAAAGGGTCACCGTAAAGATGACTGCTCAAAGACTATTTGGTGTAGTTTCTGTTAACACACAGGACACGCGGACAAAGCATGCCGGAAGAAGCGCGGACAAAGCGCTCGGTACGCGTGCGTCCAAAAAGGTGGAGACGATGACGCCGGTGGCAGCCATGAAATGCAACATGATGACGCCAGGAGCGCAACCGGAGGTGAGGATTACTCCTTCAAGACGGAGACTGAGAATACCAACTGGACAGCACAGCAATTTCAACAAAAGGTACTGATTGTGGACACAGGTGCATCGTCCCACATTATGAATGACAAAAGACGGTTTCAGAACTTTGTGAGCCATTTCAGGCCGGAGAAACACAGCATGGAACTAGCAGATGGAAAACGTGTTTTTGGGCTGGCACAAGGCAAGGGAAACGCACAGGTATGTCGAATAGTCAGTAAGGGGCGTCGGTGTAAAGTTACGTTCAAGAACGCCCTCTACATCCCATCCTTGCCTCAAGAACTGTTTTCCGTGAAGCGAGCTACGGCTAAGAGTGCCAAAGTCTTCTTCAAGGAAGGTGAAGACGTTCTTACGGCACCTGATGGTCCAACATTTGACATTTATATGTATAAAAGAATGTACTACTTGATAACAGAGTGTGATGAAAACGATGTGTGTAAAGTCAGCCATGATATTCAGACATGGCACGAGATAATGGGGCACTGCAACTATGAGGATATATTGAAATTGCAAAATGTAACAGTTGGCATGCACATTAGTGGTGCGAAACACAAGCCTGATAAAGAATGTGATGTATGCATAAAAGGGAAGTTCACCCAAACGAGAAACCGAAATCCAACTGACAAGGTAAAGACATTGCTAAAACTGGTGAACACAGATTTAGCTGGTCCGATTAGCAACAAATCCATTGATGGTTTTAAGTATGTGCAATCTTTTACAGATGTGTATACAGGTGCGGTGTTTGTTTATTTTTTGAAAGCAAGGATGATGGCGATGCTCTTCAAGCTACCAAGAAGTTCTTATCTGATGTAGCACCATATGGCACTGCGAAATACATACGGTCAGACAATGGAACAGAGTTCACAAACGGAGACTTTAAGACACTGCTACGAAAGAACAAGATTAGACATGAAACCTCCTGCCCTTATTCCCCACACCAGAATGGGGTAGCTGAGAGGGAATGGCGTACTCTCTTTGAGATGGCCAGATGTAAGCTTATTGACTGCAACTTACCAAAAAGCCTCTGGCACTATGCTGTTCAGGAGGCAGCATATACAAGAAATAGGTGTTTTAATAAGCATACTGGCACCACACCATACACAGCACTGACAGGGAAAATGTGTAACTTATCTAGGATGCACAAATTCGGGTCAATATGCTATGCCTATCAACAAGACGGGTAAACTAGACTCTAGATGCGAAAAAGGACATTTTGTGGGGCACGACAAAGGCAGTCCAGCCTTTCTAGTTTATTATCCCAGCGACAGAAAAGTACAAAAGCATAGACTGGTAAAGTTTGTCACCAGGACAACATGTGAAGACGAAACGCAGACTTATGAGTTAGAACTGGAACCTAGAGTGAGTTGTGAAGTCAAAGACACCACACAACCAAGTGTGAGCACAGACATAAAAACTGGTGATTCAAAACTACAGAAGGACGATGATGACAAGCACCCTAAAGGGACACCACAGGTCCCAAGCAGTGGGAGATATCCTACTCGAGAGCATAGACCACCGGGTTATCTAAAAGATTATAGTCAAGACAGCAGTGAGGAGGAGGACAGTACACTTGTGAGTATAGACTACTGCTACAGAGTAATGTGTAATATTCCCCAAAACTTTAAAGAGGCCATGACATCAACTGAGTCAGAAAGATGGAAGAAAGCAATGGATGAGGAGATGAAGTCCTTAGAGGACATTCAAACTTTTACTTTGACTAAATTGCCAGAAGGCCGGGAGACAGTGGGAGGAAAGTGGGTCTATTCAATCAAGGAAAACAGTGATGGACGTGAGATGTACAAGGCCAGGTTTGTGGCTAAGGGATATAGCCAGAGAGCAGGAATAGACTATGGCGAAACATTTTCACCGACAGCGAATCTGACTAGTGTACGGGTAGTAATGCAAAAGGCTGCCCAGGATAACTTAATCTTACACCAAATGGACGTAAAAACAGCATATTTGCACGCCCCCTATTGATAGAGAAATATACATGGAACAACCTGAGGGTTATGAGAAAGGAAGAGATAGGCTAGTGTGTAAGCTGGAGAAGTCAATTTACGGCCTAAAGCAATCTGGACGTAATTGGAATTTATTACTTCACAAATTCCTAACCGAGAACAAATTTATCCAGAACCCAGCAGACCACTGTGTATACACAAAGGAATCGAAAGTAGAAGGGAAAGTGATAATTGTTATCTGGGTGGATGATCTTATTATTGCAGCCAATAACACAAGTGGATTAGAACAAGTGAAGAGCTTGCTCTCCATCAAGTTTAAAATGAAGGATCTAGGCAGATTAAAACATTTCCTTGGCACGGTCTTCAGCCAGTCGGAAGGCTGTGTATATATGTCACAAACAAAGTATGTGGAAAAGATCCTTACCCGATTTGACATGCAAATGTGTAGAAGAAAAACTAGACTACACTGAAGATGCGCCTAGAATGACTGACGCAAAAATGTACAGAGAAGCGGTTGGCAGTCTCATATATTTGGCCACCTGCACACGCCCTGATTTATGTTTTGTGGTGAGCCGACTATCGCAGCATTTTTCTGAACCCACAGATAAGAACTGGATCACGGTCAAACATGTCTTGCGTTATCTCAGAGGTACAACCGACGGACAGCTCTGTGTCCAAAAGAGCTGCGAGGGTCTAGGCCTTTGAGCTTACAGTGATGCAGATTGGGCGTCGGACGCCACTGACAGACGCAGTACGACAGGGTATTGTGTGAGTATGTGTGATGACAGTGCACTGGTCTCATGAAGGACCAAGAAACAACAAACAGTAGCACTATCTACCTGTGAGGCAGAATACATGGCTTTAGCCCTAACAATACAGGAGTGTATTTATTTGGAACAACTGTTAAAAGGTATTGATGACTATGTGTACACGAAAACTATCATTCATGAGGACAATCAAGGGGCTATCGCACTTGCGAGGAACCCTGTGTACAGGCAGAGGTGTAAACATGTGGACATCAAATATCATTTTATTAGATCCATTATAAAAGACGAGAAGATGATACTTGTTTACTGTCCCACAAATGACATGGCAGCAGATGTTATGACCAAGCCTGTTACCAAATCTAAATTGAAGAAATTTACAGGGGTCCTGTTTGGCATGTAAATAGTTGACATTCAAATGTCATGTTATTTTTTTACGTCTTCGTGAAAATTGTACAGTATACAAGCCATTCATAAGTGGGAGTGTTGAGTGTTATTGTATGACTGCTTGTTTCTGTAATGTGCTTATTTGCCACAAGGGGTGCTGTCGCTAACAGACGATGCCATGTTAGGCAGGTGTTCAAGCCTTTTTTCCCTCTCTGCTTTTGGCTCTGGAGAAGAGCAGTTCGTGTTTGTTGCTGAAATAAACTACGCCAGTTGGCTAACGAGAGAAGTTGTCTACATATCAGAATTATTCTTCTGCTGCGACTGGGCATCAAGGTATAATCCTATGATGCCACATGACCATGGATTTTATCAGATGTTATTCTACATTTGCCATGACGCAACTTTATTTCAATACATAGTGCACATATCATGTTGCAGTGGAGTGAACTGTGCTGAGTGTTTGCAGTGTGGGGGGTGATACAGGGGGGCCCCTCTACTGCAGAGAGGGGCTTCTAGGAATTGGCAGGGCGGTGGCACTTCTTCAGAAGTGAGGATGAAGTAACCAACGTCGTGATGAGCCCTGATAAGAAGAAGTTGGCCCCAAAGTCTGATGCAAATAACAACATGCGGGGTCCTGATAGAAGATGTTGACGTCAAAGTCAGCTGCAGTCAGCTGCGACCCACGGCGACACGCCAATGATGAACCGGACTAAACCAGCTTTTGAGAAGAGGAACTGTACCACCCTTTAGTGTAATCTGATTTCTTGAAGTGTAATCTGATTCCCCGATGTTATAAAAGGGAATGTGTGAAAAGCATTGACGAACAGGGGGGAGATAAAGTTGTCAAATAAACTTTGTTAACCTCTCAGTATCCACTTGGGCTGTGCGTCTTTCTCCTTCCAGCTATGAACCCGATATGTCAAATTGGCGAACCTGACATATAATTGGTCCTTCGAGAGCCGTGAACCCAACATACTGGAAGCGTCCGGGGGCGAAGCCGACGACCGGGGACAATCGTGGCCACGACGAGGATTTCTTTTTTTTTTTCCAGGATTTATTTTTCTTTTCCCCTTTTTCTTTTTGTTTTTTTGTGTTTCTTTTTTTGGACCTGGTCCTCGACTTTGCTGCTGGAAGGCTGAAAGTTGAAGGGAGGCTGCGGAGAGAGACGTTCAGCTCATCTTGGGTGAGTGTGTCATTTCCGAATGGGATAAATGTGGGCATTTGAAGGGGTACGTAGTTAAATTCCGTGGGGATATTGGAGGGCGGACTCCACTACGAATAGACAGAGTAAGTCTTTAAAACTGTGTAAAACCGTAAGAATACTAGTCAATGTTACGTGAAGAGACAGAGATAGTCTATAAAACTGATAGAGGATAACAGGGGTGTATCCTCCACGCGCGTTTGAAGGGGGAAAAATAAGGGGAAGAGAAATAAGGGAAAAGAGAGAGATAAGGGGAAAAAGAAAAAAGGGGAAAAATAAAAGTCAAGAGGGAAAATAAAGGAAAAATAGGGGGGGAAATAGTGTGAATGAATAAGTGTGTGTGGCGCTATGCGATAAATGGATACATAGAAATGGTTGCCCCCCCGAAATTTTATTGTCGTTGGGCTGAATGTCATTTTCCAATGAGAACATGAGGGTTTAGTGTCTGTATGTTTATCAGGGTGCAATATTAGCTTCGCCAGCAGAGGGTGCCTAGGACCTTGCTCATCAGAGCCGACGCTGACTACCGTAGCAGAAGAACAGTCAATTTGTGAAGACGCAAGAGAAGCTACGCTTCAAGAACATTTCTGAATGTTACTATTGTGCCCTGACAGGTAAAATCTATTGTAAATAAGCTAAAAAGGATAAGCAGGAGTAGATAATGGTCACAAACGTTGCAGGTGTTGTAGATGTCTAGTTAGATAGAAGATGTGTGTATATAAATTAGTTTTTGAATATGATTCGTGACGACGTACGTTTGCAATGGCGGATACGTTGTGCGACGCGATCGCGGGAGACGAAACAATACAGCATGATATGTGTAATTTGGTAACTGACGTTGCGAGGTGTTTAGAAGTTGAAGTTGTGGCCAAAGTTAATGTGAAACAGGATAGGTTGTGTCATGAGGTGCCAGTATTAATCTTAGTGTTTTGCCAAGCTAAGCTCCAAAGTGCATGTTGTGGGCTTCTATTAGCACTAACCCATTAGCCAGTGCTGGAAACCATTGCCCACATTTAATGTTTTAGAAATCTATTAATTCTTAGGTTTCATCACAAAGATATACAATGTTCATCCTGAAGTTCTCAATGTTTAAGACAACTGTAGTGAAGTAGATTAAACCAGTTCAGTATGTGAAAAAGTATTGTAAGAGCAACAGCTAAAACCCTTTAATTTAATTATATTTCATTGAGTTATAGTCTTTGTTATTAAACGTGCATATTGTGTTTTCCTCGCTAACATAATACAGCAAGTTATGTGGTCTAAGATATAAAACCATTGTCATAGAATTGTCAGAAATTGTAATAGAAATGGTTTTGGTGTGACGGTAGCAGAAGAACAGTCAATTTGTGAGGACGCAAGAGAAGCTGCGCTTCAAGAACATTTCTGAATGTTACTATTGTGCCCTGACAGGGAGAAGTGCTGCTGATTGGAGAAAAATAAATACGTTGCACGGCAGATGAGTTGGCCCATCATTTCAAGCTGTGTAACATGTGCATGGAGGCTTGCAACCTCATTTTGGAACGGGAAATTTAACTAACAACTGTCTGGGAAGCAGAAGCTTGGGAATTACCTAAGACAGAGTAATTGTCAACCTGTTCAGGGATTGGAGAACAGTTAAGGGAAACATGGGGAAATCAAACAGTAAAAAGCTAGAAAAAAAGGATCCGAAACAACAATTGACGTGTAAGGACTAGAAATTTATAGAAAGCCAATGTCCGGAAAAAGTAAAACATTTAAACTTATGCTTGCGTAATGAAAGCCAGTTGAGCAAGTGGAACAAGTGATTTTATTGATGACTGTGGAAGGCACCGATTTCATAAGCACAGTTTCTTCTCACACCTTTTCCATTAAATACGATTAAAAAGACAACTGAAAAGCATAATGTTAAAAAATATGTATTAAGCTGACCAGCGAATTCATGTTATAACAAAAAAACAAATATTAAAACTTATTATTTTTTTTATTCCCCAGCCATTATTTTTGTATTTATTCAATTACTTCGACTTTTACCTGCTGGTACGCCATCCGGTGTGCCCTGTGAATGTTATGATCCTCCAGCAGAACTGGAGGATTGAAGAGGACTCTCCAAACGCAGACACGGAAAAAAGGTGGTGATAAAAAGATAGTGTAGCGACTTTGTAAATAGTTCAATGGTTCTGTGTTTTCCTCTTTTCTGTGGAGGCTGTGAAGGCAGCAGGGGAGTGAACGTTATGTTGTTGTTGTTGTGTTGCTCTCTCTCTGATCGGCGTGGTTGCGGCCAACAGCAGCCGTTTTTGGCTTAATAATAAAAGCGTTCGCTGATGGACAAATTGGCCTGATATTATACAACGTTACAATATTTATTATAATCACAATATAGTCAGTGTAATCAGCGCGTCTCGCAGCAGCTGATGGCATGGCGCGAGACTATCGCTTGGAGGAACGCCCACACAGCTGAAAAAACAAAAACACACGCAGCATGACAGGCACGGATCATGACAGTGAAATGAAAGGTGGCATTCTTCATTTATTTATTTATTCATTTATTCATTCATAACTGACAGCCTCGCTCTCCGCCGTTGCCCGGGCGGAAGGTGCTCCTATTCGGCTTAACTACCACGCACGCCGGCCGGTCTCCTTCGGAGCTCACGCACGGTCCGAACGAAGCCAAATGTCGCCGCGCGAGTGCCCGGGCGGAAGTTGTTTATCTTCGGCTTGACAGCCACACACGCCGGCCGGTCTCCTTCGGAGCTCACGCACGGTGTCCGATAGTGTACGTCCCCACCAATCGTGTCCGGGGGAACCTGCTCTTCTTCGGCCACTCTCTTCTTCGTCCACTCTCCTCTTCGGCGCACTCCGGCCGTCTAATCGCTTCAGCGCCCCCTTGTGCCGCTCGGCGAAACTACAATGTTCCCGAATATTTTTTAGACCCGCGAAGCACTGAACCCGCAAAAGGTGAACCGCGAAGTAGCGGGGGTTCACTGTATTAAATGTATGTGAGGGAATATTTGAAGAGTTTGAGTTTTGTTCAATGGACCATACATATACGAGCCTGCCAAACACAGCGAGAAAACCAGCGCTGACTCCAGTCGCCATCAAGTTGCCAACTCCTGACATACCAAAACCTTTGAGAGAAACTGAGACGATTTGCGTTTCTCTTTCTTGTTCTTTTTATAGTTCAACTTCTAGATCTGTTTTTCACCTTTTCACAACGTAATGAAGGCCAGTTGAGCAAGTGGAACAAGTGATTTTATTGATGATTGTGGAAGGCACCGATTTCATAAGCACAGTTTCTTCTCACACCTTTTACATTAGGTACGATTAAAAAGACAGCTGAAAAGTATAATATTAACAAATGTTGTTACAGGCAAAGGCAATTAATTTCCTTTACATGTTTGATGTAAACACACAAAACAAATCATGATCACTCAGACACATTGCTTCTTCTGGCACAGATCACATTGGCTTAATGTCAATAAAAAAGCTTTGCAAAATTCAATATATCATATTTTATTCAAAATCAAAATTTACATCTTACCACAAAGAGTCAGTTCCTTCAGTTATTTGTTTTCTTTTTTTTAAGCTTCAAGGATTGCTGCTTTTCTCACCAGCACAATTGTGACTCTCCGCATATTGTTTAGTGGAGAATTTTTTAGCACAAACGCTGCAACTGAATGGCTTGTCTCCAGTGTGTGTTCTTGTGTGGTTTCGTAAATACGACTTTTGAGAGAACCTCTTGGCACAAACTGAGCAGGAAAAATGTTTTTCTCCACTATGTGTTCTTGTGTGTTTTGTGAAATTTGACTTATCAGAGAAACTTTTGCCACAAACTAAGCAGGAAAAAGGTTTTTCTCCACTGTGTGTTCTTGTGTGGATTGTTAAATCAAACTTTTGAGAGAAGCTTTTACCACAAACCAAGCAGGAAAATGTTTTTTCTCCAGTGTGTGTTCTTGTGTGGATTGTTAAATTTGCCTTATCTGAGAAGCATTTTCCACAAACTGAGCAGGAAAGAGGTTTTTCTCCAGTGTGTGTTCTTGTGTGGATTGTTAAACTTGAATTTTGAGAGAAGCTTTTACCACAAACTGAGCAGGAAAAAGGTTTTTCTCCAGTGTGCGTTCTTGTGTGGATTGTTAAACTTGAATTTTGAGAGAAGCATTTTCCACAAACTGAGCAGGAAAAGGGTTTTTCTCCACTGTGCGTTCTTGTGTGGATTGTTAAACTTGAATTTTGAGAGAAGCTTTTACCACAAACCAAGCAGGAAAATGTTTTTTCTCCAGTGTGTGTTCTTGTGTGAATTATTAAATATGACTTTCGAGAGTAACTTTTGCCACAAACTGAGCAGGAAAAAGGTTTTTCTCCAGTGTGCGTTCTTGTGTGGATTGTTAAACTTGAATTTTGAGAGAAGCATTTTCCACAAACTGAGCAGGAAAAAGGTTTTTCTCCAGTGTGCGTTCTTGTGTGGATTGTTAAACTTGAATTTTGAGGGAAGCTTTTACCACAAACTGAGCAGGAAAAAGGTTTTTCTCCACTGTGCGTTCTTACGTGCCCTTTTAAAGACAGCTTTGAAGTGAATGAGTCAGTGTGACATGCCCTTTCACCTTTGGCTTGCCCATCATCATCATCATCGTCATGATCGTCTGATAATGTGTCCTCATTATGTACTTGTGATGGCCCCCAGTGGTCTTCGTCACCTTCTGTTGTCACGTGATGACTTGAGTTGCTGCTTGTAGGCTCCGCCCCTCTCTTGTCCTCACTCTCATCCTTGTTTTCATCTTCAGTCTTTATAGAGACAATGTTCACTGGTGACTTGTTGATCTCCTCCTCCTCCTTTTTAATGTGAGTCAAGTCTGGCTCCTCTTTCACAGAACGGAGATCGTTTTCACTGACGTCTGCAGGACACAAAAAGACAAATTTGGTTTGGTCAAATCAAAGGTCAGGCGGCGACTTTGTTTTATATTGTTTCTACCGTGCTACCTTGACTTGTGCCTGCCGCATACGGAGCAATGCGTGGACCCCAACTTGGACCGGACCATGGGGGCATTTCACAAAATTACGTCCTACGATGTAAACCTCCCTATAGCAGCACAACAGTGATAAACGAGCATTTAAAAAGGAAGCACGTTGCGGCTGATGCCCGATTTCATTCCTGACATAGTCACAGACGTTTCTGGAAGCGAGCTGAAGTTAGCACACACAGGCTTTTGTGTGCGTCTGATGGAACACCTGTTGTGGGACCCTAACTTATTGATGGGGACCACTGGGGGCCATCGCAACATAATGTCATTGATAGAATAGAAATCCTTCAAGCGAAATATGTTTACAAGTATTTCTTTTTGCATTAAGAGATAGAACTAAATATTCCTGGGCTTGTTGGTAGAAAAGGAGGTTGTGACGTTCTCCCTTTTTAAGCCCATCGTAAGCCAAAGAGATATATATTCAGTGGAACCTCGGTTCTCGACCATAATCTGTTCCAGAACCCTGTTCGAGAACCGATTTGTTCGAACACCGAATCAAATGCAATAGTTGTACGCACTACTTTTCTTTTTTCGCTAGTAGCAGCTTTGTTGCTTGCACTGACCTTCTTAGGAGGCATGATTAGGGGCTAAAACACTTCCCAGCACGTAGCACGTCCGCACGCGACAACAATTGGTCAATTGGCTGCTCAGCATCCCACCCTCGCGTGCGCACTCACGCGTTATACCGGCGTTCGAACTCCGATGTTTGTTCGAACTGCGAAGCAACAATTTCTCTATTTTTTTTGTTCGAACTCCAATTAGTTCGACCTCAGAGTCGTTCGAGAACCGAGGTTCCACTGTATATATATACATAGTGGAACCTCGGTTCTCGACCATAATCCGTTCCTGAACCCTGTTCGAAAAGCAAATTGTTCGAACACCGAAACATTCCTTTGCTGCTTGCACTGACTTTCTTTGGAGGCATGATTAGGGGCTAAAACACTTCGTACACCTCTATAAAACGCGAGAGCAAAACGCAGCACGTCCGCACGCGACAACAGTTGGTCACGAAGAGAGCAAGAGAGCGATCTACACCCGTACGCCGCTCAGCATCCCATCCTCGCATACGCACTCATGCGTCATACCGGCGTTCGAACTCCGAGGTTTGTTCGAACTGCGAAGCAAGAATTTCTCAATTTTTTTGTTCGAACTCCGATTAGTTCGACCTCAGAGTCGTTCGAGAACCGAGGTTCCACTGTATATATATATTTTTTTAAGCATTTTTGAAGGTGTGCCGCTACTTCGCGGATTTTCAGTTTTCGCGGGTGGTCTCGGTCCCCATTAACCGCGATAACCGGGTTTTTACTGTCCTTCCAACTGACTCCTTCCGCGACTCGCACACTCCCCTTCTTCAAGTGCACACTCTCTCACGTCATCAATCGGGATTGCGCGAGACATCCCGCGACCGACAAAATAAGCACATTGTCCATTACATGCGCCACACCAATCAAAGGCAAACAGTATTAACAATACAGCAGAATGTCAAACGATGCACAATTATTAACCATATAACTGTGTATATCATAAAGCCATCACAATTAACATTAGTTCAGAAAATATCGCCTTCTTAATCACAACTCAAAGTGATGATTCTATAAACATGCGAACCTTCAGAACAACCATGAACACGTCAACTATAATTTAGCTCTTCTTTTTTAACTAACTAATACAGTGATTCTCAAATAGTGGGGCGCGGTGCGATGCTAAGGGGGGCGCATGAATTGATGACAGTGCTCCACACAGCCAGTAGCTAATCATATCACAGCGGGGCGTGTCCTATTTTTCCACTTTTGTGCTGAACAGACTGCAGTTTTCACCCAGGAAATCCATTCAGCACGACATTAAAAAACGACAACGCCGTTCATTCTTCTCGTCTAACAAAAAGAAGCACACGAGTTATCACTAAGCAGAGATCAAGTGCGGATTTGTTGAGATTGGCGTTTGAAAATGTGTGAAAGAACGACACCCAAGTACAAAGATAAGATAAGATGTCCTTTATTAGTCCCACAATGGGGAAATTTGAGGTGTTACAGGAGTAAAGATATAGATCACACAGAGTCGGCGGCGTAATGTAGCCGTTAATGTATAACATTAGCAGCAGACATTCATAATAAGCATGCAAATATACACAGTATAAACGTATCTAGTGTAAGGAAACACTCCTAATGTCTGTCCATTATACAGAGGGGGAAAACACTGTAATGATAAAAACTACTGAATGATTGGAAATACTGCAATGATAAAAATATTGCAATGATAAAAGTACTGTAATGGTAAAAGTACTGCAATGATCAAGTATACTGCAATGGTAAAAGTACTGTAATAGTAAAAGTACCGCAATGATAGGAATACTGCAATTATAAAAGTACTGCAAGGATAAAAGTACTGCAATAGTGAACATCCTGCAATGGTAGAAATACTGCAGAGATAGAAGTACAGTAATAAGAATACTGTAATGGTAAACAAAATACATCATTGGTCAATATTTAAGTACACCCTTGGCTGAAAGTACAGTAGCGGTTTATATTGCATCCTAGGACTGCACAATTGCACTAATGCCCGCCCGTTTGTAGGCCTGACCCAATGTTCATGTTAAAAAGTCTGACAGCAGTCGGCAGGAAGGAGCGGTGAAATCTCTCTTTGGTACAGCGAGGGTGTAAAAGTCTGTCACTGAAGGAGCTGTGGAGTGTTATCAGAATGTCATTGAGTGGGTGGGCTGGGTTGTCCAGCATTGATGACAGTTTTGCCGTCATCCTCCTGCCCCCCACTGAGTCCACAGAGTCCAGGGAGCAGCCCAGGACAGAGCTGGCCCTCCTCACTAGTTTGTCCAGTCTCTTTTTGTCCCGGCCCGAGATGCCTTCTGCCCACTCCATAGAAGATGACTGATGAAAACCACCGAGTCATAGAAGTTCCTGAGGAGTGTTCCCCGAACGCCAAAGGACCTCAGCCTCCTGAGTAGGAAGAGTCTGCTCTGACCCTTCCTCCAGCTTGTCTCCCAATAAGGCGGGCTGTATGGTGTTGAAAGCACTTGAGAAATCAAAGAACATGATCCTCACCGTGCCCCCCGCCTTCTCCAGGTGGGAGAATGAAGTGTGGAGCAGGTAGATGATGGCATCATCCACACTGATGCCAGGCTGGTATGCGAACTGGAGTGGGTCCATTAAGGAGCTGACCAGGGGGCGCAGATGGACAAAGAGGAACTTTGTGGAATAAAAGAAGAGAACGAACAACATCTTCAACTGCTGGGCGAAATTTGCAAGCAGCCTCGTGTTGTGCTGCACCAGTGATTCTCAAATAGTAGCGCGCGGTGCGATGCTGAGGGGGGCACGTGGGACCCTGGCGAACATGCTTTTTTGCATGGTTTTGGGACCGAAAAAGGCGATCTCAGACAACAAGTTTGAGCTCGTCAAAGTTGTTTGTGCCCCGAGTTCACGCAGTACTGGTTTTAAAAAAAAAAAAAACGTGTCGCCCTGTCACGCAGTACTGATTAACAAAAACAAAAAGCGTCGCCCCGTCGCTTGTTGACCCGGAAGTGATTTCTTTCGCCGCTCCTTAAATGCCCCGCGCCAAGCTATCTTGCGCCGCAGCAGAGCGAGCAAGGAGGCGCTAAGCGCGCTAATCGCTAAAATTAATTGCTCGATGGACGCTCGACTTTGAAAAGAAGTCTGACTCAAACCGCGTTCGGGCGGAGAGCCAGCAGCTATGAACAGAAATGTTGTATTGCAACCATGACGTATCCAAACAAAATAAGACCATGGCTACGTGAGCAATTTAGCAGACGCTCTCAGGCTGGAACACGGAAATGGCTGACGTCATCACAACGAAGCCGTTTGACGTCAAACGGATTATAAAAATAAAAAAAAATGTATAGTCAACAAATTAAAACTGTTGCTTTATGTTATTTATATAGAATTTTTGTTTGAAATCCCCCTGGCTCTTTTTGTCTTTTCTAGCTTATCTATGTATTAATAACTGTTTGGTTTGTTCATGTTAATAAAGTTCAGAAAAACTTAACAAAAACGTATAGTAAATATTTATCATCGCATCACAGAGTGCTGAGTTTCGAGATCCTCACAATAGTCGTTCTCAAAATGATAGATTTTTTAATCAATTTATCTTTGTTCAGGGATATTTTATTGACAATCCAACATTAATATACAAAGAACATGTACATGAGTACGAAATGTAAAAATATTGTGGTGGGGGGAGCTAATTTATTTTCTTCTTGGTAGGGGGGGCGTGACAGGAAATAATTGAGAACCACTGAACTAATATAACCCCGTTTTCCTCAACCAATGAGTCAGTATTCTTTGAAGTGGATTATCCGCAGACAAAAATTGCTAATTTAATTTATATTAATTTACTGTATATCAAAAGTCCCCTCATAACATGATAATTCATCATATTCCTGTCATTTCCATCTCAAAATGTCGTTTCATTAATTGAATTACCCTTGTACATCCGTCGCCAAACTGAAGTATGGAACATTAGATGTTTTTTTTTTTTTTCGTTTTGCATGACCTTTAACCTTGCATGTTCTGTTTCAACAAAATTGTATCTCTTATCAGTCTCCCTGTTTCATGAGTTGCTGCCGGGGGTAAAAAGGAGGAGTTCAGAGAGGAATTTCACCCTCAGGGGCAATCCCAAACTTTTGTTTCCGGGACATTGAAACACTCTGGGCTGGTTTATTGTTCTTCTTATTGCAATTTTACTGCATTCAGTCTTCCTCGAGACTGAATACGTTCTAGTGTTTGCCAAATAGTTAATCCTAGTTTCTCACTTTAGCTTTTCACAGTCAATATATGAACTTTTTCAACTGCACAATCACTTCATTGAGGTCTAATTATCAATTGTTTACCATAGTCAGACTTTGGCCGTCAAAGAGACCTGTTCCTTAACCATATGTTCACGTTTTCATCACTCCACTGAAGTCATCTTCCTGCAGCGCTTCATTCAATTGACTCTTATATTATCTCATCTATTATCGCATAGCATCATTGTATGTGTCAAATGTTGCCCAGTTGGCATCCATTGCAGCCTGGTCATCCTGGAAGGGGGATTCCCCCATCTGTGGTCCCTTCTCAAGGTTTCTCACTTTTCCCCTAATGAGGTTTTGTGAGTTTTTCCTTGCCCTCCTGGGGGTTAAGATCGGGGATGTCGATTGTGGCTATGTAAAGCCCTTTGAGACTGTCTGTGATTAAGGGCTATACAAATAAAATTGACTTGACTTGACTTGACTCAGGGCGTTTCTGTGTTGACAAATCACATTCCACGGAACATGCATTAATCCTTTTATGATCTTAGATTTCTCTATTTAAATCACCGCTTCTTGCAATGAAGATTAATTTCACCCCAATGATTATGTAGCCAATTATCTTTCTCATTCTAATTTTGCTTTAGTTATTATCCAAATTTTTAAACATTTTTTATGCTGCATCTTTCAATGCACACTAGGACGAAAACGCATTAGTTGAACTGATAAAACTGAATATTAATGCAATCACATTTGGCTTTTAGAAGGGGCAATTCTTTCTACAAAGGAGGGACTGGCACTGGTTTATAACTATCACCCCTTATCTCCTGCGTGGGGGCTGCCTGACTTCCTGGTCCCACAGTAGATGGTAGCCAGGTTTTTGATTTTGTGTGGTCTTTACCAGAACACGAGTAATCACAGGGTACGTATCTGAACAGCGGAGTCGAACCGGCCCAGACTTAATGCATTACTATTGCTACGTACCAGCGAAACCGTCGGGCTCTCCACACAACGGTACGCCTCGATCCTTACTGTGTTCCATCCCACAAAGTGCCCAATACGATAACATGGAAGCGCGCTTCTCTTCATTATTTCTATTTTTAGCTCATAATTTTCCTGCTAAAATTTACACCCTGGCCAGGTTCTGTGCTCAAACTGAGCTTATTCACGACTATGTTGTCTATAGCGATAGTTTTACACTTCTTATTTCTCATCTCTTTAACCACTAGACCTTTCTTTTCTTTATCTTCTGCACATTTCTCCCGCACTAGTCCCATTTACTTAGTTCCTATCATCAATTTTTAAATGTATTTTTTTTTTTTATACTTTTTATAATGTTCTTTCATAGTGTGGTTACTTTGACATCTTTTAATGTCTTAATCATTATAGAGGCCTCTTGTTTAAACAATAATTGAAACTAACACAGGGACATTTTCCATGACCAACCAGCCAGCAGACCCACACGCACAAACTCTCTTTAACGACCCCAAAAGCCCCGACCGCTTGGACACAGGCGCACAACACCCATTGTGAGTAAAAGCATCTCACCTAAAGTTCAGCCGGTCGGCTGTTGAACGCCTGCGCCCCAGCACCCTGAGACCCTCAATGGAGCAAAATGCCAAAAATGTGGTATATTTTGTTGTTGATGTGTGGGTCTGGCTCAGCTTCCCTCCGGACAGGTCGCCGAGCATGGCAGAATTGGTGATGGAAAAAAATTCTCTGACACAGCCATTTTGGTGAGAAAGAGATTTTATTCTCGTCACATGCTGATGTCAAAAGAAGTCTCCCCAAAAAGAAAAAAGGGAAAGGTGTCCCCTCTCTCCGGCCTTCCCTTCTTATAGGGAATGGCCACACCGGACATGAATATTGAAGGCTACTTCGCGGTTCACCTTTCGCGGGTTCAGTGCTTCGCGGGTCTAAAAAATATTCGGGGGCATTGTAGTTTCGCCGAGCGGCACGACGGGGCGCTGGAGCGGTTAGACGGCCGGCGTGCGCCGAAGAAGAGCGGACAGAGAAGAGCGACATTTCGCCTCGCTCGGGGCCTTGCGAGAGTTCCGGCGTGCGTGCGTGGCAGTCAAGCCGTAGAGGAACAACCTCCGCCCGTTTCGTTCGGGACCGGTGTCGTGCCAAAGTACTTACCCCCTGCCAAAATCTGCATCCCCTGTCGCGGGAGCGCACACGCATTGACTGAAGGCGGCGCGATGTTACTACGTTTGTTTTCATTGAAAGGCACGAAGAATGTATGAGTTTGTGTTTTTGATTTGCTTTCATTTAAACTAGGGTTTCCATCAGTGGTAGTCTTAATCGGTGCGGTTTTCAGCACACCATTCGCTACAATTCAACACGTCTAGTAAGCGTTAGACTGCGCCAAAATCGGGTGGGGTGGGGGGGGGGGGGGGGAATTCCCTCCATTTGCATTCGTTAGACCAAAGAAATTTCGCAATCAATGAAGCTACCATACGGGAATTTCAGTGATTAAAACACGATGAAAAGGGGAGAGGGTTAGTGACGTGGGCTATATCGTGTTTCCAGCAAGATCAAATTAAGTGGCATCATACACATAGGTGGTATCCTGTTAGAGAACACGTAATTGTACTCCAATTGACTGATTTGTTTATTTTTTATAACCACCGATAGCTGCGTCAAGAGTAGCAAAAGAATAAAAAAATAAAGTCACTCGCGTTCTGCGTCGGACTCGAGGTGCATTCACTGACCACTTACGCAGTAGGAAAGTTACCAGGGGTGACTGATTCTGGCAGCCCCCCCCGATAACTTTGCCTAGAAAAGAGGGATCCTGCTCAAATTTGCCACACGTACTCAAAATGACCCAATAGGTACACAGAATAAGTCACTTGATGGTTGGGGTCAATTTTTGTGATTAGAGGGGGGGTACTTATTGTGGCAGAGGCTGCCAGAATCAGTCACCCCTGGTAACTTTCCTACTGCGTAAGTGGTCAATGAATGCACCTCGAGTCCGACGCAGAACGCGAGTGACTTTATTTATTTTTTTATTCTTTTGCTACTCTTGACGCGGCTATCGGTGGCTATAAAAAATAAACAAATCAGTCAATTGGAATACAATTACGTGTTCTCTAACAGGATACCACCTATGTGTATGTTGACACTTAATTTGATCTCGCTGGAAACACGATCGCCCACTTAACTCATCCTCTCCCCTTTTCATCGTGTTTTGATCACTGAAATTCCTTTATGGTAGCTTCATTGATTGCGAAATTTCTTTGGTCTAACGAATGCAAATGGAGGGAATATATATATATATATATATATATATATATATATATATATATATATATAAATAACCGGGGGTTCACTGTATTTCGATTGCTGGCATTATTTTAAACACTTACGGGACCGAAGGTCAATTATTTAATTTAGCAGGTTCATATTTACTGAATATGTTCAACATTGATTGTTAAAGATGTGCTCTCAAAGTCCTTACTTTGTTACGTATGTTTATGATGTATTACTTTGTCACATGCATGCTTATGATGTGCCGCCCCTTTCATCCCTTTTATCCTTTGTAGCCTCAGAATAAAATCACTTCTTCCACACTGTCAGACGAGACAGGTTGTGTGCAGTTATTCCTCTGTCAATACAGAAATTCTGGTTTGCTGATCCTGAAAATAGTTGGACGCGATACTACTGCTGCGTAGTACCACTCTGCCAACATTGATTCAACAAAAAGCATTTTTCAAATGTATGTAGAAGTACAGTGCATCGATAAGATTGACTGGGATTGTAGTCATGGTGTTTACTGATGCATTCATATGCTAAATTTATATGACTTAGTTTAAATGTAAGACCTCAAAATTGCACACATTGTATTTTCATGATCCACTCTCATTCAGAAGAAACAGATTCAGTCGGCTCAGGTCAAACTGATTACAAACCAGATAGCACTTCATGGACAAATACGACAAAACACATTCTCCACATAGGCCATAGAAGATACAAACATATCAAGTTGGGCAGGGGAGGAAGTCACAGGGACGCTATCAAGAACACCCAAAAACATAATTTGATCTGGGAAAACATACACCACACAATCTGTACACTGACGAGATTACAGGGGAATGTGAGCAGGAGAGACCGAGAGACTGCCGCCTGCCTGAGAAGGTCAGCCTTGGACGTGGAACGTGGGAAGGAGCAAGGACGACCGATTCAACCTACATGACCCTTGACATAGAAAACCTCCTATAAAATGTGAGGCTGGGCTGAGATCAGCGCGCCATTTTTCGATTGTACTCGTCTGAGTACAGTTTCTCGTCAGATTAAGAAAAAGACGCCCAGATACTATTTCCTGAACTCCAGAAATCGAAGAAACTAAAATATCGCAACCCTAATCAGCTGTTGTTGAGTCTTTATTTGGCCCTTTTCTTCTTGAGTACAAAAAACGAACACGCATTGGAGTAAGTTTGGCTTTGAAGATTCATTTACTAAATGTTTCTCATTTTCTCAGTGGCTCAACTCCAACAGTGGACAAACTTAATTTGTTTCACACCATTTAAAAACCGGAATATGTAAAATGTTAAATAATCAGTTCAAATTTTAAACTGGGAAAAAAACATGGAGTTCACCCCCCACTATTGTTTTTTCTTTGGCATTTATTTTCTGCACTGATTTCATTTGGCATGAACAAATGTTCAGCAAACTGGCAAATAAAAGGCAACATTTAAAAATAAAACGGCAATAACCTTGACCGATTTCCCCAAACAACTTAATGTTGTGATGCATATTTTTAACGATAGAAAGTCGTTCTTTCCAAAGCAAATGAAAGTAAGACCTGTACAAACCTGCTTTGTGTAGCACAACACGAGGCTGCTTCCAACCTTCGCCCAGAAGTTGAAGATGTTGCTCGTTCTCTTCTTTTATTCCACAAAGTTCCTCTTTGTACTTGGGTGTCGTTCTTTCACACATTTTCAAATGACAATTCCAAAAAATCCGCACTTGGTCTTTGCTTGGCGATAACTCGTGTGCTTCTCTTTCTTCGACGAGATCAAAGAAAGATGGCATCGTTTTTCAAAGTCCCAATGAAATGATTTCCTGTTCCTCACGAAAGCGGAAGAACAGGCCACACCCCGCTGTGATTTGATTGGCTGCTGGCTTTGTGGAGCACTGTCACCAACTCACCGACAGATGTCGCCATTTGCGATGCAAATCATTGTTATCTTCTTCTAAACATAGAGAAAAACCCAAGATGCACATGAACAAACATTTTAGTTCCCAAATATGAACTTGAGAGATGTATTGAATTTTACTTTTGTTGCTGGTTTTGTTTTCACATCTGACACCATGTTGTTGGTTGGACAGTATTCCAAATGTATTTCTCTATTATTAACAGTTGTCATGATAAAGTGAAACTTTATGTCAACATATTTGCCTTTTTACAGGGTTTTTCGCCAGCGACGTGGTTGCGAATTTTAAATTAAAATACGTCACTGTTTTATTCTCTAAATGTTAGAGTCTTAAAAAATGATTGCAGTGTTTATAACTTAACTAACTTAAATATTTCATTATTCGTTTCAGTATTCATTAAACTACGGTGATTCATTATTTATTTCAAGATTCATTGAACTGTTTTAGTAATAATTTAGTATTCAATGTTTACGCGTGACTGTATTTACTTTTTAAATATTTGTGTCACTATTTTGTTCAATCTTAATGTGATGGAAAATTATTTTGCAAGTAAGGTTTTTGTTATTTATTGTGGCCACCTGCTTTTGAAGAAAGTGCCTTTCGCTTCTTGTACTCGAGGATTCTTTGTGAAGCCAAAACAACACGACCTTGACTGATAAGTAGGCTCAACGCAGAAAAAGTATCTTTTTGTTTTAAGATTACACAGTTACTGTCAAATAAATCTTCATCTTCCTGTGTGCATCAGTATCTTCCCACGCACTTCTCCCACTGAGATCACTCTGCAGACTGACTCAAAAGACAATTTATTTTCCAGACTATCTCATTGATCTTCCCTAACTGCTGAAAATTCCACAACAATCTGGGGTCAGACGTGGGATAGCTGAATATCCGCCGGTGAAATTCAGGGATGCTGGCGGGTGACCTCCAGGGTCCAATTAAGACAGCAGCAGCAACGAACAGCGTGATGTGAATCATCTCGTCCGTGGTGACAAATAAACGTTGACTCCAGTCGCCATCAAGTTGCCAACTCCTGACATACTAAAGCCATTGAGAGAAACTGAGACTATTTGCGTTTCTCTTTCTGGTTCTTTTTATAGTTCAACTTCTAGTTCAGTTTTTCACCTTTTCACACGGCGTAATGAAAGCCAGTTGAGCAAGTGGAACAAGTGATTTTATTGATGATTGTGGAAGTTACCGATTTCATAAGCACCGTTTCTTCTCACACCTTTTCCATTAGGTACGATTTAAAAGACAACTGAAAAGCATAACGTTAAAAAATGTTGTTCCAGGCAAAGGCAATTAATTTCATTTCAATGTTTGATGTAAACACAAAAAAATCATCATCACTCAGACACAATGCACTGATCACATTGGGCTTGTGTCAATAAAAGAGCTTTGAAAATTCAATATATCATATTTTCTAAATCACATTTACATCTTACCACGAAGAGTCAGTTCCTTCAGGTTTTTTTTTGTCTTTTTTTAAGCTTCAAGGATCGCTGCTATTCTCATAGGGCTGGGCAATAAACCGAAAATTTACCGTGATCGAAATTTAATAAAATCATTTTGCCCATGTCGGTTAATTCGGTGTTTAAAAAAAAAAAGAAGTCCTTTTAGTCTGCAGCTATGTTCATGCCCCTGTAAGACGGCTTGAGCGGCTGTAGTCACGTGACTCCACCCAGCTGAACAAGAAAGAAAACTGACGACGCGGTCGTAGCTGTCGATTCAAATCCAGAAGCAGCTGACACGGCTGAAGACGACGTAATGTTCGTTGAAATTGTTCCTGACTCGCTTGTCCCGAAAAGAAATTCCGACATCTGTCGTTAAGAAATGTTTTGGGTTCCAAAAAGACGATGTTTGAGCAAAAGAACACGAACTACAAAGTGCGTCGTAAGCACCTGAAACAGCGCGTCCAACCTTTTCTTTTTCACCACCCACAACACAACCATGCTGTTGACTTGGAGCTTGTGCTAAAAGTTCAAAGTGAGAAGCAAGGTTCGACAAGTGACAACAGCCCATAACGGAGGCGACACCATACGAGAGAATGTCTCAGAGGTGGACGCGATAGCCTAGCATATAGCTTAAGATATAGCTCATCTAGTTACAGTGGAGCGCACAGGATTGAAACGCCTCATGAAAGAAGCCGACAAGAGGTACGAAAATATTTGCCGCAAACAGCACTTCCTTATATGGACAACATCGGGACGGGAGCGGAGACATGTCAAGCATTTTGCATCCACATCAGACTTGTGGTCGAGTCGCAACATGGATCCCTGTTTGAGCCTGACTGTGCATGACGTAGACGACAAGTAGCGACCGCGCACCACTCGAGACGGCACATTTTCCTGATGAAGCACACTTGTTTATTTGGCATTGGCATTACATTGACATTTTTTTCATTTTATTTAGCATTTTGTTTACAGGCGACTATCTCCTTTGCACATGGCATTATTTATATTGTTTACAAGATACCTTTACACAAATTTAGGCCTATGCAAATGGCATTACAGCATCTCAGCACAATATTGCAGAAAAATATTTTGTGAGAGGTACCCTTTTTCTCCTGTTCTTTGTGACATTGTTCAAGTCATGCAAAGCAAGCTATTTTGAATCTTTATTCAAATGATTTTTGTACTTTTATTTTTCATTGAAACTAATGTGTACCAGTTGGTCAATAAAAAAAGCAGTTAATATGCATTTCCTGCATTTATTTTGATTTTGGTCCTCAGGGGGAATTTATCGCACATTTATCGTTATTGAGGTAAAATTGCCCAATTTATCGCGATATTGATTTTAGGTCATATCGCCCAGCCCTAATATCACCACTGATGGTGGAGCTGTACACTCGCCTGAGTTGTGTGCAGGCAGCGTGGGTTCAGTTCCCACTCAGTGACGGTGTCTATGTCTGCCCTGTGACTGGCTGGCGACCAGTTCAGGGTGTTGTGTGCCTTTCGCCCGTTGTCAGCTGGAATTGGCTCCAGCACCCTCCCGCGACCCTGTTCAGAATAAGCGGTGAGGATAATGACATGACGTGACAAATATTTGTCATCTCATAAATATTTGCACAACAGAGTACTGAGTTTCGAGATCCTCACTATAATAGTTCTCAAAATTACATTTCTTATCAATTTAGGTTAGTTAATGGATATTTTATTGACAATCTAATATCAATCTACAAAGACAGAAAAAAAATTGGTGGTGAAGGGGCGCGAATCTTTTTCTTCTTGGTAGGGGCGGGCGTGAAATAATTGAGAAGCACTGCTAGTATATGCAGACATTATATTCATACAATCTTGCAAGACTGAACCACAGCATTGTTGCAAGTTCGGTAGGAGAAACGTAAACGTCCCAGTGCTGTTGCAGCAGCGGCTTCTCGAGGCATCGGCGGAAGTGACGTAGAAGCTGACTCGCCAATGTGGCGTTAATTTAGTTATTTTGTTAAATTTTTTTATCAACCGATTTCAAATATTATATAAAATATATATTAAAATAGAACAGGGGTAAAAACAAACACAGAGGCAAAGAAAGATATTTGAAAAATACGTGCTTAAAGCATGACGTCATTAGCAAGCGCGCAGCTACCGAAGGACCTCGACCACATCCACCGACCCGTCCACACCGGAACAAAAAATCCCACCGCTAAATTCTTCTGATTTAGTGTGGAACTGACTGTAATTTTCTGACAGAATGTCCAGTGCTACTCTAAAGGACTACGACATAATTCATTAAGTCTTTGTGTCCCGATAACCTCATCTTCGCGCGTTGATGCTTTTCGGCGTAGTTAGCTTAGCTTGTTAGCTAGCTAGCCGCTAACGAAAAGAGGCACATGACTCATCGCCAAGCAGAGATCGAGTGCGGATTTGTTGAGATTGGCGTTTGAAAAATGTGTGCAAGAACGACACCCAAGTACAAAGAGGAACTTTGTGGAATAAAAGAAGAGTCCGAGCAACATCTTCCACTGCTGGGCGAAGGTTGCAACCAGCCTCGTGTTGTGCCAATCAAAGCAGGTTTGTACCCGTCTTACTCTCATTTGCTTTCTAAAGAACGACTTTCTGTCGTTAAACATATGCATCACAACATTAAGTTGTTTGGGGAAATGCGTCCAAGGTTATTGCCGCTTTATTTTTAAATATTGCCTTTTATTTGCAGGTCTGCTGAACATTTGTTTTTGCGAAATGAAATCAGTTCAGAAAATAAATGCCAAAGAATAACCAATAAGAGGGGGGGTGAATTCCATGTTTTTTTTTGATAAAATTTGAACGGATTATTTAACATTTTACATTTTCTGGTATTTATATCTTGTTCAAGCAATTCCTTCCTGGAGGAATTCTGCCTGACTCTAAAAAATGTGCACACTGCGGCGAAAACATCAATGGCGGTTGATCAATTTTAGTGGATAAAACACAAAATATTAAGTTTTTTTTAAAAAAATCAAGTACGTATTGGTCTTATTTATGAACTTTGTACTGGCTTGGTCGGGTGAGAGTCAATGAACCTCGGGAGGCCCTGCACTGTTTTGTGCACGTGTGCATAGTTTCACCTCATCCAAACATTTAAAATGCATTAAATGCATCCATCCAGGGTTGGTCGGATCTCATCATTGAACAAGCGCATGCTGGAAGGAATGCATCTGCATCTTTGGCTTACTATGGGCTTAAAAAGTGAGAACATCACAACCCCCTTTTCTACCAACAAGCCCAGGAACATTTAGTTCCCAGAGTGAAAGCCAAAGATTTCTTCTCTCATGTGGCTTTTTATTGAAGCAGATTTGAATATGCAAACTCAAACAGAATGGACACATTTTGACTTTATCACACCCGTCCACACGCTTCCTTTTGTTCGAACGGTTTCAGCTTCCAAAACATCTTTGGGTCACACTTCTGCTAAACGGTTTCCCGTCGAACACGGTTCAAGACGTGCATTTGATTTTGTGGCTTCCTGCTAAACTGCCAGCATAGACACTTCTGTTCCGACTGAACTAACGTATTTCCGGTTTAAGAGGTCCATGTTTTTGTGACCTTCTATTAACCTGTAAGCATAGTTTTGAAACATGATGACATGACAAATTTAATTTCTTTAACACCGGGTCGCACGCATTGCTCCGTGTGCGGCAGGCACAAGTCATGTAGAAACAATATAAGACAAAGTCGCCACATGAGGTTTGACTTGACCAAACCAAATTTGTCTTTTTGTGTCCTGCAGACGTCAGTGAAAACGATCTCCGTTCTGTAAAAGAGGAGCCAGACTTGACTCACATCAAAAAGGAGGAGGAGGAGGAGGTCAACAAGTCACCACTGAACGTTGTCCCTATAAAGACTGAAGATGAAAACAAGGATGAGAGTGAGGACAACAGAGGGGCGGAGCCTCCAAGCAGCAGTTCAAGTTATCACGTGACAACAGAAGGTGATGAAGACCACTGGGGGCCATCACAAGCACATAATGAGGACACATCATCACGCTCTCCTGATGATGATGATGATGATGGGCAAGCCAAAGCTGAAAGGGCATGTCACACTGACTCATTAACTTCAAAGCTGTCTTTAAAACCGCACACAAGAACACATAGTGGAGAAACCCCCTTTTCTTGCTCAGTTTGTGGTAAAAGCTTCTCCCAAAAGTCGCATTTAACAAGTCACACAAGAACACACAGTGGTGAAAAACCTTTTTCTTGCTCAGTTTGCAGTAAAAGCTTTTCTCTAAAGTCACGATTAACAAGGCACACAAGGACACATAGTGGAGAAAAACCTTTTTCCTGCTTGGTTTGCGGTAAATGTTTCTCTCGAAAGTCTGATTTAATAAATCACACAAGAACGCACACTGGAGAAAAACCTTTTTCATGCTCCGTTTGTGGAAAATGCTTCCCTGACAACTCGGCTTTAACAAAACATAGAAAAACACACAGTGGTGAAAAATGTTTTTCCTGCTTAGTTTGTGGCAAGAGTTTCTCTCAAAAGTCGCATTTACGAATCCACACAAGTACACACGGTGGAGAAAAACCTTTTTCCTGCTCGGTTTGCGGTAAAAGCTTCTATGAAAAGTCATATTTAGGAATCCACACAAGAACACACACTGGAGAAAAACCTTTTTCCTGCTCGGTTTGCGGTAAAAGCTTCTATGAAAAGTCATATTTAGGAATCCACACAAGAACACACACTGGAGAAAAACCTTTTTCCTGCTCAGTTTGTGCCAAGAGGTTCTTTCGAAAGTCGCATTTACGAAGCCACACAAGAACGCACAGTGGAGAAAAACCTTTTTCATGCTCCGTTTGTGGAAAATGCTTCTCTGACAACTCGGCTTTAACAAAACATAGAAAAACACACAGTGGTGAAAAATGTTTTTCCTGCTTAGTTTGTGGCAAGAGTTTCTCTCAAAAGTCGCATTTACGAATCCACACAAGTACACACGGTGGAGAAAAACCTTTTTCCTGCTCGGTTTGCGGTAAAAGCTTCTCTGAAAAGTCATATTTAGGAATCCACACAAGAACACACACTGGAGAAAAACCTTTTTCCTGCTCAGTTTGTGGCATGAGTTTCGTTGAAAAGTCAAATTTAAAAAGGCACACAAGTACACACGGTGGAGAAAAACCTTTTTCCTGCTCGGTTTGCGGTAAAAGCTTCTCTGAAAAGTCTTATTTAGGAATCCACACAAGAACACACACTGGAGAAAAACCTTTTTCCTGCTCAGTTTGTGGCATGAGTTTCGTTGAAAAGTCAAATTTAAAAAGGCACACAAGAACACACAGTGGAGAAAAACCTTTTTCCTGCTCAGTTTGTGACAAAAGGTTCTCTCGAAAGTCGCATTTACGAAGCCACACAAGAACGCACAGTGGAGAAAAACCTTTTTCATGCTCCGTTTGTGGAAAATGCTTCTCTGACAACTCGGCTTTAACAAAACATAGAAAAACACACAGTGGTGAAAAACGTTTTTCCTGCTTAGTTTGTGGCAAGAGTTTCTCTCAAAAGCCGCATTTAACAAACCACACAAGAAAGCACAATGGAGAAAAACCCTTTTCCTGCTCTGCTTGTGGAAAATGCTTCTCTCAAAAGGGAAATTTAAAAAGCCACACAAGAACGCACAGTGGAGACAAGCCATTCAGTTGCAGCGTTTGTGCTAAAACATTCTCCACTAAACATAGTGCTGAGAGACACAATTGTGCTGGTGAGAATTGCAGCGATCGTTCAAGCTTAAAAAAAAGACAAAAAAAACTGAAGGAACTGACTCTTTGTGGTAATGTAAATGTGATTTTGAATAAAATATGATGTATTGAATTTTGCAAAGCTTTTTTATTGACATTAAGCCAATGTGATCAGTGCCAGAAGAACCATTGTGTCTGAGTGATGTTTTTTTTTTGTGTTAACATCAAACATGTAAATGAAATTAATTGCATTTGCCTAGAGCAACATTTGTTAACGTTGTGCTTTTCAGTCGTCTTTTTAATCGTACCTAATGGAAAAGGTGTGAGAAGAAACTGTGCTTATGAAATCGGTGCCTTCCACTATCAATAAAATTACTTGTTCCACTTGCTCAACTGGCCTTCATTACGCTGTGTGAAAAGGTGAAAAACAGATCTAGAAGCAGTCTCAGTTTCTCTCAAAGGTTCTGGAATGTCAGGAGTTGGCAACTTGATGGCGACTGGAGTCAGCGCTGGTTTTCTCGTTGTGTTTGGCTGGCTCGTATATGTATGGTCCATTGAACAAAACTCAAACTCTTCAAATATCCCCTCAGATGCATTTAATAATTACTGTCAGGTTCAATCACCTAAGCATTCACTGAACAAAGGCTAAATGAATGGAAGGAAGACAAGAGTTGATCTTTTACTCGCGAGGAGAACGAACGGAGGTGTGCTCAGTTACATCTCCAACTTCGTTCTGGCGCACACTCCGCCGAGCCCTCTATTTTATTAGGGAAGTCCCTAACAATACAACGTATTTGCACTAAGGGGTGAAGGGGGGAGCACCAGCAGGAATATGTAAACATCTCAGACACAAGAGGAAAGACAGACATCAATGGCAGTCATCCACTGATTGAAAAGGCAGATATGCCTTTTAGTGCTCTGGTACTAAAGTCTCAGTCCTTTTGTTTCAGAGGTGTGTCTCGGCACACCTCTTTTGATGTTGCAGACGTTGATCCAGTCCTCAGGCATCCGCTTCTCTGTGAAGTCTTCTCATCCATATGGTCAAACATAGGTCACGCTGTGGAACAATTCTTTTGCAATACTAATAGAGTAAAATATGGGATAAAATATATCTTCAACCTAACAGTTTTCTTGGGTTTTACCCAATTTTAAAATTATTTGCATGTGATCTGTTAATGGGGCATATTGATGATGAACTTCTTTTACAAATTGAAGAATAGATGATGATATTAAAAATAAATCTATTCTAGATTTCAGTGTTGCATTTCTATTACACCAAGTGAATTCCACCACATTGGGGTTAAAAAAATCGCCAAGCATCAGTCAGGGAGAGATTAGAGCAAAGTAATGACAGAAGGTTATTTGTTGATCTCTGGGATAATCTAGGAGGATATCGATCCTTTGTGTCGTCTGGGCACTCGTTAAAATCTCCACAAATAATGGTGACAGCTCCTTGGTATTTTTTGTTGAGGTCCTTTAATTTTGAATTTATTAATTCAAATAATATTTTATTAAGACTGTGAGAGTTAAATCCGTATATGTTGCAAATGATAAATTTAGCGTTGTCTTGTTTAACTATCAACAGAATCCATCTACCATCACTTGCAGATATTGTCTCAAGAACTTCTCCCTTGAATTTATGCAAGAAAATCAAGACCCCTGCAGAATGATTCGTGCCGTGGCTAAAATAAGATAGATTCCCCCATTGTGTTTTCCAAAAATTAACGTCTGACTCGCCAGAATGTGTTTCCTGAAGCAAAATTAAGTCAGCTTCTGATTTTTTACAAAACAAAAAAATTGCCTTACGCTTAGTAATATCCCTCAGACCTTTAACATTTAAGGACACAACATTAAGAGACTTAAACAAATGATCCATGAAAACAGAGTAGAACACTTGAAATTTTGAAATACCAGACAAGAAATGCGCTTTTAAGAAAATAAAGATCTTAAGAGGTGGCGATTAACAACCATTTAAATTATCTAAGCATTTAGTAAAAGAACATTTTGCTCTCACAGCACAATCGTGAGTTAAACAAATTTGAAGAATAAAGGATGTAAAGTATGTGTAGACTATTTAGTGATTGAAGATGTCAGACAGTTGTAGGACGAGTGATTAGTGCAACAAAGTATAGGAATGGTTTGAAGAGAAAAAAGAAAAAAAGAAGAGTATAGTAATAATAAATAAATATATAAAAAAGAAAATAAATAAATAATAAATAAATGAATAATAATTAAATAAAATGTGTATATTAATATATATAAATAAGTAAGACAGACAAACAAACACACACACACACCCACACACATAAATATAAGGAACCTTTTGTAATCAAAACAAATCTTTTCTAAAAAATTCAAAACAACCTTGTATTCGAAATATAATAGTGTAGAAATTAAATAAATTATAAATAAACTATTAAACAACCAAATAATTAAAATAACAAATTATTTAAAATCAAATTCACATTAAATAATAATTGTCTCCAAAAGGGGTCCCATGAAAGTCTGCACAGTCTCAAACATTCTACAGTTTTGTTCCGGATTAGCCCACTTTAGTCAAAAAGACCAATTTATTTTAAGTTACCTGTGGAAAGTCCATCTTCTTCCCATTTATGAAGACGAAAGGACCACGGAAAACAGCCTTTTCCCCTCTTTCTCTTGCTTTCTGAACCAAAGGCCAAAGCTTTTCTCTTGCAGCTTTATCCTCTGGGGACAAAGCTTCGGTGATCCTCAGCTTGTTGTCAAGAAGAAACTTGGAACCTCTCGCCTCCTTCCAAACAGCATCCCGGTGTCGTCGCAAAGCAAACAGGACTATAGTTGAGCGAGTCGAGCCGTCTGGACGTCTCTGTCCAATGCGGTGAACGATGTCAATCCCCTCCTTCAAGCAACCTCGGGTGGATGGTGCAGTTCCCTCCAGGATGGTGATAACTTTGGACCTGATATTCTCGTTGTCTTCTTCCTTTATTCCGTGAATCTTCAATGACCAGCGACGGCTGTAGCGATGGCTCTCTGCAATACTTGCTTTCAGGAGTTTCTTTTCAGCCTGGAGTTTCTTAATTTCCTTCTCCATTTGTACTCCTTTTTCTTTTTGGACTGTCGCAGTTAGTTTTGCAAGCTCTTGTGAAGTGGCCTCCGTTGTTTTCTCAATGGTTGAAATTTTCTGAAAGGTCTCATCGTGTTTAGCAGATAGAGCTTTAATTGCCGCTAGTATACCACCTTCATCTTCACTTTGCTCTTTTCGGTGCCGTTTTTTTTGGAGTACCGTTCTGGGGCATTTTAAAGCTTGAAAGTTCCATATTTCCATCAACTTCTTCCATTATTACCGCGGCAGTTGTGTCGTCGCTGGGCATGACCGAGGGCGCCGCTGTCGACCAGTTATTGCTTTTCTTCCCTTTCTTCCCTTTAACTCCCTTTCCCATCCAAAAAAATTGTGTCTCACTTCAAAATACAGGGTTGGATGCGTGAAAGCTTAAAAAAATCAATTTGTACTTACATAACTTGGTGTTAATCACAAAACCCCTTAACTATCTGAACATACGTTCTCGCTCACATGTCCGCCATCTTGACTCCGTGGGTACTGCTCTTTAAAGCAACACCCACAAACGTTTGACGTCATGGCATGGGCGTGAACGCTAGCTCATTAGCTAAACTGTGGGTACAGATTAGCAAAAAATATTTTTTTCTCATACTGTGGCACCAGAGGGGCTCCGTACTCTCCTCTCCGGTACGAAACACATTTTTACGGTTAGATACGGATATTTTATCATATACATTTTTTTCTACATTCATTACCCTTCGTTGTGAATTCTATTTAAGGATGAAAATATATATGTTAGTGTAAGAGCCATTTTTTACGTTAAGGTATGTTTGCTTTAAACCTCCCACCACTTGGGTGCAGTGTGGTATCCATTGGCCACAGGGCTATTTAATCAATGGGCTAACAAGACCCAGGTGGTTACTATTGGGGAGGCAAAAAGTTTTAGACCGTGACCGTGACAAGGTGGATGAATGGTTTGAGCTGACTTGACGGACAATTGGATGACTTTACTTTGGAAAAAGCGGAACGGACACGCGTCAAACCAACCCAGGCCAGTAGTAACTATAGTGACCCGTTTGATAGGGAAAAGGGTCACTACACCGGGTTTTATTTTATTTTCCCCCCCCCATATTCTTATTTCCGTTCCTGGTGAATCAGCACTCTTGGCCCCCTGAACCCGCAAGTGTAACAATTCTTTTTCTCCATCCAATACAATATTTTCTTTCATCGATGCAGAAACGGGGGTTCTACTCATACAGATCAGCAGTTTCTCATTGACGGACTGTTTCGCTTGATGTCAGTAACTGGGAGGTGCACGCCCTCGAGGACGGCCACCCGGCACAGCTGAGTGGTGGTGACACTATTGGACGGGTCACTGGCGGAAGCTTCAATCCATTCGCGTCTCGCCCCGTCTCCCAGAGAGCTCACGAACTTAATCCCTCATCATATTTTACAAATGCCAATGCCAATTGGTTTTGTCTTCTGTTTATGATTCATATTCAATTCCCATCAACATCTCAACTATAATTTAGCTATTCTTTTTTAACTAACTAATATAACCCCGTTTTCCTCAACCCATGAGTCAGTATTCTTTGAAGTGGATTATCCGCAGACTAAAAATTTCTAATTTAATTTAAATCAATTTACTGTATCTCAAAAGTCCCCTCATAACATGATAATTCATCATATTCCTGTCATTTCCATCTCAAAATGTCGTTCCATTAATTGAATTATCGTAGTACATCGGTCGCCAAACTGAAGTATGGAACATTAGATGTTTTGTTTTTTTCGTTTTGCATGACCTTTAACCTTGCATGTTCTGTTTCAACAAAATTGTATCTCTTATCAGTTTCCCTGTTTCATGAGTTCCTGCCGGGGGCAAAAAGGAGGAGTTCAGAGAGGAATTTCACCCTCAGGGGCAATCCCAAACTTTTGTTTCCAGGACATTGTAACACTCTGGGCTGGTTTATTGTTCTTCTTATTGCAATTTTACTGCATTCAGTCTTCCTCGAGACTGAATACGTTCTAGTGTTTGCCAAATAGTTAATCCTAGTTTCTCACTTTAGCTTTTCACAGTCAAGATATGAACTTTTTCAACTGCACAATCACTTCATTGAGGTCTAATTATCAATTATTTACCGTAGTCAGACTTTTGCCGTCAAAGAGACCTGTTCCTTCACCGTACGTCAACGTTTTTATCACTCAGGGCGTTTCCGTGTTGACAAATCACATTCCACGTAAGATCCATTCATCTTAGATTTCTCTATTTATATGACCGCTTCTTGCAATGAAGATGAATTTCACCCCAATGATTATGTAGCCAATTATCTTTCTCATTCTAATTTTGCTTTAGTTATTATCCAAATTTTTTAACATTTTTTATGCTGCATCTTTCAATGCACACTAGGACGCACACGCGTTAGTTGAACTGATAAAACGGAATATTAATGCAATCACATATGGGTTTTAGAAAGGGCAATTTTTTCTACAAAGGAGGGACTGGCACTGGTTTATAACTATCACCCCTTATCTCCTGCGTGGGGGCTGCCTGAGTTCCTGGTCCCACAGTAGATGGTAGCCAGGTTTTTGATTTTGCGTGGCCTTGACCAGAACACGAGTAATCACAGGGTACATATCTGAACAGCGGAGTCGAACCGGCCCAGACTTAATGCATTATTCTTGCTACGTACCAGCGAAACCGTCGGGCCCTCCACACAACGGTACGCCTCGATCCTTGCTGTGTTCCATGCCACAAAGTGCCCAATACGATACGTGGACGCGCGCTTCTCTTCATTATTTCTATTTTCAGCTCATAATTTTCCTGCTAAAATTTACACCCTGGCCAGGGTCTGTGCTCAAACTGAGCTTATTCACGACTATGTTGTCTAGAGCTATAGTTTTACACTTCTTAGTTCTCATCTCTTTAACCACTAGACCTTTCTTTTCTTTATCTTCTGCACATTTCTCCCACACTAGTCCCCATTTACTTAGTTCCTATCATCATTTTTTAAATTTATTTATTTTTTTTATACTTTTTCTAATGTTCTTTTATAGTGCAGTTACTTTGGCATCTTTGAATGTCTTAATCATTATAGAGGCCTCTTGTTTAAACAATAATTGAAACTAACACAGGGACATTTTCCATGACCAATCGGCCAGCAGACCCACACGCACAAGCTTTCTTTAACGACCCCAAAAGCCCCGACCGCTTGGACACAGGCGCACAACACCCATTGTGAGTAAAAGCATCTCACCGAAAGTTCAGCCGGCCGGCTGTTGAACGCCTGCGCCCCAGCACCCTGAGACCCTCAATGGAGCAAAATGCCAAAAATGGGGTATATTTTGTTGTTGATGTGTGGGTCTGGCTCAATTTCCCTCCGGACAGGTCGCCGAGCATGACAGAATTGGTGATGGAAAAAAATTCTCTGACACAGTCATTTTGGTTAGAAAGAGATTTTATTCTCGTCCCATGCTGATGTCAAAAGAAGTCTCCCCAAAAAGAAAAAAGGTTAAGATGTCCCCTCTCTCCGGCCTTCCCGTCTTATAGGGAATGGCCACACCGGACATGAATATTGAAGGTTTGTATTACGATTGCTGGCATTATTTTAAACACTTACGGGACAGAAGGTCAATTATTTAATTTAGCAGGTTCATATTTACTGAATATGTTAAACATTGATATAACAAAAAGCATTTATCAAATGAAAGTAGAAGTACAGTGCATCGATAAGATTGACTGGGATTGTAGTCATGGTGTTTACTGATGCATTCATATGCTAAATTTATATGACTTTGTTTAATTGTAAGACCTCAAACTTGCACACATTGTATTTTCATGACCCACACTCTCATTCAGAACAAACGGATTCAGTCTGCTCAGGTCAAACTGATGACAAACCAGATAGCACTTCATGGACAAATACGACTAAACACATTCTCCACATAGGCCATAGAAGATACAAACATATCAAGTTGGGCAGGGGAGGACGTCACAGGGACGCGATCAAGAACACCAAAAACACATAATTTGATCTGGGAAAACATACACCACACAAATAATTTGATCTGGGAAAACATACACCACACAATCTGTACACTGACGAGATTACAGGGGAATGAGAGACGGAGAGACGGAGAGACTGCCGCCTGCCTGAGAAGGTCAGCCTTGGACGTGGAACGTGGGAAGGAGCAAGGACAACCGATTCAACCTACATGACCCTTGACAAAGAAAACCTCCTAGAAAATGTGAGGCTGGGCTGAGATCAGCGCGCCATTTTTCTATTGTACGCGTCTGAGTACAGTTTCTCGTCAGAATAAGAAAAAGCCGCCCAGATACTATTTCCTGAACTCCAGAAATCGAAGAAACTAAAATATCGGAACTCTAATCAGTTGTTGTTGAGCCTTTTTGACCCTTTTCTTCTTGAGTCCAAAAAACGAACACGCATTGGAGTAAGTTTGGCTTTGAAGATTCATTTACTAAATGTTTCTCATTTTCTCGGTGGCTCAACTCCAACAGTGGATATAAACATACACTACATCTGTCAGCATAGTTTTGAAACATGATGACATGACAAACTTAATTTCTTTAACAACATATAAAAACTGGAATATGTAAAATGTTAATCAGTTCAAATTTTAAACTGGAAAAAAAACACGGAGTTTACCCCCCACAAATGGTTATTCTTTGGCATTTATTTTCTGCACTGATTTCATTTGGCATAAACAAATGTTCAGCAAACTGGCAAGTAAAAGGCAACATTTAAAAATAAAACGGCAATAACCTTGAACGATTTCCCCAAACAACTTAATGTTGTGATGCAAATTTTTAACGATAGAAAGTCGTTCATTACAAAGCAAATGAGAGTAAAACGTGTACAAACCTGCTTTGTGTAGCACAACACGAGGCTGCTTCCAACCTTCGCCCAGCAGTAGATGTTGCTCGTTCTCTTCTTTTATTCCACAAAGTTCCTCTTTGTACTTGGGTGTCATTCTAGCACACATTTTCAAACGCCAATCTCAACAAATCCACACTTGGTCTCTGCTTGGCGATAACTCGTGTGCTTCTCTTTGTTCGACGAGACGAATGAAAGATGGCATCGTTTTTCAAAGTCGCACTGAAAGGATTTCCTGTTCGTCACGAAAGCGGAAGAACAGGACACACCCCGCTGTGATATGATTGGCTGCCGGCTTTGTGGAGCACTGTCACCAACTCACCGACAGATGTCACCATTTGCGATGCAAATCATTGTTATCTTCTAAACAGAGAAAAACCCAAGATGCACATGAAGAAACATTTTAGTTCCCAAATATGAACTTGAGAGATGTACTTACCTGGCAGGGGAGATACCATGATCACGAAGGTGGTTCACCCAGGGTGAGGCTCAGCCATTGCACTCCGGCTGTACTGACCCCTGCGAATTCCCCAAATGTGGGAATCTCGACTGCACAATTTCTGACAGTGGGGGACTGCGTTCGCGCTCTCCCCTGATTTCTGATGGTAATGGCTGCCAGGATGGCCGAGTGGTCTAAGGCGCCGCGTTCAGGACCCAGTCTCCCCAGGAGGCCTGGGTTCGAATCTCGAATTTTGGCTGCCAGGATGGCCGAGTGGTCTAAGGCGCCGCGTTCAGGACCCAGTCTCCCCAGGAGGCCTGGGTTTGAATCTCGAATTTCCCCATTGTGGGACTAATAAAGGCATTATTATTATTATTGAATTTTACTTTTGTTGCTGGTTTTGTTTTCACATCTGACACCATGTTGTTGGTTGGACAGTATTCCAAATGTATTTCTCTATTATTAACAGTTGACATGATAAAGTGAAACTTTCTGTCAACATATTTGCCTTTTTCCGGGGTTTTTCGCCAGCGACGTGGTTGCGAATTTTAAATTAAAATACATCACTGTTTTATTCTCGAAATGTTAGAGTCTTAAAAAATGATTTCAATGTTTATAACTTAACTAACTTAAATATTTCATTATTCGTTTCAGTATTCATTAAACTACGGTGATTCATTATTTATTTCAAGATTCATTGAACTGTTTTAGTAATAATTTAGTATTCAATGTTTAATCGTTACTGTCGTTACTTTTTAAATATTTGTGTCACTATTTTGTTCAATCTTAATATTATGGAAAATTATTTTGCAAGTAAGGTTTTTGTTATTTATTGTGGCCACCTGCTTTTGAAGAAAGTGCCTTTCGCTTCTTGTACGAGAGGATTCTTTGTGAAGCCAAAACAACACGACCTTGACTGATAAGTAGGCTCAATGCAGAAAAAATATATTTTTGTTTTAAGATTCCACAGTTCCTGTCAAATAAATCTTCATCTTCCTGTGTGCGTCAGTATCTTCCCACGCACTTCTCCCACTGAGATTACTCTGCAGACTGACTCAAAAGAACAGACTATCTCATTGATCTTCCCTAACTGCTGAAAATTCCACAACAATCTGGGGTCAGACGTGGGATAGCTGAATATCCGCCGGTGAAATTCAGGGATGCTGGCAGGTAACCTCCGGGGTTCAATTAAGACAGCAGCAGCAACGAACAGCGTGATGCGGATCATCTCCTCCGTGGTGACAAATAAACGCTGACTTCAGTCGCCATCAAGTTGCCAACTCCTGACACACTAAAGCCATTGAGAGAAACTGAGACTATTTGCGTTTCTCTTTCTGGTTCTTTTTAGAGTTCAACTTCTAGTTCAGTTTTTCACCTTTTCACAGTGTAATGAAGGCCAGTTGAGCAAGTGGAACAAGTGATTTTATTGATTGTGGAAGGCACCGATTTCATAAGCACAGTTTCTTCTCACACCTTTTCCATTAGGTACGATTTAAAAGACAACCGAAAAGCATAACGTTAAAAAATGTTGTTCCAGGCAAAGGCAATTAATTTCATTTAAATGTTTGATGTAAACACAAAATAAAATCATCATCACTCAGACACAATGCACTGATCACATTGGCCTTGTGTCAATAAAAGAGCTTTGAAAATTCAATATATCATATTTTCTAAATCACATTTACATCTTACCACAAAGAGTCAGTTCCTTCAGGTTTTTTTTTTTGTCTTTTTAAGCTTCAAGGATCGCTGCTATTCTCGTAGGGCTGGGCAATAAACCGAAAATTTACCGTGATCGAAATTTAATAAAATCATTTTGCCCATGTCGGTTAATTCGGTGTTTAAAAAAAAAATGAAGTCCTTTTAGTCTGCAGCTTTGTTCATGCCCCTGTAAGACGGCTTGAGCGGCTGTAGTCACGTGACTCCACCCAGCTGAACAAGAAAGAAAACTGACGACGCGGTCGTAGCTGTCGATTCCAATCTAGAAGCAGCTGACACGGCTGAAGACGAAGTAACGTTAGTTGAAATTGTTCCTGTCGCGCTTGTCCCGAAAAGAAATTCGACATCTGTCGTTAGGAAATGTTTTGGGTTCCATGAAGACGATGTTTAAGCAAAAAAACATGAACTACAAAGTGCATCGTAAGCACCTGAAACAGCGCGTCCAACCTTTTCTTTTTCACCACCCACAACACAACCATGCTGTTGACTTGGAGCTTGTGCTAAAAGTTCAAAGTGAGAAGCAAGGTTGGACAAGTGACAACAGCCCATAACGGAGGCGACACCATACGAGAGAACGTCTCGGTGGTGGACGCGATAGCCGAGCACATAGCTAAAGATAGAGCTCCTCTAGTTACAATAGAGCGGACAGGATTTAAACGCCTCATGAAAGCAGCCGACAAGAGGTACGCAAATATTTGTCACAAACTGTACTTCCCAATATGGACAACATCGGGACGGGAGCGTAGACATGTCGAGCATTTTGCATCCACATCCGACTTGTGGTCGAGTCGCAACATGGATCCCGGTTTGAGCCTGAATGTGCATTACATAGACGACAAGTGGCGACTGCACACCACTCGAGACGGCACATTTTCCTGATGAACCACACACGTTTATTTGGCATTGGCATTACATTGACATTTTTTTCATTTTATTTAGCATTTTGTTTACAGGCGACTAGCTCCTTTGCACATGGCAATATTTATATTGTTTACAAGATACCTTTACACAAATCTAGGCCTATGCAAATGGAATTACAGCATCTCGGCACAATCTATTTGCAGAAAAAGATTTTGTGAGAGGTACCCTTTTTCTCCTGTTCTTTGTGACATTGATCAAATCATGCAAAGCAAGCTATTTGAAATGTTTATACAAATGATTTTTGTACTTTTATTTTTCATTGAAAGTAATGTGAACTAGTTGGCCAATAAAAAAATCAGTTAATATGCATTTCCTGCATTTATTTTGATTTTGGTCCTCAGGGGGAATTTATCGTGCATTTATCGTTATCAAGGTAAAATTGCCCAATTTATCGCGATATTGATTTTAGGTCATATCGCCCAGCCCTATATTCTCGCCATCACAATCGTGTCTCGCAGCATGCCGTTTAGTGGCGAATTTTTTAGCACAAACGCTGCAACTGAATGGCTTGCCACCACTATGTGTTGTTATGTGTTTAATTAAAGTAGACTTTTCAGAGAAGCATTTTCCACAAACTGAGCAGGAAAAAGGTTTTTCTCCACTGTGTGTTCTTGTGTGGCTAGTTAAATGCGGCTTTTGGGAGAAGCTTTTACCACAAACTAAGCAAGAAAGACGTGCAGTGTGTGTTTTTGTATGTTCTGTTAATCGTGACTTTAGAGAAAAGCTTTTACCACAAATTGAGCAAGAAAAAGGTTTTTCTCCACTATGTATTGTTGTGTGTTTTCTTAAATTAGACTTTCCAGAGAAGCTTTTGCCACAAACTGAGCAGGAAAAGGGTTTTTCTCCAGTGTGTGTTCTTGTGTGTTCTGTTAAATTTCCCCTTTCAGAGAAGCATTTTCCACAAACTGAGCAGGAAAAAGGTTTTTCTCCAGTGTGTGTTCTTGTGTGGATTGTAAACGTTGACTTATGCACGAAGCTTTTGCCACAAACCGAGCAAGAAAACTGTTTTTCACCACTGTGTGTTTTTCTGTGCCCTTTTAAAGACAGCTTTGAAGTGAATGAGTCAGTGTGACATGCCCTTTCACCTTTGGCTTGCCCATTATCATCATCATTAGTATCATCATCATTGTCATGAGCGTCTGATGTGTCCTCACTATGTACTTGTGATGGCCCCCAGTGGTCTTCATCACCTTCTGTTGTCACGTGATGACTTGAACTGCTGCTTGTAGGCTCCGCCCCTCTGTTGTCCTCACTCTCATCCTTGTTTACATCTTCAGTCTTTATTGGGACAACGTTCACTGGTGACTTGTTGATCTCCTCCTCCTCCTCCTCCTTTTTGATGTGAGTCAAGTCTGGCTCCTCTTTCACAGAACGGAGATCATTTTGTCTGACGTCTGCAGGACACAAAAAGACAAATTTGGTTTGGTCATGTCAAAGCTCATGCGGCGACTGTCTTATTTTCTACCGTACTACCTTGACTTGTTCCTGCCGCACACGGAGCAATGCGTGCGACCCCAACTTGGACCGGACCATGGGGGCATTTCACAAAATTACGTCCTACGATGTAAACCTCCTTTTTGCAGCACAACAGTGAAAAACGAGCATTTAAAAAGGAAGCATGTTGTGGCTGATGCCCGATTTCATTCCGGACATAGTCACAGGCGTTTCTGGAAGCGATCTGAAGTTAGCACACACAGGCTATTGTGTGCGTCTGATGGAACACCTGTTGTGGGACCCCAACATATTGATGCAGACCACTGGGGGCCATCGCAACATAATGTCATTAATAGAATAGAAATCCTTCAAGTGAAATATGTTTACAAATTTTTCATTTTGCATTTAGAGATAGTTTCATCGTGGGTACTTTTTGCTTCCATTCTAATCTGTATGCCTAAAAGAATTAAAGGGGCCCTGGAATCAGAGTCGCGATTTATTGCATGATTTATGTTTGTTTTTTGTTTTGGTTTTTTTTCCCCAAAATGACATTTAGCCTGCTAGTACGTTCCAACATTCCCCTTTTTAATTTTTTTTTTTGTAAAATTTCTGTTTCTAAATAAATTTTTAAACAAAATTACGAGTGAAGAATCAAAATCCCTACACATAAATTAAGCAACAACACTTTCACTCTGACTTTCATGTTGACATATTTGAATAATGTATATTTAAAAGTTATCCAATATGAATTAAAATTAGACTAAGATACACCATAATATTATTAGAGTTCACTGAATTATTTTGTAACTGCAATGATGCTGAACAGCCATAGGGTGTCAATAATGAGTAACAAAGTAACACAAGACCTCGCACTGATACATCATCATTGTCATTTGCATAAATTATCAAGAACTATGAGTTGAGGGGGAGATGCAAACCACCTGGGCCACAGGAACTTTATTACCAGGAACTAAATGTTCCTGGCCTTGTTGGTAGAAAAGGGGGTTGTGACGTTCTCCCTTTTAAGCCCATCGTATGCCAAAGATGCAGATGCATTCCTTGCAGCATGCGCTTGTTCACTGATGAGATCCGTGCAACCCTGGATGGATGCATTCAATGTATTTTAAATGTTTGGATGAGGTGAAACTACGCACCCGAGGTCCATTGACTGTCACCCGACCAATCCAGTAAAAAGTTAATAAATAAATAAGACCAATACGTACTTGTTTTTTTTTAAACGTAATATTTTGCGTTTTATCCACTAAAATTGATCAACCGCCATTGATGTTTTCGCCGCAGTGTGCACATTTTTTAGAGTCAGGCAGAATTCCTTCCCTAAATCATTGCTTGAACAAGATATAAAAACCAGAAAATGTAAAATCTTAAATAATCAGTTCGAATTTTAAACTGAGAAAAAAAACATGGAGTTCACCCCCCACTATTGGTTATTCTTTGGCATTTATTTTCTGCACTGATTTAATTTGGCATAAACAAATATTTAGCAAGCCGACAAGCAATATTTAAAAATAAAACGACAATAACCTTGAACGCATTTCCCCAAACAACTTATTGTTGTGATGCATGCAATGTTGTTCTTGACAAAGCAAATGAGAGTAAAACGTGTACAAACCTGCTTTGAGTGGCACAACACGAAGATGGTTGCAACCTTCGCCCAGCAGTTGAAGATGTTGCTCGTTCTCTTCTTCTTTTATTCCACAAAGTTCCTCTTTGTACTTGGGCGTCGTTCTTGCACACATTTTCAAATGATAATTCCAAAAAATCCGCACTCGATCTCTGCTTGGCGATGAGTCATGTGCCTCTTTTCGTTAGCGGCTAGCTAGCTAACAAGCTAAGCTAACTACGCCGAAAAGCATCAACGCGCAAAGATGAGGTTATCGGGACACAAAGACTTAATGAATTATGTCGTAGTCCTTTAGAGTAGCACTGGACATCCTTTGAGAAAATTACAGTCAGTTCCACACTAAATCAGAAGAATTTAGCAGTGGGTGTTTTTGTTCCGGTGTGGACGGGCCTTCGGAAGCTGCGCGCTTGCTAATGACGTCATGCTTTAAGCACGAATTTTTCAAATATATTTCTTTGCCTCTGCGTTTGTTTTTGACCCTGACTGTTCTATTTTAATATATATTTTATATAATATTTTAATTCGGTTGATAAAAAAAAAACTAAATTAACGCCACATTTGCGCGTCAGCTCCTACGTCACTTCCGCCTATGCCCCGAGTAGCCGCTGCTGGAACAACAGTGGGACGTTTACGTTTCTCCTACCGAACTTGCAACAATGCTGTGGTTCACTCGGGCTGCAAGATTGTATGAATATAATGTCTGCATATACTAGTATTGCTTCTCAATTATTTCACGCCCGCCCCTACCAAGAAGTAAACGATTCGCGCCTCCCCACCACCAATTTGTTTTCTGTCTTTGTAGATTGATGTTAGATTGTCAATAAAATAATAATAATAATAATAATATTCCCTTTATTAGTCCCACAATGGGGAAATTCGAGATTCGAACCCCGGCCTCCTGGGGAGACTGGGTCCGGAACGCGGCGCCTTAGACCACTCGGCCATCCTGGCAACTTAGCTTTCGCTTAACTAAGCTAAATTGACAAGAAATATAATTTTGAGAACTATTATCGTAAGGATCGTAAACTCAGTACTCTATGGTGCAAATATTGATGAGATGATAAATATTTACTCATACGTTTTTTGTAAAAAAAAAAACCTTTATTAACATTAACAACCAAACACAGTTATTAATTCATACATAATATAGAAAAGACAAAAAGAAGAGCCAGGGGGATTTTAAACAAAAATTCTTTGTAAATAACATAAAGCAACAGCTTTAGTATGTTTACGATAGTTTTTTTTTTTCAAAAAAAATTATGGTGACTATCCGTTTTTTTAATGGTTACTGTAAAGTTTTGTCTTCTATCTTAAGAAGTCACGCAGGTCCAGTGATGCTGCAAGCTTGTGTCTCTTTAGTTATTGACTTGCATTCTCGTCTCTGTGTGTACACACGAGTTCGTCTGGTAACCAAACACACGTCAGGCAATACTGCCAACTAGTGACTAATGATATAACTGCTATCATTACATCTCCCTTTCAAATGTTAAACAATGCCTATGACTTTTTTAAATTATTTTTTTTAAATTTTATTATTATTATAATAATTTTGTTTTGTTATCAATTATTTTCACTTCTGATCAATATCTACCCATTTTATTATGACAACAAGCAGCTCTACAACCATTTTAGCAACAATAACACAACATTAAACATTTTCAATCAGCCTGTCCGGTTGTCGTCTAACTCTTGTTGATCTTCGAAGAGGTTCAGTAATCCCAGAAATTGCTGGTGGTTGAGGTCTGTGCTCCTTCGATGTATCCACCTGCTTTGCAGCCTCAGCCGCATCATAAGATTTCTTGCAGTCCTCGGTAGTGATGGGTAGATGAGGCATCCTGTATCGTTTTGACACAGTGACACACTGTATTGACACTGTGTTGCTGAATACTGACACCTGGTGGACTTGCAGGAAAACTTTGACAGGGTCATCAGACGCTGATCTGTCAAACTAATTTTATCCAATTCCATTGATTAGGCATTTCCATTCACATTATTTTTACATATACATACTTTCATAAAAAAAATTGTTGATATTCGAGACGCAGTTGATAAATTAAGTGAAAATCTGTCTAAATGCCGAAGTAAAAGTGTTGTGAATGACAATGGACTCATTGGAATTAAAGATTTGTATTAAAAAAAATTAGTTTCTCCAGCGTTTTGTTATTCAGTCTATTTATATCTTTTTTTTTTAAGGCAATTTCCCCCGCCTTTGAGCAGATCCTCCCACAAGGCACTGAAGAGGCCGGTGTGCACAACGCCTGTGTGGCTACTATAAATAGGTGAGGGAACGTTGCCTCCCTGGACTTCCAGTATAAGAGCGGGTCGTCCGTACGTGCAACGTGTCCTGCTGACATATAGCGCTGCACCTCTGAGTGCGCACAAGGCAGAAAACTTGCGTTTACCAGTGACGTCTTCCATCTTGCGGATATTTAACGCAAAGTAACGCGCCAATAACTCGATGCTTGTTTTGAGCGTCCATCCTGTTGACAGATACGCTTCCTTATAAACACAGTTTGGTGCGCGACCACCGTGTCGACACGATTCCGGTAGTGGTCACGTGACTTTCTTAAAGCGGTACGCGCACCGACACGGGGTTTGCCCTGGAAGCTCGGCGCGCGCATCGACGCCTCAGTGTCGCTGGAACCATCACTAGTCCCCGGGAACCTTCAAAAGACTCCTCCTGTTCCTCCTCACTCTTTGTCCATGCTTTGTTTCCACAATGTAAGATCTCGGTCCGGCTTCGATAAAGACAGTCACTTTTCTGTCCCAACAATTAGGTCCCTCGATCCTTACAGTGTCTTTCTCAGAAAGAGGTTCCAGATGTTTTGTAGCTCTGTCATATGCAATTTTCTGTTTGAGTTTGAGCATTCTCTTCTTTTCAATCCAAATGTTGTTGTCATGTCCTTGTGGTATTTGTGGTGCGAAGCTTACGGCACATGAGTAGGTCAGCAGGCGAAGCTCCCCACTCCAGAGGTGCAGCTCTGTCACTCAATAGGGCAAGGTAAGGATCAGATGCATCATCCTTGGCCTTCCTTAGCAGTCTCTTGATGATTTGCACTCCCTTCTCAGCCTGGCCATTTGCCTGTCGGTATAAAGGGCTTGAAGTGATGATGTGAGCCTCAGCCTCCTCCGCCGTAACGTAGTCCTTGATGTCACTGATAGGGTGCGGCACTCGGGATAACGCATCAGCAAGCACAATGTATTTTTCAGGCGTGTATATTAGCTCAAAATCATAGCGCTGCAATGTCATCATCGTGCGTTGAATTCTGGGCGTCATGTCATTGAGATTTTTCTTCCTAATTGAAATCAGTGGCTTATGATCAGTCTCTGCTATGAACGTGGGCAGTCCATAAACATACGTGTGAAATTTGCCACATCTAAACACTAAACCCAGTGACTCCTTTTCCATCTGAGCATAGCGTTTTTCAGTCTCTGACATTGACCTGGATGCATAGGCTACAGGTTGCCATGTGTCTCTCGCCTTTTGCAGCAGTACGGCACCTAGCCCATCTTTCGACGCATCCGTGGAAACTTTGGTTGGTTTTGATGGATCAAAGTAGGCAAGGACTGGCTCAGCTGTCACAGTTCTCTTTAGATCTTGCCATTCTTCGTCATGTTTTGTTGTCCACTCAAAGACTACGTTGTGATGCAGCAGCTCTCTAAGGGACTTTGTCCTCGACGAGAGGTTTGGAATGAACTTGCCCAGGAAGTTTATCATCCCCATTGCTCGCAGAAGTCCTTTTTTTTCGGTTGGAGCTGGCATGTCCAGTATTGCTTGCACTTTGGTTATGTCTGGCACCACTCCATCTGCCGTGAGCTTGTCTCCCAAGAATGTCAATTCTGTAACTCCAAACAGACATTTCTCTCGTTTTAGTTTAAGTCCATTCATTTGAACTCTTTGTAGCAGTTCCTCAAATCTCTCATTGTGTTCTTGTTCCGTGTTTCCCCAAACAACCAAATCATCAATGAACACACGGGTTCCTTCCAGACCTTCTATGATTGACTCCATAGCTCTGTGAAAGATCTCAGGCGCAGACTTTATGCCAAATGGCAGTCTCAGAAAGCAGAAACGCCCAAATGGTGTGTTGAAGGTGGTGTACCTGCTGCTTTCGGTGTCCAGCTTCAGCTGCCAAAATCCATGCGATGCATCTAATTTGCTAAAGTACTTCGCACCTGCCATGTCACTCAGGATTTCTTCACGCTTGGGAATCTGATAATGTTCTCTTTTAATGTTTTCATTCAGATCTTTGGGGTCGAGGCAAACACGTAACTCTTGGGAGTTCCCCTTTTTTACACACGTGATGGAATTTTCTTCCACTTTCTCTATGACTCCGATCCGTGTCATTCTGCTCAGTTCCTTTTTTAATCTCTCTTTGAGAGGGGCTGGGACTCTTCTCGGGGCATGTACTACAAGTTCAGCATCTTCCTTGAGCTGTATTTTATAAGTGGAAGGTAGCATACCTTGTCATTTGAAGACAGAAAAGTATTTGTTCACTATACTCTTACTACCTTCACTCTGCAACACTTTGTTGTTCTTATTGACATCCTTGCTGTTGATTTGGCAAATTCTTTTTACCAGTCCAAGCTCTTCAGACGCCTTGTCTCCAAGGATTGACTCCAGTCCACTTGGCACAATTTTGAACGTTAATTTGTGTTGTCTTCCCTTTGCTGTCACTTTTAGCCTACAACATCCCTTTGTTTTTATTGGCTGATTGTTGTAAGTTTTCAATTTCACGGCCTTGTCTGTGACTCTTTCCAGTTTCTCTTCAAGTGATTTCAAGTCTTTTTCGTTAATTATGTTTGCTTTTGCTCCTGTGTCAATTTTAAAAGTAACTTGAGTCACATTGACAAGCAGTGGTGCAATCCATTTATCTTCTTATACTGCATTAACAGCTTGCTCTGGGTCTCCTCTAGTTTGTTGTTGCACATCGCTTTCGTCATATGACACGATTTTGATGAAAAAAGTGTCACTTAGGTCATCACTATCATCTGTGTCTTCCTGCACGGTGTGCACTTTCTTCTTGGTGTTGCACATCTTAGCATAGTGATTTTGCTTTTTACACTTAGCACATGTTCTCCCAAATGCAGGACACCGTTTTGGCTCGTGCATTTCTCCACTTTTTACAGCTGAATGGAGCTTGATCATTTTCATTGTTTTTGGTCTTTTTCTTGAATCGCAGTTTACCTTTCCTCATCACTGCCTTCACGGACTCTGTTTTTTTCATAAGATGCCGCTGCTTGGAAAGTTAGCACGTGCTGCTTTGCTAGCTCGTTAGCTTGGCAAGGCTTTCCTTATTATTGAGTTTTTCAGATCACCAAAGTTACAAGACTTAGCTTTAATTTTGAGATCGGTGAGGAAATTGTCAAAGGACTCACCGCGCTGTTAGAGTCTTGAATAAAACACGTATCTCTCATAAGTTTCGTTTTTCTTAGCAAGACAGTTTTCATCAAATTTTTGTAGGACCGTTTCAAACTTGTCTTTATCTTCGGTTCATCATAAACAAAGGTGTTGAATACGTCGATGGCCTCGGCTCCGGCATTGGTTCGCAAAAGGGCTATTTTTCTTTCGTTCGCTCTGTTACCGACTCCCACGACGGCAAGGTAGAGCAGGAATTTTTGCTTGAAAGCCCGCCAACTCTCGTCCACATTTCCCATCATTTTTAGTGCTTCTGGTGGCCTTACGGAGCCCATCTCGCGTCAGTCCTTTTCTTGACCCTCGACCTGGTACCATGTAATGTTCTGTCTTCTATCTTAAGAAGTCACGCAGGTAATGTGATGCTGCAAGCTTGTGTCTCTTTATTTACTGACTTGCATTCTCGTCTTTGTGCAGACACACTTGTTCGTCTGGTAACCAAAACACACATCAGGCAATACTGCCAACTAGTGACTAATGATATAACTGCTATCATTACAGTTACTTTACGTTTGACATCAAACCACTTCGTCGTGATAACGTCAGACATTTCCGTGTTCCTTTCATTTTATGTTTAGATACTTAATGGTTGCAATACAACATTTCTGTTCATAGCTGCTGGCTCTCCACCCAAATGCAGTTCAAGTGAGACTTCTGTTAAACGTCGAGCGTACATCGAAACAATTAATTTTAGCAATTAGCGCGCTTAGCACCTCCTTGCTCACCTCCTCGTTTAGCACGGTACTTGTTAGTGGAGTCGTTTATTTTCCATCACGTAGCTTGTTGCTGCTGCTGTGTATGGACTTACATATAGTTCAAATAAAGTCCGTTTTGCTGCGGCGCAAGATAGCATAGCGCAGGGCATTTAAGTAGCGGAAAGAAATCACCTCCGGGACAACGAGCGACAGGGCGACAATCTTTTATATGTTAACATTTCAAATCCATGTGACCATGAGCGCACGTCCAGCACAAACATTAACCTGGCTGTGCTGAACGTGCGCTCCCTTTTAAACAAAACTTTTATCATAAACGACCTGATTTTAGACAACAACCTTGAAGGTATTCTTTTATCTGAGACATGGCTAGGTACAGATGCTCCAGTTGCTCTCACCGAGGCTTGCCCACCAAATTTTAATTTTTTATTTTCGACCAGAGACTGTAAAAGAGGAGGCGGGACTGTGTCAATTATAAAAACTTAAACTCTTATTTCAAAGGAAACTATTTTTAACAGGTATTTATCTTTTGAACACCATGCCTTTGTTTTTAGCAGTCCTTCTATTCTCTGTGTCACACTTTATAGACCTCCTCATCACTCTACTTCTTTTATGAGTGAGTTTTCAGAGTTCTTATCGATTTTACATTCCACTTATAACAGAATTTTAATAACTGGCGATTTTAATGTGCACGTTGACAATATCTCGGACTCACTGTCCAGAGAATTTTTAAACCTTTTTAACTATTTTGAATTTAAACAGCATGTCGCACAGCCAACTCACAATAGAGGACACACCCTGGACCTGGTCATAACCTACGGCCTGTCCGTTGGTGTGTCCTCTGTTGTTGACCTGGCTGTGTCAGACCATTACTGTGTATATTTTAACATCGCCAGTTTTAATCAAGAAGCAGCCCCGGTGAGAACAGTGAGAAAACGCTACCTAACTTCTGAGGTGGCTGCAAATTTTATTGAGATTTTAAAGAGCACTCCTGCTGACATTTTACCTGCACCTTGTGATTTTATTGTTGATAATTTTAACAGGGTTTTAAAATCAACATTAGACTCAGTTGCTCCACTTTTAACAAAAAACATAAAAATCAAGACGATACCCCCGTGGAGAAATGATTTAACGAAGAAATCAAAAAGAAAATGCAGGAGTGCAGAATGGAGGTGGAGAAAGAGCAACCTTACAGTTCATTACCAAATATTATGTCAACAACTCAAATCCTACAATAAAACAGTCAAACTGGCAAGAATGTCTTACTTCTCAAATCTCATTACAATTAGTAAAAACAACCCTAGGTATCTCTTCTCCACCTTTGATCTTTTAACCAGCTCTGATATTAAAAAGTCCTCACAGACAGCGACAGACGCTTTCTGTGAGGAATTTTGCAAAACACTTCAGAAGTAAAATCGATGGCATAAGATCCAGTCTTTAAGCTCATTAAAATGTAACTTCTCTTAACGCTGGACAGTCATTTTTACCAGAGGGAACACTGGAAAGTTTTGCCCTGGTTGATGCAAGGACACTTGGTCGAGTTTTCTCCCAGATAAATCAAACAACCTGCCTTTTAGATCCAATTCCCACATCACTTTTAAAAGCTTTTTATGGATTTTTTTGAGGAACAGATTTTAAATATAGTCAATTGCTCTCTTCAGACGGGTGTCTTCCCCACTGCGTTTAAAACGGCGGTGGTGAAGCCCCTTCTGAAGAAGAGCAATTCAGAGCCCAGTGTTTTAAATAATTACACCCCTGTATCCAACTTACCGTTTTGAAGTAAGATTTTAGAAAAAAATGTTTTTCTACAGTTATATTATTTTTTTAAATACAAATAATGTTTTAGAGAAATTTCAATCTGGTTTTAGAATGAACCACAGTACAGAGGCAGCTCTTTTAAGGATTCTAAATGATTTCAGGTGTTTTGCAGATGCAAAAAAACTCACAGTTTTGGTGCTACTGGATTTAAGTGCCGCGTTTGACACAGTAAATCACATTTTATTAAATAGACTTAAAAACCTATTGGGCATCTCTGGTACTGCTTTTAACTGGTTTTATTCCTATCTCACAGACAGACGTTTCTTTGCAAGTATGGATACCTGTTCCGCCAAAACCCATGAAATTGAATGTGGGGTTCCCCAAGGTTCAATTTTAGGCCCAATACTTTTTAATCTGTACATGCTTCCTCTTGGGGATGTCATGACCCGACTGTTTCTCGTCCAGCAGAGGGCGTCCCCTCCACGCGCTCCCCGCCGCGCGTCACCGGACAGACGCGCCCAGCCGCGCAGCTGACGCTCATTACCTACTAATGGACCTCACTATTTAAGCCGGCGCCGAGGATCGCTCGGCGACGGATAATTACTCCGAAATGCTCATGTTCACAGCTTATGCTCACGTTTACCCCTTGTTGTTCCTTGTGTTATGTTTCTCGTTCATAGTTAGTTCATGTTCAGCTTGTTTACGGCTCGTCTTTTGTTCTCGTTATCGTGGTTTGGACTTCTCTTTCCCTTTTGCGGTAAGACCATTTGCGTTTTCTAGTTTTTCCTTGCTCGGCAAGTGCTTTAAGTTTAATCTCGTTTTTGTTTCCTGGTGTGACTCGCTCCGCCAGCGCTTGTCGTTCTCGCCGCTCGCGGCGCTTGTAATATTAATTATATCTCTAAATTTATATTGTCCCCTCGTCCATAGCTTAGGATGCTCATGGAATGATTGTTCTCTGTCGGCCCTAATAAACATCTGGTCTGAAACTCTTATCGTGGTTAGCGTTTGTGGAGTTCACCCTTCGCTTCCGGCCTCGGCCGGACAGCGCACCCAACAGGGGATGTCATTAGGAGACACGGCATCAGCTTCCACAGCTACGCTGATGACACACGGCTGTATATTGCCGTGTCTCCGGATGACACAAAGCCTATCGATACCCTTTTAAATTGCATTTTAGATATTAAGTCATGGATGGCAGAGAATTTCCTACAGCTCAATCAGGACAAAACAGAGGTTTTAGTTATTGGTCCTGAAGGTCAGAGAGAAAAACTTTTACCAAAACTACAAGATTATAAATCATCACAATTTGTGAAGAACCTGGGCGTCTTTTTTGACTCTGAGCTCAGTTTTATTCCTCATATTTAAAATGTAACCAAGATTGGTTTTTATCACCTGAAGAATATAGCCAGAGTCCGCCCGTTTCTCTCTCAGGCTAACACGGAGGTGCTGATGCATGCTTTTATTTCCTGCCGCCTAGATTACTGTAATGCCCTGCTCTCTGGTCTTCCCAAAAAGAGTATTTCTAGTCTACAACTACTTCAGAATTCAGCCGCACGGGTGCTGACGAGGACCACAACGTGCTTGTGAGAAGGGGCCCTTGCAGCAGCTCCGTATTTAGGGACAAGCCCTTAAACGTGGCACCACAGTCAAACACGACACGCAGTGTTCCCTTTCTGGGATGATGGACACCATGATGGGGAATATACCAAACTCTTCCTGAATCAAGGTCTCTTTGATCATCAGGTACTTGTTCTGCATAATTGCAAGTGATTACATTAGTCATGGACTTCACATCTTCTTGATGGAGTTGCTGATCAAACTTAAATTTCTTCTTCAGACCTTGTAACCGTTGCTGGGCCACAGCAAAATTGTTTGGTAAGAAGACATCTTTCTTCTTGAAAGGTAAGTTCATAGTATACTTTCCATCCTGTAACTTGGCAGATGTTTGGGTCCTTGCTGCCTTCCGGAGAGGCAGCCGAGCAAGGCTGGATTGGTGATGGAAAAGAACTGGTTCGAAAAAGATTTTATTCTCGTCACATGCTGATGTCAAAAGAAGTCTCCCCAAAAACTTGTGCGTGTATGCGCCCCGCGCACATGCGAGCCCCCTCTCAGACATTCCCTTCTTATAGGGAATGTCCAAATAGGACATGAATATCTAATTTTCCCTTGTTGCATATGCATTCCCATCCCGCTAGTCTTCTGGATTTCCCTCCAAAAGTCCCCCAGAGGGAGAGCAGATGCGTCTCCCCTTTGATACGACCAGTCTACTCGTGACCACCTTAAATTACTCTCATACCCTGGAAGGTCACCGACATGGCGAGAGAATTGCCCCCACCATTAACAATGCTCAGGCATATTTTCTCTCAGGGCAGTATATGGTTACATCGGAACTTCAGAACCAAGACTGGTCACTTCTGTGAGCTCCAGTCCCTTCATAGTTTCATAAAGAGAATTACTTCCCATATCTAAATTAGGCCATTTAAAAATACACAACATTTCAACTTATATTTAAGCTTGTTTATGTAATACTACAATATTTATTCAATTATTTTAATGTTAAATTACATCAATATTAATTTAAACCTTTTTATTTCACTCTTGATTATTTCTTAATGTCATGATCCGCGTCGGGCATGAGAGGGGCTTTGTTATTGTTTTCATGTGCATGCGGTTTTGTTATTGTTTTCGTCCCCTCCTTCCCGCCATGTGTTTTCTGTTATTGTTTTGGTCAGCTGTCATAGCGCCTCCCCTCAGCACTCGTCCTCACCAGCCACGCACCTGTTCCCCGTTACCCTCATCACGCACCTGATTCCCATCTGCTCCCCTAATTACTCGGACTATTTAAGCCTCCCAGACCCACCACTCTGTGTCGGGTCATTGCCGCAAGTTACGGACTGCTGAGCAGGCGAGAACCCGTGTTCCAGAGGGGTGGCCCTGTATGCCAGCAGCGCCCTATGAAGATCCATATCTTTTTTCCACAGCTCCTTGACTGTGCGGACTGCACGTTCGGCCTCTCCATTGGCCTGGGGGTAATGGGGGCTGCTCGTGACATGGGTGAACTGGAACTCTTTCGCGAACTGTTTAAACTGCTCAGATGAAAACTGTGGTCCATTATCCGATATCACCGTCTCTGGAGTTCCGTGTCGAGCAAAGGCCTCCTTGACAGCCTTGATAGTGACCTCTGCGGTCATATGTTTGAGTTGTGCAACTTCAATGTACCTCGAGAAAAAGTCAACAATCAAAATATAATGCTTTTTTGACCATTCGAACAGATCCATTCCAACCTTCTGCCACGGGCGGTCCGGAAGTGGAGTGGTTAACAATGGTTCCTGGTTCTGTATTCTGTATTTTCTGCATGTATCACAATCATCCACCACTTTGTCTATCTGTACTGAGATTCCGGGCCACCATACAGATGCCTTGGCTCTTGCTCTGCATTTGGAAATTCCTTGATGGCCTACATGCAGACGTTGCAGAATGTCCGCTCTCAAAAGTGGTGGGATCCAAAGTCTTTCTCCTTTCATGAGAAGACTGCGACACACATTTAAGTCCATCCTGTGTTGCCAGTACACTTTCAGCTCTGGGTCTAGCTTGCATTTCTCTGGCCAACCGACACCGCAATAGTCCCTTATTTTCCGGCACAGCTCATCTTTTTCCTGTGCGGACCTTATCTCTTCCAGCCTTTTGTCCGTAGCTGGAAGACAGCTAACAAGAGTGTCCACGAAAACCTCCACGTCCTTTTCCAACTGTAGATCTCCTGCAGAGGGCGGACCTCCAACTGGAGCGCGTGACAGCGCGTCAGCTGTGACTAGGGTTTTTCCCGGAACATGGATGATCTTGAAAGTAAAGCGCAGCAATCTAAGCCTGAATCGTAAGATGCGCGGTGGAAGGTCATCCAATCCTCTTGTGCTCAAAAGAGGGACCAGGGGTTTGTGGTCTGTTACCAGAGTGAATTGTAGCCCCATAAGATAAGATGAAAGTCTTTCACACGCCCACGTGACAGCAAGCGCTTCTTTTTCAATCTGCGCATAGCGCCTCTCAGTGTCTGTTAGTCCTCTTGAAATGTATGTCACTGGACGCCATGTGTCGTCTGACTGTTTTTGTGTGAGTACAGCTCCAATACCAAAAGGTGATGCATCTGCAGCAACTCTTGTTTCTGCTGTATTGGAGTACTGAGCGAGCACCTCAGGAGAGCTTAGAATCTCCTTAAGCTTCTGGAACGCCGTTTCCTGTGGCTCAGCCCAAATCCATTCATTTCTTCCCTTTTGCAGCTCCTAAAGCGGTGTAGTTGTGGTAGCCAACTGTGGCATGAACTTGGCGAGGTAGTTTGCCATGCCCATGAGACGTCGCACATCTTCCACACATTTTGGCTGTGGGAGCTGCTGGATAGCCTTCACCTTTTGCGGGTCAGCCTCGATGCCTTTATGTGAAACCTTGTGTCCAACAAACAAGATCTCGCTTTTAGCGAACTCACACTTCTCATTAAGAGTGAGGCCCTCCTTCTGGAAGGTTTGGAGCACACGATGCAATCTCTGGTCATGCTCTTGCCTATCTCTGCCATATACAAGCACATCATCAGCATGACAGATTACTCCATCCAACTCTTCCAGCATCTGCGACATCCTCCTTTGGAAATGCTCTGGTGCCGATGCTATGCCAAAAGGAAGGCGGTTAAAATGGTACCTCCCAAACGGCGTGATGAAAGTTGTGAGTGGCCGTGACTCCAAAGCGAGCGGGACTTGCCAAAATCCAGAGCGAGCATCCAACTTTGTAAACACTTTGGCATCTTTCATCATAGCAAGAGACTGATCCACTGCAGGAAGAATATGCCGTTCTCTTTTCACAAAGTTATTCAGGGGGGTAAGATCCACACATATTCTGGGTGACTTTTTTCCTGGTCTGGGGACAACAACAATGCCAGAACACCATTCTGTAGGCTCAGTTATTTTTGAAATAACTCCCATTTCTTCCATCCTCATTATTTCTTCCCTGACTGCATCCCGGAGGGGAAGAGGAACACGCCGTGGGGCGGAAAGAGCAACAGGTATGGCTCCCTGCTCTAGCTCAATGCGATAAGGCTCCTTCAACTTGCCCAAACCCCTAAACACTGTTGGGTATGCTGCCCTAAAATCTATCTCAGTGTCTTTGACTGTGTCCACTCTGTAAACTAACCCCAATGCCTCACAAGCTGGTCTACCTAACAGTGGCTGGACTAAACCTGAAACTAGGTAGACGTCTTGAGATGTGCAACGACCTTTTGCTGCCAGCTGTGCCCTAAAGCAGCCCTTCGCTTCAAGTGGGTAACGAGCTGGCCCAAGAAGTTTCTTTTTAGATGGGAGTAGTTTACCATCCCTTTCACGTTTGTACAGTCTCACTGGCATGGTAGTAACATCTGCCCCTGTGTCAAGTTTAAACTGAATATTTTCCCCATTTAACTTGACCTTTTCAACCCAGGGCTTTGACTTCACTGCATCAATCTCGCCCAAGAACACACATTCCTCGCTGTCTGCATAATCTTGGTTTTCTGTGACTTCCCTGAGCCCTACAGCTTCACTACTGCGACAAACTACAGCAAAATGTCCTTTTTTCTGACATTTTCTGCACTGTACTTCTCGGGCTGGACAATCTTTCCAAGAGTGTTTGTTCTTGCGACCACACCTGCTGCACTCCTTCTTTGGAACTTGCTTAGTTTGAGTTTTTCCTTTCTTTGTGTTTATCTTTATAGCGTCCATGTTCAGTCTATTGTCCTCTGCAGAGCTGCTGTGTAAAATCGTTTGCTGCATCTTCACAGTTTCACTCTGCCTGACTTTTTGTATAGCTTTGGACAGTGTTAACTCTGAGTCCATTTGTAGCTGTTCTGACAGTCTTTTGTCCTTAATTCCAACTACAATCCGGTCCCGTATAAGTTCCTCTTTAAGCACTCCAAATCCACAATTTTCTGCTAGTTTGTGTACTGCTGTGATAAATGACTCAGCCTGCTCGCCATCTTGTTGACGTCTGGAGTTGAATTGTGCTCGTTCAAAAATGACGTTGTGTTTTCCCACGTAGTGGTTTTCAAATGCTGCTTTAACAGCTTCATAGTGCTTCTTATCTTCAGAATTTAACGGCAAAACCGCTAAAACGTCATCAGCTGCGTCTCCCATCGCATACAGGAGTGAGTTTACTTGATATTCATCAGTTTTTCCATCCAACGCAGTTGCAATACGAAACCTTTCAAATCTTCTGATCCACTTTGGCCAACTTGACGGACAGAAAAAGTCAAATGGCTCCGGGGGGGATAACTACGGAGCCCCTCTGGTGCCACAGTATGAGAAAAAAATATTTTTTGCTAATCTGTACCCACAGTTTACTAAACTGTACCCACAGTTTACTAATCTGTACCCACAGTTTACTAAACTGTACCCACAGTTTACTAAACTGTACCCACAGTTTAGCTAATCTGTACCCACAGTTTACTAAACTGTACCCACAGTTTAGCTAATCTGTACCCACAGTTTAGCTAATGAGCTAGCGTTCACGCCCATGCCATGACGTCAAACGTTTGTGGGTGTTGCTTGATAGAGCAGTACCCACAATTCAGCAAATGAGCTCACGGTCTGTCGTATACACGTCGAGGTAAATTCAATTTGTTTTTTTATTGATAGTATTAGAGTGTAGTGTAGTGTTCTGTCGAATCGGCATGGTGTGATTTACTTTCACTTTCGTTCCCTCATATTATATGATGGTAATATTGCTCTAGTTCCTAGTTCATATAGCAGTTTTAGCAGCGAACGGCTACAATTAGCCAGCGCGTTTCTTTTCATTTTTCGTGCGTCATGTTTTGAACATTCGCTGCGTTTTTAAGCAATCGCCCGGCGCAAGCAATCATCCAGTCCTCGCTGGAGAAGGAGACACTCACTCGGTCGCATTACAAGAGGATACAATTACGTCTTTGGGGTTTCAAACACTGTAAGTACCTTTTCTGCGGTTATTTTTGTGTAATGATAATAGTTTGTGGTTACTGCCGTTTTCTCCCGTGTTTTTCCTAGCTAAAAGTATTGCTTTAATAGCTGCCACGCCATGAGGTTTATGTTAATATGATATTACAACTATTGTTTTTAACGTATGTAAACATATTTAAATGTAATTAATATTTTAATTAATAATTTGATCACATATTCTATCTATTCCACGATGTAATCAGAAATCAAAACATAATTCTATTTTGCTCCACCTACAGAATGCACGCATGAGATCATGGACCAACTTCAGCTCATTGAGTTCTATTTTCATTTGGGCCTGAGCTACAAACACATACTATGTGTGCTGGGCTCCAAACACAGGATTGTTCTGAGTTTGTGGTCCCTCAAACGAATTCTTAAGAAGCATGGATTGTTCCGCCGAATCCATTATGACCACCCAGAGACAGTTGTGGAATTCATCAGAGAGGAGCTACAGGGCTCTGGAGCGTTGCATGGCTACCGGTGGATGTACACCAAATGTAAAGACAGAGGACTGCATGTACGAAAGGAAGATGTACGGCTGCTCCTTTCCGCAATGGACCCGGAGGGCACGACATTTAGAAGGAGAAGAAGACTGCACAGGCGAGCATACTTTGCCAAGGGTCCAAATTTTGTATGGCATGTCGACTCATACGACAAATTAAAGCCATTTGGCATTTGCATCAATGGAGCCATCGATGGATTTTCAAAGCGAATTCTGTGGCTGAATGCTTACCACACAAGCAGTAATCCAAAAGTCATCAGTGGCTACTTTCTTGAAACTATTAATGAATTAGGTGGATGTGCGCGCATCGTGAGAACAGACATGGGGACAGAAAACAGTTCCATCCGTGATATGCAGCAATTACTTCGTCGGACCCACACTGATGTGCATGCTGGTGGCAAAAGCTTTGTTGTTGGAAGAAGCACATCAAATCAAAGAATAGAGAGTTGGTGGGGCTTTCTCCGTCGAGAGTGTGTGGAATTCTGGCTGGACCTCTTCCACAGACTTAAAGATGAAGGACATTTTGATGGTGACTTCTTGGACAAGAACCTCATGTTATTTTGCTTTCTTGGTTTAATACAGGCAAGTAGTAACACTTCACAAGCACTTTATTGAATAATTTTTGCCATATCATGGTCAAGTTATAAATGCATTTTTATATTTTCTTCTCATGAATACAACTTTGCTTTTAAAGTTTTCAGAACCTTACAAAAAAAAAAAAATCCAGACATTTTCCGTGACATTGTAGATGATTTATGTCCACCTTGCTTTCACACTGCAGTGCATTCGTTTTGCCTACCTTGGTAAAAAGTTGAGGACCCAATGGTCAGTGGTAACTGCAAACATACCAAACCTTACTGTAACATGCATTTTTTCAGTTATGGTTACCATACTTTGTTTTAATTCTACCTCCATATAGACACAGACACAGAAGTACGCTACAGATAAATTTGACCTCAGTGAATGGATGGATGATCAGATAATATTTGAACTACTTAATGCCAGTATTTTCCTTCACTTTCTCCATGCCACTTTCATATTTTGGTGACTTCCACGTGAATGCATCTGTGTTTGCACAATGAGCTGAGATTAGTCTTCGAAAAAGTTTATATTTTCAGTTAATATGTTTCTTAAAACATTTATGTAAATTGTTTTTGTATCACCTGCAGGATGAGTTGGATGCAGTCAAGGAGGTGTGGAACAGCCATCTGATTCGTCCATCCAAGAATGAGCGTGTCCCTCATGGTCGGCCTGATGTCATGTTCTTGGTCCCGGAGCTGTATGGCACAGAGGACTTTTTGTGCCAAGTGACTGAGGAGGATTTTTTGAGGTGTGAAGGTGACTGCATCCACCGCAATGATGTTGCTTGTGATGCTGATGTGTTCACTCTGTGTACACACATAATGTCACAGAACAACCTCCAAGTCCCAGTGGATGGATATATCGCCACGGCCAACTACCTCAACTTGAGAGAGGAGCTAATAACACTCTTAGGTCTTTAATGGATGCAGTCCAGGTGTAAAAGGCTTCAAAGTCCTTTTACAATCCATAACGTATCACACCATTAATCAATGTGCCCTGTCTTACCCCCTAATGGTGTGTGTGCCCCCTCGCCACACCTCAACTGCTGTTTATATGGAGCCCTCACATAACTAAATGACAAATTGTTTTAAGTTTGAAGCATTCTGCTCATTATGGATTTTATCAAGTGTTTTACAACATGTGTAATTTTACTTAGAATTTTTTTTTGTACACTTATTGTGACTGTGTGTGCACCCATTCTTGTACATACATGGGAAATGTACAGAGAATTGTTGAAATTCATTTGATATATACTGTACATATATTTTGTAATTTGCTTGATGGTTCTACCCAAATTAACTGTTGCTGATTTATGGTTTTGTAAAATAAATAAATTGCTGCAAACTCCTCCGCATATTGACATGCATTGAGCCAACATGTAAAGATCTTTGATTGGTATTTAAAAAGCCACATTCAAGCTCGCTAAAATACATGTGTGTGATTCAAATAAATTCTAAAAGTAAAATTGATTGTCTTCTACATTTTCAGGTCGCCAAAGTATCTTGAGTTGAAACTGCTATTCAATCCTTAAATGTATTTGTGGAAACTATTTATGTGAAGCGAAGTGGTCAAATTCACACAAATGCACACTGTCAAATCAGACAGCAACAAGGTGACAACTTGATAACTGTAGACTTGAGATTTGGGTACTCAATTCAGCAAATAATGTCTCCTACATACAGTCTGTCTGAGAGCTGAGTGAATGTCACTGTCTTAACTGAGAAAAAAATTCAGATAGGAGCAGTTGCACATTTAATTTTTATAAAATTTGTGTAAAACAAGACATCGTAGTCGACCCCAGCGACACAACTATCTGCTTGCAATACAAGCAGTGGAGCAATTTTATAAAAACCAAAAAAAAAAACACACGTCTTAAAGCTGTTGCATAACAACCATAGGCAACAAAATTGTGTCTTACCACAACAAAATTGCTTCCTAATTTTGCAAAGAATCAACTATGCAAACAATGACTCACTCAATAGTCAGTAAATATAAACAACTCGACTTGCAGTCCAAGAGTATGAAATACCGGCATAAAACAGTAAATCTGGCCCCCATGAATCAGACCATGCAACTACATTATAAAATACCATTATGAACAAATTCCAGACAAAACAGCCGCCAAACCCTCTAAGAGTATATGGGAATAGATTTTGCAGAACAGACACTAAATTATGTCCATCACCCACATGTTGGCATCAAGTACATTCCCAAATTCCTCAGACAACTCAGGGTACGACCCATAGTTGTTGGCCACCTCCAGAACACAGCCACATGTATGGGACATTGGTCTTCGTGTAAATAGGTTCTCAGCCTCAAAGAATCGCACATGGATCTTCTCAGCCACTAAAAGATCTGCACCTTTGGAAAACAAAAATAAAATATTAGTTTAGAACCACATACCACCACCAACTCTATACTAGAACACTCGTGTCTATCACCTCAAATGAAGGCTCTCTAATCATTGCCTTCAATAGCTGTGTATTTATTAAACGTTTACATCAGGCCTGCCGAAGTTGAAAAAATTAAATAAATAAACCTTGTTCATGTTTTATTTTCCCCGTAATTCTGATAAGTGTCCCCACTAGGAGACACACCCTAAGACAGATATTTTGTTGCAATGTTTTCATTCATTTTCATTTAAAATTAGAGCATATATTTTCTCCATATACGATATGCATTTTCTTTCTCAGATAAAGTGAGGTTACCAAAACACTCCATCCAAGTGTTGCTGGTCCGGCCCCTCTGTCAAGAGAACCCATTGTGGCCCACAAATCAAAAATTTTGCCCCCCGTGTTTCAAAGTCAGCTTCTTTTGGCATCTATACACACACACACATATACATATATATATATCCATATGTATACATATGCATATATATATATATATATATCAAATTTGACAAGTGAAAACAAATGACAGAATTAGGATTAATCGTAAAGATGTGAAAGATTACCAGTACAAAATCGAAGAAATTTCTTGAGCCGACGTTCGTTGCAACTCCTGATGAATTTTTTCAGAAATTCAAAACTCTGCATTTCTCTCATGTTGAGGCCCTCATGCTGTAACATGGCGATTACTCTTCTTGGTGTTGGGGTAAGGCTACCATATACTTCATCCAGGCCTCCCAGTGGTAATTTCAGTTCCTTCAATATACTGGACCAGCACTCAGCAATATAGGCGGGATCTTGAACCAGTTCCTTATGTGCCACCTCAATTAAAGTCTTCTTCACGTTCCCCTTATTGACAATAACTTTAACCTCGTGAGTTTCGAGGAAATCCATCCACTCCTCAGATCCAGCGATAGACAAAAAATCAATCATCGCTTGTTCAGCCACTTGTTTTTCTTCAGAGGGAATTGTGTCTAAAAATGCTGAAAGCAGGTCATTCTCCATCAGGTCAACGCCGAGACAATACAAAATAAAGGGCTTGGCTAATGCTATGGGAAAATATTGCACAATGTTGTATCCAAGGACCATAACTTTGGCAATGTTAACCCATTTGTCTTTCATGTCGTGTCGTGTCATTGGTATCTTCATTGTGCTTCCATGAGTGCATTTACTGAAGAATGTTTCCCAGTATTCACTTAAGGCATCACGTAACACACCACCATTATCTTCTCCCTTTTCCATTGCTCCATTGGGTTGGAACATCTCGATCTCCACCAGCAGCTCATCAGTAGTTACAGTGCCGTTTTGAAAGGCTGCATTTAATTCATGGAAAACATTTCCCCTGTGCAGTTTAAGTTTTCTTGCTTTAAGTGGATGAGATTCTTGCCCTGGGGATGGATTTTCAACCAACAGCTCCATGGGGATGGTGTCGTCGAGGGTGTCATCGACATCATAAGTGGCATAATCAGCAAATGAATGTCTGAAGACTATTTCTTCATCAGCAATAACATTTTCTAACAGTCCACCTACTGCTCCCACCATTTCACTGTCCAATGGAGGCACCTTGGCTGTTTCCTCCAATGCAGTAAAATGCACAGAAGCGGTGTCATGTGGCTCATCAAGCACTTTTGCAGGGGCATCAGCACCAACTCTTTTGCATGACAAATAAAGCCGTAATGTTTTCACCTTTCTCTTTTCATACTGCTCATTTAATGTTGTTTGTGGTGAAATGATCTCTTCAGTGAAGTCCCGTATTAGAAATTCAAAATCGCTTTCCCTCCCTAGTTTTGATTTTCCATTTGGAAAAAAGAGTGCTTTGCCTGTTTCCATTAATTCTGACATTGTTGCATTCTTCAGGGCCTTTAAATGTCTTGTGCCTCCTCCTCTTCTCTCTCTAACTTGCACAATTCGGTCCTGAGTCTCTTCAAATAGGCCCATTTGGTAGTTGCGGTGTCCTTTCATAGCATTAGTGTTGCCAGACATTTTTTTCACCCGCTCATCTGTGCGGCCATTGTCAAAACCCCGCCTTTGTTGAATTTTTGAAATCAAAGACTCAGTTGCTTTGGATATTGTTGTGTTGGTTCCTTCAAGCGCAGCTACTTCTCTTCTGCAGTATTGGCGTATTGCAATTCGGTCTCCAGCTTTGGGAACATATTCTGTGAGCTGCTGTTCTGTCATCGCATTGACAGCATAGCAATCAATCTGAGGAAAAATAGAACATTGGTAATGAAACAAGTTTTAAAAATACACAAAGTACATGACCAGCAATCATTTTAAAACATGGAAAGTAAGACGCATTTTGAACAGCAACGTAGAAAAATGATTGGCTGAACCTCCAATAGTGTACTAACTACGCTAAACATCATTCATAAATATGAATTAGAAATGGTGTAAAGGGGTAGGAACACAGTTTATAATTCTTCCTACTCCATTTCGAACTGTATATATATATATATATATATATATATATATATATATATATATATATATATATATATATATATATATATATATATTTGACAGGACCCTTCAAACGTAAAACAACTGCCGTGGTTTGCATATGGAGACAGGGACAAAATGAGAGCTGCCCACATCTCATTGAAATTTCATTACATAAATAATCTGATTGTCGTGATTTCCTCAAAAGGTTCTGCAACAAAATGTGTTTTCTACCATAATTTTTGTCAAGGCCTGTTTCAAAATTTTTGATTTTTTTTTAACAATTCCAATGAACCACAATTAAAAAAATCAATGTCCGATTATGAATGGTGATTTTTCCTTTTTATTTTTATGTATTATGATTGTTATATATGTTGTTTCCCTCTTTCCATGAACAGACAACACTTTTGTCAATGTGTGTGTACTTCATTTACACTTAAATGCTTCTACTAGAATTACAACCTGCCCCAAAGAAATGCAAATCCATTTGGGTGGATTAAACTTGATTATTGAGATTGATATTAAGAATAGAAAAATTTGAATCATTACAATTTTCTTTTTATGATCAACCATGTCTCACAACATATAATATGCCCGAAGCAGTTTTCCTTAAACACCCACATTGGTTAAATGACATGTTATTGCCTGTTGTACATACCTTCTCCTCGATAAAGGTGGCAATGACTTTATCATCTAACTTTCGCTGGTCTTGGAGAAATTTTAGAAAATTCGAGTCCATCTTCTGAAACAGAGGAGTAAAATGGCACTACTGCTGCATTACACATCGTCTCAAGGCAATTAAAGAGACAAGATGCAAAGTAAAACTACAGTATTGTACTTTGAAAATATGATTCTGCACGTTTACAAAAATGTCATGTCATCCTGACAAAATGAATAGATAAGAATGCATGATTGTTTCCATCGTTTCACAGTTTCATTATACAGCCATATTTAGCAACCCAACATAGCCCAGAAGCGAGTTATTAAGCAATTTACGACAAGCACGGCAGTAAACACAACAAATTGTTGTCGTGAAATAAAAGTAACTTTAGACAATGTACTTACAGTGAATGTCAGAGACGTACTTGTCTCCTCTTGTGGTGATTCGTGAGTGTTTGTACACTTCTCCGACGAGGGCTCGACTAAAACCACTGATGCCTGCTGATACGCCAAAAAGACGACAATAAAATCAAACCGTGGCTAGGGTGACGGTTGTCATGATTGGGTGACTTGTGGCGAGCGAAATAATGCGCGAAAAATGTTTAAAACGTGACGCACGAATAGAAAACACGGAGGCTAAATGTAGCCGTTCGCTGCTAATACTGCTCTATCAAGCAACAGTCACGAACTAGAGCGATGTACACCTTACTTACATTTGACGGAATGGCATGGGCGTGAACATAAATCACGGAATTACAAGTCTTTAAGCGATGCAGAACACACTATACTCTCGTACTATCAATATAACATCTAATAGAATTTACCTTGAGAGATATACGACCGCGTGGGTACTGCTCTATCAAGCAACACCCACAAACGTTTGACGTCATGGCATGGGCGTGAACGCTAGCTCATTAGCTAAACTGTGGGTACAGATTAGCTAAACTGTGGGTACAGTTTAGTAAACTGTGGGTACAGATTAGTAAACTGTGGGTACAGATTAGCTAAACTGTGGGTACAGTTTAGTAAACTGTGGGTACAGTTTAGTAAACTGTGGGTACAGATTAGTAAACTGTGGGTACAGTTTACTAAACTGTGGGTACAGTTTAGTAAACTGTGGGTACAGTTTAGTAAACTGTGGGTACAGATTAGTAAACTGTGGGTACAGTTTACTAAACTGTGGGTACAGTTTAGTAAACTGTGGGTACAGTTTAGTAAACTGTGGGTACAGATTAGCAAAAAATATTTTTTTCTCATACTGTGGCACCAGAGGGGCTCCGTAGATAACTGCACTGTTGTCGCCATCCCAGCTGATGAATCCCTGGTTTCTTAACGTCCAGGACATCCGCTTGAAGTTCCTCTCTTTACTTTTTCTTTTCGCGCCGTGCCGAGCCGTATCCTAGCAACGCGGCAAAAATAGCAGCTAACGCCGAAGCTACCTGCCGTCGTCTTCCACGCCGGTCATTTACGTTGCAACTGCCCGAAAAACGTCTTCCGGCAGCCAACTACACTTTACTGACCCGACAATAATTGTGAAGACTTGCAGTTCGCCACTTCTGACACCATGTATAATAATCACACGAGACACGGCGAGTACTTGTTAACACACTGTTTAGTCATTCCCCCGGAAGTCCCTTCCACCCCACACTTCAATACAAAGCATTATGGGACATGTAGTCCTAAATACCTATTACTACAATCTCAACAAATCCGCACTTGGTCTTTGCTTGGCGATAACTCGTGAGCTTCTCTTTGTTCGACGAGACGAATGAAAGTTGGCGTCGTTTTTCAAAGTCTCACTGAAAGGATTTCCTTCGAGAAAACCGGTCTCTGTTCGGCACTAAAGCGGAAGAACAGGACACACCCCGCTGTGATTTGATTGGCTGCTGGCTGTGTAGCACTGTCACCAACTCACCGACAGATGTCACCATTTGCGATGCAAATCATTGTTATCTTCTTCTAAACATAGAGAAAAACCTAAGATGCACATTAACAAACATTTTAGTTCCCAAATATGAACTTGAGAGATGTATTGAATTTTACTTTTGTTGCTGGTTTTGTTAAAACATCTGCCCCCATGTCGTCGGTTGGACAGTATTCCAAATGTATTTCCCTATTAATAATAATAATAATAATAATATTCCCTTTATTAGTCCCACAATGGGGAAATTCGAGATTCGAACCCAGGCCTCCTGGGGAGACTGGGTCCTGAACGCGGCGCCTTAGACCACTCGGCCATCCTGGCATGATTAAGTGATACTGTATGTCAACATGTTTGCACTTTGCCTTTTTACAGGGTTACAGCGTCGTTGCGAATTTTAAATTAAAATACGTCACTGTTTTATTATCTAAATGTTAGAGTGTTAAAAATGATTTCAGTGCTGATATAAGTCCTGAAATATTTCATTATTCGTTTCAGTATTCAATAAACTACGTTGATTCATTAATTATTTCAAGATTCATTGAACTGTTTTAGTAATAATTTAGTATTCAATGTTTAATTGTTACTGCAGTTATTTTTTAAATATTTGTGTCACTATTTTGTTCAATCTTAATGTGATGGAAAATTATTTAGCAAGTAAGGTTTTTGTTATTTATTGTGGCCACCTGCTTTTGAAGAAAGTGCCTTTCGCTTCTTGTACTAGAGAATTCTTTGTGAAGCCAAAACAACACGGCCTTGACTGATAAGTAAGCTCAACGCAGAAAAAGTATCTTTTTGTTTTAAGATTACACAGTTCCTGCCAAATAAATCTTCATCTTCCTGTGTGCATCAGTATCTTCCCACGCACCCATTGAGATCACTCAGCAGACTGACCCAAAAGACAATTTATTTTCCAGACTATCTCATTGATCTTCCCTTACTGCTAAAAATTCCACAACAATCTGGGGCCAGACGTGGGATAGCTGAAGATCCGCCGGTGAAATTCAGGGACACTGGCGTGTGGCCACCCGGGTCCAATTCAGACAGCAGCAGAATCATCATCTCCGTGGTGACAAATGCTGACTCCAGTCGCCATCAGATTGCTGAGTCCTGACTTACCAAAACCTTTGAGAGAAACGGAGACTACTTGCGTTTCTCTTTCTGGTTCTTTTTATAGTTCAACTTCTAGTTCAGTTTTTCACCTTTTCACGCAGCGTAATGAAGGCCAGTTGAGCAAGTGGAACAAGTGATTTTATTGATTGTGGAAGGCACCGATTTCATAAGCACCGTTTCTTCTCACACCTTTTCCATTAAGTACGATTAAAAAGACAACTGAAAAGCATAATGTTAAAAAATGTTGTTCTAGGCAAAGGGAATTCATTTTATTGACATGTTTGATGTAAACAAAAAAAATCATCATCACTCAGACACGTTGGTTCTTCTGGCAATGATCACATTGGCTTAGTGTCAATAAAAGAGCTTTGCAAAATTCAATTAATCATATTTCATTCAAAATCACATTTACATCTTACCACAAAGAGTCGGTTCCTTCAGTTTTTTTAAGCTTCAAGCATCGCTGCTTTTATCACCAACACAATTGTGTCTCTCAGCAATATGTTTAGTGGAGAATTTTTTAGCACAAACGCTGCAACTGAATGGCTTGTCTCGACTGTGTGTTCTTGTATGGCGTCGTAAATACGACTTTTGAGAGAACCTCTTGCCACAAACTGAGCATGAAAAAGGTTTTTCTCCACTGTGTGTTCTTGTGTGTTCTGTTAAATGTGCCTTTTGAGAGAAGCATTTTCCACAAACTGAGCAAGAAAAAGGTTTTTCTCCACTGTGTGTTCTTGTGTGTTCTGTTAAACTTGACTTTTGAGAGAAGCATTTTCCACAAACTGAGCAAGAAAAACGTTTTTCTCCACTGTGTGTTCTTGTGTGTTCTCTTAAATGTCCCTTTTCAGAGAATCCTTTGCCACAAACTGAGCATGAAAAAGGCTTCTCTCCACTATGTGTTCTTCTATGTTTTGTTAAAGTTGATTTTAGAGAGAAGCATTTTCCACAAACTGAGCAGGAAATAGGTTTTTCTCCACTGTGCATTCTTGTGTGGATTGTTAAATCAAACTTTTGATAGAAGCTTTTGCCACAAACTGAGCAAGAAAAAGATTTTTCTCCACTGTGCGTTCCTGTGTGCCTGACTAAATGAGACTTTCGCGAGAAGCTTTTGCCACAAACTGAGCATGAAAAAGGCTTCTCTCCACTGTGTGTTCTTGCGTGCCTTGTTAATTGTGCCTTTTGACAGAAGCTTTTGCCACAAACTGAGCAAGAAAAAGGTTTATCTCCACTGTGCATTCTTGTGTGGATTGTTAAATGAAACTTTTGACAGAAGCTTTTGCCACAAACTGAGCAAGAAAAAGGTTTTTCTCCACTGTGCGTTCTTGTGTGCCTTACTAAATGAGACTTTCGAGAGAAGCTTTTGCCACAAACCGAGCAGGAAAAAGGTTTTTCACCACTGTGTGTTTTTCTGTGCCCTTTTAAAGACAGCTTTGAAGTGAATGAGTCAGTGTGACATGCCCTTTCACCTTTGGCTTGCCCATCATCATCATCATCATCATCATCATCGTCATGAGCGTCTGATAATGTGTCCTCATTATGTACTTGTGATGGTCCCCAGTGGTCTTCATCACCTTCTGTTGTCATGTGATGACTTGATCTGCTGCTTGTAGGCTCCGCCCATCTGTTGTCCTCACTCTCATCCTTGTTTTCATCTTCAGTCTTTATAGGGAGAACGTTCACTGGTGACTTGTTGATCTCCTCCTCCTCCTCCTCCTTTTTGATGTGAGTCAAGTCTGGCTCCTCTTTCACAGAACGGAGATCGTTTTCACAGACATCTGCAGGACAGAAAAAGACAAATTTGGTTTGGTCAAGTCAAAGGTCAGGCGGTGACTTTGTCTTATATTGTTTCTACCGTGCTACCTTGACTTGTGCCTGACGCACACGGAGCAATGCGTGGACCCCAACTTGGACCGGACCATGGGGGCATTTCACAAAATTACGTCCTACGATGTAAACCTACTTTTAGCAGCACAAGAGTGATAAACGAGCATTTAAAAAGGAAGCACGTTGCGGCTGATGCCCGATTTCATTCCTGACATCGTCACAGACGTTTCTGGAATATGAATTCAAATTCAACTAAGATACACCATAATATTTTTTTAGAGTTCAATGAATTATTTTGGAACTGCAATGATGCTTAACAGCCATAGGGTGTCAGTAATGAGTAACAAAGTAACACAAGACCTCCCACTGATACATCATCATTGTCATTTGGATAAATTACCAGGAACTATGAGTTGTGGGGGTGATGCAAACCACCTGAGCCACAGGAACTTTATTACCAGGAACTAAATGTTCCTGGACTTGTAGGTAGAAAAGGGGGTTGTGAGTTTCAGCCTTTTTGAGACCATAGTAAGACAAAGATGCAGCTGCATTCCTTGCAGCATGCGCTTGTTCACTGATGAGAACCGTGCAACCCTGGATGGATGCATTCAATGTATTTTAAATGTTTGGACGGGGTGAAACTATGCACAAAACAGTGCAGGGCCACCCGAGGTTCATTGACTCACCCGACCAAGCCAGTAAAAAGTTCATAAATAAATAAGACCAATCCGTACTTGATTTAAAAAAAAAAAACGTAATATTTTGTGTTTTATTCACTAAAATTGATCAACCGCCATGGACGTTTTCGCGGCAATGTGCACATTTTTAGAGTCAGGCGGAATTCCTTCCGTAAGGAATTGCTTGAACAAAATATAAAAACCAGAAAATTTTGTTATTTTAAATGTAAATTTTATACTGGGAAAAACATGGAGTTCACCCCCCACTATTGGTTATTCTTTGCCATATATTTTCTGCACTGATTACATTTGACATAAACAATTGCTCAGCAGACCTGCAAGTAAAAGGCAATATTTAAAAATAAAACGGCAATAACCTTGAACGATTTCCCCAAACAACTTAATGTTGTGATGCATATTTCTAATGAAAGAAAGTCGTTCTATACAAAGCAAATGAGAGTAAGACGTGTACAAACCTGCTTTGAGTGGCACAACACGAGGCTGGTTGCAAACTTCGTCCAGCAGTTGATGATGTTGCTCGTTCTCTTCTTTTATTCCACAAAGTTCCTCTTTGTACTTGGGTGTCGTTATTTCACACATTTTCAAATGATAATTCCAAAAAATCCGCACTCGATCTCTGCTTGGCGATGAGTCATGTGCCTCTTTTCGTTAGCGGCTAGCTAGCTAACAAGCTAAGCTAACTACGCCGAAAAGCATCAACGCGCGAAGATGAGGTTATCGGGACACAAAGACTTAATGAATTATGTAGTGGTACTTTAGAGTAGCACTGGACATTCTGTGAGAAAATTACAGTCAGTTCCACACTAAATCAGAAGAATTTAGCGGTGGGTGTTTTTGTTCCGGTGTGGACGGGTCGGTGGATGTGGTCGAGGTCCTTCGGAAGCTGCGCGCTTGCTAATGACGTCATGCTTTAAGCGCGTATTTTCCATATATATTTCTTTGCCTCAGTGGATTTTATTTACACCTGGATGTTCTATTTTAATATTTATTTTATATAATATTTTAATTCGGTTGATAAAAAAAAATTAACAAAATAATTAAATTAACGCCACATTGGCGAGTCATCTCTCGCGTCACTTCCGCCTATGCCCCGAGAAGCCGCTGCTGGAACAGCAGTGGGAAGTTTACGTTTCTCCTACCGAAGGAAGCAACAATGCTGTGGTTCAATCGGGCTGCAAGATTGTATGGATATAATGTCTGCATATACTAGCAGTGCTTCTCAATTATTTCACGCCCGCCCCTACCAAGAAGAAAAAGATTCGCGCACCCCCACCACCAATTTTTTTTCTGTCTTTGTATATTGAGATTAGATTGTCAATAAAATATCCCTTAACTAACCTACATTGATAAGAAATATAGTTTCGAGAACTATAATCGTGAGGATCTCGAAGCTCAGTACTCTGTTGTGCAAATATTGATGAGATGACAAATATTTGTCATGTCATGTCATTATCCTCACCGCTTATCCTGAACAGGGTCGCGGGAGGGGACTGGAGCCTATCCCAGCTGACTTCGGGCGAAAGGCACACTCCACCCTGAACTGGTTGCCAGCCAGTCACAGGGCAGACATAGACACCGTCACTGAGTGGGAACTGAACCCACGTTGCCTGCACACAACTCAGGCGAGTGTACCACTCCACCATCAGTGACATGATAAATATTTACTAATACGTTTTTTGCCAAAAACTTTATTAACATTAACAAACACAGTTATTAATACGTACATAATATAGAAAAGACGAAAAGAAGAGCCAGGGGGATTTTAAACAAAAATTCTATATGAATAACATAAAGCAACAGCTTTAGTGTTGTTGGAGTTGAGTCACCGTGGAAATGAGAAGTATTTAGTAAATCAACTTTTAAAAGCCAAACTTACGCCAATGCGTGTTCGGTTTTTGTACTCAAGAAGAAAAGGGTCAAATAAAGACTCAACAACTGATTAGAGTTCCGATATTTAGTTTCTTCCATATCTGGAGTTCAGGAAATAGTACAAAGACAGATATCTGGGTGGCTTTTTCTTAATCTCACGAGAAACTGCACTCGGGCGAGCACAGTCAAAAAATGTGCACCATCTTTCAGCCCAGCTTCAGTTTTTATAGGAGTTTTTTATGTCAAGAGTAATGTAGGTTGAATCGGTTGAATCGGTCGTCCTCGCTCCCTCCCACGGCACGGGTCCACGTCCAAGGGAAGGTCCTCCCCAGGTTAGTCATCGTCTGGATAGTTGATTCCTGTCTTGTCCCCAAGACTGGCACGCCAAGGCTGGCCTTCTCCGGCGGGCAGTCTCTCCGTCTCTCCAGCTGGCATTGTTCTGGAATCTTGTCGGTGTGCATGTGTGCGTGTGTATGGGCACATGTATATGCAGGTATACGTGTATGTGCATGTGTATGTGCGAGTCGGTGTATGAGCCTGTGTATGTGGGTGTGTATGTGCAAGTGTATGTAAGCGTTTGTGTATGTGCAGGTGTAAGGGTGTGTCTGTGTTTATGTATGCGTATGTGCATGTGCTCTGATCTCCAATTGTTCCGTCTTTCAGAATGTGTTTTTTTATAGCGTCTGCGTGAGTCCTCCAGTGCCCAATTTGGTATGTTTGCATCTCTACAGCCAATGTGGAGAATGTGCTTCGTCGTATTTGACCACGAAGTGCTGTGAATGTGAATGCAAGTCATGGAAATGCTATGTGTGCAAATTTGTTCTCACTACCCAAAATTTCAATAAAGTTCACACATTTAAACTAAGTACTATAAATTTAGCATATGAGAAAAATATAATAAATCAGAAAACAGGACTACAATCCCAGTTATTCTTGTGACCCGTGCTTCTACTTTCATCTGATAAATGCTTTTTGTTTCATCAATGTTTAACATATTCCGTAAATATGAACCTGCTAAATTAAATAATTGACCTTCTGTCCTGTAAGTGTTTAAAATAATGCCAGCAATCATAATACAATCCTTCATTTATTCCAGTCGTCTTATCATTGCAGTTGTCAGGGTCGCCGGTCGGCGAGGAGGAGGTGGACCCAGAATGCGAGGAAGCTGGAGAAGGTGTAACTTAAGCAATTTATTAGGGGACCAAAATAATGACAGACAACGGGGCAGGGTGCAAAATAAGAAAGACGAACTTAACGTGGCAAACTGGATCACAAGAGTGAGGAGCAAGGACAGGGACAAATGCTAGGGGGCGAGAGATGGGGCGAGAGCGGGGGCGAGGGCGAGAGCGGGGGCGAGAGCGGGGGCGAGAGCGGGGGCGAGAGCGGGGGCGAGAGCGGGGGCGAGAGCGGGGGCGAGAGCGGGGGGCGAGAGCGGGGGGCGAGAGCGGGGGCGAGAGCGGGGGGCGAGAGCGGGGGGCGAGAGCGGGGGCGAGAGCGGGGGCGAGAGCGGGGGCGAGAGCGGGGGCGAGATCAGAGAGCGGTCGTGACAGTCCGTAACGGAGCAATGCACTGACAATGAGTTGTTGGAGTGAGGTGTTCAAATAGTCCAGTAATTAGGGGAGCAGATGGGCATCAGGTGTGTGAGGGTAACGGGGAACAGGTGCGTGGCTGGTGGGGAACGAGTGCTGGAGGGAACGTCCCACTCAGCTGACTAAATAAACAGAATGAGCACATGGCAGGAAGGTGAAGAAAATAATAACAAAAACACTGACATGACCGACACGGGTTATGACAGCAGTATTTTTTTATCATTGCAGCGTTTTAGTAATTTTCCCTCTGTACCATAGACAGACATTCGGAGTGTTTCCTTACACTTGTAAATGTTGTGGGATGTAAGTGTGTATATACACATGGGGATTTGTGTGTTTACGTATATACTGTGTATATTCGCATAGGTTTGCTTTTTCTGAATGTCTGCTGCTAATGTTATACATTAACGGCCACATTGCACCGCCGCCTCGGTGTGATCAATATCTTTGCTGCTGTAACACTGCAAATTTCCCCATTGTGTGACTATTAAAGGACATCTTTATCGTTATCTTTAAAAACCTTGTGTTGGTGCTTGCAAAATAATTTTCCATAAGATTAAGATTGAACAAAATGGTGAAACAAAAATTTAAAAAGTAAATACTGTAACTATTAAACATTGAATACTAAATTATTCCTAAAACAGATCAATGAATCTTGAAATTAATAGTGAATTATTGTAGTTTAATAAATACTGAAACGAATAATGAAATATTACAGTACTTTAAATAAATACCAAAATCATTTTCAAACACAATAACAGTTAAGTAATAAAAGAGTGACATATTTTTATTTAAAATTCGCAATCACATCACAACCTGGTGAAAAACCCTGTAAAAAGGCAAATATGTTGACATAAAGTATCACTTTATCATGTCAACTGTTAATAACAGGGAAATACATTTGGAATACTATCCAACCAACAACATGGTGTCAGATGTGAAAACAAAACCAGCAACAAAAGTAAAATTCAATACATCTCTCAAGTTCATATTTGGGAACTAAAATGTTTTTTCATGTGCATCTTACGTTTTTCTCTATGTTTAGAAGAAGATAACAATGATTTGCATCGCAAATGGCGACATCTGTCGGTGAATTGGTGACAGTGCTCCACACAGCCAGCAGCCAATCAAATCACAGCGGGGTGTGTCCTGTTCTTCCGTTTTCGTGCCGAACAGACTGCCATTTTCTCGGAGGAAATTCTTTCAGTGCGACTCTGAAAAGACGACGCCATCTTTCATTCGTCTCGTCGAACAAAGAGAAGCACACGAGTTATCGCCAAGCAGAGATCAAGTGCGGATTTGTTGAGATTGGCGTTTGAAAATGTGTGCAAGAACGACACCCAAGTACAAAGAGGAACATTGTGGAATAAAAGAAGAGAACGAGCAACATCTTCTACTGCTGGTCGAAGTTTGCAACCAGCCTCGTGTTGTGCCACTCAAAGCAGGTTTGTACACGTCTTACTCTCATTTGCTTTGTAAAGAACGACTTTCTATCGTTAAAAATATGCATCACAACATTAGGTTGTTTGGGGAAATCGTTCAAGGTTATTGCCGTTTTATTTTTAAATCTTGCCTTTTACTTGCCGGTTTGCTGAACATTTGTTTATGCCAAATGAAATCAGTGCAGAAAATGGATGCCAAAGAATAACCATTAGTGGGGGGTAAACTCCGTGTTTTTTTTCCCAGTTTAAAATTTGAACTGATTATTTAACATTTTACATATTCCAGTTTTTATACGTTGTGAAAGAAATTAAGTTTGTCATGTCTCAAAACTATACTGACAGATGTAGTGTATTTTTATATCCACTGTTGGAGTTGAGCCACTGAGAAAATGAGAAACATTTAGTAAATGAATCTTCAAAGCCAAACTTACTCCAATACGTGTTCGTTTTTTGTACTCAAGAAGAATAGGGTCAAATAAAGACTCAACAACAACTGATTACAGTTGCGATATTTTAGTTTCTTCGATTTCTGGAGTTCAGGGAATCGTACAAAGACAGATATCTGGGCGTTTTTTTCTCAATCTGACGAGAAACTGTACTCGGACGACCACAATCGAAAAATGGCGCGCTGATCTCAGCCCAGCCTCACATTTTCTAGGAGGTTTTCTATGTCAAGGGTCATGTAGGTTGAATCGGTCGTCCTTGCTCCTTCCCCCGGCCCGGTCCACATTCCACGTCCAAGGCTGACCTTCTCAGGCAGGCGGCAGTCTCTCCGTCTCTCATTCCCCTGTAATCTCGTCAGTGTACAGATTGTGTGGTCTATGTTTTCACAGATGAAATTGTTATGTTTTTGGTGTTCCTGATCGCGTCCCTGTGACGTCCTCCCCTGCCCAACTTGATATGTTTGTATCTTCTATGGCCTATGTGGAGAATGTGTTTAGTCGTATTTGTCCATGAAGTGCTATCTGGTTTGTCATCAGTTTAACCTGAGCAGACTGAATCTGTTCTGAATGAGAGTGTGGGTCATGAAAATACTCTGTGTGCAATTTTGAGGTCTTACATTTAAACTAAGTCATATCAATTTAGCATATGAATGCATCAGTGAACACCATGACTACAATCCCAGTCAATCTTATCGATGCACTGTACTTCTACTTTCATTTGATAAATGCTTTTTGTTTAATCAATGTTTAACATATTCAGTAAATATGAACCTGCTAAATTAAATAATTGACCTTCTGTCCCGGAAGTGTTTAAAATAATGCAAGCAATCATAATACAATCCTTCAATATTCATGTCAGGTGTGGCCATTCCCTATAACAGGGGTCTCAAACTCGCGGGCCATTTGCGGCCCGCGCGATGATAGTTTGCGGCCCCCGCCTTATTATGAAAGTTTATGTTCGTGCGGCCCGCGAATTTGATATGACTGGCACTTTACAGTGTTTTGTGCGGAGCTGAACGAACCTACCACATCTTCAGCTTTAAAACGAGGGTAGGATTGTAATTTTTTTTTCGATGTTTTAGTAGGGGTTTGATTGATGAATGTTCGGATTTTGTGGCGTCTGAAAATTACTTCCGGTTTTTATTTAGTGAGCAGGCTGGTTGAAAACTTTATCGAAATATAAACTGAGTTTTTATTATTTACTTTTGTTCGTGGCTCAGCTATGCAAAAGGATGCGCTGCCAGGTCTCTAGCAGCAAGATGTAGGCATGAGAAGCCATGTTCAGAAGAAGATTAAAGAACTGTGAAGACAGACATTTGACTCATTATTATTATTTATTACGGATTAATTTTCTTATTAATTTCTTATTTATTTTCTTATTAATTGCTTATTTATTTTTAAATCCTATTTTGTGTTAAAAAATAAAAATCAAGACATTTGAGAAGATTAGATTTTTTTTATTTTTTTCTTGCGGAAAACCTGATGCGGCCCAGCCTCACCCAGAGTCTGCCTCTAGTGGCCCCCAGGTAAATTTAGTTTGAGACCCCTGCCCAATAAGAAGGGAACGTCGGAGAGAAGGGTACACCTTTCCCTTTTTTCTTTTTGGGGAGACTTCTTTTGACATCAGCATGTGACGAGAATAAAATCTCTTTCTAACCAAAATGGCTGTGTCAGAGAATTTTTTTCCATCACCAATTCTGCCATGCTCCGCGACCTGTCCGGAGGGAAGCAGAGCCAGACCCACACATCAACAACAAAATATACCACATTTTTGGCATTTTGCTCCATTGAGGGTCTCAGGGTGCTGGGGCGCAGGCGTTCAACAGCCGGCCGGCTGAACTTTCGGTGAGATGCTTTTACTCACAATGGGTGTTGTGCGTCTGTGTCCAAGCGGTCGGGGCTTTTGGGGTCGTTAAAGAGAGCTTGTGCGTGTGGGTCTGCTGGATGATTGGTCATGGAAAATGTCCCTGTGTTAGTTTCAATTATTGTTTAAACAAGAGGCCTCTATAATGATTGATTAAGACATTAAAATGTGTCAAAGTAACCACACTATGAAAGAACATTCGAAAAAGTATTTAGAAAAAATGAATAAATGAAAAAAATATAATAGGAACTAAGTAAATGGGGACGAGTGTGGGAGAAATGTGCAGAAGATAAAGGAAAGAAAGGTCTAGTGCTTAAAGAGATGAGAAATAAGAAGTGTACAATTATAGCTATAGACAACATAGTTGTGAATAAGCTCAGTTTGAGCACAGACCCTGGCCATGGTGTAAATTTTAGCAGGAAAATTATGAGCTGAAAATAGAAATAATGAAGAGAAGCGCGCTTCCCCGTATCGTATTGGGCACTTTGTGGCATGGAACACAGCAAGGATCGAGGCGTACCGTTGTGTGGAGGGCCTGGGGCTGAGCCGACGGTTTCGCTGGTACGTAGCAATAGTAATGCATTAAGTCTGGGCCGGTTCGACTCCGCTCTTCAGATATGTACCCTGTGATTACTCGTGTTCTGGTCAAGACCACGCAAAATCAAAAACCTGGCTACCATCTACTGTGGGACCAGGAAGTCAGGCAGCCCCCACGCAGGAGAAAAGGGGTGATAGTTATAAACCAGTGCCAGTCCCTCCTTTGTAGGAAGAAATGCCCCTTCTAAAACCCAAATGTTATTGCATTAATATTCCGTTTTATCAGTTCAACTAACGCGTGTGCGTCCTAGTGTGCATTGAAAGATGCAGCATAAAAAATTTTCTAAAATTTGGATAATAACTAAAGCAAAATTAGAATGAGAAAGATAATTGGCTACATAATCATTGGGGTGAAATTAATCTTAATTGCAAAAAGGGGTAATTTAAATTGAGAAATCTAAGATCATAAAAGAATGAATGCATGTTCCGTGGAATGTGATTTGTCAACACGGAAAAGCCCTGAGTGATGAAAACGTGAACATATGGTTCAGGAACAGGTCTCTTTGACGGCAAAAGTCTGACTATGGTAAACAATTGATAATTAGACCTCAATGAAGTGATTGTGCAGTTAAAAAGTTCATATATTGACAGTGAAAAGCTAAAGTGAGAAACTAGGATTAACTATTTGGCAAACACTAGAACATATTCAGTCTCGACGAAGACTGAACGCAGTAAAATTGCAATAAGAAGAACAATAAACCAGCCCAGAGTGTTACAATGTCCTGGAAACAAAAGTTTGGGATTGCCCCTGAGGGTGAAATTCCTCTCTGAACTCCTCCTTTTTGCCCCCGGCAGCAACTCATGAAACAGGGATACTGATAAGAGATACAATTTTGTTGAAACAGAACATGCAAGGTTAAAGGTCATGCAAAACAAAAAAACCCCATCTAATGTTCCATACTTCAGTTTGGCGACGGATGTACTACGATAATTCAATTAATGGAAGGACATTTTGAGATGGAAATGACAGGAATATGATGAATTATCATGTTATGAGGGGACTTTTGAGATTCAGTAAATTGATTTAAATTAAATTACAAATTTTTAGTCTGCGCATAATCCACTTCAAAGAATACTGACTCATTGGTTGAGGAAAACGGGGTTACATTAGTTAGTGAAAAAAGAATAGCTAAATTATAATTGACGTGTTCATGGGGATTGAATATGAATCATAAACAGAAGAAAAAACCAATTGGCATTGGCATTTGTAAAATATGATGAGGGATTAAGTTGGTGAGCTCTTATGGGAGACGGGGCGAGACGCGAATGGATTGAAGCTTCCGCCAGTGACACGTCCAATAGTGTCACCACCACACAGCTGTGCCGGGTGGCCGTCCTCGAGGGCGTGCACCTCCCAGTTACTGACATCAAGCGGAACAGTCCGTCAATGAGAAACTGCTAAGCAGAATGAGTAGAACCCCCGTTTTTGCATCGATGAAAGAAAATATTGTATTGTATGTAGAATAAGAATTGTTACACTTGCGGGTCCAGGGCGCCAAGAGTGCTAATTCACCGGGAACGGAAAAAAGAATATGGGGGAAAAAAAATAAAATAAAGCAGGGGGGAAGCAGCTAATGCAGCAGCCGACGCATGCAGCTCCCATTGCATCTGCTCTTTCCGTTTCCGCTGCTCCTGGGCCAGGTTCTGGTGACGCAGTGCCCACAGCAGGCTTGTTGTCCGCACCGGCCGGTCAACAAGGTCACATAACAGAAGTAGGGGTGGTTATAGACATGGGTTGTGAGTGGGACGTGCTTTTGCTGTGGGGTCACTGGGTGATGAGCGGTCCAAACCGAGCCACTTCCTGAAATGTGCCATCCTGTGGTCCAGCGCCATGCCTGTCACAAAGAGCTCCTCTAGCACGGGGGCGCCATTGCTACCCCCTCCGACAACGCTTCTATGGCTTCCAAACGCACAGTTGACGCCTCAACCCGATTGGGACCACATTCCACGATAGGGGTGCCCGCGGAGCCTCAGCATTCAGGGACCGACAGGTCTTGGCATTCCGGTGACAATTGATGGACAACAGTTTTTGATGGTGGAACAAGATATTCCACGCTTTGCAAGTTCCTTCTGCATATCCCAATGAGCAACAACACTGTCACGTTTGTGGGACTCTTGAGATTGGACGAGTCACTGCCATGGACCGAACCCACACCTGTGAAACAAACACTGGAATTCGAATGGGACTAAAATTTCCAGAAGGGACTGAATTTGACTGTGCACATCCGGCGGGGGAAGCATATGTTGTCCTCCGTTCCAGTCGACTGGGCAGCTCTGAGACCAGGGTCTCCATCCTCCCGCGGGTGGTACTTCCTGTTCCTGCTCTGGTCTGCGCGGTGTAGCCGCCTCCACCCTTTCAAACCACCAATTGGTCCTTTGCATTGAACACTCAGTTCTGATGATTTGGTTTTTCAGGATGCATTCACCCAATTCCGAGGGTCAGAAGTGCGTCTTGCATTAGGATTATGTATTTGTGATGTCTACCGGTGCTGCCACGCATGTGTGCCTTGCCCCAGAGCAGAGGAAACGGTAAGAATTGTCTATGTTCGCTGAGCCACAAATCACATTAACTATCGGTGCGCATCATCATACTAAAGATTTAGGCCCATTGGTGAAGACGGTTGGCAGAGTTAATTTTAGATGTAGAATACTCCGTCACTAGCAGGGTGTGGTGTTTCAGCACCCATTACGAATTCCTCTGTTCTGGAACATTTTCCGAATTTCGACACTATGGTAGACAGTGAATGGGTCACTCTGAAGCGAAAGCTCTGTTTGTGTCTCTGCCAGAGGGGTTGTGGACCCGGGGTCTGACTGATGTTGTGCTCTGCTCCACAGCTTGTCCAATTTGTTTTTGCTATATCTGCGAAAGTTTTTATATTATCGTGAAAGAAATTAAGTTTGTCATGTCATCATGTTTCAAAACTATGCTTACGGGTTTATAGAAGGTCACAAAAACATGGACCTCTTAAACAGGAAAACGTGAGTTCAGTGGTAACAGAGTTGTGTCCATGCTGGCAGTTTAGCAGGAAGCCACAAAAACAGATGCACGTCTTGAACTGTGTTTGACAGGAAACCGTTTAGCTCGCATTGAACAGAAGTTTGACCCAAACATGTGTTGTAAGCTGAAACCGTTCGAACAACAGGAAGTGTGTGGACGAGTGTGATAAAGTCAAAGTGTACATGTTTTTCCATTCTTTATGAGTTTGCATATTCAAATTGCTTTGCTGTGCTTCAATAAAACGCCGCACGGGAGCGGGAACGCTTTTCTCTTTGGCGGACTTCTCCTCGCAAGTGACAAAGACAATCTTGGCTGGGTGATTCATTTGTGCAGACTTGTCTCGTTTTTTACAATAACTTCTCTGACATATCTTGTTCAAGCAATTCCTTATGGAATGATTCAACCGGACTCTAAAAACTGTGCACACTGCGGCAAAAAGATCAATGGCGTTGATGAATTTTAGTCGATAAAACACAAAGTTTTTTTTTTTTGAAAAATCAAGTACGTGTTGGTCTTATTTATGAAATTTTTACTGGCTCGGTCAAGGAACCTCCGGTGGCTCTGCACTGTTCTGTGCACGTGTGCGTAGTTTCACCTCATCCAAACATTGAATGCATCCATCCAGGGTTGCATGGATCTCATCAGTGAACAAGCGCATGCTGCAAGAAATGCATCTGCATCTTTGGCTTACTATGGGCTTAAAAAGGGAGAACGTCACAACCCCCTTTTCTACCAACAAGTCCAGGAACATTTAGTTCCTGGTAATAAAGTTCCTGTGGCCCAGGTGGTTTGCATCTCCCCCGCAACTCATAGTTCTTGATAATTTATGCAAATGACAATGTTGTGTTACTTTGTTACTCATTACTGACACCCTATGGCTGTTAAGCATCATTGCGGTTACGAAATAATTCAGTGAACTCATAATATTTTGGTGTATCTTAGTCGAATTTTAATACATATTGGATAACTTTAAAATATACCGTCATTATTCAAATATGTCAACATGAAAGTCAGAGTGAAAGTGTTGTTGCTTAATGCTTATGTGTAAGAACTTTTACTCTTCAAACGTAATTTTGTTTTAAAATTTATTTCAAAACAGAAATTTTATAAAAATAAAAAGGGTAATGTCGGAACTTACTCGCAGGATAAATATCATTTTGGGTCAAAAAAAAAAACCCAAACGTAAATCATGCAATAAATAGCGACTCCTTGAATTCTTTTAGGTATCCAGATTATCATGAAAGCAAAAAGTACCCACGATCAAACTATCTCTAAATGCAAAAACAAATACTTGTAAACATATTTCACTTGAACGATTCCTATTCTATCAATGACATTATGTTGCGATGGCCCCCATCAATGTTAGGGTCCCACAACAGGTGTTCCATCAGACGCACACGATAGCCTGTGTGTGCTAACTTCAGCTCGCTTCCAGAAACGTCTGTGACTAAGTCAGGAATGAAATAGGGCATCAGCCGCAACGTGCTTCCTTTTTAAATGCTCGTTTATCACTGTAGTGCTGCTAAAGGGAGGTTTACATCGTAGGACGTAATTTTGTGAAATGCCCCCATGGTCCGGTCCAAATCGGGGTTGCACACATTGCTCCGTATGCGGCAGGCACAAGTCAAAGGTAGCACAGTAGAAACAATATCAGACAAAGTTGCCACATGAGGTTTGACTTGACCAAACCAAATTTGTCTTTCTGTGTCCTGCAGACGTCAGACAAAATGATCTCCGTTCTGTGAAAGAGGAGCCAGACTTGACTCACATAAAAAAGGAGGAGGAGGAGGAGGAGATCAACAAGTCACCAGTGAACATTGTCCCTATAAAGACTGAAGATGAAAACAAGGATGAGAGTGAGGACAACAGAGGGGCGGAGCCTACAAGCAGCAGCTCAAGTCATCACATGACAACAGAAGGTGATGAAGACCACTGGGGGCCATCACAAGCACATAATGAGGACACATTATCAGACGCCCATGACAATGATGATGATACTAATGATGATGATGATGATGATGGGCAAGCCAAAGGTGAAAGGGCATGTCACACTGACTCATTATCTTCAAAGTTGTCTTTAAAAGGGCACAGAAAAACACACAGTGGTGAAAAACCTTTTTCCTGTTCAGTTTGTGGCAAAAGCGTCTCTCGAAAGTCTCATTTAGTAAGGCACACAAGAACGCACAGTGGAGAAAAACGTTTTTCCTGCTCAGTTTGTGGTAAAAGCTTCTCTCAAAACTCAACGTTAACAAGCCACGCAAGAACACACAGTGGAGAAAAACCTTTTTCCTGCTCAGTTTGTGGCAAAAGCGTCTCTCGAAAGTCTCATTTAGTAAGGCACACAAGAACGCACAGTGGAGAAAAACCTTTTTCTTGCTCAGTTTGTGGCAAAAGCGTCTCTCGAAAGTCTCATTTAGTAAGGCACACAAGAACGCACAGTGGAGAAAAACGTTTTTCCTGCTCAGTTTGTGGTAAAAGCTTCTCTCAAAACTCAACGTTAACAAGCCACGCAAGAACACACAGTGGAGAAAAACCTTTTTCCTGCTCAGTTTGTGGCAAGAGTTTCTCTCAAAATTCAGGTTTAATATACCACAAAAGAATACACAGTGGAGAAAAACCATTTTCCTGCTCAGTTTGTGGAAAATGCTTCTCGAAAAAGACATATTTAACATATCACACAAGAACACAGTGTTGAAAAACCTTTTTCCTGCTCCGTTTGTGGCAAAAGCTTCTCTCAAAAGTTTGATTTAACAATCCACACAAGAACGCACAGTGGAGAAAACCCTTTTTCTTGCTCAGTTTGTGGCAAAAGCTTTTCTTTTAAGACAAATTTAAAAACACATACACGATTACACACTGGAGAAAAAACTTTTTCCTGCTCAGTTTGTGCCACGAGGTTCTCTCAAAAGTCGTATTTACGACGCCACACAAGATCGCACAGTGGAGACAAGCCATTCAGTTGCAGCGTTTGTGCTAAAAAATTCTCCACTAAACGGAGTGCTAAGAGACACGATTGTGCTGGTGAGAATTGCAGCAATCCATGAAGCTTAAAAAAAAAGACAACAAAAAACTGAAGGAACTGACTCTTTGTGGTAAGATGAAAATTTTGATTTTGAATAAAATATGATACAGTGGAACCTCGGTTCTCGACCATAATCCGTTCCTGAACCCTGTTCGAAAAGCGAATTGTTCGAACACCGAAACCATTCCTTTGCTGCTTGCACTGACTTTCTTTGGAGGTATGATTAGGGGATAAAACACTTCGTACACTTATATAAAACGCGAGAGCAAAACGCAGCACGTCCGCACGCGACAACAGTTGGTCAGAAAGAGAGCGATCTACACCCGTACGCCGCTCAGCCCCCACCCTCGCGTACGCACTCACGCGTCATACCGGCATTCGAACTCCGAGGTTTGTTCGAACTGCGAAGCAAGAATTTCTCTTTTTTTTTGTTCCAACTCCGATTTGTTCGACCTCAGAGTCGTTCGAGAACCGAGGTTCCACTGTATATTGAATTTTGCAAAGCTTTTTTTTTTACATTTAAGCCAATGTGATCCGTGCCAGAAGAACCATCATGTCTGAGTGATGATTTTTTTTTTGTTTTTATATCAAACATTAAAAATGAAATTAATTGCCTTTGCCAAGAAAAACATGTGTTATCATTATGCTTTTCAGTTGTCTTTTTAATCGTACTTAATGGAAAAGGTGTGAGAAGAAACTGCTCATGAAATCGCTGCCTTCTACAATCATCAATAAAATGACTTGTTCCACTTGCTCAACTGCCCTTCATTACGCTGTGTGAACAGGTGAAAAACTGAACTAGAAGTTGAACTATAAAAAGAACCAGAAAGAGAAACGCAAGCAGTCTCAGTTTCTCTCAAAGGTTTTGGTTTGTCAGGAGTTGGCAACTTGATGGCGACTGGAGTCAGCGCTGGTTTTCTCGCTGTGTTTGGCTGGCTCGTATATGTATGGTCCATTGAACAAAACTCAAACTCTTCAAATATCCCCTCACATACATTTAATATTTCGCTTTCTGAATAAATTTCTGACTAGCTAAAACCTCTTTCTAGGTTAGAAATCAGAATCAGAAATCAGAAATCCCTTGATTGTCATTGTACTCAAGTGTGCAACGAGATTAGAGGGCTCCCCTCTCCAGTGCAAAACAACAATAATACAGACAAATATATAAATTAGATAAATAAATAAGAGAATGCAATGGAATTTAGTACTGAATAGGGTATATAAAAACACATCACGATGCTGTTCTGCAAGGTAGGGGTGTTCTCGTGTGTGTGTGAGAGTTCAGAATGGAGATGGCTCTCGGAAAGAAACTGTTTCTCAGTCTATTGGTCCTCGGTTTGATGCATCTGTAGCGCCTGCCAGAGGGCAACAGGTCGAACAGGTGTGAGTTTGGGTGGGTATTGTCTTTGACGATGTTGAGAGCCCTTCTGAGGCACCGGGCGGTGTAGATGTCCGACAGTGAGGGGAGAGGGCAGCCAATAATCCTTTGCGCTGTTTTGACTGTCCTCTGGAGCCTCACTCTGTCCGCCTCAGTGCAGCCGCTGTACCAGGTGGAGACACAGTACGTCAGCAGGCTCTCGATGGACGAGTGGTAGAAGGCCAGCAGCAGCTTCCTGTCCAGGTTGAATTTCCTGAGGACTCTCAGGAAGTGCAGACGCTGGTGGACCTTCTTTACCACTGCTGTGGTGTTGTGAGTCCAAGAAAGGTCGTCGGAGATCTGTACTCCCAGGAACTTGAACGTGTGGACCCTCTCCACACACACGCCTTCGATGCAGAGGGGGGGCGGCACCGTCTTGTTCCTCCTGAAGTCGACGACGATCTCCTTTGTTTTTGCAGTGTTGAGTTGCAGTCTGTTGTCCTTGCACCAAGCCGTCAGTCTCTGGACCTCCTCTCTGTAGGCTGTCTCGTCACCTTCCGAGATCAGACCGACCACTGTCGTGTCGTCAGCAAACTTGACGATGGTGTTGTTGCCATGGGCCGGGCTGCAGTCGTAGGTGTAGAGGGCGTACAGGAGAGGGCTCAGCACGCATCCTTGAGGGGAACCGGTGCTCAGCATGCGGGTGGAGGACGTGTAGGGGCCGAGCAATACAGTCTGGGGTCTGTTGGTCAGAAAGTCCTTAATAAAGATAAAGATAAAGATGTCCTTTATTAGTCCCACAATGGGGAAATTTGAGGTGTTACAGCAGCAAAGATATAGATCACACAGAGTCGGCGGCGTAATGTAGCCGTTAATGTATAACATTAGCAGCAGACATTCATAAAAAGCATGCAAATATACACAGTATAAACGTATCTAAGTGTAAGGAAACACTCCTAATGCCTGTCCATTATACAGAGGGGGAAACACTGTAATGATAAAAACTACTGAATGATTGAAAATACTGCAATGATAAAGATATTACACTGATAAAAGTACTGTATTGGTGAGAGTACTGAAATGACAGGAGAGTACTGCAATGATAGAAAATACTGCAATGATAAAAGTACTGTAATGGTAAAAGTACTGCAATGATAAAATATACTGCAATGATAAAAGTACTATAATGGTAGAAGTACTGCAACGATGGAAAAATACTGCAATGATGAAAGTACTGTAATAGTAAAAGTACCGCAATGATAGAAAAATACTGCAATGATAAAAGTACTGTAATAGTGAACATCCTGCAGTGGTAGAAATACCACAGTGATAGAAGTATTGTAATAAGAATACTGTAATGGTAAACAAAATACATCATTGGTCGATGTTTAAGTACACCCTTGGCTGAAAGTACAGTAGTAGTGTATATTGCATCCTAGGACTGCACAATTGCACTAATACCCTCCTGTTTGTAGGCCTGACCCAATGTTCTTGTTAAAAAGTCTGACAGCAGTCGGCAGGAAGGAGCGGCGAAATCTCTCTTTGGTACAGCGAGGGTGTAACAGTCTATCACTGAAGGAGCTGTAAAGTGTTCTCAGAGTGTCATTGAGTGGGTGGGCTGGTTTGTCCAGCATTGATGACAGTTTTGCCGTCATCCTCCTGCCCCCCACTGAGTCCACAGAGTACAGGGAGCAGCCCAGGACAGAGCTGGCCCTCCTCACCAGTTTGTCCAGTCTCTTTTTGTCTCGGCCCGAGATGCCTCCTGCCCAGGAGACCACTCCATAGAAGATGACTGATGAAACCACCGAGTCATAGAAGTTCCTGAGGAGTGTTCCCCGAACGCCAAAGGACCTCAGCCTCCTGAGTAGGAAGAGTCTGCTCTGACCCTTCCTAAAGAGAGCATCTGTGTTGTCGCTCCAGTCCAGTTTATTGTTCAGATGAACACCCAGGTACTTGTAAGTTGAGACCCTCTCAACGTCTGTTCCCTGGATATTCACTGGTGCAGGTGGAGAGTGCCGACGCTTGCGGAAATCCACCACCAGCTCTTTGGATTTCCCAGCGTTGATTTGGAGGCGGTTCTGCTGACACCAGTCCACGAACCCCTGCGTAACCCCTCTGTACTCCCGATCGTCATCGTCAGTGATGAGGCCGACAATCGCAGAGTCATCAGAGAACTTCTGCAGGTGACAGGTTGTGGAATTGTATTTGTAGTCCGAGGTGTAGAGGGTGAACAGGAAGGGAGCCAGCACAGTTCCCTGCGGCGCTCCCGTGCTGCAGAGGAGCACGTCAGTCACACAGTCCTGTGTTCTCACGTACTGTGGCCGGTTTGTGAGGTAGTTGTGAATCCATGTGATGAGGTGGTGGGCCACTCCCGCCTGCTCCAGCTTGTCTCCCAATAAGGCGGGCTGGATGGTGTTGAAAGCACTTGAGAAATCAAAGAACATGATCCTCACCGTGCCCCCCGCCTTCTCCAGGTGGAAGAGTGAAGTGTGGAGCAGGTAGATGATGGCATCATCCACACTGATGCCAGGCTGGTATGCAAACTGGAGTGGGTCCATTGAGGAGCTGACCAGGGGGCGCAGATGGACGAGGACCAGTCTCTCCAGGGTCTTCATCAGATGAGACGTCAGCGCCACTGGTCTGAAGTTGTTGAGCTCCTTCGGATGGGGTGTCTTTGGAACCGGAACCAGGCAGGATGTTTTCCACAGCTGGGGGACTCTGCCCAGCTTCAAGCTCAGGTTGAACATGTGCTGGACGATTCCACACAGCTGGTCTGCGCAGGATTTGAGGAGCTGGGAGCTGATCCCATCTGGGCCTGCCGCCTTCCTCGCCTTCATCTTCCTCAGCTGGTTCTTCACCTGAGATGTTGTGAGGAACAAAGCTGAGCAGGAGGAAGTGGTGGTTGTTTGATGAGGCTGGGAACTGGAGCCTGTGGAGAGAGAGAGGGGCGAGAGAGGGGGATAGAGGGTCTTGTTCGCAGTGGCAGGAGGGGTGGGTGGGGGCTGCATCAGGGAAGCCTGAGCGGGGTCAGACATTTGATCAAACCTATTGAAAAATAGGTTCAACTCATTTGCCCACTGAAGCCCCCCCCCCTTCTGGGTCTTACCTGCTTGTCCGTGGCCTGAGATGGTCTTCAGGCCCCTCCAGACATCCCTGGCATTGTTCCGCTGCAGTTGTTCTTCCATCCGCATCCTGTAGGACTTTTTCCCCTCTCGGATCCTCCTTCTCAGCTGACGCTGCACTCTCTTCAGCTCGTCCTTGTCGCCTGAAACAAAAGCCCTCTTTTTCTCCTTCAGGAGAGCTTTAATGTCCGGTGTGATCCAGGGTTTGTTGTTGGAGAAACATCTTACAGTCCTGGTGGGAATGGTGTTCTCCATGCAGAAGTTAATATAGTCTGTAACTGTGTCTGTTAGACCATTAATGTCCTCACCGTGAGCTTCGCTGAATACCTCCCACACAGTTGTGTTGAAACAGTCCTTCAAGGCCTCCTCGGCTTCTCCGGACCATCGCTGAACTGTGCGTGTCACAGCTGGCTGCCTGCGGACGAGAGGTTTGTACACAGGCAGGAGAGCAACCAAGTTGTGGTCAGCTTTGCCCAGCGGGGGGAGGGGCAGTGACGTGTACGCCTCCTTGGTGTTGGCATAGAAGAGGTCCAATATTTTATTGTCTCTGGTTTGGCATGTTACATATTGTGTGAATGAAGGCAGAGAGGAGGAAGGAGAAGCATGATTGAAGTCACCAGAGATAAGGAACAAGGCATTTGGGTGCTGTGTTTGTAGCCTGCTCACAGCTGCATTCAGTACATCACAGGCTGTCTCACCGTTAGCAGAGGGAGGCACGTACGCCGCCACCGCGATCACATGACTGAACTCTCTATATTCATTGTCCATCATTTCAAGGAAAAGCAGGTCTTCCATTGATGGTGCAATCTTGTTGTCACTTTTGGTTGAACAAAATACATTGTTTCCTATTATCTTGTTTTGTGCGTTGCTTTTCACATTTGTAGCACAAGTAATTGACATTTGTCCCCTTGAAAGTTGTGCATCTGCCTTGACAGCAAACTGATTTTCACATGGGAGGAAATGGGTGGGCCTACCATTTTGTAGAACGTGAGTCTTGAGCGTGGTAACTTGGAGAGGTTTGTGAGTAGTGCCCAGGCATACATCTCCAACTATCACCCACCCCAAGTCCAGTCTCTGAGCATATGGTGCATCGTGAGGGCCATTGATTTGTCGACGTACTTTATGAACCCTCAGTATGTCCCGTCCAAGCAATAGCAGAATCTCAGCATCGCTGTCTAAGGGCGGCAACTTGTAAGCAATGCTTTCAAGATGGCGATGACCGTTTGCTGCAACTGGAGTGGGGATTTCATCTCTTTTGTTTGGTATCATATTGCACTCAATTAAGGTGGGTAAGGGTAGAGCAAGAGCACCATCTATGGACTCAATTATGTAACCAGATGCTCTTCTTCCAGTGGCAAGACCTGTACCACTACATGTTTGGAGGGTGTAAGGCACTGCATTACCTTGGACCTTAAACATGTCAAAAAACTCAGAGCGTGCCAGTGATACGTTGCTTTGGTCATCCAGCATAGCGTACATTCTTTTGCTCATGCTAGAGTCATTGGCAGGATAGACGTTGACGAGACATATCTTCGAGCAAGATTTACCGGTGAATCCCTTCCCACACACCTCAGTACAACTTAAAACGACCGTTTCCTCTTGTCCTTCTTGACTCTCTTCTTGACTCTCTTTGGGGTTATCACGACCATCTTCTGAGGTTCGACGGTTCTGATGGTCCCTTGATGATGTGAGCAGAACACGTGGCACTCGGGAATCTCCTGGATGAACTGAATGTGTGTCCTCCCCCTGATTGTCATTATTTGACAAGTCTTTGGCTGGTTCATTGGGTTGACTATGTCTATGTACATATTCTTCCGTACGTTCAAGTGTGCTTTGCATTTCCAGAGGTGGGAGTCCTGATCCCTGACTACCAGGAGTGTTGAACCCAGCAGCAGCAGACTCCAAAACTGCAGCCTCGATTGCTGCAGCTTCAGCTTCACCTTCTTTTGCCAACAGGTCGAGTTCTGCTTCTAATTTGGCCTTTTCAACTTTTAGTTGTAGTTCTTTCTTTGCAAATTCAGCCTTTTCGTGGGCAGCCTCTGCTTTGGCACGTGCAGTAGCGGCTGCTAACATCACACTTGAGGCGGAGGTGTCATGATCCGCGTCGGGCATGACAGCCTTTTGTTATTGTTTTCGTATGCATGCGGTTTTTGTTATTTTCTCCCCTCCTTCCTGCCATGTGCTTTTTCCTGTTTGTTTTGATCAGCTGAGCAGGGGCGTTTCCCCTCAGCACCTCACCCTCACCAGCCACGCACCTGCTCCTCATTAACGATCACACACCTGCTCCCCATCTGCTCCCCTGAGTACCGGACTACTTATGCCTTCCATGCCCTCAACCCAGTGTCGGGTCATTATCCCGTTTTGCCCCCTGTTGCTGCGTTACTACGGACTCTCACGACTCCCGCTTCGTTCCCGTTCACGTGCTTGTCATTGCTTTTCGCCCTCGCTCTCGTTCCTCTGTATTCTGTCCCAGTTTTTGCTATCGCCCTCGCTTAAGTTTAGTCTCGTTCAAGTTGCCTTTGATTTGTGCTCCCTGCCCCGTTGGTTTGTCCGTGTACCTTTGTTTGCCCTTTGGTTATTGTTTAATTAAAATCCCTTGAAGTTACCCTTATTCCTGCCTCCTCGCCTTTTGGGTCCACCCCCTCCTCGCCGTACCGCGATCGCAACTCCTCCTCTTCCTCGCCGTTCAGCGAGCCCTGACAGGAGGAGCGCTTGATTTCTTCGAAGCGGAAGATCTCACTTCGATATCCATTTTTGTTGTTGGTATTGTAACAATGGGATTGTTAGTTGGTGGTTGGGTGTTCCCAGGGGGACTGTTTTAGTTGACGCACACCGCGCCAGGAGAGCGGAAGTGGAGTGTATGAGAGCCGTGCAGTTTATGTTACAATAAAGATTCAGTGAGCAAATGAAAGAGCTCTAACCGTCCATTCTGTATAGTCATATGACAGAACAGAACGAAACATGGTGGCAGAGGTCGAGTCGCTAGTGGGGACGCGGGAGAGGATCGACAACAACCGTGTGTACGTGCTGCCGACGAGCTGAGTGAACGGAACGGCGCGGCAGCAGGTGTACTAAACGGACGGAGGACGTCGCGATGGAAGGACTGAAACCTCCGTCGATGTTGTTGTTGGACTCCGGCGACCTAGCCAAGACATGGAAATGCTGGAAGGAGGAATTTACACTCTACACGGACCTCACCATGCCCGGCGCAGAGGAAGGAGCGAAGGCAAAGCTGTTCTATTACCTCGTCGGCGCGAGTGGGAGGGAGCTTTTGGCCACACTGGCGGGTGACGACTCGTCGGCAAGGAGGTCAGTGAGTGCAATGATAAGGTTGCAGGATGAACATTGCACACCGAAAGTGAATGAGACTGTCGAGAGATACAATTTTTTTGTGCGAAACCAAGGCACGGATGAAACCATTGACAAATATTTTACGGACCTGAGAGTGCTAGCCAATGGATGCAACTTTGGAGACATAAAAGACTCGCTAATTAGAGATCGCATTGTGTGTGGCACCAATAGCTCAGCCATGAGAGAGAGACTCCTCAGGGAAGATAGACTGATACTGGAGAAATGCCTACTAATATGTAGAGCTGCTGAACTATCAAGCAGGACACTGGAAGGACACACTGTGGAGGAAATACATACAGTGAAACAAGATGCAAGGAAAAGCAACGGTGATGTAGTCGATTGTAGGTTTTGTGGACGAAAGCATGAGCGAAGTAAGACAAAATGCCCAGCTTTTGGAAGGAAATGTAAAAAGTGTGGGAAAAAAAATCATTTCGCTGTGAGGTGCAAATCGAAAATAGGACAAGGAGGGAAATGTAAACCAGTGAATGCTGTCACGGAAGAGGATGGAGAAACATATGAGGATATAATGACAATTGCTGTGATAAATGGCAAGGGGAACAATGAAATAGTTCACCAAGTGAATGAGCGACTCAACAAGGGACAGCAACTCTTTGCAAGGATGCTGGTAAACGGTACACATGTGAACTTTCAGATTGATTGTGGGGCGACCTGTAACATAATCCCAATAAACCTCCTAAACTCAGACACACAACTGGAGCACACAGAGAAAGTGCTGGTCATGTATAATAAATCCAGGTTGTGTCCGTTGGGGAAATGTAGGGTTAAAGTGAGAAACCCTCGAAACAACAAATTGTACAGGTTGGAGTTTCTCGTGGTGGACCAAGTGGACAAAATCCCCATATTGGGCCGGAAGGCCAGTGAGGCCATGAAACTAATTAAAGTACACTACGAGAACATCCTTACCATTGATGACATTGTGAAAAAAGAATTGGAACAGGTCAAAGAAGAAGGACAACAGGATTGCATAACGTTGGAGAAAATAAAGACTGAGTTTGGCGATGTGTTCACTGGTGATGGCTGTTTGGAGGGCGAGTATAACATTGAAATAAACAGTGAAGTGCCGCCTGTTAAACTGCCGAAACGCAGAGTACCCGTTTCACTGATGTCTCCACTGAAAGAGGAATTAAAAGATCTTGAGAGAAGAGGTATTATCGCACCGGTTGAGTGTAGCACTGACTGGATAAGTAGCATGGTGACAGTGATGAAACGCAATGGAAAACCGAGAATCTGCATAGACCCAAAACCACTCAATCGAGCGCTGAAAAGAAGCCACTTCCCTCTTCCGACGATTGAGGATATACTTCCGGAAATGGCAAAGGCGAAAATGTTCACAGTGTGTGATGTGAAGCATGGCTTCTGGCATGTTAAATTGGGGGAGGAGTCAAGCTACCTCACCACGTTTGCCACTCCTTTTGGTCGGTACCGTTGGCTGAGAATGCCGATGGGAATAAGTCCAGCGCTGGAAGTATTCCAAAGAAGACTCATACAAGCGCTAGAAGGAATACCGGGAATATACATCATCGCTGATGATGTGTTGATCACAGGTGAAGGGACATCGCTGGAAGAAGCAAGTAGAGACAACGACAACAAACTCAGGTGCTTCCTAAACAGATGTAGAATGCGAAACATCAAATTGAACTTTGAGAAGATAAAACTACGGCGACAGGCCGTGCCGTATATTGGACATTTGTTGACAGCTGAGGGACTGCAGATAGACCCGGAGAAGGTGCGTGCAATCCAAGAGATGCCGAGGCCGACGGATGTCAAGGCAGTACAGAGACTGGTTGGGATGATAAATTACTTGTCCAAGTTTTAAGACCACTTGTCTGATGATTGTGAAATATTACGCCAACTTACACACAAAGAGAATGTGTGGGAGTGGACTGACACACAGGAGGAAGCGTTTAATAGACTGAAACACAAAATTGCCAGTGCACCCATTTTGAAGTATTACAATCGAGACAAGGAGTTGACACTTCAATGTGATGCATCAAAGACTGGGCTGGGGGCTGCTCTGACACAAGGAGGTAAGCCTGTAGCATATGGGAGCCGGACCTTGACACAGACAGAAAGGGGCTATGCCCAGATAGAGAAGGAATGCTTGGCTATAGTCTATGGGATGGAGAAGTTTTACCAATACACGTATGGCAGGCAGGTGACGTACAGAGTGACCACAAACCGTTGGAAAATATTCACAAGAAGCCACTTTTGAGTGCACCAAAGAGACTACAGAGGATGTTACTCCGATTACAGAAATATAACATGGAAGTGACCTATGTACCAGGCCGTCATATGTTGCTGGCTGACACACTCAGTAGGGCATACTTGCCAGAGGACACTAAAGGGGACATGGAGTCAGAGATAGAAACCGTAAACATGGTAGACTACCTACCTATTTCGCTGGAGAGACTGAGCTCCATTAGGAAGGCTACGTCAGTGGATTGGAAGCTGCAGAGAGTAATTGGCATGATTCTGTCAGGGTGGCCAAAATGCAAAAAGGATATACCCACGGACATTCAACACTATTACTCATTCCAGGAGGAACTTAGCTTCCAAAATGGTATCGTGTTTAAAGGAGAGAGAGCTGTGATACCAGATTCACTCGGGACTGACATTACACGCCGTGTACACTCTTCTCATTTAGGAGTGGAAGGTTGTCTAAGGAGAGCAAGGGAGTGCGTGTACTGGCAAGGGATGAATGAGCACATTAAGACCTTTGTCTCCAAGTGTGACATCTGTAGGTCCATGGACCCCAAGCAACAGAAAGAGACACTATGTCCACATGATATGGTGTGTAGACCCTGGGCCAAGTTAGGGATGGACTTGTTTTCCTTTCATGATAGAAACTACCTGATTACAGTGGACTACTACTCCAACTTTTGGGAAGTGGATTACTTGCCCGATACGACAAGCAGCGCTGTGATTAGGAGATTGAAAGCACATTTTGCAAGGCAGGGCATACCGGACGTGGTAGTGTCAGATAACGGACCACAATTCTCCTCCAAAGAGTTTCGTCTGTTTAGTGAAAAGTGGGAGTTTGAACATAGGACGTCGTCGCCAGGATATGCCCAGAGCAACGGGAAGGCCGAGTCAGCAGTGAAAACTGCCAAGCGACTGATGATGAAAGCGGCGGCTGCGAACCAGGATGCATACGTGGCTATATTGGACCACCGAAATACACCGACCCAAGGCTTGGGTACAAGCCCAGCACAGAGACTTCTGAGTAGGCGGACTCGGACGCTTCTTCCAATCAGGGACGCTCTTTTAGAGCCGGAGTTGATCAAAAATGCAGAAGGCCTGTGGAAGAACAGTCAGAGACAGGAGAGATACTACAACCGCACTGCGAAAGACCTGGACATCCTTGAGAAAGGAGACACCGTGAGAGTTCAGCCGTTTCAGCGACATGGAGTCTGGCGGAAGGCGACGGTGCTGAAACCTGCGAGCCACAGGTCGTATGAAGTGGAGATGGAGTCGGGTGGTGTGTTGCGGAGGAATCGACGTCACCTCAGGCGTGACCTTTGCCCACCGGCCTCGCCTAAAAAAGCTGAGACTGTGGAGAGTACGGCTGAGGTGGGGTCGGAACTGTGCCGTGCTGGTGACCAAGCGGCTGTGACGACCAGGTCTGGCCGTCGGGTCATTAGACCTCGATATCTGGAGGACTTCACGGAGTGATGTTTGTTTTGGAACTTTGCATGAGTCTAGGGTTGCTTGTCAGTTAAGGAAAAAAAAAAAAAGGAAAAAATGTGAGAGTTAATGAGAGTAACGTGTATTCTTTAGTTGTGATTACATTTAAATTCATAGTCTTCGATGCTGTAATATGTTGCTGTCAATTAAAGAAGTTGACTTAAAAGAAAAAAAAAAAAAAGACGTAACAATGGGATTGTTAGTTTGTGGGTGGGTGTTCCCAGGGGGACTGTTTTAGTTGACGGACACCGCGCCAGCAGGGCAGAAGTGTAGTGTTTGAGAGCCGTGTAGTTGATGTTACAATAAAGATTCAGTGAGCAAATGAAAGAGCTCGAACCGTCCATTCTGTATAGTCATATGACAGAACAGAACGAAACATGTTTGTTCCGACTGCCAAATAGTAACCATGAATCAAAAAAAAAAATGTTTGTTAAACATACTAAAGTTGTGGCTTTGTAATTTATATAGAATTTTTGTTCAAAATCGCCCAGACTCTTCTTTTTGTCTTTTCTATATTATGTACGTATTAATAACTGTGTTTGGTTTGTTCATGTTAATAAAGTTTGTGACAAAAAACGTATTCGTAAATATTTATCATCTCATCAATATTTGCACCAGAGAGTACTGAGTTTCGAGATTCTTACGATAATAGTTGTAAAGTCACGCAGGTAACGTGATGCTGCAAGCTTGTGTCTCTTTATTAACTGACTCGCATACTCGTCTATATGCACACACGCTTGTTCGTCTGGTAACCAAAACACACATATCAGGCAATACTGCCAACTAGTGACCAATGATATAACGTCTATCATTACAATAGTTATCAAAATTATATTTCTTATCAATTTAGCTTAGTTAAGGGATATTTTATTGACAATCTGACATCAATATTCAAAGAGGAAAAATGGTGGTGGGGGGGGCGTGAATCTTTTTTCTTCTTGGTAGGGGCGGGAGTGAAATAATTGAGAATCACTGCTAGTATATGCAGACATTATATTCATACAATTTTCAGCCCGAGTGAACCACAGGATTGTTGCAAGTTCGGGAGGAGAAACGTAAACGTCCCACTGCTGGAGCAGCAGAGGCTTCTCAGAGCATAGCCGGAAGTGACGTAGAGGCCAACGCGCCATCATGGTGGTATGCAGTAATTTTGTTCAAAAGAAAAATTATCAACCGAATCAAAATATTATATAGAATATATATTAAAAAAAGGAACAGCCAGCTGTAAAAACAAACACAGAGGCAAAGAAATATATTTGAAAAATACGTTTTTAAATCATGACGTCATAAGCAAGCGCGCAGCTTCCGAAGGACCTCGACCTCATGCACCGACCCGTCCACATCGGAACAAAAACACCCACTGCCAAATTCTTCTGATTTAGTGTAGAACTGACTGTAATTTTCTCACAGGAGATCCAGTGCTACTCTTAAGGACTACGACATAATTTATTAAGTCTTTGTGTCCCGATAATCTCATCTTCGCGCGTTGATGCTTTTCGGCGTAGTTAGCTTAGCTTGTTAGCTAGCTAGCCGCTAACGAAAAGAGGCGCATGACTCATCGCCAAGCAGAGATTGAGTGCGGATTTTTTGGAATTATCATTTGAAAATGTGTGAAAGAACGACACCCAAGTACAAAGAGGAACTTTATGGAATAAAAGAAGAGAACGAGCAACATCTTCAACTGCTGGACGAATTTAGCAACCAACCTCGTGTTGTGCTACACAAAGCAGGTTTGTACACGTCTTACTCTTATTTGCTTTGTAAAAAAAGACTTTCTATCGTTAAAAATATGCATCACAACATTAAGTTATTTGGGGAAATGCGTTCAAGGTTATTGCCATTTTATTTTTAAATGTTGCCTTTTACTTGTCGGTTTGCTGAACATTTGTTTATGCCCAATGAAATCAGTGCAGGAAATAAATACCAAAGAAAAAACAATAGTGGGGGGTAAACTCTGTGTTTTTTACCAGTATCAAATTTGAACTGATTATTTATCATTTTACATTTTCTGGATTTTATATCTTGTTCAAGCAATTCCTTAATGACTGCCTTACTTATTCTGCCTGACTCTAAAAAATGTGCACACTGCGGCGAAAACATTAAAGGCGGTTGATGAATTTTAGTGAATAAAACACAAAATATTAAGTTTTTTAAAAAAACAAGTACGTATTGTACATTATTTATGAACTTTGTACTGGCTTGGTCAATGAACCTCGGGTGGCCCTGCACTGTTTTGTGCACGTGTGCATCGTTTCACCTCATCCAAACATTTAAAATACATTGAATGCATCCATCCAGGGTTGCACGGATCTCATCGGTGAACAAGCGCATGCTGCAAGGAATGCATCTGCATCTTTGGCTTACTTTGGGCTTAAAAATGGAGAACGTCACAACCCCCTTTTCCACCAACAAGTCCAGGAACATTTAGTTTCTGGTAATAAAGTTCCTGTGGCCCAGGTGGTTTGGATCTCCCCCACAACTCAAAGTTCTTGATAATTTATGCAAATGACAATGATGATGTATCAGTGGGAGGTCTTGTGTTACTTTGTTACTCATTACTGACACCCTATGGCTGTTAAGCATCATTTCAGTTCCAAAATAATTCAGTGAACTCTAAAAAAATAATATGGTGTATCTTAATTGAATTTGAATTCATATTCCAGAAACGTCTGTGACTATGTCAGGAATAAAATCGGGCATCAGCCGCAACGTGCTTCCTTTTTAAATGCTCGTTTATCACGGTTGTGCTGCTAAAGGGAGGTTTACATCGGAGGACGTAATTTTGTGAAATGCCCCCATGGTCCGGTCCAAGTTGGGGTTGCACGCATTGCTCCGTATGCGGCAGGCACAAGTCAAGATAGCACGGTAGAAAATAAGACAAAGTCGCCGCCTGAGGTTTGACTTGACCAAACCAAATTTGTCTTTCTGTGTCCTATAGATGTCAGTGAAAACGATCTCCTTTCTGTGAAAGACGAGCCAGACTTGACTCACATCAAAAAGGAGGAGGAGGAGATCAACAAGTCACCAGTGAACGTTGTCCCTATAAAGACTGAAGATGAAAACAAGGATGAGAGTGAGGACAACAGAGGGGCGGAGCCTACAAGCACCAGCTCAAGTCATCACGTAACAGCAGAAGGTGATGAAGACCACTGGGGGCCATCACAAGCACATAATGAGGACACATCAGACGCTCATGACGACGATGATGATGATGGGCAAGCCAAAGGTGAAAGGGCATGTCACACTGACTCATTCACTTCAAAGCTGTCTTTAAAAGGGCACAGAAAAACACACAGTGGTGAAAAACCTTTTTCCTGCTCAGTTTGTGGCAAAAGCTTCTCTCGAAAGTCTTATTTAGTAAGGCACACAAGAATACATAGTGGAGAAAACCCTTTTTCTTGCTCAGTTTGTGGAAAATGCTTCTCTCAAAAGGCAAATTTAACAGAACACATAAGAACACACACTGGAGAAAAACCTTTTACTTGCTCAGTTTGTGGTAAAAGCTTCTCTCAAAATTCAAGTTTAACAATCCACACAAGAACGCACAGTGGAGAAAAACCTTTTTCCTGCTCAGTGTGTGGTAGATGCTTCTCTGAAAAGTCAAGTTTAGCTTGTCACGCAAGAACACACACTGGAGAAAACCCTTTTTCTTGCTCAGTTTGTGGTAAAAGCTTCTCTCGAAATTCAAGTTTAACAATCCACACAAGAACGCACAGTGGAGAAAAACCTTTTTCCTGCTCAGTTTGCGGCAAAAGCTTCTCTGTCAAGTCAAGTTTAACTTGTCACACAAGAACACACACTGGAGAAAAACCTTTTTCTTGCTCAGTTTGTGGAAAGAGTTTCTCCCAAAATTATTATTTAACAATCCACACAACAACACACACTGGAGACAAGCCATTCAGTTGCAGCGTTTGTTCTAAAAAATTTGCCACTAAACAGGGAGCTGAGAGACACGATTGTGCTGGCGAGAACTGCTGTGATCCTTGAAGCTTAAAAAAAGACAAAAAAAAAAACAGAAGGAACTGACTATTTGTGGTAAGATGTAAATGTGATTTTGAATAAAATATGATGAATTTAATTTTGAAAACCTTTTTTTATTGACATTAAGCCAATGTGACCAGTGCCAGAATAACCATTGTCTCTGAGTGATGATGAGTTTTTTTGTTTTTATACCAAACATTATCAATGAAATTAATTGCCTTTGCCTAGGACAACATTTGTTAACCTTATGCTTTTCAGTTGTCTTTTTAATCGTACCTAATGGAAAAAGTGTGAGAAAAAACGGTGCTTATGAAATCGGTGCCTTCCAGAATCATCAATAAAATCACTTGTTCCACTTGCTCAACTGGCCTTCATTACGCTGTGTGAAAAGGTGAAAAACAGATCTCGAAGTTGAACTATAAAAAGAACCAGAAAGCGAAACGCAAATCGTCTCAGTTTCTCTCAAAGGTTTTGGAATGTCAGGAGTTGGCAATCTGATGGCGACTGGAGTCAGCGCTGGTTTTCTCGCTGTGTTTGGCTGCCTCGTATATGAATTGTCCATTGAACAAAACTCAAACTCTTCAAATATCCCCTCAGATACATTTAATATTTCGCTTTCTGAATAAATTTCTGACTGGCTAAATACACTTTCTCGGTTGAGTTCTATCAAGCGTTTGGGGTTTGTTGCTAAGCAGAATCTCACTTTTGTCAAATATACCAAATATTTTTTTTCATGCTTTATTATATTTTTTATACTTTGGATTGCTTATATAATGAAATCGGGAAATATTAAAATGTAAAATTAGCAACGACATACAGACTTAATGCAATTAATAAGAAATATAGAAACATTTTATAAATATTGAACTCATTGAGAAGAGTCCTATTCTTGAAATAAATATTGAAATATAAAAAATACTTATGTATTTAATTAATTCAATAACCCGACCCCGGATGAGCGGCACAAAATGCCTGGATGGATGGAATAATTTAAATTGCATACATATTCAGATGAACAAAAATGTTAAGAAATATTCAAGAGTGAAATAAAAAGGTTTAAATTAATATTGATATAATTTAACATTAAAATAATTGAATAAATATTGTAGTATTACATAAGCAAGCTTGAATATACATTGAAATAAATGAAAAAAAGTCGTCGATTTTTAAATGGCCTAATCTAGACATGGGAAGTAATTCTCTTTATGAAACTATGAAGGGACTGGAGCTCACAGAAGTGACCAGTCTTGGTTCTGAAGTTCCAGATACTGCCCTGAGAGAAAATAGGCCTGAGCATTGTTTATGGTGGGGGCAATTCTCTCGCCAGGTCAGTGACCTCTGAGGGTATGGAAGTAATTTAAGGTGGTCACGAGTAGACTGGTCGTATCAACGGAGAGATGCATCTGGGGGACTTTTGGAGGGAAATCCCAAAGACTAGCGTGATGGGAATGCATACGCAACAAGGGAAAATTAGATATTCATGTCCTATTTGGGCCTTCCCCATAAGAAGGGAATGTCTGAGAGGGGGCTCGCACGTTTTTGGGGAGACTTCTTTTGACATCAGCATGTGACGAGAATAAAATCTTTTTCGAACCAGTTATTTTCCATCACCAATCCAGCCTTGCTCGGCTGCCTCTCCGGAAGGCAGCAAGGACCCACACTTCAAAGACAAAATATACGACATATTGAAAGAAAAATAATACTCAAATATTGAAATAAGTATAGAATTGAATGAATAAACAACAAAGAAATAAATACCTCCTGGAAAATATCCTTATTTATCAACATTTCTTAAAGCACAACATTTCGATCAGATTGAGTTCTTGCTTGCACATTCTTAAACAATCATAAGTTTTTTACTTTTAATTTTTAAGTTACTTCAGTGCATTTCATACCTGTGCCTTCAGTGAAGTCCTTCTTTGTCCTACTTGAATAAATCCCCATCAAAATACCATCATTTATGACACCACGGCTGGACAAATAATATCCAGAAACACACTTACGCACCACTGAGTAAGTGTTCGACGATATAGCTTCTCTTTGAAAGGTCAGACTTGAAAATGTCTTTGCAAGTGTATCTGCAATTAAATCCACACTTTTCCCTCCTTCGGCCATTGTGGTTAAAAAAAAAGCAAGAATATATTTTAGATTTTCGAACGGCCGCCAATTACGACTTTTGGGTGTGTCGATTCGGCATCGCGCTGCCCCCTCACGAGTGAGTATCCAATCACAAAACGCGTTCCTCACCCTCAGCATAAGGCCAGCGAAAAGGCTCACTGTAACCAACTCGTGATCTGATTGGCTGTCGCAACCGTCTAACAAGGCCGTGAAATTGAAAACCGACAACAATCAGCCAATAAAAACAAAGGGATGTTGTAGGCTAAAAGTGACAGCAAAGGGAAGACAACACAAATTAACGTTCACAATTGTGCCAAGTAGACTGGAGTCAATTATTGGAGACAAGACATCTGAAGATCTTGGATTGATAAAAAGAATTTACCAAATCACCAGCAAGGATGTCAATAAGAACAACAAAATGTTGCAGAGTGAAGGTAGTAAGAGTATAGTGAACATATACTTTTCTGTCTTCAAAGGACAAGGGACGCTACCTTACACTTACAAAATACAGCTCAAGGAAGATGCTAAACCTGTAGTACATGCCCCGAGAAGAGTTACAGCCCCTCTCAAAGACAGATTAAAAAAGGAACTGAACAGAATGACACCAATAGGAGTCATAGAGAAAGTGGAAGAACCCACCGACTGGGTAAATTCCATCACGTGTGTTAAAAAGAGGAACTCCCCAGAGTTACGTGTTTGCCTCGACCCCAAAGATCTGAATGAGAACATTAAAAACGAACATTATCAGATTCCCAAGCGTGAAGAAATCCTGAGTGACATGGCAGGTGCGAAGTACTTTAGCAAATGAGATGTATCGCATGGATTTTGGCAGGTGAAGCTGGACACCGAAAGCTGCAGGTACACCACCTTCAACACACCATTTGGGCGTTTCTGTTTTCTGAGACTGCCATTTGGCATAAAGTCTGCGCCTGAGTTCTTTCACAGAGCTATGGAGTCAATCATAGAAGGTCTGGAAGGAACCTGTGTGTTCATTGATGATTTGGTTGTTTGGGGAAACACGGAACAAGAACACAATGAGAGACTCGAGGAACTGCTACAAAGAGTTAAAATGAATGGACTTAAACTAAAACGAGAGAAATCTCTAATCTCGTTGCACAGTTGAGTACAATGTCAACAAAGGGATTTCTGATTTCTGAAATGTCTGTTTGGAGTTACAGAATTGACATTCTTGGGAGACAAGCTCACAGCAGATGGAGTGGTGCCTGACGGGACCAAAGTGCAAGCAATACTGGACATGCCAGTTCGAACTGAGAAAAAAGGACTTCTGCGAGCAATGGGGATGATCAACTTCCGGGGCAAGTTCATTCCAAACCTCTCTTCAAGGACAGTCCCTAAGTTTGCTGCTGCATCACAACGTAGTCTTTGAGTGGACAACAAAACATGACAAAGAATGGCAAGATCTAAAGAGAACTGTGACAGCTGAGCCAGTCCTTGCCTACTTTGATCCATCAAAACCAACCAAAATTTCCACGGATGCGTCGACAGATGGGCTAGGTGCCGTACGGCTGCAAAAGGCGAGAGACACATGGCAACCTGTAGCCTATGCATCCAGGTCAATGTCAGAGACTGAAAAACGCTCTGCTCAGATCGAAAAAGAGTCACTGGGTCTAGTGTTTGGATGTGGCAAATTTCACACGTATGTTTATGGACTGCCCACATTCATCGCAGAGACTGATCATAAGCCACTGATTTCAATTAGGAAGAAAAATCTCAATGACATGACGCCCAGAATTCAACGCATGATGACATTGCAGCGCTATGATTTTGAGCTAATATACACGCCTGGAAAATACATCGTGCTTGCTGATGCGTTATCCCGAGCGTCGCACCCTAACAGTGACATCAAGGACTGCGTTACGGCGGAGGAGGCTGAGGCTCACATCAACATGGTCACAGCCGCGCTTCCTGCTACTGACGCTATGCTGCAACAAATTGTTGCAGAGACGGCTAAGGACCCAGTCTTGAACAAAGTGTCACCATGTATGAACAATGGATGGTCAAAAGGGAACTGCCCTCAGTTTTACCCGATGAGAGCGGAGTTGTGCATGGCGGACGGCCTCCTGCTGAGGACGGACAGGATTGTAGTTCCACAAGCTATGCACAAGGACATGCTTCAGCGTCTTCACGAAGGACACCTGGGAGTGGAGAAATGTAAGAGAAGAGCACGAGAAGCCATCTCCTGGCCGGGCATTAACAAAGACAGAGAAGAAATGATTTAAAAATGCCAAGTTTGCCAAAAACATCAACACAAACAAGTCAAAGAGCCAATGCTGGTAGCTGACCTTCCCACAACTCCCTGGCAGAAGGTAGGCACTGATTTGTTTCATATAAGAGAACATTATCAGATTCCCAAGCGTGAAAAAATCCTGAGTGACATGGCAGGTGCTAAGTATTTCAAATTAGATGCATCGCATGGATTTTGGTATTCATAAATGTGTTTGGTTGTGGCAGTTGAAATGAGCACACACGACTGACTGTGAACACGTCTTTATTCCAAGACTGCCAACAACAGAATAACGCACAAACACAAATTCGCGCCAACAAACATTAACATGAATACGCCCCCAAACGGGATGCCTGCTGGGTGAGAGGCATGGTCCTAATGTCCGCCACACAGCCCCCCCCCCGAACACCCAGAAGGTCGCTCAGAACGAAAACCTCACCGGGGGCTTCACCGGCCTGCCACAACGACTACGCAGGCCATCCTTTAGTGGTGCAGTTGAAACCCGGTGGGCAGGGGGGTCAGGCGAGACGGGAGCGGGAGCACGACACACAACGTCGTCGCGCGGAAGTGAGGGCGTGGACTTTGGAGGGCGACCGCGGCGAGGGACGTGGGCCGGCAACAGCACATCGCCTGCAACCAAATGAGCTGGTTTTAGCCTATCTACCGAGACGCACTCCCTTCGCCCACCCATATCAAGCACAAAACTCTTATTGCCGCGCTCCAGCACCCTAAACGGGCCGTCATACGGTGGCTGCAAGGGCGAGCGGTGGGCATCGTGGCGCACAAAAACAAAACGGGCTGACATAAGCGCGGACGGCACGAATACCTTGGGAACACAGTGGTGAACCGGTGCAGGGCTCAGGGGCCCCCCCGACAAAAAGGAAAAGGGCGGAGCGTCCAAACCGTCTGGCAGAAATTCACCAGGTACGCGAAGCGGCTGACCGAGCACCAACTCAGCAGGAGCGGCGTTAAGATCCTCCTTCGGCGCTGAACGTAAGCCGAGCAAAATCCATGGCAGACGGTCGACCCAGTTACCGTCCGATAACGCAGCTCGCAGCGCAGCTTTAAGTGACCGGTGAAAACGTTCGCACAAACCGTTAGCCTGCGGATGGTAGGCAGTAGTGCGGTGCACGCGCACACCCAACGATACTGCCAAGGCTGACCAGAGCTCAGATACAAACTGGGGGCCCCTGTCCGAGGTGATATCGGACGGCGTGCCGAAACGCGCGACCCAGGACGACAGAAACGCACGGGCTATATCCACCGAGGTCGTGGAGGACAGAGGAACCGCCTCTGGCCACCTAGTCGTCCGGTCCACCATAGTGAGTAGGTGAGTAAAACCTTGCGAAGGGGGAAGGGGACCTACCAAGTCCACATGCACATGGTCGAACCTCCTGGCCGGAATCGGAAAAGGTTCAAGGCTCGACCTGGTGTGTCGGTGGACTTTGGCACGCTGACATGCTACACAGGCCGCTGCCCACATCCTGACGTCCTTACGAAGCCCGGGCCAGACAAACTTTGCCCCAACCAGCTTGACCGATGCACGGACGCCAGGGTGTGACAGGGAGTGGATCGAATCAAAAATCCGGCGACGCCATTCCAACGGAACCACAGGACGAGGGCGGCCCGTGGACACATCGCAGAGGAGAGCAGTGCGACCGCCCCGCAACACCACCTCCTCAAGCTGAAGAGCCGTACTCACTGCCTTGAGGTTGCGGATGTCAGGATCAACGGACTGGTCGGCAGCCATTTCCGAAAAATCAACCCCGAGCTGGACTGGACACACGATCGCGCGCGATAAACAATCAGCCACAGGGTTACACTTACCGGCCACGTGCCGAACGTCCGTCGTAAACTCTGAAACGGCCACCAAGTGCCGCTGCTGACGGGCCGACCATGGTTCAGTAACCTTTGACATCGCAAACGTAAGTGGCTTATGATCCACGTAAGCCGTGAAACGGCGTCCTTCAAGAAGGAAGCGAAAGTGGCGCGTCGCAAGGTACAAAGCCAACAACTCTCGGTCGAAAACACTATACTTGCGTTCGTTATCCCGCAGCTTACGACTGAAAAACGCAAGAGGCTGCCACACATTTGCCACGAGCTGCTCAACCACTGCCCCAACAGCTATATCAGAAGCATCTGTAGTTAAGGCAACTTGCGCAGTCGCAATCGGGTGGACCAGGAGAGTCGCACTCGCCAGGGCGTCCTTAGTTTGTTGAAAAGCCTGTTCCCGCCGTGCAGACCACTCGACAGTATCATTAGCTTTCTTATTTTTCAAGGCATTGTAAAGAGGATGCAGGAGGTGGGCCGCACGCGGGAGAAACCGGTTATAAAAATTAACCATGCCCAAAAACTCCTGCAGCGCCTTAATTGAGGCCGGGCGGGGGAAATCCACCACTGCCTTCACCTTGGCGGGCAAGGGGACCGCGCCCTGTGCTGAAATCCGGTGGCCTAAGAAATCAATCTCAGCCAGACCAAATTGACATTTCGCTGGGTTAACGATCAGACCATGCGAATCAAGACGCTTGAAAACCTCTGTTAAGTGCGACAGATGTTCCTCTGGTGAAGGACTGGCCACCAGAATATCGTCAAGATAAACAAACACAAAGTCGAGGTTGCGCAACACAGAGTCCATCAATCTTTGAAAAGTCTGTGCTGCCCCCTTCAGTCCAAAAGGCATGCGCAAGAATTCAAAAAGACCGAACGGGGTTATCACCGCGGTTTTGGGCACATCTTCCGCCTGCACAGGCACCTGGTGGTAACCACGGACCAAGTCCATTTTTGAAAAAATGGTGGTGCCCGCCAAACGGGTGGAAAAGTCTTGAATGTGTGGAATGGGGTAACGGTCATGCGTAGTCACATTGTTAAGGCGACGAAAATCACCACAAGGCCGCCAGGAACCATCCCTTTTAGGCACCATGTGTAAAGGCGAGGCCCACGGACTGTTAGAACGCCTCACAATCCCCAAACGCTCCATTGTAGCAAACTCCCCTTTTGCTATCGCCAATTTGGCCGCGTCAAGGCGACGCGCGCGAGCAAAAACAGGCGGGCCGACCGTGGGTATGAAATGCTCCACCCCGTGTTTAGTGCATGCGGTGGAAAAGGCTGGAGTCGTTAGGGAGGGAAAGTCTGTCAGCAGGCGCTGATAAATGTCACCCGATGCCAAATAATTCGCATGCGTTAATGGCCCGAGTCCCCCAGCCTCACACGGAAAAGTAGCAAAAGAAACAGCGTCAATCAAACGGCGGTTTGCGACATCAACGAGCAGTCCATGTGCACACAGAAAATCCGCGCCGATAATGGGAACCGTGATTGCGGCAACAAGAAAGTTCCACTGGAAATCACGTCCATGGAAGCACAGAGTCACCGACCTGGAACCAAAGCTGATGATGGGCGAGCCGTTAGCCGCACACAGGGGTGGTCCGCAAACGCCGCCCGCCTTGTCCACGGCGGAGGGTGTAAGCAGGCTGACTTGCGACCCGCAGTCCACCAGGAAACGTCGTCCAGAGGACGAGTCTGTAAGGAAAAGCAGCTCGCTCTCTTTGCCGGCGCCCACAGCCACTACTGAACGCCGGCGTTGGAGTTTCCCGGAGTTTCGTAGGTGCAGGGGGGAACACAACGCCGAGCCCTGGCGCCAAACCGCTGATGGAAGAAGCAGAGAACCTTCCCACGACGCTTTCGAACGACCACCGCGGCCACCGTTGACGGATCCACGTCCGGTGTCGTCCCAAGGGTGGAATCGGTCGCCACACTTTGCACGGCGAACCGTCTCGTAGCCAGCAGAACTCGATCCGCTTCCTCAGCCAAACCTCGATGATCGCCGGTCGCCAGACAAGCGGAGTTAGCCAACACTGCGCGCACCGGAGATGGTAGCTGTCGCAGGAAAATGTGCGGGAAAATAAAACCGCCCTCATCCGAACCCAAGAGCGACAGCATATTGTCCATGAGATCCACTGCCGTGCCATCGCCCAAACCGGGCAGGGAAAGGAGCCTATCTGCCCTCTCTGAGTCCGACAAACAGAACCTCCTCAGCAGAAGCTGTTTGAGCGCATCGTATTTCCCGCCATGTGGAGGTGCTCGCAATAGCTGCATAACACGACGTGTAGTCAGTTGGTCGAGGGACGCCACGACCATGTAGTACTTCGGGTCATCGGAGGTGATTCCACGAAGGTGGAAAAGCGCTTCCACATGCTGGAACCACGAAGCCGGATCGCTCTGCCAGAACTCCGGTAGCCTCACGGTAGCGGTGACGGCTGCAAGATGAGGGAGTTGGGGCGGCATGGCCGAGGAAGACACCTCTTCATCTACGACTTGAAACATACTCAGCGTCGGGGTCACCAATGTGGCAGTTGAAATGAGCACACACGACTGACTGTGAACACGTCTTTATTCCAAGACTGCCAACAACAGAATAACGCACAAACACAAATTCGCGCCAACAAACATTAACATGAATACGCCCCCAAACGGGATGCCTGCTGGGTGAGAGGCATGGTCCTAATGTCCGCCACAATCTCATCAATATTTGGACAACAAAGTACTGAGTTTCGAGATGCTTGCGATAATCGTTCTCGAAATTGTATTTCTTATCAATTTAGCTTAGTTAAGGGATATTTTATTGACAATCTAACATCAATATACAAAGACAGAAAAAAAATTGGTGGTGGGCGATAGCGAATCTTTTTCTTCTTGGTAGGGGCGGGTGTGAAATAATTGAGAAGCACTTCTAGTATATGCAGACATTATATTCATACAATCTTGCAGCCCGAGTGAACCGCAGCATCGGTCAGAGAATCGTAAACGTCCCACTGCTGTTGCAGCGGCGGCTTCTCGGGGCATAGGCGGAAGTGACGCGAGAGATGACTCACCAATGTGGCGTGAATTTAGTTATTTTGTTACATTTTTTTAATCAACCGAAATAAAATATTATATAAAAAATATATATTAAAATAGAACAGCCAGGTGTAAAAAACAAACACAGAAGCAAAGAAATATATTTGAAAAATACGCGCTTAATAAAGCATGACGTCATAGCAAGCGCGCAGCTTCCGAAGGACCTCGACCACATCCACCGACCCGTCCACACCGGAACAAAAAATCCCACCGCTAAATTCTTCTGATTTAGTGTGGAACTGACTGTAATTTTCTCAAAGCATGTCCAGTGCTACTCTAAAGGACTACGACATAATTCATTAAGTCTTTGTGTCCCGATAACCTCATCTTCGCGCGTTGATGCTTTTCGGCGTAGTTAGCTTAGCTTGTTAGCTAGCTAGCCGCTAACGAAAAGAGGCACATGACTCATCGCCAAGCAGAGATCGAGTGCGGATTTTTTGGAATTATCATTTGAAAATGTGTGCAAGAACGACACCCAAGTACAAAGAGGAACTTTCTGGAATAAAAGAAGAGAACGAGCAACATCATCAACTGCTGGACGAAGGTTGCAAGCAACCTCGTGTTGTGCTACACAAAGCAGGTTTGTACACGTCTTACTCTCATTTGTTTTGTTTCGAACGACTTTCTTTCATCAGAAATATGCATCACAACATTAAGTTGTTTGGGGAAATGCGTTCAAGGTTATTGCCGTTTTATTTTTAAATATTGCCTTTTACTTGTCGGTTTGCTGAACATTTGTTTATGCCAAATGAAATCAGTGCAGAAAATAAATGCCAAAGAATAACCAATAGTGGGGGTAAACTCCATGTTTTCCCAGTATAAAATTTGAACTCGTTTAACATTTTACATTTTCTGTTTTTTATATCTTGTTCAAGCAATTCCTTACGGAAGGAATTCTGCCCGACTCTAAAAAATGTGCACACTGCGGCGAAAACATCAATGGCGGTTGATCAATTTTAGTGGATAAAACACAAAATATTAAGTTTTTAAAAAAAAAAATCAAGTACGTATTGGTCTTATTTATTTATTTATTTATTAACTTTGTACTGGCTTCGTCGGGTGAGAGTCAATGAACCTCCGGTGGCTCTGCACTGTTTTGTGCATATGTGCGTAGTTTTACCCCATCCAATCATTTAAAATACATTGAATGCATCCATCCAGGGTTGCACGGATCTCATCAGTGATCAAGCGCATGCTGCAAGGAATGCATCTGCATCTTTGGCTTACTATGGGCTTAAAAAGGGAGAACGTCACAACCCCCTTTTCTACCAACAAGTCCAGGAACATTTAGTTCCTGGTAATAAAGTTCCTGTGGCCCAGGTGGTTTGCATCTCCCCCACAACTCAAAGTTCCTGGTAATTTATCCAAATGACAATGATGTGTTACTTTGTTACTCATTACTTACACTCTATGGCTGTTATACGTCATTGCAGTTACAAAATAATTCAGTGAACTCTAATAATATTATGGTGTATCTTAGTCTAATTTGAATATGTATTGGATAAGTTTAATATAAACAGTCATTATTCAAATATGTCAACATGAAAGTCAGAGTGAAAGTGTTGTTGCTTAATGCTTATGTGAAGGGATTTTGTCTCTTCAAACATAATTTTGTTTTAAATTTGATTTAGAAACAGAAATTTTATTTAAAAAAAGGAAAAAGGGGAATGTCGGAATGTACTAGCAGGATAAATGTCATTTTGGGTAAAAAAAACCAAACAAACGTAAATCATGCAATAAATAGCGACTCTGATGCCAGGGCCCCTTTAATTCTTTTTGGTATTCAGATTATAATGGAAGCAAAAAGTACCCACGATGAAACTATCTCTAAATGCAAAATGAAATACTTGTAAACATATTTCACTTGAAGGATTTCTTTTCTATCAATGACATTATGTTGCGATGGCCCCCAGTGGCCCCCATTAATAAGTTAGGGTCCCACAACAGGTGTTCCATCAGACGCACACAATAGCCTGTGTGTGCTAACTTCAGCTCGCTTCCAGAAACGTCTGTGACTAATTCAGGAATGAAATCGGGCATCAGCCGCAACGTGCTTCCTTTTTAAATGCTCGTTTATCACTGTTGTGCTGCTAAAAGGAGGTTTACATCGTCGGACGTAATTTTGTGAAATGCCCCCATAGTCCGGTCCAAGTTGGGGTCGCACGCATTGCTCCGTATGCGGCAGGCACAAGTCAAGGTAGCACAGTAGAAACAATATAAGACAAAGTCACCGCATGAGCTTTGACTTGACCAAACCAAATGTGTGTTTGTCTTTTTGTGTCCGACAGACGTCAGTGAATACGATCTCTGTTCTGTGAAAGAGGAGCCAGACTTGACTCACATCAAAAAGGAGGAGGAAGAGGAGGAGATCAACAAGTCACCAGTGAACGGTGTCCCAATCAAGACTGAAGATGAAAACAAAGATGAGAGTGAGGACAACAGAGGGGCGGAGCCTCCAAGCAGCATCTCAAGTAGTCACGTGACAGCAGAAGGTGATGAAGACCAATGGAGACCATCACAAGTACATAATGAGGACACATTATCAGATGCTCATCACGATGATGATACTTATGATGATGATGAAGATGATGATGATGATGGGCAAGCCAAAGGTGAAAGGGCATGTCACACTGACTCATTAACTTCAAAGTTGTCTTTAAAAGGGCACACAAAAACACACACTGGAGAAAAAACATTTTCCTGCTCAATTTGTGGCAAGAGTTTCTCTCAAAAGTCGCATTTAACAAACCACACAAGAACACACAGTGGAGAAAAACTTTTTTCTTGCTCAGTTTGCAGTAAATGCTTCTCTCCAAAGTCTTTAGTAAGGCACACAAGAACACACACTGGAGAAAAACCTTTTTCCTGCTCAGTTTGTGGCAGAAGCTTCTTTGATAAGTCAACTTTAACAAAACATAGAAGAACACACAGTGGTGAAAAACCTTTTTCCTGCTCAGTTTGTGGCAGAAGCTTCTTTGATAAGTCAACTTTAACAAAACATAGAAGAACACACAGTGGTGAAAAACCTTTTTCCTGCTCAGTTTGTGGCAAAAGCTTCTCTCAAAAGGCACATTTAACAATCCACACAAGAACACACACTGGAGAAAAACCTTTTTCCTGCTCAGTTTGTGGCAAGAGTTTCTCTCATAAGATAAGTTTAACAAAACACACAACAACACACAGTGGTGAAAAACCTTTTTCCTGCTCAGTTTGTGGAAAATTCTTCTCAAGAAAGACATATTTAACAGAACACACAAGAACACACAGTGGTGAAAAACCTTTTACCTGCTCAGTTTGTGGCCAAAGCTTCCTGTATAAGTCAACTTTAACAAGACACACAAGAACACACAGTGGTGAAAAACCTTTTTCCTGCTCAGTTTGTGGCAAAAGCTTCTCTCAAAAGGCACATTTAACAATCCACACAAGAACACACACTGGAGAAAAACCTTTTTCCTGCTCAGTTTGTGGCAAGAGTTTCTCTCATAAGATAAGTTTAACAAAACACACAACAACACACAGTGGTGAAAAACCTTTTTCCTGCTCAGTTTGTGGAAAATTCTTCTCTGTAAAGTCAAGTTTACGAAGCCACACAAGAACGCACAGTGGAGACAAGCCATTCAATTGCAGCGTTTGTGCTAAAAAATTCTCCACTAAACGGAGTGCTAAGAGACACGATTGTGCTGGTGAGAAAAGCAGCGATCCTTGAAGCTTAAAAAAAAGTCAACAAAAAACTGAAGGAACTGACTCTTTGTGGTAAGATGTAAATGTGATTTTGAATGAAATATGATAAATTTAGTTTTGCAAAGCTCTTTTATTGACACTAAGCCAATGTGATCATTGCCAGAAGAACCTTTGTGTCTGAGTGAAGATGAGTTTTTTTTGTGTGTTTACTTCAAACATGTAAATAAAGTTAATTGCCTTTGCCTGGAACAACATTTGTTAACATTATTCTTTTCAGTTGTCTTTTTAATCGTACTTAATGGAAAAGGTGTGAGAAGAAACTGCTTATGAAATCGGTACCTTCCACAGTCATCAATAAAATCACTTGTTCCACTTGCTCAACTGGCCTTCATTCCGCAGTGTGAAAAGGTGAAAATCTGAACTAGAAGTTGAACTATAAAAAGAACAAGAAAGAGAAACGCAAATCGGCTCAGTTTCTCTCAAAGGTTTTGGTATGTCAGGAGTTGGCAACTTGATGGCGACTGTAGTCAGCGCTGGTTTTCTCGGTGTGTTTGGCTGGCTCGTATATGTATGGTCCATTGAACAAAACTCAAAGTCTTCAAATATCCCCTCACATACATTTAACATTTCACTTTCTGATTAAAAGAGATAGAAAATAGGCCTGAGCATTGTTTATGGTGGGGGCAATTCTCTCGCCAGGTCAGTGACCTTCCAGGGTATGAGAGTAATTTAAGGTGGTCACTCGTAGACTGGTCGTATCAACGGGGAGACGCATCTGCTCTCCCTCTGGGGGACTTTTGGAGGGAAATCCCAAAGACTAGCGTGATGGGAATGCATATGCAACAAGTCAAGTCAATTTTATTTGTATCGCCCTAAATCACAGACAGTCTCAAAGGGCTTTACATAACCACAATCGACATCCACTGATCTTAACCCCCAGGAGGGCAAGGAAAAACTCAAAAAACCTCATTAGGGGAAAAGTGAGAAACCTAGAGAAGGGACCACAGATGGGGGAATCCCCCTTCCAGGCTGCAATGGATGCCAACTGGGCAACATTTGACACATAAGATGATGCTATACAATGTTAGATGAGATAATGTGAGAGTCAATCAAAAGAAGTGCTGCAGGAAGATGACTTCAGTGGAGTGCGTCCTCATCCAGGGCCGTAATCTCCATGGCAGCATATCCGAGGATGAGCCTTCGATCTTGTACCGGTCAGTTGGTGTAAATTCAGAACAGCCACTTCCAGGTGAATCACCATCGCCTAATTCCTGTGAGAGTATGTAAATAGTTTGTGTATTTTTAATCATGTTTTTATACACTATTTGTATCAATGATAATTACACACACACTCACAGACACGCACATCATTGCTTCAGCACACATGCGCACAACTGGCACACCCACACGCTTGTATAAGTTTCACTTTCCATAAGTTTCGTTTTCCTTTGAATAAAAGTCCAAAGGGTTGGGCGAAGAAGTCAGTGAGAGTGCGGGAGAGTGAACTGGCAAGACGTCTACTTCATCTCCTGGCTTCTCCTCCCATCGCGATGGGGAAAAGACAAAACCTTCCCTGGTTATTCCTCTGGTTCTCTGTATTTTAATTCAGTCTAATGAAGGCGTCAGGACCCTTTTAAACCTGACATTTATTGGTGCCGGTCAACCCGGGAGCCACACCCGGACGGGCGATCGTCGCTGGATATTTCGGGGGCCAACGAATCTGACGTCAGCGCTTCACCATTTGAAAGCGGGCCTCTGAGCTCCGGTGCGGCCGTCTGCCCGGATGTCGGTTCCCTGTCGGACCAGGCGGATCCGGAGGAAGCCAGGTATGGTTTTTCAAATTATTTTGTACCACCATTTTAAATTTTAAAACAATTCGTAAGGGGTGATTTATGTGAGGGAGTGAAAAAGCTGAGTAAGGAAGCGCGCCGGCCGTTTTGCAGTAGTTCGGTTGAAAAGAAAAGAAACTGGATCGTGCTCGTCTAAGGAGTTCTAGAAAAATAATTAGGCCATAACTCATTGCGCTGAAGGGAAGCTGGACTTCTCGGGAGGCTGGATCTCCCTTACGGAGAGCATGGTAGCATTGATTTGCGGTTCTGCGGTCCGTCTGACAAGGAAGAAAGAAGAAAAAAAAACCGGATCGCGTTATTCAAGGAGTTACAAATAGTATTAGGCCGTAACTCGTTTAAACAGTGTTAAACATCTCAACTGAACATTACGGATAGCGCGGTAGTATCTATTAGAACGTCCTGCGGTACGTCTAAACCGGATCGTGTTGTTTAGGGAGTTACAAAAAGAAGAAATTAGGTCGTAACTCGTTCAAACCGACAGCACGGTAGAGTGTATTAGAAGTTCCTCGGTGTCGATAAATAGAGAGAAAGAGAAAAATAATCGCACTTGGAGGAGGTCTCCTCACAATTTCACATTGAAATTTAGGGAAAAATAAGGCATTATTTTTGGTGGTTTTTATTATTTTTATTTGAATTTCTTTATAGCTGCGCAGCTGTGTGTGTGTGTGTATGAGGACAAAGAGAAAAAAAAGGTGGGGGTTTTGAGTCAGTGAGAAAGAGCGTACGTGCGTGAGTGTGCGTGCGTGGGTTTGGAGAAGTAGCAGACCAGACAACAGCAAAAGAAGAGGTCTGGCTGGGCCAAGCCTGAAGGATCAGGTTTCAGGGTAGTGAGAGAAGAATTTGCAGAGAAGCTGAAGAGAAAAAAAAAAAAAAAAAAACGCACACACAACACCAGATGTGGAATGATCATTTTGCTGTATGCAAAGTGAGTGAATGGTGTGATTGGGGATTACAAATACCATTTGGTATTTTATCCCGTATAATGCAATAAGGGTTATAAACAGGAATAGTATTTGAGGATGACAGAGTGTTGTTGAAGAAGGTAAAGAAGGGGGGGGGGTTGCAACTGCCCCCTGCATCCTGAATTACCCCCCACCACCCACATTATCAGGCTGCGACGGCAGCCCCATAGGCAACCACTACCGAGTCTGCACCTCACCAACGCCAGATCCGTGGTCCACAAAATCGACGACCTGGGATTACAAATCCTGGGAAACCGCTATGTGCGCGATAGCAGTGTGATCGTCGTCACGGAAACCTGGCTGCACGCAGACGTCCCCGACGCTAGCATCCAGCTGGCCGGGCGCTCGCTACATCGCGCGGATCGGACGAGGGACACCGGTAAGAGGAGGGGCGGGGGGCTCTGTGTTTACGTGCATGAGAACTGGTGCGGCGATAGCACGATCGTCGAGAAGCACTCTTCCCCCGACATCGAGTTCATGTCCGTTAAATGCCGGCCTTATTTTCTCCCGAGGGAGCTAACGGTAGTGATTGTCACAGCTGTTTACATCCCTCCCGACGCTAGCACTAGCACGGCGCTCTCGCTACTCGCGTGCGTCATCAATAAACATCAGCGGGCCCACCCTGATGGCGTTCACGTAGTAGCGGGAGACTTTAATAAGGCCAATTTAAAGACTGTACTCCCAGAGTTTCACCAGCATGTCAAGTGCCCAACGAGGGGAGACAACACTCTCGACCATGTGTACTCGAACATCAAGCACGCATACAGAGCCCTCCCACTCGCCCCTCTCGGCCAGTCAGACCACCTGTCCTTGCAGCTCGCACCTGCGTACACCCCTCTCAGGCGCAGATTCAGGCCTACCACAAAGACTGTGAAAACCTGGCGTGACGACGCCATGAGTGAATTACAGGACTGCTTTCAAGGCACAAACTGGGACCTCTTTGATCATCAGGACCTTGATGTCTACACACATTGTGTACTGGACTACATCAAGTTCTGCATGGATACTGTGTCCCTACACAGGACGATACGGACCTTCCCAAATGTGAAGCCCTGGATGTCCAGCAGGGTTCGCGCTCTCCTCAAGGCCCGGGACGCTGCCTTCAGGTCAGGCGACAAAGCCCAGTACAGGGTGGCCCGTGCTGACCTGAGCAAAGGCATCAAGCTAGCCAAGGCAATCTACAAGGGGAGGCTGGAGGCCCACCTTGCCAGTAACAGACCACGGGAGGTGTGGCAGGGTCTACGGAGCATCACCAACTTCCGTGGCGGCAGCACGACCTCTGTAGACCCGAGTGCATCGCTGGCAGAGGAGCTTAACTACTTCTTCGCTCGCTTTGACTCGCCCCAACCGTCACATCCCCACACTTCATGATCCAACTCCCCCCCACTCATCGTAGAGGAACACGATGTGAGGCGCGCGCTCCTGGCGGTTAACCCCAGAAAGCTACTGGACACGACGGAATACCAGGCAAGGTCCTCAGAGCATGTGCCCACCAACTGTCACATGTTTTCTGCAGGATCTTCAACCGCTCCCTGGCTCAGGCAGTCATCCCCTCCTGCTTGAAAACTTCCACCATTATTCCTGTCCCCAAAAAGTCACCAGCCGTCCACCTGAATGACTACCGTCCTGTTGCTCTCACACCAGTCATTATGAAGTGCTTCGAGAGGCTGGTTCTCCAGCACATCAGGGACTGCCTTCCTCCCACTCTGGACCCCTACCAGTTTGCATACCGGGCTAACAGATCCACTGAGGACGCCATCGACACTGCTCTGCATGTTGTACTGGGCCACCTGGAACAACAGCGGAGCTATGCAAGGATGCTCTTTGTGGACTACAGCTCGGCATTCAACACGATCATCCCAGACATCCTCGTCACCAAACTGGACACTCTCGGCCTCCCTGCCCTCACACGCATCTGGATTAAGGACTTTCTGACCAACAGACCCCAGACTGTGTTGCTCGGCCCCTACACGTCCTCCACCCTCATGCTGAGCACCGGTTCCCCCCAAGGATGCGTGCTGAGCCCTCTCCTGTACGCCCTCTACACCTACGACTGCAGCCCGGCCCACGGCAACAACACCATCGTCAAGTTTGCTGACGACACGACAGTGGTCGGTCTGATCTCGGAAGGTGACGAGACAGCCTACAGAGAGGAGGTAAAGAGACTGACAACTTGGTGCAAGGACAACAGACTGCACCTTAACTCTGCTAAAACAAAGGAGATTGTCGTCGACTTCAGGAGGAACAAGACGCTGCCGCCCCCCCTCTGCATCGAAGGCGTGTGTGTGGAGAGGGTCCACACGTTAAAGTTCCTGGGAGTACAGATCTCCGATGACCTTTCTTGGAGTCACAACACCACAGCAGTGGTAAAGAAGGTCCGCCAACGTCTGCACTTCCTGAGAGTCCTCAGGAAATTCAACCTGGACAGGAAGCTGCTGCTGGCCTTCTACCAATCGTCCATCGAGAGCCTGCTGACGTACTGTGTCTCCACCTGGTACAGCGGCTGCACGGAGGCGGACAGAGTGAGGCTCCAGAGGACAGTCAAAACAGCGCAAAGGATTATTGGCTGCCCTCTCCCCTCGCTGTCGGACATCTACACCGCCCGGTGCCTCAGAAGGGCTCTCAACATCGTCAAAGACAATACCCACCCAAACTCACACCTGTTCGACCTGTTGCCCTCTGGCAGGCGCTACAGATGCATCAAATCAAGGACCAATAGACTGAGAAACAGTTTCTTTCCGAGAGCCATCTCCATACTGAACTCTCACACACACACGAGACCACCCTAACCTTGCAAAACAGCATTGTGATGTGTTTCTATATGCCCTATTCAGTACTGAATTCCATTGCACTGTCTTATTTATTTATCTAATTTATATATTTGTCTGTATTATTGTTGTATTGCACTGGAGAGGGGAGCCCTCTAATCTCGTTGCACACTTGAGTACAATGACAATAAAGGGATTTCTATTCTATTCTATTCTAAATGCAAAAAGAAATACTTGTAAACATATTTCACTTGAAGGATTCCTATTTTATCAATGACATAATGTTGCAATGGCCCCCAGTGGTCTGCATCATTATGTTAGGGTCCCACAACAGGTGTTCCATCAGACGCACACAATAGCCTGTGTGTGCTAACTTCAGTTCGCTTCCAGAAACATCTGTGACTATGTCCGGAATGAAATCGGGCATCAGCCGCAACATGCTTCCTTTTTAGATGCTCGTTCATCACTGTTGTGCGGCTAACGGGAGGCTTACATCGTAGGACGTAATTTTGTGAAATGTCCCCATGGTCCGGTCCAAGTTGGGGTCGCACGCATTGCTCCGTGTGCGGCAGGCACAAGTCAAGGTAGCACGGTAAAAACAATATAAGACAAAGTCGCCGCCTGAACTTTGACTTGACCAAACCAAATTTGTCCTTTTGTGTCCTGCAGACGTCAGTGGATATGATCTCCGTTCCGTGAAAGAGGAGCCAGACTTGACTCACATCAAAAAGGAGGAGGAGGAGGAGGAGATCAACAAGTCTCCAGTGAACGTTGTCCCTATAAAGACTGAAAATGAAAACAAGGATGAGAGTGAGGACAACAGAGGGGCGGAGCCTACAAGCAGCAGTTCAAGTCATCACGTGACAACAGAAGTTGATGAAGACCCCTGGGGGCCATCACAAGCACATAATGAGAACACATTATCAGACGCTCATGTCGATGATGATGATACTAATGATGATGATGGGCAAGCCAAAGGTGAAAGGGCATGTCACACTGACTCATTAACTTCAAAGCGGTCTTTAAAAGGACACAGAAAAACACACAGTGGTGAAAAACCTTTTTCTTGTTCATTTTGTGGGAAATGCTTCTCTCGAAAGTCTCATTTAGTAAGGCACACAAGAACACACAGTGGTGAAAAACCTTTTTCTTGCTCAGTTTGTGGTAAAAGCTTCTCTCAAAATTCAAGTTTAACATATCACATAAGAACACACAGTGGAGAAAACCCTTTTTCCTGCTCAGTTTGTGGCAAAAGCTTCTCTGGAAAGTTTTATTTAACAATCCACACAAGAACGCACAGTGGAGAAAAACCTTTTTCTTGCTCAGTTTGTGGAAAATGCTTCTCTCAAAAGGCAACTTTAACAGAACACGCAAGAACACACACTGGAGAAAAACCTTTTACTTGCTCAGTTTGTGGTAAAAGCTTCTCTCAAAATTCAAGTTTAACAATCCACACAAGAACGCACAGTGGAGAAAAACCTTTTTCCTGCTCAGTGTGTGGTAGACGCTTCTCTGAAAAGTCAAGTATAACTTGTCACACAAGAACACACAGTGGAGAAAACCCTTTTTCCTGCTCAGTTTGTGGTAAAAGCTTCTCCAATAATTCTCATTTCACAAGGCACACAAGAATACACAGTGGAGAAAAACCTTTTTCCTGCTCAGTTTGTGCCAAGAGGTTCTCTCGAAAGTCGCATTTACGACGCCACACAAGAACACACAGAGGAGACCAGCCATTCAGTTGCAGCGTTTGTGCTAAAAAATTCTTTTCTAAAGAGGGTGCTGAGAGACACAATTGTGCTGGTGAGAATTGCAGCGATCCTTGAAGCTTAAAAAAAAGACAACAAAAAACTCAAGGAACTGACTCTTTGTGGTAAGATGTAAATATGATTTTGGATAAAATATGATGAATTTAATTTTGAAAAGCTTTTTTTATTGACATTAAGCCAATGTGATCCGTGCCAGAAGAACCATTGTGTCTGAGTGATGATGATATTTTTTGTGTGTTAACATCAAACATGTAAATAAAATTAATTGCCTGTGCCTGGAACAAATATTTGTGAACATTTTGCTTTTCAGTTGTCTTTTTAAACGTACTTAATGGAAAAGGTGTGAGAAGAAACGGTGCTTATGGAATCAGTGCCTTCCACAATCATCAATAAAATGACTTGTTCCACTTGCTCAACTGGCCTTCAATAGGCCGTGAAAAGGTGAAAAACTGAACTAGAAGTTGAACTATAAAAAGAACAAGAAAGAGAAATGCAAATAGTCTCAGTTTCTCTCAAAGGTTTTGGAATGTCAGGAGTTGGCAACTTGATGGCGACTGGAGTCAGCACTGGTTTTCTCGCTGTGTTTGGCTGGCTCGTATATGTATGGTCCATTGAACAAAACTCAAACTCTTCAAATATCCCCTCACATACATTTAATATTACACTTTCTGAATAAATTTCTGACTTGCTAAAAACACTTTCTAGGTTGAGCTCTATCAAGCGTTTGGGGTTTGTTGCGAAGCAGAATCTCACTTCGGAAAATGTATCATTTTGTCTAATATACCAAATATTTTTTTTCATGCTGTATTATATTTTTTATATATTGGATTATTTTTATAATGAAATGGGGAAATATTAAAATTGGCAACCACATACAGACTTAATTCAATTAATAAGAAATATAGAAACATTTTATAAATATTGAACTCATTGAGAAGAGTCCTAATATTGAAATAAATATTGAAATATAAAAAATACTTATGTATTAAATTAATTCAATAACCCGACCCCGGATGAGCGGCAGAAAATGGCTGGATGGATGGAATAATTTAAATTGCATACATATTCAAATGAACAAATAAGTTAAGTGTCAGGGTCGCCTTTTGGCGAGGAGGAAGGTGGACCCAAAAGGCGAGGAGGCAGGGAATGGATGTCGTTCAGGGGGTTTATTAAAGGGGTTCAACAAAGGAAGACAACCGGGAAGGGAGAAAAATAACAACGTGACGAACAGAAAAAGGGGGGCGAGGAACAAAAACCGAGGCAAAAGGCTGAGGAAGGCAAACGGGAACGAGGATGGGAACAAAAGCATGAACATGAACGTGAGCGAAACGTGGTCGTGGCAGTCCGTAACTTGCGGCAATGACCCGACACAGAGTGGTGGGTCTGGGAGGCTTAAATAGTCCCAGTAATTAGGGGAGCAGATGGGAATCAGGTGCGTGATGAGGGTAACGGAGAACAGGTTCGTGGCTGGTGAGGACGAGTGCTGAGGGGAGGCGCTATCACAGCTGACCAAAACAATAACAGAAAACACATGGCGGGAAGGAGGGGACGAAAACAACAACAAAACCGCATGCACATGAAAACAATAACAATTCATGCCCGACGCGGATCATGACAGTACCCCCCCCCTCAAGGGACGGATTCCAGACGTCCCACAAAAAAGAACAAAAAGAAAAACCATGTCCAAAAACGAGGGTGGGCGGAAGGGGTCGGGCGGGGGGTCAACGACCCGTGATCGAAGCCGGTCTGGCGGATGTCCGGGAGGCCAGACCAGCGAGTCCTTTCGTGGCCATTCAGGCGGCCGTCCGGGTGGCCGAACCCGCAAGTCCAGTCGTGGCCATTCGGGCGGGCGTCCGGGAGGGCCAGATCGCCACATCGAGTGCGCCGCCGAGGCTGAGACGAAAAGCGGCGGCGGGTCGCGGGGCGCAGCCGAGACAGGAACTTGGAGCGGCGACGAGTCGGCGAGCATTGCTGACACAGGAACGTGGAGCGGCGGCTGGTCGTTGAGCCCCGCCGAGTCAGGAACGTGGAGCGGCGGCTGGTCGTCGAGCCCCGCCGAGTCAGGAACGTGGAGCGGCGGCTGGTCGTCGAGCCCCGCCGAGTCAGGAACGTGGAGCGGCGGCTGGTCGTCGAGCCCCGCCGAGACAGGAACGTGGAGCGGCGGCTGGTCGTCGAGCCCCGCCGAGACAGGAACGTGGAGCGGCGGCTGGTCGTCGAGCCCCGCCGAGACAGGAACGTGGAGCGGCGGCTGGTCGTCGAGCCCCGCCGAGACAGGAACGTGGAGCGGCGGCTGGTCGTCGAGCCCCGCCGAGACAGGAACGTGGAGCGGCGGCTGGTCGTCGAGCCCCGCCGAGACAGGAACGTGGAGCGGCGGCTGGTCGTCGAGCCCCGCCGAGACAGGAACGTGGAGCGGCGGCTGGTCGTCGAGCCCCGCCGAGACAGGAACGTGGAGCGGCGGCTGGTCGTCGAACTCCGCCGACACAGGAACGTGGAGCGGCGGCTGGTCCTCGAACCCCGCCGACACAGGAACGTGGAGCGGCGGCTGGTCCTCGAACCCCGCCGACACAGGAACGGGGCGCGATGGTGGGTCGTCGTGCGTCGCCGAGGCTGAGGCGAGATGCGGCGGCGGACCGTCGTCCATCGCGGGCACCGGAACCGGGAGCGGCGGCTGGTCGTCGAACCCTGCCGAGACAAGAACGTGGAGCGGCGGTGGGTCGTCGTCCACCGCCGAGGCTGGAACCAGGAGCGGCCGTGGGTCGTCGAGCGCTGCCGGGACCAACGCGAGCAGTGGCGACGGGTCGTCGGATGCTGCCGAGGCCAGGGCGGGGCGCGATGGTGGGTCGTCGTGCGTCGCCGAGGCTGAGGCGTGACGCGGCGGCGGACCGTTGTCCATCGCGGGCACCGGAACCGGGAGCGGCGGCGCTTCGTCAGGCGCCGCTGAGGCAGACACGGCAAGCGGCTGCTCGTCGTCCACCACGGATGCAGGGACCGGGAGTGATGGCTGCGGGCCGTGTTCTGCCGAAACGTGAGCTTGGGGCGGGAGCACGGCGTGATCAGCCTGAACGTGAACTTGGGTCGGAAGCAGGGTGTGCTCCCCTTGAACGAGAACTTGGGACGGACGCAGGACGTGCTCCGCCTGAACGTGAACTTGGAACGGACGCACAGCGTGCTCCGCCTGAACGAGAACTTGGGACGGACGCAGGGCGTGCTCCGCCTGAACGTGCTCCGCTGGATCGGGAACTTGGAGCGCGGGCGCGGCGCCGGAAAGGGGCTCAGCCGCGGGCGCGGCGCCGGAAAGGGGCTCAGCCGCTGGCGGGGAACCGGAACGGGGCTTGCCCGCGGGCGAGGAACCGGAACGAACCTCAGCGGCCGGCGAGGAGCCGGGACGGGGTTCAGCAGCCGGCGGGGAGCCGGGACGGGGCTCGGCAGCCGGCGGGGAGCCGGGACGGGGCTCGGCAGCCGGCGGGGAGCCGGGACGGGGCTCGGCAGCCGGCGGGGAGCCGGGACGGGGCTCGGCAGCCGGCGGGGAGCCGGGACGGGGCTCGGCAGCCGGCGGGGAGCCGGGACGGGGCTCGGCAGCCGGCGGGGAGCCGGGACGGGGCTCGGCAGCCGGCGGGGAGCCGGGACGGGGCTCGGCAGCCGGCGGGGAGCCGGGTACTGAAGGCTGCAGCGGACGAGGAGCCGGTCCTGGAGGCTGCACCGGACGGGGGCCGGCACTGGAGGCTGCATAGGTTGCTGCAGCTGGCATGAAGGCGGCTTGGGTTGCTGCGACAGACGTGGGGGCGGCATGGTCTGTGCAGCTGACGTGGAGGAGACTGCGGGCCGAGCGCAGCATTCGGGCCGGGCGCAGCCGAGACGGGAGACCTGATCCCCGTCAGCCTTCTTCATGTCGACCAGCTGGGCTTGAAGTAAGTAGACCTGCTTCTCCGCGTTCCTCTTGCCCTCTTCTGCCTCAGCCAGCACCTTCCGCAGAGCGTTCCGCTCATCCTCCTGCTGCCGCAAGCGAGTGAAGAGGCTCAGCTTTTGGCGAGTCTCCTCTTGGAGCAACTCCTGGGCATCCTGCAGCTGCGACTCCACTGAAGACAGGTCTTGGCTGACTTTGATGTTTCTGCCCTCGGCTTCAGTCAGCAGGCTGTTGACCTTGTCCAGCTCCGACTGCATCTTGGCCAACTTGTCAGCCATCTCCCGCCTCTGCTGTTCGCTCTCTCCAAACTTGACCTGCAGTTCTTGCTGTGCTGCAGTTGAGTCTACAGTGTCCTCCAACTCAGTCTTGAGAGCTTCCAGCTCCTCTCCAGGGTCTCTGCGCACCTCATCTGACTTGCTGCGCGCCTGTCTCTCCGATTCCACATCCTCCTGCAGCTCCGAGATCTGAGCTTCCAGTTCTCTGACCCTCTCCCGGGCTGATTGCCCGGAGGTGGCCTTCTCCTCTATCGAGGCCACCTGCTCCGCTTTCTGGGCCACTTGCACTTCCAGCTCGGCGAAGCGGGTGTGGAGTTCCGCAATCTGGTCATCGAATGTGACGGGGTTGCGCAGGAAGTCCAGGAAGTAGTTGATGTTTGCGGAATCGTCCTCATACTCCGCGTCGATGATCCGATGGGGAGGAATGACGGGTAGACCGTTGATGAAGTCATCTGGAGGTGGGGAAAATGCAACTGACGTGGCGCTGGGCTGATCGGCATGTTGCTGAGAGCGGTTGTCCGTACCGCCGGGAGCCTCTCGCTGGGTCCTTTTTTGGTCGGGTCATTCTGTCAGGGTCGCCTTTTGGCGAGGAGGAAGGTGGACCCAAAAGGCGAGGAGGCAGGGAATGGATGTCGTTCAGGGGGTTTATTAAAGGGGTTCAACAAAGGAAGACAACCGGGACGGGAGAAAAATAACAACGGTACCAACGTGACGAACAGAAGAAGGGGGGCGAGGAACAAAAACCGAGGCAAAAGGCTGAGGAAGGCAAACGTGAACGAGGATGGGAACAAAAGCATGAACATGAACATGAACGTGAGCGAAACGTGGTCGTGGCAGTCCGTAACTTGCGGCAATGACCCGACACAGAGTGGTGGGTCTGGGAGGCTTAAATAGTCCCAGTAATTAGGGGAGCAGATGGGAATCAGGTGCGTGATGAGGGTAACGGGGAACAGGTGCGTGGCTGGTAAGGACGAGTGCTGAGGGGAGGCGCAATCACAGCTGACCAAAACAATAACAGAAAACACATGGCGGGAAGGAGGGGACGAAAACAATAACAAAACCGCATGCACATGAAAACAATAACAAAGCCCCTCTCATGCCCGACGCGGATCATGACATTAAGAAATAATCAAGAGTGAAATAAAAAGGTTTAAATTAATACTGATATAATTTAACATTAAAATAATTGAATAAATATTGTAGTACAGTGAACCCCCGGTTATCGCGGTTAATGGGGACCGAGACCACCCGCGAAAACTGAAAATCCGCGAAGTAGCGTCGCACCTAAAAAAAAAAAAAAAAAAAAACGGTTTTCGCGGTTAATGGGGACCGAGACCACCCGCGAAACTGAAAATCCGCGAAGTAGCGTCGCACCTTCAAAAAAAAAAAATAAATAAATAAATTATATATAGCGGCGCACCTTCAAAAATGCTTAAAAAAATATATATTAAAAAAAAATATACGAGTAGAGAGCGAGAGAGTGAACACACTAGAACACTGTTCTACCAAACAATTTACTTACGAACAACCAATCAAAAACAAAACAAACATACAAAAACAAGCAAACACTAACATAATTAGTCCGTCGTTTTGCGCAGGGGCATGAAGAGCTTTACTGCTCCTCTTCGGTTCACTAGATGCACCAAGGGATAAAGAGCGTTTGGGAGGCATCACGAATGGCTCCACAAAACTTTTACACTTAAAAAATTACTGCGAGACAAAGACTAACTAACCGCGATCTATGGCCAGAAGCGTATTGTACATACGTATACGAGATGAGCGTGGACTGATGGGCATCGGGAGAAGCTTGGGCTACTGTAGTGAATTGGCCAATTGACCAATTGCCCATGGTGCTTACCGTATTGTATGTGCATTTCTTTGCGTTTTAAAATTTTGCAAAATGATGCAATTATATACCCCCCTGTATACAGTACACCATATAGAATACGGGTAGAGAGAGAGAGAGAGTGAAATTCATGTTATAACAAAAAAACAAATTATTATTAAAACTTATTATTTTTTTATTCCCCAGCCATTATTTTTGTATTTATTCAATTACTTCTTTTTGTATTTATTTAATTACTTCGACTTTTACCTGCTGGTACGCCGTCCGGTGTGCCCTGTGAATGTTATGATCCTCCAGCAGAGCTGGAGGATTGAACAGGACTCTCCAAACGCAGACCCGGGAAAAAAGGTGGTGATACAAAGATATTTATTATAATCACAATATAGTCAGTGTAATCAGCGCGTCTCGCAGCAGCTGACGACATGGCGCGAGACGATCGCTGGAGGAACGCCCACACAGCTGAAAAAACAAAAACACACGCGGCATGACAGGCACGGATCATGACAGTGAAATGAAAGGTGGCATTCTTTATTTATTTATTCATTTATTCATTCATAACTGACAGCCTCGCGCTCCGCCGGTGCCCGGAGAAGGTGCTCCTCTTCGGCTTACTGTGACGCGAGCATGCCCTCCTCCTCGGGAGCTTCCTTTCGGTTAAACTTAGGGGCCGTTTGGCACCGCCCGTGCCCGGGGAAGGTGCTCCTCTTCGGCTTACTGTGACGCGAGCATGCCCTCCTCCTTGGGAGCTTCCATTCGGTTAAACTTAGGGGCCGTTTGGCACCGCCCGTGCCCGGGGAAGCTGCTCATCTACGGCTTAACTGCCACGCACGCCGGCCGGAGCTCTGATACGGTCCGAACCGCGCGAAACGTCGCCACCAATCGTGTCCGGGGGAACCTGCTCTTCTTCGGCCACTCTCTTCTTCGTCCACTCTCCTCTTCGGCGCACGCCGGCCGTCTAACCGCTTCAGCGCCCCCTTGTGCCGCTCGGCAAAACTACAATGCCCCCGAATATTTTTTAGACCCGCGAAGCACTGAACCCGCGAAAGGTGAACCGCGAAGTAGCGGGGGTTCACTGTATTACATAAACAAGCTTAAATATAAGTTGAAATAAATAAAAATAAAGTTGTGTATTTTTAAATGGCCTAATTTAGATCTGGGAAGTAATTCTCTTTATGAAACTATGAAGGGACTGGAGCTCACAGAAGTGACCAGTCTTGGTGCTGAAGGTCCGATGTAACCAGATACTGCCCTGAGAGAAAATATGCCTGAGCATTGTTAATGGTGGGGGCAATTCTCTCGCCAGGTCGGTGACCTTCCAGGGTATGAGAGTAATTTAAGGTGGTCACGAGTAGACTGGTCGTATCAAAGGGGAGACGCATCTGCTCTCCCTCTGGGGGACTTTTGGAGGGAAATCCCGAAGGCTAGCGGGATGAGAATGCATATGCAACAAGGGAAAATTAGATATTCATGTCCTATTTGGGCATTCCCTGTAAGAAGGGAATGTCTGAGAGGGGGCTCAAGTTTTTGGGGAGACTTCTTTTGACATCAGCATGTGACGAGAATAAAATCTTTTTCGAACCAGTTCTTTTCCATCCCCAATCCAGCCTTGCTCGGCTGCCTCTCCGCAAGGCAGCAAGGACCCAAACAGCTGCCAAGTTACAGGATGGAAAGTATACTATGAACTTACCTTTCAAGAAGAAAGATGTCTTCTTACCAAACAATTTTGCTGTGGCCCAGCAACGGTTACAAGGTCTGAAGAAGAAATTTAAGTTTGATCAGCAACTCCATCAAGAATATGTGAAGTCCATGACTAATGTAATCACTTGCAATTATGCAGAACAAGTACCTGACGATCAAAGAGACCTTGATTCAGGAAGAGTTTGGTATATTCCCCATCATGGTGTCCATCATCCCAGAAAGGGAACACTGCGTGTCGTGTTTGACTGTGGTGCCACGTTTAAGGGCTTGTCCCTGAATACGGAGCTGCTGCAAGGGCCCCTTCTCACAAGCACGTTGTGGTCCTCGTCAGCACCCGTGCGGCTGAATTCTGAAGTAGTTGTAGACTAGAAATACTCTTTTTTGGGAAGACCAGAGAGCAGGGCATTACAGTAATCTAGGCGGCAGGAAATAAAAGCATGCATCAGCACCTCCGTGTTAGCCTGAGAGAGAAACGGGCGGACTCTGGCTATATTCTTAAGGTGATAAAAAACAATCTTGGTTACATTTTTAATATGAGGAATAAAACTGAGCTCAGAGTCAAAAATGACGCCCAGGTTCTTCACAAATTGTGATGATTTATAATCTTGTAGTTTTGGTAAAAGTTTTTCTCTCTGACCTTCAGGACCAATAACTAAAACCTCTGTTTTGTCCTGATTGAGCTGTAGGAAATTCTCTGCCATCCATGACTTAATATCTAAAATGCAATTTAAAAGGGTATCGATAGGCTTTGTGTCATCCGGAGACACGGCAATATACAGCCGTGTGTCATCAGCGTAGCTGTGGAAGCTGATGCCGTGTCTCCTAATGACATCCCCAAGAGGAAGCATGTACAGATTAAAAAGTATTGGGCCTAAAATTGAACCTTGGGGAACCCCACATTCAATTTCATGGGTTTTGGCGGAACAGGTATCCATACTTACAAAGAAACGTCTGTCTGTGAGATAGGAATAAAACCAGTTAAAAGCAGTACCAGAGATGCCCAATAGGTTTTTAAGTCTATTTAATAAAATGTGATTTACTGTGTTAAACGCGGCACTTAAATCCAGTAGCACCAAAACTATGAGTTTTTTTGCATCTGCAAAACACCTGAAATCATTTAGAATCCTTAAAAGAGCTGCCTCTGTACTGTGGTTCATTCTAAAACCAGATTGAAATTTCTCTAAAACATTATTTGTATTTAAAAAAATAATATAACTGTAGAAAAACATTTTTTTCTAAAATCTTACTTCAAAACGGTAAGTTGGATACAGGTCTGTAATTATTTAAAACACTGGGCTCTGAATTGCTCTTCTTCAGAAGGGGCTTCACCACCGCCGTTTTAAACGCAGTGGGGAAGACACCCGTCTGAAGAGAGCAATTGACTATATTTAAAATCTGTTCCTCAAAAAAATCCATAAAAAGCTTTTAAAAGTGATGTGGGAATTGGATCTAAAAGACTGGGAGAAAACTCGACCAAGTGTCCTTGCATCAACCAGGGCAAAACTTTCCAGTGTTTCCTCTGGTAAAAATGACTGTCCAGCGTTAATAGAAGTTACATTTTGATGAGCTAAAAGACTGGATCTTATGTCATCGATTTTACTTCTGAAGTGGTCTGCAAAATTCCTCACAGAAAGCGTCTGTCCCTGTCTGTGAGGACTTTTTAATATCAGAGCTGGTTAAAAGATCGAAGGTGGAGAAGAGATACCTAGGGTTGTTTTTACTAATTGTGATGAGATTTGAGAAGTAAGACATTCTTGCCAGTTTGACTGTTTTATTGTAGGATTTGAGTTGTTGACATATTTGGTAATGAACTGTAAGGTTGCTCTTTCTCCACCTCCTTTTGCACTCCTGCATTTTCTTTTTGATTCCTTAGTTAAATCATTTCTCCACGGGGGTATAGTCTTGATTTTTATGTTTTTTGTTAAAAGTGGAGCAACTGAGTCTAATGTTGATTTTAAAACCCTGTTAAAATTATCAACAATAAAATCACAAGGTGCAGGTAAAATGTCAGCAGGAGTGCTCTTTAAAATCTCAATAAAATTTGCAGCCACCTCAGAAGTTAGGTAGCGTTTTCTCACTATTCTCACCGGGGCTGCTTCTTGATTAAAACTGGCGATGTTAAAATATACACAGTAATGGTCTGACACAGCCAGGTCAACAACAGAGGACACACCAACGGACAGGCCGTAGGTTATGACCAGGTCCAGGGTGTGTCCTCTATTGTGAGTTGGCTGTGTGACATGCTGTTTAAATTCAAAATAGTTAAAAAGGTTTAAAAATTCTCTGGACAGTGAGTCCGAGATATTGTCAACGTGCACATTAAAATCGCCAGTTATTAAAATTCTGTTATAAGTGGAATGTAAAATCGATAAGAACTCTGAAAACTCACTCATAAAAGAAGTAGAGTGATGAGGAGGTAGATAAAGTGTGACACAGAGAATAGAAGGACTGCTAAAAACAAAGGCATGGTGTTCAAAAGATAAATACCTGTTAAAAATAGTTTCCTTTGAAATAAGAGAAGTTTTTATAATTGACACAGTCCCGCCTCCTCTTTTACAGTCTCTGGTCGAAAATAAAAAATTAAAATTTGGTGGGCAAGCCTCGGTGAGAGCAACTGGAGCATCTGTACCGAGCCATGTCTCAGATAAAAGAATACCTTCAAGGTTGTTGTCTAAAATCAGGTCGTTTATGATAAAAGTTTTGTTTAAAAGGGAGCGCACGTTCAGCACAGCCAGGTTAATGTTTGTGCTGGACGTGCGCTCATGGTCACATGGATTTGAAATGTTAACATATAAAAGATTGTCGCCCTGTCGCTCGTTGTCCCGGAGGGGATTTCTTTCCGCTACTTAAACGCCCTGCGCTATGCTATCTTGCGCCGCAGCAAAACGGACTTTGTCTGAACTATATGTAAGTCCATGCACAGCAGCAGCAACAAGCTACGTGATGGAAAATAAACGACTCCACTAACAAGTAGCGTGCTAAGCGAGGAGGCGAGGAGGTGCTAAGCGCGCTAATCGCGAAAATGAATTTTTTCGATGTACGCACGAGCAGCAGCTATGAACAGAAATGTTGTATTGCAACCATTAAGTATCTAAACATAAAATAAAAGGAACACGGAAATGTCTGACGTCATCACGACGAAGTGGTTTGATGTCAAACGTAAAGTAACTGTAATGATAGGAGTTATATCATTAGTCACTAGTTGGCAGTATTGCCTGACGTGTGTTTGGTTACCAGACGAACTCGTGTGTCTGCACATAGACGAGAATGCAAGTCAGTAAATAAAGAGACACAAGCTTGCAGCATCACATTACCTGCGTGACTTCTTAAGATAGAAGACAGAACATTACATGGTACCAGGTCGAGGGTCAAGAAAAGGACTGACGCGAGATGGGCTCCGTAAGGCCACCAGAAGCACTGAAAATGATGGGAAATGTGAACGAGAGTTGGCGGGCTTTCAAGCAAAAATTCCAGCTCTACCTTGCCGTCGTGGGAGTCGGTAACAGAGCGAACGAAAGAAAAATAGCCCTTTTGCGAACCAATGCCGGAGCCGAGGCCATCGACGTATTCAACACCTTTGTTTATGATGAACCGAAGATAAAGACAAGTTTGAAACGGTCTTACAAAAATTTGATGAAAACTGTCTTGCTAAGAAAAACGAAACTTATGAGAGATACGTGTTTTGTTCAAGACTCTAACAGCGCGGTGAGTCCTTTGACAATTTCCTCACCGATCTCAAAATTAAAGCTAAGTCTTGTAACTTTGGTGATCTGAAAAACTCAATAATAAGGAAAGCCTTGCCAAGCTAACGAGCTAGCAAAGCAGCACGTGCTAACTTTCCAAGCAGCGCCATCTTATGAAAAAAACAGAGTCCGTGAAGGCAGTGACAAGGAAAGGTAAACTGCGATTCAAGAAAAAGACCAAAAACAATGAAAATGATCAAGCTCCATTCAGCTGGAAAAAAGTGCGGAGAAATGCACGAGCCAAAACGATGTCCTGCATTTGGGAGAACATGTGCTAAGTGTAAAAAGCAAAATCACGATGCTAAGATGTGCAACACCAAGAAGAAAGTGCACACCGTGCAGGAAGACACAGATGATAGTGATGACCTAAGTGACACATTTTTCATCAAAATCGTGTCATATGACGAAAGCGAGGTGCAACAACAAATTAGAGGAGACCCAGAGCAAGCTGTTAATGCAGTAAAAGAAGATAAATGGATTGCACCACTGCTTGTCAATGGGACACTATTTGCTTTTAAAATTGACACAGGAGCAAAAGCAAACATAATAAATGAAAAAGACTTGAAATCACTTGAAGAGAAACCGGCACAGACAAGGCCGTGAAATTGAAAACCGACAACAATCAGCCAATAAAAACAAAGGGATGTTGTAGGCTAAAAGTGACAGCAAAGGGAAGACAACACAAGTTAACGTTCACAATTGTGCCAAGTGGACTGGAGTCAATCCTTGGAGACAAGGCATCTGAAGAGCTTGGACTGGTAAAAATAATTTACCAAGTCGACGGCAAGGATGTCAATAAGAACAACAAAGTGTTGAAGAGTGAAGGTAATAAGAGTATAGTGAACAAATACTTTTCTGTCTTCAAAGGACAAGGGACGTTACCTTACACTTACAAAATACAGCTCAAGGAAGATGCTAAACCTGTAGTACATGCCCCGAGAAGAGTTCCAGCCCCTCTCAAAGAGAGATTAAAAAAGGAACTGAACAGAATGACACCAATAGGAGTCATAGAGAAAGTGGAAGAACCCACCGACTGGGTAAATTCCATCACGTGTGTTAAAAAGAGGAACTTCCCAGAGTTACGTGTTTGCCTCGACCCCAAAGATCTGAATAAAAACATGATAAGAGAACATTATCAGATTCTCAAGCGTGAAGAAATCCTGAGTGACATGGCAGGTGCTAAGTACTTTAGCAAATGAGATGCATCGCATGGATTTTGGCAGGTGAAGCTGGACACTGAAAGCAGCAGGTACACCACCTTCAACACACCATTTGGGCGTTTCTGTTTTCTGAGACTGCCATTTGGCATAAAGTCTGCGCCTGAGATTTTTCACAGAGCTATGGAGTCAATCATAGAAGGTCTGGAAGGAACCCGTGTGTACATTGATGATTTGGTTGTTTGGGGAAACACGGAACAAGAACACAATGAGAGACTTGAGGAACTGCTACAAAGAGTTAAAATTAATGGACTTAAACTAAAACGAGAGAAATGTCTGTTTGGAGTTACAGAATTGACATTCTTGGGAGACAAGCTCACAGCAGATGGAGTGGTGCCAGGCAGAACCAAAGTGCAAGCAATGCCGAACATGCCAGTTCCAACTGAGAAAAAAGGACTTCTGCGAGCAATGGGGATGATAAACTTCCGGGGCAAGTTCATTCCAAACCTCTCGTCGAGGACAAAGTCCCTTAGAGAGCTGCTGCATCACAACGTAGTCTTTGAGTAGACAACAAAACATGACGAAGAATGGCAAGATCTAAAGAGAACTGTGACAGCTGAGCCAGTCCTTGCCTACTTTGATCCATCAAAACCAACCAAAATTTCCACGGATGCATCAAAAGATGGGCTAGGTGCCGTACTGCTGCAAAAGGCGAGAAACACATGGCAACCTGTAGCCTATGCATCCAGGTCAATGTCAGAGACTGAAAAACGCAATGCTCAGATTGAAAAGGAGTCACTGGGTTTAGTGTTTGGATTTGGCAAATTTCACACGTATGTTTATGGACTGCCCACGTTCATAGCAGAGACTGATCATAAGCCACTGATTTCAATTAGGAAGAAAAATCTCAATGACATGGCGCCCAGAATTCAACGCATGATGACGTTGCAGCGCTATGATTTTGAGCTAATATACACGCCTGGAAAATACATCGTGCTTGCTGATGCGTTATCCCGAGCGCCGCACCCTATCAGTGACATCAAGGACTGTGTTATGGCGGAGGAGGCTGAGGCTCACATCAACATGGTCACAGCCGCGCTTCCTGCTACTGACGCTATGCTGTCAGTCTTGAACAAAGTGTCACAATGTATGAACAATGGATGGTCAAAAGGGAACTGCCCTCAGTTTTACCCGATGAGAGCGGAGTTGTGCATGGCGGACGGCCTCCTGCTTAGGACGGACAGGATTGTAGTTCCACAAGCTATGCCCAAGGACATGCTTCAGCGTCTTCACAAAGGACACCTGGGAGTGGAGAAATGTAAGAGAAGAGCACGAGAAGCCATCTACTGGCCGGGCATTAACAAAGACATAGAAGAAATGATTCAAAAATGCCAAGTTTGCCAAAAACATCAACACAAACAGGTCAAAGAGCCAATACTGGTAGCTGACCTTCCCACAACTCCCTGGCAGAAGGTAGGCACTGATTTGTTTCATATAAGAGAACATTATCAGGTTCCCAAGCGTGAAAAAAATCCTGAGTGACATGGCAGGTGCTAAGTACTTCAAATTAGATCCATCGCATGGATTTTGGTATTCATAAATGTGTTTGGTTTGCTTTTGTGAATAAAGATTTTACAAAAAACGTATGAGTAAATATTTATCATCTCATCAATATTTGCACAACAGAGTACTGAGTTTCGAGATCCTCACTATAATAATTCTCAAAATTATATTTCTTATCAATTTAGCTTAGTTAAGGGATATTTTATTGACAATCTAACATCACTATACAAAGACAGAAAAAAAAATTGGTGGTGGGGGGCGCGAATCTTTTTCTTCTTGGTAGGGGAGGGCGTGAAATAATTGAGAAGCACTTCTAGTATATGCAGACATTATATTCAAACAATCTTGCAGCCCGAGTGAACCGCAGCATCCGTCAGAGAATCGTAAACGTCCCACTGCTGTTGCAGCGGCGGCTTCTCGGGGCATAGGCGGAAGTGACGCGAGAGATGACTCACCAATGTGGCGTGAATTTAGTTATTTTGTTACATTTTTTTAATCAACCGAAATAAAATATTATATAAAAAATATATATTAAAATAGAACAGCCAGGTGTAAAAAACAAACACAGAAGCAAAGAAATATATTTGAAAAATACGCGCTTAATAAAGCATGACGTCATAGCAAGCGCGCAGCTTGCGAAGGGCCTCGACCACATCCACCGACCCGTCCACACCGGAACAAAAAATCCCACCGCTAAATTCTTCTGATTTAGTGTGGAACTGACTGTAATTTTCTCAAAGCATGTCCAGTGCTACTCTAAAGGACTACGACATAATTCATTAAGTTTTTGTGTCCCGATAACCTCATCTTCGCGCGTTGATGCTTTTCGGCGTAGTTAGCTTAGCTTGTTAGCTAGCTAGCCGCTAACGAAAAGAGGCACATGACTCATCGCCAAGCAGAGATCGAGTGCGGATTTTTTGGAATTATCATTTGAAAATGTGTGCAAGAACGACACCCAAGTACAAAGAGGAACTTTGTGGAATAAAAGAAGAGAACGAGCAACGTCTTCAACTGTTGGGCGAAGGTTGCAACCAGCCTCGTGTTGTGCCACACAAAGCAGGTTTGTACACGTCTTACTCTCATTTGCTTTGTTTCGAACGACTTTCTTTCATCAGAAATATGCATCACAACATTAAGTTGTTTGGGGAAATGCGTTCAAGGTTATTGCCGTTTTATTTTTAAATATTGCCTTTTACTTGTCGGTTTGCTGAACATTTGTTTATGCCAAATGAAATCAGTGCAGAAAATAAATGCCAAAGAATAACCAATAGTGGGGGTAAACTCCATGTTTTCCCAGTATAAAATTTGAACTCGTTTAACATTTTACATTTTCTGTTTTTTATATCTTGTTCAAGCAATTCCTTACGGAAGGAATTCTGCCCGACTCTAAAAAATGTGCACACTGCGGCGAAAACATCAATGGCGGTTGATCAATTTTAGTGGATAAAACACAAAATATTAAGTTTTTAAAAAAAAAAAATCAAGTACGTATTGGTCTTATTTATTTATTTATTTATTAACTTTGTACTGGCTTCGTCGGGTGAGAGTCAATGAACCTCCGGTGGCTCTGCACTGTTTTGTGCATATGTGCGTAGTTTCACCCCATCCAAACATTTAAAATACATTTAATGCATCCATCCAGGGTTGCACGGATCTCATCAGTGATCAAGCGCATGCTGCAAGGAATGCATCTGCATCTTTGGCTTACTATGGGCTTAAAAAGGGAGAACGTCACAACCCCCTTTTCTACCAACAAGGCCAGGAACATTTAGTTCCTGGTCATAAAGTTCCTGTGGCCCAGGTGGTTTGCATCTCCCCCACAACTCAAAGTTCCTGGTAATTTATCCAAATGACAATGATGTGTTACTTTGTTACTCATTACTTACACTCTATGGCTGTTATACGTCATTGCAGTTACAAAATAATTCAGTGAACTCTAATAATATTATGGTGTATCTTAGTCTAATTTGAATATGTATTGGATAAGTTTAATATAAACAGTCATTATTCAAATATGTCAACATGAAAGTCAGAGTGAAAGTGTTGTTGCTTAATGCTTATGTGAAGGGATTTTGTCTCTTCAAACATAATTTTGTTTTAAATTTGATTTAGAAACAGAAATTTTATTTAAAAAAAGGAAAAAGGGGAATGTCGGAATGTACTAGCAGGATAAATGTCATTTTGGGTAAAAAAAACCAAACAAACGTAAATCATGCAATAAATAGCGACTCTGATGCCAGGGCCCCTTTAATTCTTTTTGGTATTCAGATTATAATGGAAGCAAAAAGTACCCACGATGAAACTATCTCTAAATGCAAAATGAAATACTTGTAAACATATTTCACTTGAAGGATTTCTTTTCTATCAATGACATTATGTTGCGATGGCCCCCAGTGGCCCCCATTAATAAGTTAGGGTCCCACAACAGGTGTTCCATCAGACGCACACAATAGCCTGTGTGTGCTAACTTCAGCTCGCTTCCAGAAACGTCTGTGACTAATTCAGGAATGAAATCGGGCATCAGCCGCAACGTGCTTCCTTTTTAAATGCTCGTTTATCACTGTTGTGCTGCTAAAAGGAGGTTTACATCGTCGGACGTAATTTTGTGAAATGCCCCCATAGTCCGGTCCAAGTTGGGGTCGCACGCATTGCTCCGTATGCGGCAGGCACAAGTCAAGGTAGCACAGTAGAAACAATATAAGACAAAGTCACCGCATGAGCTTTGACTTGACCAAACCAAATGTGTGTTTGTCTTTTTGTGTCCGACAGACGTCAGTGAATACGATCTCTGTTCTGTGAAAGAGGAGCCAGACTTGACTCACATCAAAAAGGAGGAGGAAGAGGAGGAGATCAACAAGTCACCAGTGAACGGTGTCCCAATCAAGACTGAAGATGAAAACAAAGATGAGAGTGAGGACAACAGAGGGGCGGAGCCTCCAAGCAGCATCTCAAGTAGTCACGTGACAGCAGAAGGTGATGAAGACCAATGGAGACCATCACAAGTACATAATGAGGACACATTATCAGATGCTCATCACGATGATGATACTTATGATGATGATGAAGATGATGATGATGATGGGCAAGCCAAAGGTGAAAGGGCATGTCACACTGACTCATTAACTTCAAAGTTGTCTTTAAAAGGGCACACAAAAACACACACTGGAGAAAAAACATTTTCCTGCTCAATTTGTGGCAAGAGTTTCTCTCAAAAGTCGCATTTAACAAACCACACAAGAACACACAGTGGAGAAAAACTTTTTTCTTGCTCAGTTTGCAGTAAATGCTTTTCTCAAAAGTCTTATTTAGTAAGGCACACAAGAACACACACTGGAGAAAAACCTTTTTCCTGCTCAGTTTGTGGCAGAAGCTTCTTTGATAAGTCAACTTTAACAAAACATAGAAGAACACACAGTGGTGAAAAACCTTTTTCCTGCTCAGTTTGTGGCAAAAGCTTCTCTCAAAAGGCACATTTAACAATCCACACAAGAACACACACTGGAGAAAAACCTTTTTCCTGCTCAGTTTGTGGCAAGAGTTTCTCTCATAAGATAAGTTTAACAAAACACACAACAACACACAGTGGTGAAAAACCTTTTTCCTGCTCAGTTTGTGGAAAATTCTTCTCAAGAAAGACATATTTAACAGAACACACAAGAACACACAGTGGTGAAAAACCTTTTACCTGCTCAGTTTGTGGCCAAAGCTTCCTGTATAAGTCAACTTTAACAAGGCACACAAGAACACACACTGGAGAAAAACCTTTTTCCTGCTCAGTTTGTGCCAAGAGGTTCTCTCAAAAGTCGCATTTACGAAGCCACACAAGAACACACAGTGGAGAAAAGCCATTCAGTTGCAGCGTTTGTGCTAAAAAATTCTTTTCTAAAAAGGGTGCTGCGAGACACAATTGTGCTAGTGACAAAAGCAGCGATCCTTGAAGCTTAAAAAAAAGACAACAAAAAACTGAAGGAACTGACTCTTTGTGGTAAGATGTAAATGTGATTTTGAATGAAATATGATAAATTTAGTTTTGCAAAGCTCTTTTATTGACACTAAGCCAATGTGATCATTGCCAGAAGAACCTTTGTGTCTGAGTGATGATGAGTTTTTTTTGTGTGTTTACTTCAAACATGTAAATAAAGTTAATTGCCTTTGCCTGGAACAACATTTGTTAACATTATTCTTTTCAGTTGTCTTTTTAATCGTACTTAATGGAAAAGGTGTGAGAAGAAACTGCTTATGAAATCGGTACCTTCCACAGTCATCAATAAAATCACTTGTTCCACTTGCTCAACTGGCCTTCATTCTGCAGTGTGAAAAGGTGAAAATCTGAACTAGAAGTTGAACTATAAAAAGAACAAGAAAGAGAAACGCAAATCGGCTCAGTTTCTCTCAAAGGTTTTGGTATGTCAGGAGTTGGCAACTTGATGGCGACTGGAGTCAGCGCTGGTTTTCTCGGTGTGTTTGGCTGGGTCGTATATGTATGGTCCATTGAACAAAACTCAAAGTCTTCAAATATCCCCTCACATACATTTAACATTTCACTTTCTGATTAAAAGAGATAGAAAATAGGCCTGAGCATTGTTTATGGTGGGGGCAATTCTCTCGCCAGGTCAGTGACCTTCCAGGGTATGAGAGTAATTTAAGGTGGTCACTAGTAGACGGCGTATCAACGGGGAGACGCATCTGCTCTCCCTCTGGGGGACTTTTGGAGGGAAATCCCAAAGACTAGCGTGATGGGAATGCATATGCAACAAGTCAAGTCAATTTTATTTGTATCGCCCTAAATCACAGACAGTCTCAAAGGGCTTTACATAACCACAATCGACATCCACTGATCTTAACCCCCAGGAGGGCAAGGAAAAACTCAAAATCCCATTAGGGGAAAGGTGAGAAACCTTGAGAAGGGACCACAGATGGGGGAATCCCCCTTCCAGGCTGCAATGGATGCCAACTGGGCAACATTTGACACATAAGATGATGCTATACAATGTTAGATGAGATAATGTGAGAGTCAATCAAAAGAAGTGCTGCAGGAAGATGACTTCAGTGGAGTGCGTCCTCATCCAGGGCCGTAATCTCCATGGCAGCATATCCGAGGATGAGCCTTCGATCTTGTACCGGTCAGTTGGTGTAAATTCAGAACAGCCACTTCCAGGTGAATCACCATCGCCTAATTCCTGTGAGAGTATGTAAATAGTTTGTGTATTTTTAATCATGTTTTTTTATACACTATTTGTATCAATGATAATTACACACACACTCACAGACACGCACATCATTGCTTCAGCACACATGCGCACAACTGGCACACCCACACGCTTGTATAAGTTTCACTTTCCATAAGTTTCGTTTTCCTTTGAATAAAAGTCCAAAGGGATGGGCGAAGAAGTCAGTGAGAGTGCGGGAGAGTGAACTGGCAAGACGTCTACTTCATCTCCTGGCTTCTCCTCCCATCGCGATGGAGAAAAGACAAAACCTTCCCTGGTTATTCCTCTGGTTCTCTGCATTTAATTCAGTCTAATGAAGGCGTCAGGACCCTTTTAAACCTGACATTTATTGGTGCCGAAACCCGGGAGCCACACCCGGACGGGCGATCGTCGCTGGATATTTCGGGGGCCAACGAATCTGACGTCAGCGCTTCACCATTTGAAAGCGGGCCTCTGAGCTCCGGTGCGGCCGTCTGCCCGGATGTCGGTTCCCTGTCGGACCAGGCGGATCCGGAGGAAGCCAGGTATGGTTTTTCAAATTATTTTGTACCACCATTTTAAAATTTAAAACAATTCGTAAGGGGTGATTTATGTGAGGGAGTGAAAAAGCTGAGTAAGGAAGCACGCCGGCCGTTTTGCAGTAGTTCGGTCGAAAAGAAAATAAACTGGATCGTGCTCGTCTAAGGAGTTATAGAAAAATAATTGGGCCATAACTCATTGCGCTGAAGGGAAGCTGGACTTCTCGGGAGGCTGGATCTCCCTTACGGAGAGCATGGTAGCATTGATTGGCGGTTCTGCGGTCCGTCTGATAAGGAAGAAAGGAAGAAAAAAAACCCGATCGCGTTATTCAAGGAGTTACAAATAGTATTAGGCCGTAACTCGTTTAAACAGTGTTAAACATCTCAACTGAACATTACGGATAGCGCGGGAGTATCTATTAGAACGTCCTGCGGTACGTCTAAACCGGATCGTGTTGTTTAGGGAGTTACAAAAAGAAGAAATTAGGTCGTAACTCGTTCAAACCGACAGCACGGTAGAGTCTATTAGAAGTTCCTCGGTGTCGATAAATAGAGAAAGAGAAAAATAATCGCACTTGGAGGAGGACTCCTCACAATTTCACATTGAAATTTAGGGAAAAATAAGGCATTATTTTTGGTGGTTTTTATTATTTTTATTTGAATTTCTTTATAGCTGTGCAGCTGTGTGTGTGTGTGTGTGTGTATGAGGACAAAGAGAAAAAAAAGGTGGGGGTTTTGAGTCAGTGAGAAAGAGCGTACGTGCGTGCGTGTGCGTGCGTGCGTGTGTGTGTGTGTGTGGGTTTGGAGAAGTAGCGGACCAGACAACAGCAAAAGAAGAGGTCTGGCTGGGCCAAGCCTGAAGGATCAGGTTTCAGGGTAAAAAAAAAAAAAAAACCCGCACACACAACATCAGATGTGGAATGATCATTTTGCTGTATGCAAAGTGAGTGAATGGTGTGATTGGGGATTACAAATACCATTTGGTATTTTATCCCGTATAATGCAATAAGGGTTATAAACAGGAATAGTATTTGAGGATGACAGAGAGTGTTGTTGGAGAAGGTAAAGAAAGGGGGGGGGTTGCAACTGCCCCCTGCATCCTGAATTACCCCCCCACCCCCCACATTATCAGGTAACGCCACATAGAATGAGAACTAGATCAGACAGAACTGCATCGATAAGACAAAAACCCCCAATAAAAGATAGATAAACCAAAAAAGCGCTCACCTCAATGTGCTGCGTGTATAAGTGGCAGTGTGCATTTGTGGCAGAAGCTGCATTGGCCCTATAGGGCTGCACACACATAATTATGAGCGATATTAGTTGAATTAAAGGACTTATTATGGGCAAAAGATAAAGATGGATTGTGTTGCTGTTATTACTAACATGTTATTCTTGTTTGAAGTTGTTCCGTGTTGAGAACTGTGTGTGTCGTTTTGTGGGCCCGTGTATATGTCTGTGTGTCTGTCTGAGTGTCTGTCTGTGTGTCTAAATGTCAGGGAGAGTGATCAAAGTGGTTGGAATTATGCTAAAAGGATTGATGAAGTAGAGATAAAATGGAATCAAGGATTAGTAACCAACAAAAGGCTACTTATGAGTGACGAGATCTTATTGAGAAAAATAATTCCCAAATTTACAAAAGAAATTAATAAAGAAGATGATTTGAGGAGATAAATTCATTTAAATTTGAAATTAAATAAAATAACTTATACAACGGGATAGGCTTAAAAGAAAAGAGAGAAATAGCCTGATGTGCGTTTTCTGAAAAATAAAGAAATTGAACCCAGACGCCTCGGCTGGTTTAAAAAGATGAGTGAAGATAAGGAAGTTCATCAAAAAACAGGATCCTGATAAAATTCAGTATTTAGACTCATGGAAAGCTGAACATGGTTTTAATGGTCAGTTAAAAACACGAAAAATAGCCGCATTGCAGAAATCAATCATAGCAAAGACAAAGAAAGACCCCAAAAAGATGAAGACAAATGGCTTTGAGGAAACAGAATATTGGATGAGGGTAGCCTTAAAAAGAGAAGAGGGTGACAAGAAACAGAAAAGAAAGGATGAAAACAAAATAAGCAAGGGAAAGAAATGTGAAAAGTCAGATGGAGCAAATTAGGCTGAAATAGGAAGAGTAAAACAAGAGGAAGATGAGACATTTGGGCAATACAAAGTGAGAATGACAGCTGTGTTTTAAAACCACAGCGGGCCGCAGGAAGATGGTGATGTGGATGGGACATTTCAACAGCAGTTGAAGAATGCTTTACATGCAGGATCAAGAGAGGAAATTCATAAGTGGGTAAATAAACATTACATTTGCCTGCCAACAGGTACCCTGGAGGAGTATGTAAATCACGCCCTCCATGCTGAGAAGATAGAAAATAAAAAGAAACAGAGGTCTATAGACATTTTTTATCAAAATAAAGGTCAGAAAGTCTTTTATCAAGGTGGAAGAGGCTGAGACAAGGACGCCTTCCCACCGGAGAGGACATTTGTTACAATTGTGGCAGATCAGGACACTTTGCCAGAAACTGCCGTCAACCACACAGGAAGACCACACTAAAAGAAGGCCAGATAGCAAGAAATTGCCTTGAGAAGAAGCAGCCTTCAGCATGACTAAGTTTTTAAATGAAGAGGTTCTCCTAAATTTACAAAAGATATTGGCTTTTGATTAAATGATTGAGCTGAAATAACCGTATTGGTAATGGGACACCAATTACCCTTTTTTATGTGACACTGGTGCATGTAGGGTTGCTTATGATAAATCAATTTCAAATGACAGGGCAAGTGAGAAAGGGGCCATAGTCAGATTTGCAAGTGGAAAAATGGAACAGAGTAACAGAATTAGAACCTGTGTGGTTGAGGGACCCAGAAGGCCACTGAGTTGGTTGCATGAATTGAAATTAGTTTTATTTTTACAGAATAATGAGAGCCCAAGTTGTGGGGATGTGATTAATTTACAGAAAAAGTTTAGTGATGAGATAATTTATATTTACATGATTCAATAGACAAGATATATCATTTTGATGATGGTTTTTACTTAATTGTATACTTGCGTCTCCTTCAGAAAGGGAGAAGTAGGTGTTATGAAATTTTAACAATTGGATGAAGCTTTTGAAAGTGAACATGAGGAATTTTTGCAAAAACATAGATGTTTCTTGATTTTTTAAATTTTGATTCGAGACATTGGTAGGTTTGAGTGGTTGTGGAAAAACTACAGTGAATTTGGAAATTAGGAGCAGACTGTGGAGAGGCTCCTGTGAGGAGGAGGATAGAAATTAGATTTTGCTTTTTGGTGAATTGAAGAAATAAATATTTTAGATTTCATATTCCAGTTGATGATGTTTATATTAAAGTAGGCCAGAGATGCAATGAAATGCAGAAATATAAATGATACAGGAAAAATTTGGCAAGGGCTATAATTTTCATTAAAGCAGAGAAGAAATTAGAAATTGCAAATAACATTGATGTGTACTTGTCCACTTTGAAGTAGAATTAACATGTTCATTTTGTGATAAGAAATTTGTGATTATGTGAAAAAGGAAAAAGAGAATTACAGGCTTTTCAAATAAAACAACCTAATTTAAATTGGCCAACTTGTAAAATGGAAAAGAAGATTCTAAATTATGCACAAAAAGCTTGAACGTGTTGAGCAGAAGGAAGGAAAAGAGAAAACATTTAAAAAAAAGAAGGAAGCAGAGAGTCTTGTGATCAACAATAACTTTTCAGGACGAAGAGAGAAGCAATAGAAGATCACATGGCGAAAGAAAAAAACTAACATAAAAAGTGTGTGTAGAAGGACTTCTACATCAACATGCGTTTTGCTTATTAGGCCGTGATACACTGACAATTGGACTTTAATATCAGAATCAATAAGCAAGGGCGAATTTAACCAAAAGTCAAAACTTTAAAAGGACGCATTGTCAGTGATAAGCGGGAAGAAAAATAGTAATAAATCTTTGCCAGACCACTGTTGTGTAAACACCTTCCTTGGCACTTTCATGACCTCCATTAAGTCCCTGACCTTTCATAGATAAAGTTGGAGCCCAAAGTCTCTCGGGGCTGTAATTTATGCGGCAGAGAAAGAGCCCAACAGGCTTAGGGTGAGTTTAAAACAATAGTATCATGGCCATAAAATGGGTTGTGTATGTTGGAACTTGTGGAGATACACTGCAAGATTGTATTTACAAAGCATCTTAATGCACTACCAAATTATTATTATAAGCCATTTGGGCAAACAGTGACTGCAAAAAATGGCTTCATGGACTTGTGTTGCTGCAGAAACACAGGAAAGTGAATCCATTTGCATATTAGTCACAACAATTTGGATTTCGTGGCAGAGAACCACTTAAGAGTGTGATCAAGAGCTTTCACTGCTGCTTTAAGGAATGAAAAAAATTACATTCCATCACACGACATTCACATTGCACGGCGATTTAATTGTAACATTACATTAATAAGGTGCGATGCATTTAAGCCCAGCGTCATTCTTTTTCCACGCACCATTTAGAAGGCGCCACACGACTGTGGAGCCGTCCAAATTTTCACCAAACCCATGACTTGACTTTTTGACATTTTTTCCTCCCGACTGGAGGAGTTAAGACGTGTAAAGACATGAAGACCAGGTGCACCTTCCAGACTGATAAGAAAGTGTCTGAGAACCAAGGTTGTAGGAAGAAATCACGCTGACTTTTATGCGATGGGAGTATTAGTAGTGTGATACCAACAGATAACTTGTAAAAGAGAGAAATTGTTAGGATAAGCAGGAAGAGCGTAGGCGGTTGTGAGCTAATTAAAATTTGGAGTTTCCCATCTTGTATGAGCTGTATGGTTACAATGGGAACTCACAGTCAAGATAAAATGTTCTTGTGTTCTGTTGATTTTGGGCGAACGGGTGCTTTAAAAATCACAAAAGATAAAAGAAAAGTTGCGCATAAAGCACGTCTAAGTAAGTATTTGTAAATAAAAAAAAAAAAAATTTCTCTGAACAGAAAATGACACGATTACGATTGAATAAAGGCTGGAGCCAAGCCATAACCCCAGAGTCAACAAAGCACAAGAGGTTTAATGAAAGCACACACACACACACACACACACACACACACCCACGCACCCCCCCACACACACAGTAAATCAACTTGACAAGTTGATCTCAGGCCAGGGAAAAAGGCATCACTAATTGAACATGCACATGTGAGAACAAAGGTGCAAACATTGCTGAGGACAGGATCAGCAAATTGGCAGATGGCAAATCCTGGCTGCCTAATTCATTGATTAGAGGAATAAGACGATTGACACACGAGCAGATAGTCGTGTGTCAACAGGGGGAAGTATGATATGAAATTGTTCCCACATATAGACTTTTCAACAAAAAACTTTTTTTTTTTAGACAAAGTGTTAGTTGTTTGGGTTGCAATATTGTTTGGTTATAATTAAAATGTTTTCAAAATGGATTAAGTTCTTTCCATCAACACATGCTGATGCTAAAAACGATTGGGAAAAGTGTTGTGTAATCAAATTATCCTGACATTTGGAATTTCAAGAAGTGATTTGAAGTGAAAATGATGCATTTTGTGAATGATGTTGTAACAAGTGGGACAGTTGTTAAAAAATGGACTCAAAGCGTCACTGTGCATACAGTCTGCAGGACTTGTGGAACGCATTGATTGAATTGTTATGGCCAGACTTATCAAGACAATGAAAAAAAAGAGACAATGGCCAGACTGTGTTTCAATCACAGCAATGAGGACAATGCCAGCCGAAGGAAGGACACTATCCCCTATAGACTCTCAGGTTCATCAGAACCACCAACAAAAAACATGTTTGACCAAAAAAGATGCAAAAGACGCCAATACTGGTCAAGTGTTGTTCTGATTTACAGAAATTACGTCCGTGTGGGAGACCAACTCTTCTTCAAGGTGTTGAAACGACTTCGTTGGGGGGAAGTGAATGCTGAGATGGCCCTCGCCAGATGATGGCGTTGACCCCGACGCTGCAAAGGTCGCGGGGCGTGGCAGCTGGATCCACCAGTTGCAGTACAAGCTTCACCGGTTTCCAGCTAAAGGCCTAGCAACGCGAATCCCTCCCCGAGTCACAATCTCGGACCACACGCACATCAGAACCACACCACCAGCCACAGATACGAATGTTGAAGCCACAGAATAAAAAGATTAGATATGGTTTGGAAATTAATGACGTACATAAAGAAATTTTAGCCCAGATTGGAGAACATAATTGCATTTAAAGTTTTAAAAATGAAACAATTATTGATGTTATGACCACTATGAAGAATTTGAAAGACACAATATATATCGGGATAATTATGGTTTTCATTTTTGGTTATGTGTAATCTGTTCATGTTGCATTATTATTATGACAAAGATGATGATTAACCGCATGTTTGTTGCCCAAAAATAACATTACAATCTGATTGATGTTGAGTATGACAAACTCGAACTGGACACTGAAACGTAAAAACACATGGACCCTTTTTGCCCCTGCCCACACATACACCACACACGAAGATCCGGGAGGTAAAGACGGCTGTCTCCTCCTACAGCGAGGCAAGGGGCCTGCATCGAGTCCCCCAGAGACAAGCTCTGCGTGGAGACAGTTTTGTTATTTTTCACTAGGCACATTGAAATGTATTTTTATATGTTTTATTCCCTGATGACTCATCTTAAAGCCGTATGGACATGATTTAAATCCGACAAACAGGGGGGAAATGTGAGAGTATGTAAATAGTTTGTGTATTTTTAATCATGTTTTTTGTACACTATTTGTATCAATGATAATTACACACACACTCACATAGACGCACATCATTGCTTCAGCACACATGCGCACACCCACACGCTTGTTTTAAGTTTCACTTTCCATAAGTTTAGTTTTTCTTTGAATAAAGTCCAGAGGGATGGGCGAAGAAGTCAGTGAGAGTGCGGGAGAGTGAACTGGCAAGACGTCTACTTCGCTTCCTAGCTTCTCCTCCCATCGCGATGGAGAAAAGACAAAACCTTCCCTGGTTATTCCTCTGGTTCTCTGCATTTAATTCAGTCTAATGAAGGCGTCAGGACCTTTTAAACCTGACACTCGTTCACACCTCTTTTGTTGCAGCCTTGATCTAATCTTCCTGCATTCATCTCCTGAGGGTCTTGTCATTAGCATGGTCCAAACTTCGGTTACACTTAAAGGATTTCATACATTTGACTATTAAAGGAATATAAGAGTTTGAGCTTAACATAGTTCATTAGATGTTGCTGCATTCAGTGTATGAAAGTGTGAGACTGTAAAGTGCTGAGCGTGTGACTGGTGGAGCGGAACGGTGTGTGGGGTGCGAGAATGGAATGTTTCAGGACAGATGGTGATAGCCGCAAGGAGGGAGCGAGACGAGATGACTCGGGGGGGCAGTGGATGAAGGAGCAGCCATCAAATGATCACACGCAGGAGGAGCCACGGGATTCGGCGGGAGAAGAAAGACCAATGAGAACAAGCTAAAGTTAACTGCAGGATACACATAGCCAATAGAATCATGCCAGGATGCCTTTGTCTCTGTGCCATTTGCATGTAGTATAGTATGAATCAGTACTGGGCAACTCGGAGGTAGAACACATTCGCCGGTGGCAAGAGAGGTGTAGAGTTGTATTGAGAGGGACCCGAGACCCAGGTGCCATGTAGAAAATCTGTGTATTGGGAATAAACCCACTTGTGCGTGAAAATGCCGGCTTCCGGATACCTTTCTATTGCAGAACGAGCGCGCATATCGTTGGATGAGTGAGAGTTGGGTAAGGTCGCAAATTGGAGTCAGATTACTAATTTGAGTTTACATTGGGTTAAAATTAAATTCTAACATTGATATAAAGATAAATTCCAACAATATCAACCCATCCCTTAGGAGGATTATCCCATGACATATGTTGTAAATCATCCTCGGAAATAAGTGCAGGTCCGGGACCTGGTTCGATGACGGTTTGAACCTTAGAGGGCTCAATCAAACTGTTTGAGAGCTCTTGTTCGGTCCAAGTAGGTGGTCGTACCTGCTTGATTTGTGGAGATTCTGCTTGGTCGGACCAACTAGGCAGCTGGACCTCCTCGGTTTGTGAAGATTCTGCGGAAGATGCGGAGGTCATCGGAGGTGTCGACGGCGGAGTCGGGGAAACGGGACGGCTCCACCCTGAATATGATGGCTCGCCAGTGTTGTACGAGGATACAGCAGGGGTAGGTAAGGTTCCCGTACCGCACACCCATAAGGAGTATGATGGCACAGACTGGTCCTCGTCTGTTTTTGTAGAGGTTCCAACCTGGTCTAAATTTGTAGAGGCGCCAAACTGGTCCATGTTTGCAGTTGTCAGGGTCTCTACTTCAACAACCGTAGTCATATCATGGTTGCTTGTAGGTTCATCCACATCGCTATCTGCAGTACAAAGATACTTTTATTAAATATTATATAGCTATTGATTATATAAATATAGTTAAGGATTAGTTGCATCATTTACCTGAAGAAATTTCAGCAATATTGTTAGAAACCTGATCAGGTGCCGTAACGGTTGTCACCCTTCTCCGTGTGATGTCCATGGCCAGGCGGCGTCTTGTTCTGAGCGTCTTCATTTTTAGAGTAGGTCTGGCTCTTCAGCCGGAAAAATTGGTTTGTCTGTGCAGAGCGTGACTTGGGCTTTGGTTGTATTGAGACTGGGGGCGGGATATGATAGGAGGGGATGTGCTAATTTTTGACAGAAGCTTGATTCTATGGGTTTGTCTACGCTTACACACAACCACAACCGCAACTTGGAGGTCGTCTGTCTGTTAGAAATACGTGAAAACATGGCTTGGGACGTTTGGTAAATCAACCTTCATATTTGACAGAAGCTTGATCACAACCACCACCACAACTTGGGGGATCGTCCTGCTGTTCAACTAGAGATAAGAAATACGTGAAAACATGTCAAGGCATGTTTGCAAAGATGACTTGGGGGTGTCTACAGCCAACCTAGAATACAGACAAGATGATGGTACTCCTTGAAAGTTAAAATAATTGATAAAATAATACCTTAATGATATCTTAGCTTTTCTTAGCTGCATGCTATTGATTTTATACATAATATATTATAATATATAACGAGGTAGTCAATTAAAAGTCACAGAGGTCCACGACGAAAATTTCTTCCAATTAAAAGGTCCGAACCAAAGTCCAACTTCCCGAAATGTCTAGCCTTTGTTCACATTTTTATATAGTTTCAATATTTAGTCATTTTCAACAGAGCGCACTTATATGCTAAATATTTTGCTATGTTCCCATTAAACACCTTTGCCAGTCAAACAAATATAAGGCGTTTATTTCACATTCAAGAAAATGTGGCTCCAGGAATTTAAGGGTACCACTTCCAGAAAAAACAGTAAAATATCTCCTGCAGAACTATATCAAGTGCTAAGCATTGAGTTAACATCTTTTACCTTTTTTTTTTTTTTTAATCAAAGAGTTATCAGCCTAAGAAAAACGGAAAGCCTAATTATCCAAGTAAAACAGGTCAACATGTTCAGTGCAAAATCAATAAAAATGGCTGTCCTCATGAAAAACTAATTCAAAATGAGCTTTGACACCACTTTTTCTTTTGAATATTTTGTTTAACTTCTCTTAATGAGAAAAAATAGTTTGTGACTGCCCTGCCAGTGACTTAAATCTGTGTTGGAACGAAGTCAGGGCCATTGGAATTTGGTAGATTATTTCACACATCTGGGCTTTGTGTTTTCCTTTAAATAATGTTTGTGCAACCACATTTAAGCACTCCTTCACAACTTCCCCATCACTTGAACGTTTTTTATGTTTCCCCAAAATCCATGATACTTTTACTGAATATTCGTTTGCATGCTGGGATGTAAACGAAAATGTAAAAATCTGTTGTACTGCACTCGAAATTCGATGTTTTTGCCAGCACTCACCTCAAATGTCAGCGGATAACTGTGCACAAAAGGGCGGTGCTTTGTTTCGCAGTGGCGCTTCGCAATGTTGCGACGGTTTCGGAGCATATGATGCACACTGGTTTTGAATTGGCTGCAGCTAGAACGAAACTAAATTTCTCCGTCCATTCATTTAAAACAAGACGCATCGACCTCGCTAACTTTTTAGCAAGGCATACTGTCAGCAGCACTATCTTCCGGTCTGCTGCGCAATTGGCAGTGGATCGTAAACAAAAGATTTGATTGGCTCAAATCAGTGACGCCTTTTCCGTATTTACTAGAATTGCGGCGCCAACGTTTGCGAATGCGCCCTGAAAAAAAAAATTCATCATAGATTGGGCATGGGTCCGGTCCGAACCATCCCGCGGTCCGAATCCATTTGGTGATGCCTGATATATAACATTATAATATTCTAATATCTAATATTTCTTAGCTGTATGAACTACAAACGTGGGGGTTGCCTAGCTGCATGCTCTTGACCTAGCTGTATGCTATTTTCTTAGCTGTATTCTATTTCTTAACCGTATGCTATTTCTTAGCTGTGTGGACTACAAACATGGGGGCTGCTGGAAGTAGGAAGGATGTGACGTACAGGAAAATAGGAGAGTGCTAGTAGGGGCAGGAGGCGGGAGGGGTGGAGACATCACCCTGCATTTATGACAGAAGCGTGATTCTATAGGGCTGGGAAATGAAACAATGAAACAAAGAAATAAGATTAACACAAAACATGTATCTCTCATGCCATCTATCTACCCAAAAGAAATAAAAATAACACAAAAAGATTATAGCAATGGCTTCTTGGGAGCCACTCAGACTCAGCCAATCATATGGCTGTTTAGAGAGATGTGCTGTTGTGCTTTGGGCATTTTGTCTGTTGTCTAAACCTGGGACGTTTCTTGCTTGCAATAACATAAATGATAAGACAGACTACAACATTGTGGACAGCTGCCCTTTTGTCCAGCTTTCTCCTACACCATCACCCAAACACCATAGTCACATAATGTATAGTCACGGTCAATTAAAAGCATAGATAACTCACACTTTGTCCAGCAGGGTGTGCTAAAATGCACTCCGAACAGCCCAATGAGTAAAAGGGTTGATGGTCGCGAGTGATACTTTGTCCATATAATAGGCGCGTTGCTTTACAAGGCGCTTTGTTTGTTTTGCGGAAGATTCAGGACTTTAAAGAGCGCCCTATGTGCTGGAAAATACGGTATGTGGAAAAGATCCTAAACCATTTTGACATGCAAATGTGTAGAACAAGGGAAACACCCTGCAAACAAAAACTAGACTACACTGAAGATGCGCCGAGAATGACTGATGTGAAAATGTACAGAGAAGCGGTTGGCAGTCTCATATATTTGGCCACCGGCACACGCCCTGATCTATGTTTTGTGGTGAGCCGACTATCGCAACATTTTTTCTGAACCCACTGGATCACGGTCAAACATGTCTTGCGTTATCTCAGAGGTACAACCGACGGACAGCTCTGTTTCAGAAAGAGCAGTGAGGGTCTAGGCCTTCGCGCTTACAGTGATGCAGATTGGGCGTCAGACGCTACTGACAAATGCAGTACCACGGGGTATTGTGTGAGTATGTGTGATGACAGTGCACTGGTCTCATGAAGGACCAAGAAACAACAAACAGTAGCACTATCTTAGTGTGAGGCAGAATACATGGCCTTAGCCTTAACAATACAGGAGTGTATATATTTGGAACAACTATTGAAAGGTATTGATGACTATGTGTACACGAAAACTGTCATTCATGAGGACAATCAAGGGGCTAGCGCACTTGTGAGGAACCCTGTGTACAGGCAGAGGTGTAAACATGTGGACATCAAATATCATTTCATTAGATCCATCATAAAAGATGAGAAGATAATACTTGTTTCCTGTTCCACAAATGACATGGCAGCAGATGTTATGACCAAGCATGTGATCAAATCTAAATTAGAGAAATTTACAGGGGTCATATTCGGCATATAAATATTTGACATTCAAATGTCATGTTATTTGTTTTTCTTGATATGTCTTTGTGAAAGTTGTACAGTTTACAAGTAGTTCATAAGTGGGAGTGTTGAGTGTTATTGTATGACTGCTTGTTTCTGTAATGTGCTTATTTGCCACAAGGGGTGCTGTCGCTGACAGATGATGTTAACATGCGATGTTCGGCAGGTGCTCACGCCTTATTTCTCTCTCTCTGCTTTTGGCTCTTGTGAGGAGCAGTTTGTGTGCGTTGCTGGAATAAACTACGCCACTTGGCAAAAGAGAGAAGTTGTCTGCATATCAGAATTATTCTTCTGCTGCGACTTGGCATTAAGGTATAATCCTAGTTTGCCACAAAACGGTGGATTTTATCAATGGCGAAACGGTTAATTCGTGCAGATTTATTAAGAGTCGCCCTTTGTTTTTCATTCATACAGAAGAAACGGACAATTTGAAAAAGATATTGTTGAAATGAGAAACAGAATGTGCTGTTCTAAAGATAAAGATAAATATGTCCTTTATTAGTCCCACAATGGGGAAATTTGATAATATGTTGGGTTTGTTTCTCTGAATATACTTTTTTTGTTGTTTATTATATTGTGTGTTGTTTCCAGCAGCCAATCACATCACAGCGAGGAATGTCCTGACTGACTTCCGGTTTTCACTCCGGTGTCGGTACCAGATGGGGACGGGTTGCTCGATGTGTTCGGGTTGTGGACGGGGTCCTTCGGAAGCCTGCTGATGACGTCAGGCGTTATAATATATTGATGTATTATATTTCTTTGACTGCATGTTTGTCACCCCTGTGTGTTACATTTGTGTGTTCTGAGTTACTAAATAAAAACAATTACAAAATAATTAAGTATATTTACATCATACTCTGTGTGCCTGTCGAAGAAGTCACGTCAATTGTCGGAGGGAAAACTTGGAAATACTAGATTGAGAAATATTTCACACTATATGCAGACATTATATTCATACAATCTTGCAGCCCGAGTGAACCACAGCATTGTTGTAAATTCGGTCGGAGAAACGTAAACGTCCCACTGCTGGAGCAGCAGCGGCTTTTCGGGAAATAGGCGGAAGTGACGTCGGAGCTGACTCGTCAATGCGGCGTTAATTTAGTTATTTTGTAAAAACAAAAATATCAACCGAATTAAAATATTATATAAAATATATATTAAAATAGAACGGCCAGGGGTAAAAACAAACACAGAGGCAAAGAAATATATTTGGAAAATACGCGCTTAAAGCATGACGTCATAAGCAAGCGCGCAGCTTCCGAAGGTCTTCGACCACATCCACCGACCCGTCCACACCGGAACAAAAACACCCACCGCTAAATTCTTCTGATTTAGTGTGGAACTGACTGTAATTTTCACACAGGATGTCCAGTGCTACTCTAAAGGACTTCGACATAATTCATTAAGTCTTTGTGTCCCGATAACCTCATCTTCGCGCGTTGATGCTTTTCGGCGTAGTTAGCTTAGCTTGTTAGCTAGCTAGCCGCTAACGAAAAGAGGCACATGACTCATCGACGAGCAGAGATCGGAATTATTGGAATTATCATTTGAAAATGTGTGCGAGAACGACACCCAAGTACAAAGAGGACCTTTGTGCAATAAAAGAAGAGAACGAGCAACATCTTCAACTGCTGGACGAAGTTTGCAAGCAGCCTCGTGTTGTGCCACTCAAAGCAGGTTTGTACACGAGTGGGTTGATCTGAATCGGAATGAATTGACCAAACCAAATCTGTGTTCATCTTTTTGTGTCCTGCAGACGTTAGTGAAAAATATTTCTGTCCTGTGAAAGAGGAGCCAGACTTGACTCACATCAAAAAGGAGGAGGAGGAGGAGGAGGAGATTAACCAGTCATCAGTGAACTTTGACCCGATAAAGACTGAAGATGAAAAAAAGGATGAGAATGAGGACAAAAGAGGGGCGGGGCCTCCAAGCAGCAGCTCAAGTCATCACGTGACAACAGAAGGTGATGAAGACCACTGGGGACCATCACAAGTACATAATGAGGACACATTATCAGACGATGATGATGATGGGCAAGCCAAAACTGAAAGGGCATGTCACACTGACTCATTAACCTCAAAGTTGTCTTTAAAACGGCACACAAGAAACCACGGTAAAGAAAAACCTCTATTTTGCTCAATTTGTGGCAAAATTTTCTCTCGAAAGTTTCATTTGACAATTCACACAAGAACACACAGTGGAGAAGCATCTTTTCGCTGCTCAGTTTGTAGCAAAAGCTTTTCTTTAAAGTCAAATTTAAAAACACATACACGATTACACACTGGAGAAAAACCTTTTTCCTGCTCAGTTTGTGGTAAAAGCTTCTCTCAAAATTCAAGTTTAACAATCCACACAAGAACGCACAGTGGAGAAAAACCTTTTTCCTGCTCAGTTTGTGGAAAATGCTTCTCTGTAAAGTCAACGTTAACAAGCCACACAAGAACTCACAGTGGAGAAAAACCTTTTTCCTGCTCAGTTTGTGGCAAAAGCTTTTCTGGAAAGTCAAATTTAACAAGTCACATAAAAACACACACTGGAGAAAAAAACTTTTCCTGCTCAGTTTGTGGCAAAAGCTTTTCTGTAAAGTCAAATTTAACAAGTCACATAAAAATACACACTGGAGAAAAACATTTTTCCTGCTCAGTTTGTGGAAAATGCTTCTCTCAAAAGTCAAGTTTAACAGAACATATAAGAACGCACTGTGGAGAAAAAACCTTCGCCTGCTCAGTTTGTGGCAAAGGATTCTCTCTAAAATCAACTTTAACAAAACATAGAAGAATACACAGTGGAGAAAATCCTTTTTCCTGCTCAGTTTGCGGAAAAAGTTTCTCTCAAAAGTTAAGTTTAACATAACACACAAGAACACACAACGGAGAAAAACCTTTTTCCTGCTTAGTTTGTGGCAAAAGTTTCTCTGATAAGTCAAATTTAACAAAACACACAAGGACGCATAGTGGAGAAAAACCTTTTTCATGCTCAGTTTGTGGCAAGAGTTTCTCTCAAAAGTCGCATTTAACGAGCCATACAAGAACACACAGTCGAGACAAGCCATTCAGTTGCAGCGTTTGTGCTAAAAAATTCTCCACTAAACATAGTACTGAGAGACACAATTGTGTTGGTGAAAAAAGCAGCGATGCTTGAAGCTTAAAAAATGACCAAAAAAACTGAAGGAACCGACTCTTTGTGGTAAGACGTGAATGTGATTTTCAATAAAATATGATGAAATTGAATTTTGCAAAGATCTTTTATTGACACAAAGCCAATGTGATCAGTGCCAGAATAACCATTGTCTCTGAGTGATGATGAGTTTTTTTGTGTGTTAACATCAATCATTATAAATGAAATTAATTGCCTTTGCCTAGAACAACATTTGTTAACGTTATGCTTTTCAGTTGTCTTTTTCATCGTAGGTAATGGAAAAGGTGTGAGAAGAAACGGTGCTTATGAAATCGTTGCCTTCCACAATCATCAATAAAATCACTTGTTCCACTTGCTCAACTGGCCTTCATTACGCTGTGTGAAAAGGTGAAAAACAGAACTAGAAGTTGAACTATAAAAAGAACAAGAAAGAGAAACGCAAGTAGTCTCAGTTTCTCTCAAAGTTTTTGGAATGGCAGGAGTGTAGTCCAGCAAAAAGGCCACGATTCAGACTGATATCCAGATTTTCCTTTTTTATTTCTCCTTTTCCTCTGTCGGCGTTCGGAAATTCCGGAGCCCCTTAGGGGACATGGAAGAAAAAAAAACAACTTTGCATTCCCTCGCAAAATCTTTGCTTTCCCTTGCAAAGATAGTGAATGTTCGTTTATTTATTTTTTTAATACGTGTTTATGTACTTCCGAGTCAGTTTGGCTTGCCTAGCCTCTGATGCGCGGCTGTTCGAGAGACGACAGTACGTCAGATGCGGCAATAATCTTAGAGGGTGACTTGGAACGTTTCTTGCGGTCAAGAGATGTCCCTCACGGTGACATTCTGCACATGAAAAGCAACAAGGTACATACAATTCACTCTAACGCACATGTCAAACTCAAGGCCGGGGGCCAGATCTGGCCCGCAACCTCATTTTATGTGGCCCGCAAAGGGCAAATCATCTGCATCAACTTCCTGTTTCTATCATATTTTCTTCACTTTTAACAACACTGAGATATGAGATATTGCCATTTATTTGTTAGCAGTCCTCCCCTTTTAAAATAAATGGAAAAATTGTTGAACAATTACTTACGAGCTTCTGATTTCAAAACTGGCTTTCCATTCAATTTATATGGGTTCACAGTCATACCGGCCCTCTGAGGGAAACCACAACTACAATGTTGCCCGTCCACAAAAATGAGTTTGACACCCCTGCTCTAACGAAATAACCTTAATAATAGCAATATGGGTCCCTACTGTTAATGTTTTTGCATAATACTAGCGTGCAAACTGTTTACCTTTTGAGTGGCAAGAAAAGTATTACTGTTCTATTTTCAATTTGTAGTTCATTTAAATCCTGTTATTGCATTCAAATTACTGTGAAGTGTAACGTTAAATATTTTTCTAAATGTTTTTTGTACAACGCAACTTTAGTTTCGTTATGAAGCAGCGTAGTTCGTACCCGGAAATGACGTCATCAAATCGGATGACGCGGAAGCAGGAAGTATAATAATAGATCACCAATAAGAGAGAAATGTGATGATAATGAAGTCCAATCGAGCACAATCTGCATACATCTTTTGCCTTTGGTAGCATCGTGGGTACGTACAAGTTTGTGTTATTAACATTGATTATTACTCTAACTATCCTGAGATTGCGCAACTAACCAGCACCACTGCACAGTCCATTATTGTGCACATGAAAGGGATCTTTGCAAGACACGGAATTCCGCAGTGTGTTGTGAGTGACAACGGTCCGCAATTTGACTGTGGAGAATTTCAACAGTTTGCAAAGCAATATGGATTCACTTCAAGCCCTTTATACCCACAGGCAAATGGCCAGGCTGAGAAGGGAGTGCAAATCATCAAGAGACTGCTAAGGAAGGCCAAGGATGATAAGTCTGATCCTTACCTTGCCCTATTGAGTTACAGAGCTGCACCTCTGGAGTGGGGAGCTTCGCCTGCTGACCTACTCATGTGCCGTAAGCTTCGCACCACGCTTCCACAAATACCACAAGGACATGACAACAACATTTGGTTTGAAAATAAGAGAATGCTCACACTCAAACAGAAAATTGCATATGACAGAGCTACAAAACATCTGGAAACTCTTTCTGAGAAAGACACTGTAAGGATCGAGGGACCTA